>NW_027361675.1:47211250-47818125 GCF_039654945.1 Dendrobates tinctorius
TACAATATGGAGGACTATGGGGTGTGCATTTTACAATATGGAGGACTATGGGGTGTGCATTTTACAATATGGAGGACTGTGGTACACATTATACTTTGTGGAGGACTATGGGGTGTATTATACTAAACAAGCAAAATGCTGCATATTCATCGACTGATTGTATTGCTTATGCCGGAACAGAAATCATTGTTCTCAGCAGCACATTGCCAGTGTAAACTGCAGATGTGCTGCTGATAACATGATTTTATATGGGGACAGATTGATCCATTAGTGATTGTTCTGTCCCCATCAATCTTTCTCAGACGGTGGAAAGAGGCCGGGAAACAGAAAGAGAATTGGAGGGATCCAATGGCTGGATATCCTTAAAGACAAAAATGTCCAGGAAGGATGGAAAATCTTGAAAAATGAAATTCTCAAAGCACAGTTGTTAACAATTCCGAAAAGAGGGAAGAATAGGAAGCATTTAAGGAAACCAGGATGGATGAACACAGAACTTAAGCACATGCTAAAAAGGAAGAAAAAAATGTTTATAAAATGGAAAGAGGGAGGCATATCTAAAGAAGAATATAATGCTGTATGCAGAACCTGCAGGGCACAAATCAGATTATCTAAAGCTGAAAATGAATTGAGGCTTGCAAGAGATGTCAAAAGCAATAATAAAGGATTTTGGGGATATGTCAAAAGTAAAAGAAAAGTCAAAGATGCTATAGGATTTTTACAGGATGAAAATTATGAAATGGTAAGACAGGATGTTGAGAAGGCTGAACTTTTAAATTCCTATTTTGCATCTGTTTTCTCTCAGAAAGGAAATGCAACATCAACTGTTATTCACTGTCCTATTAAGGGAATAGAAGAATCCAGGATATCTATAAACAGAAAGATAGTGAGGAAACACTTAGCTAACCTAAATGAATTCAAGTCTCCAGGTCCAGATGAATTACACCCCAGAGTACTGAAGGAGATAGCAGAAGAAATTTTTGAACCCCTCTCCATAATCTTTGAAAATTCTTGGAGAACAGAAGTGCCAGAAGACTGGAGAAGAGCAAATGTTGTTCCTATCTTCAAAAAGGGGAAGAAGGTGGGCCCAGGCAACTATAGGCCGGTGAGTCTGACTTCTATACCAGGAAAGATCTTTGAACAAATTATTAAACAACATGTATGTCAATACCTGGATAAGAATGAAGTGATTAAACAGAGTCAGCATGGGTTTGTAACTAATAAGTCATGTCAGACTAACTTAATTTCCTTCTATGACGGTATCACTGATTGGGTGGATCAAGGAAATGCTGTAGATATAGTATATCTTGACTTCAGCAAAGCATTTGACAAAGTCTCTCATACAATCCTTATTGAAAAAATGACTAAGTATGGAATGGACAAGGCAACTGTTAGGTGGATTCATAACTGGCTTAGTGATCGGACCCAAAGAGTGGTCGTAAATGGCTGCACATCCAGTTGGAAGAATGTCTCAAGTGGGGTACCACAGGGCTCTGTCCTGGGCCCTGTATTGTTCAACATCTTTATCAACGATTTAGATGAAGGAATTGAGGGTAAACTGATTAAATTTGCTGATGACACAAAGCTAGGAGGGATAGCTAATACTAGAGAAGAGAGAGAGAGGATTCAAAAAGATTTAAATAAACTGGAGAAGTGGGCAGCAACTAACAGAATGGTTTTTAACAGGGAGAAATGCAAAGTACTACATCGGGGCAATAAAAATGAAAAAAGCATATATAGAATGGGAGGAATAGGGCTAAGTGACAGCACATGTGAAAAAGACTTGGGTATACTAATAGATCACAGACTGAATATGAGTCAACAGTGTGATGCAGCAGCAAAAAAGGCAAATGCAATTCTAGGATGTATTAACAGAAGCATACAGTCTAGATCACGTGAAGTCATTATTTCCCTCTACTCCTCTTTGGTCAGACCTAATCTGGAATATTGTGTCCAGTTTTGGGCACCACATTTTAAAAAAGACATCAACAAACTGGAGCAAGTTCAGAAAAGAGCGACCAGAATGGTGACCGGTCTGCAAACCCTGTCTTATGAGGAAAGGTTGCAGGATTTGGGAATGTTTAGCTTGCAAAAGAGAAGACTGAGAGGAGACTTAATAGCTGTCTACAAATATCTCAAGGGCTGTCACATTGTAGAAGGATCAACTTTATTCTCATTTGCACAAGGAAAGACTAGAAGCAATGGGATGAAACTGAATGGGAGGAGACACAGATTAGATATTAGAAAAAACTTTTTGACAGTTAGAGTGATCAATGAGTGGAACAGGCTGCCACGAGAAGTGGTGAGTTCTCCTTCAATGGAAGTCTTCAAACAGAGGCTGGACAGACATCTGACTGGGATGATTTAGCGAATCCTGCTTTGAGCAGGGGGTTGGACCAGATGGCCCAGGAGGTCCCTTCCAACTCTACGATTCTATGATTCTAACACTCATTTAGGCTGAGTTCACACGTAGCGCTTTTTTCGTTTCCGCGGCGGTTTTTAACGCGCGGTAAAAAACGCAGCATGCTCATTAATTTAGCGGAATCGCAGCGATCCCGCACCCATAGGAATGCATTGTTCTGCTTACTTTCCGCATGTGGCTGTGCACACCATGCGAAAAGTAAGCAGAACATTTGCGGATGGTACCCACGGTCCGGAGGAGAGGAGACTGTCCTCCGGGCACCATATCCCTGTAAAAAGTAGAATTTAAAATAAAAAATATTGTTATTCTTACCTTCCGGCGTCCCACGCAGCCTTCCCGCCTCTCTCCACGCTCCCGGTCCCAGTAATCCTTTGCAAGAATGACCGTAATGGCGTCCATTCTCGCGGGATCGCGACGTCTCGCGGTCATTCACGCAAAGGCTCACTGGGACGGGGAGCATGGAGAGAGGCGGGAAGGCTGCGCGGGACGCCGGAAGGTAAGAATAACAATATTTTTTATTTTTTTTATTATTTTTTACATCCTATCTTTTACTACTGATGCTGCATAGGCAGCATCAGTAGTACAGTAGTAAAAAGTTGGTCACACTCGTCAAACACTATGTTTGAGGAGTGTGACCAACTTGTGAATCAGTTCTCCAAGCGGTGCTACAGATCGCCTGGAAAACGCTAGCATTCTGCAAGCTAATTGCGCTTGCAAAACACTAGTTTTTCCGCGGGAATTTAAAATGCGATTTTCCAGCGGAATGGAATCCGGAATTCTGGCGGTAATTTCCGCGAGAGTTCCGCTACGTGTGAACGTAGCCTTAGCGTCCTGAACTCAGCCCATGTAACTACAACAGAAATGATTCTGTGTGATGTGCAATATGTTAGCATTTGGGGCCCCATTTTGCCTAAAACCGGCCCTGCTCCTATGAGGCTCAGGCCTAAATGTACACAGAACGATAGAGTGCAGAGGTGACAGAAGCCTTTGTGCCTAGTGCCCGACTCTACAGGCTAGAACTCCCGGCCACTGACTGCAGCCAGTTCATATGTAGTAACTACACCTAACGGTTCTAAAGAGGGCATTGTCATTCTGGGCTCACCTACATAGGAGCAATCCAAGCTCCCATCAACATAAAGCCCTGACACATGTAGGTGAAACAGAAAAACCAGGACCCTCGGAACAGCTCACCCAAACCCAACCTGACCAGTCTGGCCATCGAATCCGTCCGACACAGGCAGAGCTACAAGCCCAGGGATGAAAGACTGTGCCAACACTGTGACCAGGAGGCCCTGGAGGATGAGACCCACTTCCTGCTACACTGCCCCAAATACTCAGCAGTGAGGGACACTCACTTCAGGAGACTCTCACATCTGTTCCCGGATTTCATCACCATGAAGGAGGAAGAGAAAACATATATCCTGCTGGGGGAAGAAGAGAGAGCAGTGGAGATAGCAGCGCATGCCATAGGCTGCGAGAAAGAGAACTATGATATGCCATGGACTTCTATAGCCCCCACCCTGTATCTGCCCCAGGCCCCCCATCCATCTTCCCTATGCCATGGACTTCTATGGCCCCCACCCTGGATCTGCCCCATCCCCCCGTCCACCTTCCCTATGCCATGGACTTCTATGGCCCCCACCCTGGATCTGCCCCATGCCCCCCATCCACCTTCCCTATGCCATGGACTTCTATAGCGCCACCCTGGATCTGCCCCATCCACCTTCCCTATGCCATGGATTCTATAGCCCCCACCCTGGATCTGCCCCATGCCCCCCATCCACCTTCCCTATGCCATGGACTTCTATAGCCCCCACCCTGGATCTGCCCCATGCCCCCCATCCACCTTCCCTATGCCATGGACTTCTATGGCCCCCACCCTGGATATGTCCCATGCCCCCCCATCCACCTTCCCTATGCCATGGACTTCTATAGCCCCATCCTGGATCTGCCCCCATCCACCTTTCCTACAGCCCCTACCCAACATCCCTACAGTCCCTATCCCTATTCCCTAATCCCTTTTGTACACTTGCTTTGGCAAAACTAATGTGTATTTAGTCCTGCTGCCAATAAAGCTGCTTTGAATTTGAATATGTATAGCAGTCAGTGTGCCGGCATTTTGGTGGGCGGTGCTGTAGTGCTCGCCTCCAATAGCGGCGTGTGTGGGCGTGGCTACAAGACATGTCACAAGGCGGCTCCGGTACCACTGCTGTTCTGTAGGCGGCGGGCGCTGGCAGGTGATTGCTGCAGGTAGCGGCGCACTGACTCACCTCTAGCGAGCTCACTGGCACTCACGTCCACTACGTCTTGCAGAGTATGGAAGCCGGAAGCGACGAGTCTCGTCCTTACAGAAGGCGCCAACGGAAAGCTGCCGACCTCACGCTGCATACTACAGGCGGTCACTCTGTTACCCATCAGCTGGCGGGAAGCCGCCTGAGCGCTGACTGCACGCGACCAAGCTGCTCTCCTGTGGCAGCGAGCCCCACCTGCTGGCTCCTCGCTTGTAGTGCAGCAGCTTTACCATCGGAACGATGTGATCCGTGCAGCCTGCATCAGCCGCAGCCCGCCGCCTACTCACAGCGCCCCCCTGTGCTCTGTAGGCATTGCAGCACCTGTAGCAGAGCAGCAGTCCCGCCGTTCTCCCCAGTGCCCGCTGGCCTCTTCTGTGGTGGCATGCTCTTCTTCTTTCTGATGCTTCTCAGGAAATCTGCGTTCTGTAATGAAATGCCACAGAGAAGCCCCCACCTCCCTACACAGAGGTGACGGGGTGTAATAAGCTACATATTACATTATCTCACATCACTATTTCTGGCTCTATTAAAAAAAAAAAAACATTTTTTATGGAGACATTTATGGAGATTTTCTTGCCGTCTTCTGGTCACAGCAATGTTGCCGCAGCCATTACATCGCACAATTCGTGGCCTCACATCGGGGCGTTTTATTAGAACTACCAAATTGTTTCTGGGCCAAGATTGTGCAGTCTAATGTAAAGATGGCAGAGTCCTCCGTGGTCCATACTGTTACCTCTATGAAAGACTGCGCTACGTTTACACCCACTATTGATTTCTGCAGCTTGGGCCTCATGGTAAGCTATAACATACCTGTCTAAAAACTGTAAATCTATGGGAACAGCATGGGGAAGACCCCTGGAAGCATTTCTGACGCCCAGGTCACTGCTGTGAACAATGTTGCATTTGAAATGTAGCAGAGATGTCTGCCTGTGTGTGTGCGGCCAGCGTCGGACTGACCCACTGGAGAACCAGAGGATTCTCCGGTGGACCCTGGCACCTACTGGCATACAGGGCCAGCAGTTGCCTAGGGCCCCCACTGCTCCAGGGGCCCCCAGCCAGTGGTGTGTCGCATACCATGCAGCTGCTATAACAGCGGGGACAGGAGGCAGGAGCCCCTGTCCCCGCTACTAAAGAGAAATGAATTTTCAAGGTCTCCACTCCCCCAGAGGCCCTGCCCTCCAGCCTAGTAAGCCCCTATGCGGCTGTAAATCAGGGCCAGCACCGCCCTCAATTGTAATGGGAGAGCGCGTCAGATGACATTCTCGCTCCCATCAGTCCCCTCTGCTGACTCACAGCTGGTGCACGATGACGTCACTTCATCGCGCACCCGCTGTGTGGCAGAAGGGGCAGCTCCTGACACTGAAGCCGGTTGCCGGAATCAGCGTTGGAGCGAGGAGGATAGGTGAGTATTGTGTTTTGTTTTTTTATATCTCTCTATTTTTCTTTATCTATATCTAGCTATCTATCTCTCTATATCTATCTCTCTGTCTATATATATCTCATCTATCTCTATATTTATCTCTCTGTCTCTAAATCTATCTCTATCTAACTCTCTATATCTGTCTCTCTATATCTATCTATCTATGTATCTGTCTATCTCTCTATCTATCTCTAGCTATCTGTCTCCCTATATATATCTATCTCTATATCTAACTATCTATCTCTATATCTATCTATAGCTACCTATCTCTATATCTATTTATCCATTACCTATCTTCTATATATCCATATATCTATCTATTTATCCCATATCTATCTAACTCTATATCTATATATATATATATATATATATATAGCATTATACCCTTTGAGGGGGGCAGCATTATATTCTATGAGGGGGCAGCATTATACCCTATGAGGGGGCTATATTATATTCTATGTGGAGGCTGCATTATACTATATGAGGGGGCTGCTTTATATTCTTTGAGGGAGGCTACCCCAACTCCTGCTACATAATTAAGATTTGTACTACCTTATACCTGGATATTAGCGTGTTTTACCGCACAATTGGTCTTGTATTTATCTCTATGTAGCTACATAGTGGGCCCCAAGAATGATTTTCTCTGGTGGGCCCAAGGTGTTTCAGTCCGACACTGTGTGTGCGCGCGGCTGCCTGCGTGTGTGTGTGTGCGCGCGCGGCTGCCTGCGTGTGTGTGTGTGCGCGCGGCTGTCTGCATGTGTGTGTGCGCGCGGCTGTCTGCATGTGTGTGTGCGCGCGGCTGTCTGCATGTGTGTGTGCGCGCGGCTGTCTGCATGTGTGTGTGTGTGTGCGCGCGGCTGTCTGCGTGTGTGTGTGTGTGCGCGCGGCTGTCTGCGTGTGTGTGTGCGCGCGCGGCTGTCTGCGTGTGTGTGTGTGCGCGCGCGGCTGTCTGCGTGTGTGTGTGCACGCGCGGCTGTCTGCGTGTGTGTGTGCGCGCGCGGCTGCCTGTGTGTGTGTGCGGGCGCGCGGCTGCCTGCGTGTGTGCGCGCGGCCGTCTGCGTATGTGTGCGGCTTTCTATGTGTTTGTGTGGCTGTCTGTACGTGGCTATCTGCTTGTGTGTGCGGATGTCTGTGTGTGCCTGCAGGTGTGTGCGCAGCTGTGTGCGGCAACACTACTGTTGGTCACAGAGCTGCGGAATCATACTGTCAGAAGTCAGCGTGATTCCGAAGCTGACTGTGACCCGCAGTGGTGAAGCAGGCTTGGCCCAATAAGACTACAGTATTGCTCCCATCAGGCTATCTCTGGTGTCACTGATAACAGTGACAGCAGGTGCCGCTGATGGGAGCAGTATCATCTGCCGGCACCTGGGCCGATGAGACTACTGCTCCCAGGTACGGACTGGGCCTGAAATTCAGTCCTAGCATTTGAAATCACACAGGCCTATGTTGTCCTCGTCCCCATGAACCAGATGGGATATATTACTAATATTATCCTGGATGAAGGAAAGCAAGGTTTTATACAAGACCAATATTTCTAATGATACCCATGGCTTGCTGGAGTAAGTGACGGAGTCAGCAACTTTGTGCTCCATCATAACTTCTGTTAACAACATAGCAGACAAGGCAGCCCATGACCAGACAGGGCCTTCTGGCATTTACCAGATGGCCAGTCCGGCCCTGCCCTCCCCATATAAGACCCCCCCATAAGAACCTCCCCATATAAGACCCACTCCATAAGACCTCCCATGTAAGGCCCCATAAGATCCCCCATATAGCAGACCCCCCCTATATCAGTCCCCCCTATCTGGCCCACACCCAATCAGGCCCCCCGTCCCTATCAGACCCCCCCTTCGGACCCCCCCTCCCTATCAGACCCCCCTTTCGGACCTCCCTCCCTATCAGACTCCCTCTCCCTATCGGACCCCCTTCCCTATCAGATCCTCCCTATCAGACCCCCTTTTGGACCCCTGTCCCTATCAGACTCTCCTTCTGAACCCCTTCCCTTTGGACTTCCCATCAGACTGACCCCCCTTCCCTATCAGAACCCCTTTCTGACCCCCCTCCCTATCAGACCCCCTTCTGACCCCCCCTTCCTGTCAGACCCTCCCTTCGGACCCCCTCATCAGACTGACCCCCACTTCGGACCCCTATCAGACCCCCTTCGGACCCCCCCAATCAGACCCCCCTTCGGACCTCCCCTATCAAACCCTGACCCCATTCGGAAGCCCCCTATCAGACTCCCCCTATCAAACTCCCCCTTTGAACCCACCCTATCAGACCCCCCCTTTTCGGACCCCCCTATATGACCCCCCATCTATCAGACCCATTATTGAGACCCCCCCTCAGACCCTCCCTTCGGACCCCCATTAGACGCCCCTTCGGACCCCCCCATCAGACCCCCCGTTCGGACCCCCCATCAGACCTCCCCTTCGGACCCCCCTATCAGACCCCCCTTCGGAACCCCCTATCAGACCCCCCATCAGAATCCTCCCCTCCTTTGGACCCCCATCAGATCCCCTTATCAGACCCCCCTATCAGACCCCCATCAGACCCCCCTTCGGACCCCCAAACAGACCCCCCCCTTTCAGACCCCCTATCAGATCCCCCTTCGGACCCACCATCAAACCCCCCCTTTTCGGACCCCCTATCAGACCCACCTATTGGACCCCCCATCAAACCCCCCCATCAGATCCCCCCCATCCGACCCCCCTATCAGACCCCTTCCCCATCAGACCCCCCATTAAACCCCCACTTTGGACCCCCTCTTCAGAGCCCCTTTATCAGACCCACCCCATCAGACCCCCACTTTGGACCCCCCTCGGACGCCCCTCCTCATCAGACCTCCTTCAGACCCTCCCCCTTAACAGACCCCCCTTATAAGACCCCCCTTCGGACCTCTCACTCCGACCCCTCAACCTTCAGACCCCTTTCTATCAGACCCCCTATCAGTCCCCCCTATCAGACCCCATTTGGACCCCCCCTTTAGACACCCCTATAAGACCCCCCTTTCGGACGCCCCTATTAGACTCCCCCTTCCCTGTCAGACCCCCTATCAGATCCCCCTTTGGATCCCTCTTATCAGATCCCCCTTTGGATCCCTCTTATCAGACCCCCCTTTGGACCCCCATATCAGTCCCCCCTTCGGAACCCCCCATCAGACCCCCTTCTATTTGGACCCCCCTTCAGATGCCCCACTTTCAAACCCCTCCCCCCCTTCGGACCTCCCCATCAGACCCCCCTAACAGACCAATCCCCCTTCGGACCCCCCCATTCAGACCCCCCCTAACTGACCCCCCATCAGACACCCTTCGGACCCCCCTATCAGACCCCCCTTTTGAACCCCCCTAACTGACCCCCCCATCAGACCCCCTTCGTACCCTCCCCTTCAGACCCCACTATCAGAACTCCATCAGACCCCCCTATCAGGCTCCCCTATCAGACCCCATCAAAACCCCCATCAGACCCCCCTATCAGGCTCCCCTATCAGACCCCATCAAAACCCCCATCAGACCCCCCCTTCGGACCCCTTTATCAGACTCATCCCTTACCAGACCTCCTTGGACCCCCCTCCCCATCAGACCCCTCCCTCCTTCGGACCTCCTCCTTTCAGACCCCCTATCAGTCCCACCCATCAAACCCCTCTTTCGGAACCCCCCTTTGGACCCCTATCAGAACCCCCCTTTCAGACCCTCCCCTTCGGACCCCCATCAGACCCCCCTATTCCGACCCCCCCTTTGGACCTCCCTATCAGAACCCTCCCCCTTCGGACCCCCTATCAGACCCCCCCTATCAGTTCCCCCTATCAGACCCCCCATCGGACCCCCTATCAGACCTGGTCAGACCCCTTTTTGGAAGGCCCTATCAGACCCCCCTTCCCTTTCAGACCCCCCTTCACTATCAGACCCCCCATCAGACCCCCTATCAGACCCCCCTTTCGGTCACCCCTATCAGACCCCCTCCTTTGGACCCCCTATCAGACCCCTCCTTTGGAACCCCTATCAGAACCCCCCTTTCAGACCCTCCCGTTCGGAACCCCCTATCAGACCCTTCCATTGGACCCCCATCAGACCTCCCTATCAGAATCCTCCCCTCCTTTGGACCCCCATCAGATCCCCTTATCAGACCCCTCCCCCTTTGAACCCCACCTATCAGACCCCCTATCAAACCCCCCCATCGGACCCCCCTATCAGAGCCCCCTTCGGACCCCCAAACAGACCCCCCTTTCAGACCCCCCTTTGGACCCCCAAACAGACCCCCCCCTTTCAGACCCCCCTTCGTACCACCCTATCAGATCCCCCCCTTCGGACCCCCTATCAGACCCCCCTTTGAATCCCTCTTATCAGACCCCCCTTTGGACCCCCCTATCAGAACCCTCTATCAGACCCTCCCCTTCGGAACCCCCCATGAGACCCCCTATCAGACCCCCTCACTTTCAAACCCCTCCCCCCTTCGGACCCCCCATCAGACCCCCTAACAGACCACTCCCCCTTCGGACCCCCCATTCAGACCCCCTTTCAACCCCCCCATCAGGCCCCCCTATCAGACCCCATCCTCATCAAAACCCCCATCAGACCCCCCCATCAGACTCCCCCATCAGACCCCCCCTTTGGACCCCCTTTATCATACCCACCCCTTATCAGACCCCTTTGGACCCCCCTCCCCATCAGACCCCCCTTCGGACCCTCCCCCCTATCAGACCCCCTTCGGACCCCTCCCTCAGACCCCTCCTCCCCTTCGGACCCCCCATCTAACCCCCCCTTTTGAACCCTCCCTATTAGACCCCCCTTTGGACCCTCCAACCTTTCAGACCCCCCTATATCAGGCCCCCTCTCAATCAGGCCCCCTATCAGGCCCCATCCCAATCAGACCCCCCTATGATGCCCCCTCCCAATCAGACCCCCCTATGATGCCCCCTCCCAATCAGACCCCCCTTCGGACCCCCATCAGATCCCCCTTCGGATCCCACTATCAGACCCCCTCCCCCTTCGGACCCTCCCTATCAGACCCATTATTCAGACCCCCCTTCGGACCCCCTATCAGACCACCCCTTTGGACCCCCCTATCAGACCCCTCCTTTGGAACCCCTATCAAAACCCCCCTTTCAGCCCCTCCCCTTCAAACCCCCATCAGACCCCCCTATTCCAACCCCCCCTTTGTACCCCCCTTCAGACCCCCCCATCGGACCACCCCTCGGACCCTCCATCTGACCCCCCTATCTGACCCCTTCTCAATCAGACCCCCCTATCAGACCCCAACTTTGGAACCCCCCATCAGACCCCCTTGGACCCCCTTTGTTAGACCCCCACTTTGAACCCCCCCTTCGGACCCCTCCTCCTCATCAGACCCCCTTCAGACCCTCCCCCCGACCCCTCCCCATTCAGACTTCTTCCTATCAGACCCCCTATCAATCCCATATATATATATATATATATATATATATATATACATACACACTTTGTATCGCACCTTAAATCTGGCTGGTATTTTTATACTTATATTGGTGTTTCATGAATGGTTTATCAATATTTGCATTATTGTTATAGTCATAATTGTTATGGTTATATATGATATACATGGATTTCATTAATTAATTTATACCGACCTGGTCTCGGTGTGGCATTCAGCTGCTGTATTATATACTAATTTTATTCCTTATATGAAATAATAAAATTTACATATTTTTTATATTGCTCCTTGGCCCTATTTCTTTTGTTTGTTTGTTCTTCACAGGAATAGGCCACAAAGATATAACGGGACGAGCAGCCCAGTGAAAACGCCACTTGAATATATCTCCCTGGACCCGACTTCAGACCAGACTCAGAAATATCATCTATTGGGTCATCCACCCCTTTTGGTTATCTTGCCTGCGCACTCGCTGGTGGCCCACTCTACTACTTCTGTTCCCAAACCTCTTCTGTAACTTCTTGACTACGTTTCTGCGGATACCGTGTACTTAACTCTTTTCTTCCTTCCTTTCTTTCTATTCACTCCTTTCCATGGATGGCTAGGCTTCTACTTCAGTACGCTGCATGGTAGCCAGGCAGCTCAGACCAGGAGCCACCTGAGCAGCACCCAGGGGTCTACCCCCGACTGACTATGAACAGGAAATCTGTCTCACTTATTCCCCAGCTACCACTCCTACCATTAGCCTCTAAGGGTTGCATTTCACTTAGCAACGCACCAGCGATCCTGACAACAATACGACCTGGTAGGCATCGCTGGTGCATTGCTAAATGGTGGCTAGTAAGCTGCCAAACAGGCAGATCTCTTCAGCGACGCCGCAACGATGCAGCGATAAAACAGTGATGCATGCTGGCCAGCGGGATGCCGACGACGAAAAAAATGGCCCAGGACATTCCTGCATGATCAGTGATATCCAGCAGGGGGGCGGTCGCTGCTGCGTGTCACATGTAGCGAGATCGCAGGCTGTTATGAACGGGTAGCCGAGGAGAAAATAAAAAACAACACAAGTTAAGTCTCAGAAAACCAAAGAGGTTGGTAACTATGCAGACTGCAGATCCCTGATTCTAACCACACAACTAGTAGCAGTTGTGGAGCGTTCCTACGTTGGTCCTAGATGCCTCGTCACAACCAGAGTGCTACATAAGCCTAAAGCTGGAAAAGAGGAAAACTAACTGCCCCAGAGCAGACCCCAAAGGAAAGACAGCCCCCCACATGTATTGACGGTGAAACAACATGAAAACACACACAAAGGCAGTAAAATAGGCTTAGCAAACGATGGGGCCTGACTAACTAGAAAGGAAAGGAAAGACACTGTCTGCAGTCTGCCAAAAAACCCTACAAAATGTCCAACACAACTGATAGCAAAATTAACCCTGAAGTCACTAGACTTCTCCCACTATATCAGCACTCTGAAATATTCTGAGACAGAGCAAAAAGAGGCCAATCTAACAAGGGACAATAAAAGGCAATTGGCAAATAAGAGTGGAAATTCAGCACAGCCCAGCCGGGCTGGCTGACCACACAAAAAACTGAAAAGACCAACAAGAGCAAGTGTGAACATTAGCAAAAAAACAAACTTATCTTGAAAGGCTGGAACAGAGCTGAGTCCTAGACCTGAGAAGCAGACTGAATCACCAGCAACAGGATAGGGCGTCGGCTGTCTTATATCCAGTCTGATACTCCAGAGATCCAATCATTATCTTCCTCACCAGGTGGCAGATCACTACCACTTAAACCAACCTCACTACCTCCCGTCACCACCAGAGGGAGAACGGAAGGGGAACTCTCAACTGGTGGAGCAGAAAATGAGCTCATAACAGTACCCCCCCTTGAGGAGGGGTCACCGAAGCCTCATCCATGCCACCAGGCCGATCAGGATGGGCCCGGTGAAAAGCACAAACCAATTTATTGGCATGAATATCAGAGGCAGAGACCCAAGAATTATCCTCCTGGCCATAACCCTTCCATTTGACCAAATACTGGAGTCTCCGTCTAATCAAACGAGAATCCAATATTTTCTCTACCTCATATTCCATATTGCCTTTAACCAACACAGGGTCAGGAGGTGCCGCCACAGGAACTACTGGTTCAACAAACCTCTTCAACAGTGATTTGTGAAATACGTTATGGATTTTGAACGTAACTGGAAGAGCCAATCGAAAGGAAACAGGATTAAGACTCTCCAAAATCCTATAAGGTCCAATAAATCTTGGCTTAAATTTTGGAGATGCAACCTTCATAGGAATATTCTTAGACGACAACCAAACCATATCACCCACTTTAAACCGGGGACCAATGGTCCTATGCCAGTTGGAAAAACGCTGGGCCTTTTCCTGAGAGAGAGACAATTTATCCACAACTTGGTCCCATATCTGCTGCATTCTCACAACCACAGTGTCCACACCTGGGCAGGACGAAGATTCTACTTGCCCAGAAGAGAATCGAGGATGAAACCCAAAATTACAGAAAAAGGGTGACATCAAGGTGGCAGAACTAGCTCTATTGTTCAGCGCAAATTCAGCCAAGGGCAAAAATGAGACCCAATCATCTTGATCAGCAGATATAAAACATCTTAAATAAAGGCCCCGTCTCACTATGCGATCTCGGTAGCAAGATCGCTGTTGAGTCACAACTTTTGTGACGTAACAGCGATCTCACCAGCGAGATCGCTGTGTGTGACAGCGATCAGCGAGCGGCCCCCCTGCCGGTATCGCTGATCGCTGGAAGAAACCTCTGGACATTTCTTTGGTCGCTGGTCTCCCGCTGGCCAGCAAGCATCGCTGCGTGTGACAGGCGGGAGACCAGCGATCAGGTGTAAAAAATAATAAAAAAAATAAAAAATATAGTTATTCTCACCTTCTGACGTCTCGTTCAGCCATCCTGCCTCTCTCCATGCTCCGGTCCCAGTAATCCTTTGCACGAATGACCGCGAGACTTTGTTATCCCTCGAGACCTCGCGGTCATTCTTGCAAAGGATCACTGGGACCGGAGCATGGAGAGAGGCAGGATGGCTGAACGGGACGTCGGAAGGTGAGAATAACTATATTTTTTATTTTGATTCTATTTTTTACAGGGATGGCCAGCGATGCCGGGCGCTCGGCATCGCTGTGCTGATCGCTGGTGAAGCTGTCTGTGTGACAGCTCACCAGCGATCACATAGCGACTTACTAGTGATCCTGACACCTTGATATCGGTGTCGGGATCGCTGGTAAGTCGCTTAGTGTAACGGGGCCTTAAGACTCCAAGGTCTGGTTTGTTCTCTCAGTCTGCCCATTGGTCTGGGGATGAAACGTGGAGGAGAAGGATAACTGAATTCTCAAATTGGAACAAAAGGCTTTCTAAAATCTGGAAACAAACTGGACCCCTCTATCAGACACAATGTTCTCAGGAATCCCGTGTAACCGAACCACCTGTTGTAAAAACAAGGGTACCAACTCAGCGGAAGATGGCAACTTTGGGAGTGGTACAAGATGGACCATCTTCGAAAATCTATCACAAATTGCCCAGATAACAGTCATTCTCTGAGAGACAGGAAGATCAGAAATAAAATCTGTTGAGATACGGGTCCATGGCCTCTTGGGCACCGGCAGGGGCATCAGTAACCCACTAGAACGAGAACAGGGTTTAGACCGAGAACAAGTCCCACAGGACTGTACAAAATTCCTGACATCACGAGATAAGGCAGGCCACCAAAATGACCGACTCACCAAATCTCTGGTACCAAAAATACCTGGATGACCAGCCAATGCGGAGCAATGGACTTCAGACATCACTCTCTTTCTCCACTGGTCTGGAACATACAATGTTCCCATAGGGCAACGCTCAGGTTTATCCTCCTGAAATTCCTCCAGGGCGCGTCTCAAATCGGGCGAAATGGCAGAAAGAACTACCCCCTCACCTAGGATAGTAGTATGCTCGGTCACATTAAGAGAATCAGCAAAGAAACTCCTAGAAAGGGCGTCTGCCTTAACATTCTTAGTGCCCAGAAGAAAAGAGACCACAAAATTAAAATGCGTGAAAAACAAAGCCCATCTAGCCTGTCTAGGATTCAAGCGTTTAGCCGACTCCAGATAAGTCAGATTCTTGTAATCGGTGAGGACCACAAATTAATGTCTAGCTCCCTCCAACCAATGTCTCCACTCCTCAAATGCCGATTTCAATTCCCGATTCCCTACGTCATAGTTGCGTTCAGATGGGGAGAACTTTCGAGAAAAGAAGGCACAGGGACTCATCTTAGAAGTCACAGGGTCTTTTTGGGACAAACAGCTCCTGCACCAATCTCAGAAGCGTCTACCTCCACTTGAAATGGAAGTGAGACATCAGGTTGCCGTAAAACTGGAGCTGAAGTAAACCTCTGCTTAAGGTCCTGAAATGCTGAGACAGCCTCAGGAGACCAATTCAGCACATCAGCTCCCTTCTTGGTCAGATCAGTCAGTGGTTTGACAATACTAGAAAAATTACCTATAAATTTACGATAGAAATTAGCAAAACCCAAAAACTTCTGAAGAGCCTTCAAAGAAGTAGGCTGAACCCAATCTTAAATGGCCTGTACCTTGGCCGGGTCCATTTCAATAGTCGATGGAGATAAGATAAATCCCAAAAATGAAATCCTCTGTACACAAAAGAGACATTTCGATCCCTTAACAAACAGGGAATTCTCCCTCAAAATCCGAAACACAGTCCGGACATGTTCCACATGGGAATCCCAATCATTAGAAAAGATCAAAATATCATCCAGATAGATGATCAAAAACTTATCCACAAAGTCTCGGAAAATATCATTCATAAAGGACTGGAAGACAGAAGGGGCATTAGAGAGCCCAAAAGGCATCACCAGGTACTCAAAATGTCCCTCCGGAGTATTAAACGCCGTCTTCCATTCATCTCCGTGCTTGATGCGAATAAAGCCCCCGTTACACACTGCGATATCGCTAGCAATATCGCTGTAAAGTCACTGATTTTGTGACGTTACAGCGATATTACTAGCGATATCGCTGCATGTGATACTTACCTCCGACCGGCTCCCCCGCTGGTAATCGCTGATCACGCGAGAAGCTGCTGGACCATTCCTCGTCGGTCACTTCCTGTGGCGCATCCTGCTGTGACGACGAGCGACGCGTGGAGCCGGGCGGGAGGACGCAGGATCGTAACGGTACCCTTAGATTATAAGCCCCCCTGAGGTCAAGCTTAGTAAACCAGCAGGCACTCTTAACTCTGGAGAATAAATCAGACATCAGAGGTAACGGGTACTGATATTTAACCGTCATCTTGTTAAGGGAACGATAATCAATACACGGTCTTAATGAACCATCTTTCTTGGCCACAAAAAAAAACCCAGCACCTAAAGGTGACGAGGATGGTCTAATAGGACCCTTCTCCAACAACTCCTTAATATAGGATCGCATAGCATCATGTTCGGGTACAGATAAGCTAAAAAGCAGACCCTTGGGAAATTTACACCCAGGCATCAACTCAATTGCACAGTCATGAGGGGGCAAAGACGCAGACTTACTCTCGCTAAATACATCAGAGAATTCAGCCAGATAATCAGGAATATCATGAAACTGAGGAGAGGTGGAGAAAACAGGAGCGTCCCTAAGAACACACTGACAACCCCAACTCACCACAGACACAGATCTCCAATCCAAAACCGGGTTATGAGTTTGCAACCAGGGGAACCCCAGAACAATAGTGTCATGCAAATTATGCAGCAACAAAAATTTACAATTTTCCTGGTGGTCAGGGGCAACTCGCATTATCACCTGGGTCCAAAACTGAGGTTTATTCTCCGCCAACAGAGTGGCATCAATACCCCTCAAAGGAATAGGCGTCTGCAGAGGAGTCATGGACAAACCACAACGTTTAGCAAAGTCCAAATCCATCAGATTCAGAGCTGCTCCTGAATCCACAAAAGCCTTAGTGGAAAATGTAGTAAGGACCGCCCACTTTTGGAATTTTTGACATTATAACTCTGCAGGATCCTGACCCTGGTTTAATGCCAACAGGGTTCTCTCAGCTTGATCAACGAAATTAGGTTCATCATACAACAACCCCAAGGCCTGAAAAAATGCATCCACATTAGTCAGAATAGGATTTTCAGGTGTCAGAGAAAACGCCCAATCCTGGGGATCGCCGCTCAGCAAGGAGATGACAATTTTAGCTTCCCGATGAGTTAGGCTTCAAGGCAAGATATAATTTACAATTATTCTTAAAATTCAAAAATTTAGACCGATCCCCAGAAAATACATCAGGAGTGGGGATTTTGGGTTCAACAGCATGTGATTGAGCGCGATAGGCGGAAATTCCCTGAACTTCAGCAGCGAGCTGCTCCACATGATCAGACAATTGCTTAATCTACATTAAGGAAAAAATCCTCCTACAGCCCCAGAGAAAAAGAGGAAAAAATGCATATAAAAAAAAAATTCTGACACTTTTCTTTTCTTTTTTTTTTTCTTCTTTTCCTCCTGTTTTTGAGTACCCTAGAATCTGCGGTATGGCTGGTGATTCTGTTATGAACGGGTAGCCGAGGAGAAAATAAAAAACAACACAAGCTAAGTCTCAGAAAACCAAAGAGGTTGGTAACTATGCAGACTGCAGATCCCTGATTCTAACCACACAACAAGTAGCAGTCGTGGAGCGTTCCTACGTTGGTCCTAGACGCCTCGTCACAACCGGAGAGCTAAATAAGCCTAAAGCAGGAAAAGAGGAAAACTAACTGCCCCAGAGCAGACCCCAAAGGAAAGACAGTCCCCCACATGTATTGATGGTGAAACAAAATGAAAACATACACAAAGGCAGGAAAATAGGCTGAGCAAACAATGGGGCCCAACTAACTAGAAAGGACAGGAAAGGAAAGACACTGTCTGCAGTCTGCCAAAAAACCCTACAAAATGTCCAACACAACTGATAGCAAAATTAACCCTGAAGTCACTAGACTTCTCCCACTATATCAGCACTCTGAAATATTCTGAGACAGAGCAAAAAGAGGCCAATCTAACAAGGGACAAAAAAAAGGCAATTGGCAAATAAGAGTGGAAATTCAGCACAGCCCAGCCGGGCTGGCTGACCACACAAAAAACTGAAAAGACCAACAAGAGCAAGTGTGAACATTAGCAAAAAAACAAACTTATCTTGAAAGGCTGGAACAGAGCGAAGTCCTAGACCTGAGAAGCAGACTGAATCACCAGCAATAAGATAGGGCGTCGGCTGTCTTATATCCAGTCTGATACTCCAGAGATCCAATCATTATCTTCCTCACCAGGTGGCAGATCACTACCACTTAAACCAACCTCACTACCTCCCGTCAACACCAGAGGGAGAATGGAAGGGGAACTCTCAACTGGTGGAGCAGAAAATGAGCTCATAACAGCAGGCGATATCGCTGTTGTGTCACACAATCGGTGACGCATTAGCGATCTCGCTAGCGATCTCGCTATGTGAGACGGGGCCTTTAGTGTCCTCAGGAACACAAGCTTTTTTTTTTCTCTCACATAAAAACCAGCCATTCCTTCCCCCAACACATCCCTCCTGATGAAGTAAAATACGAAACGTGCGTTGGGGCGATTGGACACCCACTGGCTGCTACTGTAAGTTTCCCCTCTTGTTATGCAATTTGACTGTCACTTGGATCCATGAGATAGCGCTGTTTTCCTTTGGCTATCTTTACTTATGGGTTTTTAACCCCATTAATGATATAAGCCCTTGTAGGAAACACTAAGCATTAGTCTTTTTGGTATTGACCCATGTACACAATAGGGGATATATGGCGCTTCATTTCACATTGAATTTGCACTGATGCATTTGATATAATTGTAGGAATGTTTACATCTATTTGTGCTATTTTTGCACATGGATTGTTTACACAGATTTGCACTTAGCACTTTTATGCATCAGTAATTGTTCCTAGCCAGTGTGTTTCCTTCTTTGTAGCTTGGCAGCCTCTTCATTTTAAATTATGTTGCTATGTTATTTTGCTATTTATATTAATAAAATTCATATTTTGGATTATACTCTGATTCTATTCATTGATTATGATATTACATATATTATATGTATATATATTACATATATAGATTATACGTATATACAGTATAGAAATTAAATATATATATATATAATTACATATATATATTATATTATATGTATATATTATATATGTATATATTATATGTACCTGAAATCTTCAGAGAAACCATCCACTCAAAAGCCTCAGCAAAGCGGCCTCTTCAACCTGCCTCTATCCTTTAAATGGCACAAAATGTCGGCATTAAAGTATAAAGAGGCTCCCAGCAGACCTGAAATACAGCGGATGCTCCACCACTTCTACAACTATGAGTATCAGCCTAACCCAAAGGGAGTGAGTCAAGCTGCAAAAGACCTCAGCAATATATTCTATGCAATGGCCAGACTGTCTGACCTTATAAAAGTCAACTACAAGAGACCAAAAGAAAAACAGATCAACGGATGGTTTGACAGAGAATGTAAAGCCGTACGGAAGACCCTGAGAACAGCCTCAAACAAGAAACACAGAGACCCCAACCACCCAGGTCTAAGGGAAGCCTATGAATCCATATAAAGGCAGTACAAAACCATCCTCAGGAGGAAGAAGCAGAGTTACATCTCCACCAAACTTATCCAACTCCAAGATGCCCTCCAAGACAACTCCTTCTGGGAACTATGGAACCACATGGGCACAAGAGACAGAAAAACAACATCCATATCCAAAATGGCAACATCTGGCTCCAGTACTTCAGAGACCTCTATAAAGACATCCCGAAGGAAGAACTAAGCCAAGAACAGGAAAGCATAATGGCAAAACTAAAAGCAATGGAGGAAAAAGTAAAAAACTTCCAAAACCCCGTGGATACACATATTACATTACAGGAAGTAGCAGAGAGAATCTCTTCCATAAGATGTAGAAAAGGCGGTGGCCTGGATAGATTCCTACCAGAAATGCTGAAGTACAGCCCACCAGAAATACAGGCCGCAATGGTTAAACTCTTCAATATTGTGCTAAGTGCCGGCTACATCCCTCATACCTGGAACCAAGGCCTCATCACACCCATCCACAAGAATAGGGACAGGTATGACCCAGCCAACTACAGAGGAATATGTGTCAGCAGCAACCTGGGAAAACTGTTCAACAGCATCCTGAACAAGAGGATCCTCAGATTCCTCACCGAGCACAACGTCCTCAGCAAGAGCCAAGCAGGGTTCATGCCAAACCACCGCACTACTGACCACATCTACACCCTGTACAGCCTCATTCAGAGACACCTCCACAATACAAAGAATGGGAAGATATACGCCTGTTTCGTGGACTTTAAAAAGGCCTTTGATTCGGTGTGGCACCAAGGCTTATTCCTGAAACTGCTGGAGAGCAGAATAGGAGGAAAGACCTACGATGTTATCAAAAGCTCCTACACCGAGAACCTCTGCAGTGTGAGTGAGAACGGCAGAAGAACGGCCTATTTCCAGCAGAGCCGGGGAGTCAGACAAGGCTGCAGCCTAAGCCCAACGCTCTTCAACATTTACATCAACGAGCTGGCTACCGCTCTGGAATCTTCCACAGCAACAGGTCTCACCCTCCACGATGCGCAGGTGAAATTCCTGCTGTATGCAGATGACCTGCTGCTTCTGTCACCAACTGAGAAAGGCCTCCAAGACAACCTGAAAATCTTAGAGAAATTCAGCTCCACCTGGGCACTACCGGTCAACCTAAAGAAAACTAACATCATGGTGTTCCAGAAGAGAAAGAGAAAATCAGACCAGCATCCTTCATTTGTCCTCAACAACTGCGCCCTTACAGGAATGGACAAATATATCTACCTGGGCCTAGAGATTCACCGGTCAGGGAGCTTCAAACAAGCCATAGAGTCCCTGAAAGACAAAGCATGCAAAACCTTCTATGCCATCCGAAGGAAACTCTACCATCTGAAGCCACCAGTGAAGGTCTGGTTAATCTATCATCGCCCCATTCCTCCTGTATGGCATCGAAGTTTGGGGTCCTCACACCTACCCAGACTGGTCAAGGTGGGATTCCAGCCCAACAGAAATATTCCATCTGGAATTCTGCAAGCACCTTCTCCAAGTCCATCGGAGTACCTCCAACAGTGCTTGCCTGGCCGAGCTGGGCAGATTCCCTCTACTCCTAACGGTTCTAAAGAGGGCACTGTCATTCTGGGCTCACCTACGTAGGAGCAATCCAAGCTCCCATCACCATAAAGCCCTGACACATGTAGGTGAAACAGAAAAACAAGGATCCTCGGAACAGCCCACCCAAACCCAACCTGACCAGAACACCAATCACAACAACCTGACGAAAGCCAGAATCAGGAAGATGGTAGACGAAGGCAAGGAGAGGTACGTAAGTGACTGGAAGAACGACACCATCAGCTCACAGAAACTGACCATGTACCGGAGTCTACAGAGAGACTACAGACTGGCCCCATACCTGGAGAAACTCACGGACCCCAGAGACCGCAAGATCCTGAGCCGGTATAGACTCAGTGCCCACAGTCTGGCCATCGAATCTGGCCGACACAGGCAGAGATACAAGCCCAGGGAGGAAAGACTGTGCCAACACTGTGACCAGGAGGCCCTGGAGGATGAGACCCACTTCTTGCTACACTGCCCCAAATACTTAGCAGTGAGGGACACTCACTTCAGGAGACTCTCACATCTCTTCCCGGATTACATCACAATGAAGGAGGAAGAGAAAACATATATCCTGCTGGGGGAAGAAGAGAGAGCAGTGTAGATAGCAGCGCAATATGTGAGCGAATGTCATAGACTGCGAGAAAGAGAACTATGATATGCCATGGACTTCTATGGCCCCCACCCTGTATCTGCCCCATGCCCCACATTCACCTTCCCTATGCCATGGACTTCTATAGCCCCACCCTGGATCTGCCCCATCCCCCCATCCACCTTCCCTATGCCATGGACTTCTATTGCCCCATCCTGGATCTGCCCCCATCCACCTTTCCTACAGCCCCTACCCAACATCCCTACAGTCCCTATCCCTATTCCCTTTTGTACACTTGCTTTGGCAAAACTAACGTGTATTTAGTCCTGCCAATAAAGCTTCTTTGAATTTGAATTTATATGTGTGTCACTGACATGTATATATATATATATATATATATATATGTATTTTATGTTTATATATGTAATGTTTTGTGAGTTGTCAGTGTGATTTATAGTAGCCGCACGTGAATTTCCGGCTTTTCAAAGGACACCGGGGCGTAAAAATCAGACAGCACTTGCATGGTGCGAGTGCTGTCTGATTTTTTTCTCGCACCCATTGACTTGCATTGGCGAGTCTCGTCCGAGATACGCAGCAATACGCAGCATGCTGCAATTTTTTTCTCAGTCCATTTCAGCTGAGAAAAAAAATCACATATGAGATGTCACCCATTGAATAACATTGTTCTGAGTGTAATCCGATTTTTTATCGGATTGCACTCGTCCGTATTTCTCGCAAGTGAGTATAAGCCCTGATAGCAGAACACGGACAGAAGAATAAACAGCAGCACAGAGGTATTATACTAGTGATCGACGGCTGGTTCTAGTCTCCTAGTGGGACTAAAAAAATAAACAGAATTAGTATTGTTATATATGAAAATGTAAGAACTTGTAAAATATGCTGAAAAACAAACAAACAAACAAACAAAAAAAACCCCAACAACCTAAAAGTGCCAAGATTCCTGGTTTTGGTCACCTCCCAATGAATGGAATAGAAAGTCATCAGAAACTCATATATACCACAAAGTATCAAAATCTATGCTGTAAAAGTGGAAGCCAAGCAACAATGGTAGACTTACTTTTTCCCCATTCCTTTCCGCAGGGAAATGTTCTATTTTTCAGTATATTATGTGATTAATTAAATTGTAGCATTTAACATGTCTACCCAAAAAGAAACTGACCTCTAATAGCTATGATGTCAGAGAAAAACATATTGAACTTAGAAGACAAAACATTAAAGAGCTATTCAGTAGCACAGTACTTCAAGGCAGGCCCATAGAGAATAAATGGCGCGGAGCACTGCAGATCCTTTGTAATGGAATAAAATGCCCAGTATTGGGGCTATAAAGGAGGGGAAGGGATAAAGGGAGAGGGGAAGGGATAAAGGGGGAGGGGAAGGGATAATGCGGGAAGAGAGAAAGGGGTTGTCCGATGAAAACCAGTTATCACCCACATATAGGATCGGTGATAACGTGCTGATTGGCAGAACTGGACACTTTTATCCCTAATAGAATGCAGTGACAGAGCGCACATGCGACCGCGGCTCCATTCATTCCCTAAAAGGGCTGTGAAGTGCTACCCATGGAGAATGGATGGTGCGTCTGCCTGCCATGTCAGTCTACCAGTGATGAAAGCTCTCTGTTCTGCCCATAGATGCAGGTCACAGTGGTCGAGCTGCCACCAATCAATACGCTATCACCATGGGAGAACATACAGTTAGGTCCATATATATTTGGACAGAGACAACATTTTTCTAATTTTGGTTCTAGACATTACCACAATGAATTTTAAACAAAACAATTCAGATGCAGTTGAAGTTCAGACTTTCAGCTTTCATTTCAGGGTATCCACATTAAAATTGGATGAAGGGTTTAGGCGTTTCAGCTCCTTAACATGCGCCACCCTGTTTTTAAAGGGGCCAAAAGTAATTGGACAGTTGACTCCAAGGCTATTTCATGGACAGGTGTGGGCAATCCCTTCGTTATGTCATTCTCAATTAAGGAGATAAAAGGCCTGGAGTTGATTTGAGGTGTGGAGCTTGCATTTGGAAGGTTTTGCTGTGAAGGAAACATGCGGTCAAAGGAGCTCTCCGTGCAGGTGAAACAAGCCATCCTTAAGCAGCAAAAACAGAAAAAACCCATCCGAGAAATTGCTACAACATTAGGAGTGGCAAAATCTACAGTTTGGTACATCCTGAGAAAGAAAGAAGGCACTGGTGAACTCATCAATGCAAAAAGACCTGGGCGCCCACGGAAGACAACAGTGGTGGATGATCGCAGAATAATCTCCATGGTGAAGAGAAACCCCTTCACAACAGCCAACCAAGTGAACAACACTCTCCAGGATGTAGGTGTATCAATATCCATATCTACCATAAAGAGAAGACTGCATTAAAGTAAATACAGAGGGTTCACTGCACGGTGCAAGCCACTCATTAGCATCAAGAATCAAAAGGCTAGACTGGACTTTGCTGAAAAACATCTAAAAAAGCCAGCACAGTTCTGGAAGAACATTCTTTGGACAGATGATACCAAGATCAACCTCTACCAGAATGATGGAAAGAGAAAAGTATGGTGAAGGCGTGGTACAGATCATGATCCAAAGCTTACCACATCATCTGTAAAACACGGCGGAGGCAGTGTGATGGCTTGGGCATGCATGGCTGCCAGTGGCACTGGGTCACTAGTGTTTATTGATGATGTGACACAGGACAGAAACAGCCGAATGAATTCTGAGGTATTCAGAGCCATACTGTGTGCTCAGATCCAGCCAAATGCGAGCCAAACTGATTGGTCGTCGTTTCATACTACAGATGGACAGTGACCCAAAACATAAAGCCAAACCACCGCAGTGAAGGCCTGGCAGAGCATCAAAAAGGAGGAAACACAGCGTCTGGTGATGTCCATGTGTTCAAGACTTCAGGCAGTCATTGCCAACAAAGGGTTTTCAACCAAGTACTAGAAATGAACATTTTATTTACAATTATTTAATCTGTCCAATTACTTTTGGTCCCTTAAAAACAGGGTGGCACATGTTAAGGAGCTGAAACTCCTAAACCCTTCATCCAATTTAAGGCTATGTTCACACGTAGCTTTTTTTCGTGGTTTTTACCACGGATTTTCCAATAAATCCGCTATAAAACCGTGAAAAATAAGCTTCCCATTCATTTCTATACATTTTCCACTTTTTGTGCACATTGATGTGTTTTTTTACCGCGAAAAAACCGCATTGCGGTAAAAAACACAGCATGCTCATTAATTTCGCGTATTTTTCCGCGTTTCTGATCATTTCTATGCGTTTAGAAAAAACGTGGAAAAAACACATAAAAAACCCGCAAAAATTGCGGTAAAAACGCGCAGAAACGTGCAGAAAAAACCGCGCGGTTTCTGGGAAAGGAGTCAGGTTTTCCAGCAGAAATGAAATGAAAGCTGAAAGTCTGAACTTCAACTGCATCTGAATTGTTTTGTTTAAAATTCATTGTGGTAATGTATAGAACCAAAATTAGAAAAATGTTGTCTCTGTCCAAATATATATGGACCTAACTGTACCACATGTGCAGCCTGTGCGGCTGCACCGGGGTCCAGATGCTCCGGGGGGCCCCTGCAGGGCGGCTAATAATGAGGGCAATCTGGCCTGTGCATCTGGCTCCGAAGCTCCGGGGGGCCCCTGGCCAGATTGCCTTCATGTGCGGTGGGCAGGAAGCGATCCCTGCAGATCCGCTGCCTACAAGAGAAAATAGCAGCCGTGCGGAGCTGCAGGCATCCATCCTGCCCGGCGCCCGTGCTTCCTCTCACATAGACAGCAGTGCCAATGGATGACATCATTCAGCGGCCGGCTATGGCAGAGAGAGGAAGTGCGGGCATCGGTGATGCTGCTGGAGTGTATGCGGTGCGGACAGGTGAGAGGTGCTACCTGTGTGTGTGTGGAGATGAGTGGTGGTGTGTGGAGAAGTCAATGATGGGGGTGATGGAGAGGGCAATGATGGAGGTGATGGGGAGAAGGCCATGATGGGGGTGATGGGAAGACAGCCTTGATGGGGGTGATGGGGACAAGGCAATGATGGGGGTGATGGGGAGAAGGCCATGATGGGGGGGTGATGGGAAGAAGGCCATGATGGGGGTGATGGAGAAGGCCATGATGGGGGTGACGGGGAGAAGGCAATGATGGGGTGATGGGGAGAAGGCAATGATGGGGTGATGGGGAGAAGGCAATGATGGGGGTGATGGAGAGGGCAATGATGGAGATGGCGGGGGAGGAGGAAATGATGGAAGTGGTGGTAATGTCAATGATGGGGGTGGGGGATAAGGCAATGATGGAGATGGAGGAGAAGGCAAGGATGGTGGTAGTGGAAAAGACAATGATGGGAGTGATGGGGAAGGAGGCAATGATGGAGGTGGTAGAAGGGGCAATGGTGGGGGAAAAAGCAATGATGATGGATATTGTTCTGCCGATTCTGTACAGCTATATATTTTTGGGTGCAGTTCCAGCTGTTGCCAGTAGGTGTCAGAAGTTGCCCTTCTCTTTCTTATTCATGTGTTTGGAATTTTCTGTTCCCCTAATGGTTAATTGTTCAGAACCACCCCTTTTTACTGCCCTGGTTTTGCAGCACGTAACAATTCCTGTCAAACTCCTGAGTAGCCCATATGTGTTTAGCTCAGCTCTCTGCAAAACCATTGCTTATAACAAGCGGATTCCAGTAAGGATAATGCAATTATGAGTTATGCATCTGTGCTAGTAGCCATAATACAGCCCCCCATGATGTTTGCAATGCATGTTCAGCTTCTGTAATTCTATTTCACTGCATGATTAGTTATATGCATCCTCTGGATATGCATCCTCTTGTCAGTGAGTGCAAAGATGGCAACCATTATTTGTGTTAGATAGCTTTCTCTTTTGCTGCTGTGTATGTTATATTGCTCAGCTCTTATATAATGCATGATAACAGCTTCCTGTATCATTGTTACTGTTGTGATAATACCTTGCATTGTTGTATATTACCTACCAGTACTAACATGCTGCATTGTATCTGTCTCTTATAGTTTTTACCTGAATCATCCACATTTTGTACAACAATCTGCTGAATCATCTATAACTGTGTGCAACAACCCCTGATCTCATCTACTCTACTATACCATCTGTTATCATCTCCCATTGTTGTCCATATCATCCCAATAAATAATAGACTTAAGCACCCATACAGTCTTATTTCTAGGGGTGGATGAAAGGTTAAGCCGTATGCTGGAATCCACACAGCGTCATACGTGGAAGAAGGCAGAACAGTAAAAATGGAACCGCCGGTCGCAGGTGGTGGTTACCCAGGCTATACAGCACCACTATCACCCAGACTGCACAGCATACAGGTACTACAGCAGCCGCCATACTGCCACAGGGAAAGAGAGCCCAGGGCTCAGTAAAGGACCCCCGGTCGCATGTGGTGATTGCATAGACTGTACGTGACCGGTAACACCCACACTGCTCCGCATACGGGTATCACAGCAGCCACAATACAGTCGCAGAACGCTACTGCAGCCCACCAAGAAGTGCTGCATCTTTCCCGCCACGCAGAAGCCCACCATACACAGACTGTTTCCCTCCAATATACTCTGCAGTACTCAGCTAAACGCACAATGTCTCGGAAAAGCACATCCTCACTCAAAACGAGGTCACGAGCAAGTTCCAGCAGATCGTCATTAGCAGAGCTAGCTGCTGTCGCTCGCGCAAAGGCCGAAGCAGCCAAAGCGAGATCCTCCTTTGCCGAATGAGAGATGCATCTAAAGCTGAGACAAGCAGAGCATGAGGCAGAGAGAGAGGCCGAAACCGTATGTTTGCGGGCAGAGAGAGAAGCGGAAAACACACGTTTGCAGGCAAAGACAGAAGCGGAAACCGCACGTTTGCAGGCGAAGAGAGAAGTGGAAACTGCACGTTTGCAAGCAGAGTTATAGAAACTTGCGACAGACAAAGAAATCAGCTGCAATAGCTAAAGCAGAATATTTGGAAGCTATGAAAGATCTTGATTCTGAGAGACGCAGCAGCAGCATTCTCGGACCAGATCTAGAGCAGCAAGATCCAGCGTAGCGTGCTGCAGAGTACGTCCGTCAACATTCTGGCACGGATGACAGCCCTGAAGCATCATATCGATCAGCCCATGCTGATTACCAGTGATCCAATCCCGAGCTTCACTACCATAGGCGAGGAGACGAGTGGTATTCGACTCAAGCGCCAAATACGACGATGTTTCACTGAATGACGTCCTACTGTCAGGTCCAGATATCAACAACAGACTTCTGGAGGTACTACTCTCTTTCCGCAGAGATATGGTGGCATTTATGGCTGACATACAACAGATGTTCCACTGTTTTCTGGTCAAAAAGGAACACAGAAACTACTTGAGGTTCTTTTAGTACCGTGACAACAATCCGGACAAAGACATCACGGAATACCGGATGAGGGTACGCATCTTCGGGAACAGCACTTCCCCAGCAGTCGCTATCTATGGCCTCCGAAATTCCACCAAAGAGGGTGAAGAAAAGTATGGGTCATATGTCAGATCCTTCGTAGAAAAGGACTTCTACGTAGACGACTGTTTGAAGTCCACACCAACAAATGATGCTGCAATCAGTCTACTGAAAAGGGCTCAAGAACTGCTCACCCAGTCTAGCCTAAGGTTACACAAGATTTCCTCCAATAGCCGGGAGTTGATGGAAGCCTTTCCCTCTCAAAACTATTCCAGCAATCTAAAGGAGCTAGACCTAAGCATCGACTCCCTTCCCATGCAGCGGAGCCTTGGATTGCTTTGGGATCTGAAGACAGATGCATTCACCTTACAGATCAGCAAAGAGGAGAAAGCCTTCACGCGCAGAGGCATCCTCTCTTTTGTGAATAGTCTATACGACCCCGTGGGATTCGTAGCTCCACTAACAATCCAAGGGAAAATGATGCTAAGAGACTTCACCCAAGACACGCATGATTGGGATGATCCACTTCCACCAGAAAAGGCAGACCTGTGGGAAGAGTGGAGGAGTTCTCTCGAGGCCTTGACCGACCTTTGTGTGAAACGACCGTATGCTCCTGTGCCATCCACAGAAGTCAAGACACAAAGACTATGTATCTTCTGTGATGCATCAGTCAAAGCAATCGCAGCAGTAGCATACCTCAAAACCATAGACATGGATAAACAGAGCCACATCGGGTTTGTGATGAGCCGGACTAAATTGGCACCACTCCGTGAACACACGATACCCAGACTAGAACTCTGTGCTACTGTCCTCGCACTCGAGTTGGCCGAGCTTATCTCGGATGCTATGAATCTGAAGATCAAAGACGCAGAGTTCTACACTGACAGCAAGGTGGTACTAGGATACATCTGCAACGAAACTCGACGCTTTTATGCCTACGACGGCAACCGGATACTGAGGAAAAGAAGATCCACCTGCCCTAATCAGTGGCACTATGTGCCTACTCACCTCAATCCTGCGGACCATGCGACTCGATCCATTGCTCCAAGTCATCTTAAGGACACTACATGGTTCACAGGCCCTGCTTCCTTGTACAGTTCGAAGCCCCACATCGACAGGCCCGATACTTTCGGACTAGTGGATCCAGATGCCGACGAAGAGCTCCATCCTCAGGAGTCTGCTCTGATTACAGGGATTTCAAGCCATCATCTGGAATCTCATTGATTCAGCAGGTTTTCAACCTGGAAGTCACTTGTTCGAGCCATAGCCTGTCTACTTCATGTGGCCCAGTTCTACAAGTCATCATCACCTGCAAGCCAGGGATCCTGTAAAGGATGGCATCACTGCAAGCATGCGTTTACCGCCCTCAACCTGGAGAGAGCCAAAGTCACAATACTTTGTGCTGTACAAAAGGAAACCTACCCCAGAGAAATAGACAACCTCAACAAGGGACAACCTATTCCCGGAGACAGCGTGCTAAAGAAACGCGGTCCAATTGTTGACCAAGACGGGCTGCTGAGAGTAGGTGGCCGTCTTCTAGAAGCAGAGGTAGAAGTTTCAGAAAAACACCCGGTAATGATTCCTGGACGTCATCACATCACAACCCTGCTCATTCAGCATCATCATGACTTAGTGAGACACCAAGGCCGTTTGTTCACCGAAGGGAATCTGCGGGCGGCTGGTCTTTGGATAGTCGGCACAAAGAGAAGCGTTAGGAAACTCATCTTCAACTGTGTTACGAGTCGCATACTCCGTGGCTCGTTCCAAAATCCGAAGATAGCCAATCTTCCATCCAACAGACTTAGTACCGAACCCCCCTTCCCCCCTTCATCAACATTGGACTAGACATATTCGGTCCTTGATTTGTGGCTACTCGACGCACTAGGAAAGCTAATACTGAAGCAAGGTGTTGGGCAGTTCTATTCACTTGTCTGTCCATCAGAGCTGTTCATATCAAAGTAATCGAGTCTATGGACACTTCAATTTTCATAAATACGTTTCAACACTTCACCGCAATCATAGTAACATAGTAACATAGTTATTAAGGTTGAAGGAAGACTTTAAGTCCATTTAGTTCAACCCATATCCTATCCTAACCTGCCCTAACATGTTGATCCAGAGAAAGGCAAAAAAAACCCATGTGGCAAACAGTAAGCTTCACATTGCGGACAAAAATTCCTTCCCGACTCCACATACGGCAATCAGACTAGCTCCCTGGATCAACGCAATATTAAGGAAACTAGTGTATATACCCTGTAATATTATACTTTTCAAGAAAGGCATCCAGTCCCTTCTTAAATTTTAGTAGGGAATCACTCATTACAACATCATATGGCAGAGAGTTCCATAGTCTCACTGCTCTTACAGTAAAGAATCCGCGTCTGTGAGTATGCTTAAACCGTCTTCCCTCCAGACGTAGAGAATGCCCCCTTGTCCCCGTCACAGGTCTAAGAGTAAAAAGATCATTAGAAAGGTCTTTGTACTGTCCACGCATATATTTATACATTGTAATAAGATCACCCCTAAGCCTTCGATTCTCCAAACTAAATAACCCCAAGTGTAATAACCTGTCTTGGTATTGCAGACCCCCTAGTTCCCTAATAACCTTGGTCGCTCTTCTCTGCACCCGCTCCAGTTCAGCTATGTCTTTCTTATACACCGGAGACCAGAACTGTGCACTGTATTCTAAGTGCGGTCGCACTAGTGACTTATATAGAGATAAAATTATGTTCTCCTCATGAGCATCTATGCCTCTTTTAATGCATCTCATTATTTTATTTGCCTTTGCAGCAGCTGCCTGACACTGGCCACTAAATGTGAGTTTGTCGTCTACCCATACACCCAAGTCTTTTTCAGTGACAGTTTTGCCCAGTGTTTTACAATTAAGCACATAATTATACATCTTGTTCGTTCTACCCAAGTGCATGACCTTACATTTATCCCCATTAAAGCTCATTTGCCATTTATCAGCCCAAGCTTCTAGTTTACATAAATCCTCCTGTAATATAAAATTGTCCTCCTCTGTATTGATTACCCTGCAGAGTTTAGTGTCATCTGCAAATATTGAAATTCTACTCTCTATGCCCCCTACAAGGTCATTAATAAATATGTTAAAAAGAAGCGGGCCCAAAACTGACCCCTGTGGTACCCCACTGCTAACCGTGACACAGTCTGAGTGTGCTCCATTAATAACCACCCTTTGTTTCCTATCCCTGAGCCAGCTCTTAACCCACCTACACATATTTTCCCCTATCCCCATTGTTCTCATTTTATGTATCAACCTTTTGTGTGGCACCGTATCAAAAGCTTTTGAAAAATCCATGTACACCACATCCACTGCATTCCCTTGGTCCAGTCCGGAACTTACCTCTTCATAAAAGCTTATCAGATTAGTCGGACAGGAACGGTCCCTTGTAAACCCATGTTGATATTGGGTCATAAGGTTATTCCTCTCCAGATACTCCAGTATAGTATCTCTTAGAAAACCCTCCAGGATTTTACCCACAGTTGAGGTTAAACTTACTGGCCTATAATTTCCAAGTTCAGTTTTTGTCCCCTTTTTGAATATTGGCACCACATTTGCTTTACGCCAGTCCTGTGGTACAGACCCTGTTATTATGGAATCTTTAAAGATTAAAAATAATGGTCTATCTATGACTGTGCTTAATTCCTGCAGTACTCGGGGGTGTATCCCATCCGGGCCCGGGGATTTGTCAATTTTAGTGATTTTTAGACGCCGCCGTACTTCCTGCTGGGTTAAGCAGGTGACATTTAATGGAGAATTTTTATCCCTGATCATGTTTTCCGTCATGGGATTTTCTTGTGTAAATACTGTTGAAAGGCCCTGTGAAGCATATTCGCTCCGACAGAGGTACGAATTTCATTGGAGCGGCAAGAGAACTCCAAATTCCTTCCAATTCAGACATCGCTAATGTTGAAAGGTACCTAGGCGAGCAAGGATGCACCTGGACTTTCAATCCACCACACTCTTCGCACATTGGAGGTGCCTGGGAGAGAATGATAGGCATAGCACGCAAGATACTGGACTCTATCATCTTGCAAACGAACACCAGACTCACACTTGAGAGTTTAACTATGTTCTTGGCTGAGGTATTGGCTATCATGAACGCCAGGCCACTGTCAGCACTTCCCAGTGATTCCAGAGACCTGACAGTCCTTACTCCAGCAATGCTACTCACGCAGAAAACCTGTGTCCCGAGAGCTCCACTTGGAGAATTCAACGACAAAGATCTCTTCAGACGCCAGTGGAGGCAAGTGCAAAGTGTGTCCAATGTCTTCTGGGACAGATGGAAGAAGCAATATCTCTCCAGTCTACAAACCAGGACAAAGTGGCAAAAAGACCACCCAAACATCCCATCAGGCGATGTGGTACTTGTCAAAGACACTCAGTCACATCGTAATGAGTGGCCACTCGGCCTAGTCACCAAGCCTCTTCCCAGCAAAGATGGGAAGTGCTCAAGGTAGAGGCGAAAGCGAGCTAACTTGGGGAGAACAAACTGTTCCTCAGACCAGTTACTGAACTTGTATTGTTATTATCGCCAAAAGAGCCAAATAGTGGCATCCGTTGATGCCAAGCGGGGAGTGTTCTGCCCATTCTGTACAGCTAGATATTTTTGGGTGCTGTTCCAGCTGTCTCCAGTAGGTGTCATAAGTTGCCCTTCTCTTTCTTATTCATGTGTTTGCAATTTTCTGTTCCCCTAATGGTTAATTGATCAAAACTGCCCCTTCTTCCTGCCCGGGTTTTGCAGCATGTAACAATTCCTGTCAAACTCCTGAGTAGCCCACATGTGTTTAGCTCAGCTCTCTGCAAAACCATTGCTTATAACAAGTGGATTCCGGTAAGGATAATGCAATTATGAGTTATTGCTCAGTATTAGTAGCCATAATACAGCCCCCCATGATGTTTGCAATGCATGTTCAGGTTCTGTAATTCTATTTCACTGCATGATTAGTTACATGCATCCTCTGGATATGCATCCTCGTCAGTGAGTGCAAAGCTGGGGCAGCCATTATTTGTGTTAGATAGCTTTCTCTTTTGCTGTGGTGTATGTTATATTGCTCAGCTCTTATATAATGCATGATAACAGCATCCTGTATCATTGTTACTGTGGTGATAATACCTTGTATTGCTGTATATTACCTACCAGTACTGACATCATCTATAACTGTGTACAACAACCCCTGATCTACTCTACTATACCATCTGTTATCATATCCCATTGTTGTCCATATCATCCCAATAAATAATAGACTTAAGCATCCATACACCTCTCCAGTCCATCCTTAACTCTGCCGCCCGACTAATTCATCTCTCTCCTCGCTACTCCTCCGCTTCTCCCCTCTGCAAATCTCTTCACTGGCTCCCATTCCCTCAACGTATCCAGTTCAAATTTCTAATACTGACCTACAAGGCCATCTATAACCTGTCTCCCCCATATGTCTCTGAACTAATCTCCCGATACCTTCCCTCACGTAATCTCCGGTCCTCCCAAGACCTCCTTCTCTCCTCCACACTTATTCGCTCCTCACCCAACCACCTCCAAGACTTCTCCCGAATAGCCCCTATTCTCTGGAATTCTTTGCCCCAACAAGTCCGACTATCAACCACATTTGGATCCTTCAGACGGAACCTGAAAACCCACCTCTTCAAGAAAGCCTACAGCCTGCAATGACCCCGCTACCTCCTTCTCTCTCACCACTACCGGTGATATCACCTCAACCAACACCGGAACTGCTGCAACCCACCAACCTACTGTCTCCTTCCCCACCATCCTGTAGCATGTAAGCACGAAAGGGCAGTTTCCTCTCTCCACTCTGGATCAGTCTGTCATTGTTAGTTTGTTTACTGTAAGTGATATCTGTAATTTGTATGTAACCCCTTCTCATGTACAGCACCATGGAATCAATGGTGCTATATAAATAAATAATAATAATACAGTCTTGTTTCTGGGAGTGGATGAAAGGTTAAGCTGTATGCTGGAATCCACACAGCGTCACATGTGGAAGAAGGCAGAACAGATATGGTGGGGGAGAATGCAATGATGGTGGTGGTGGAAAGGGCAATAACGGGGGTAGTGGGGGAGGAGGAAATGATGGAGGTGGTGGAATGGGCAATGATGGGGCAGCAGGGGAGAAAGCAATGATAGTGGTAGGGGAGACGGCAATGATGGAGGTGGTGAGGAGGGCAATGATGGGGACACATTTCTTGTACAGGGGTCCCAAGCTGTCAGTGTCCGCCCCTGGCTGTCACTTATCCCGTGAAGAGATGACGTGATTTAACCGGAGAACCCTTTAGGCTGTGTGCCCACGTTGTGTTTTTTAAGCGTTTCCACTGCGTTTTTGCCGCTATGGAAACGCTTAAAAAACGCTAGATAAAACGCATCCCATGCAAACCTATGGGATTCCGCAAATGCTGTGCCAATGCTGCGAATTTTTCCGCTGCAGAATTGCATAGCGGAAAAATCCGCAGCATGTCCATTTATTTGGCGGAATCGCAGCGATTCCGCCGCCATAGGATTGCATTGAAACGCTCACTTTACGCATGTGGCTATGCCCACCATGCGTAAAGTGAGCACTTCATGTGCCGATGATACCCAGGGTTTGGAGGAGAGGAGACTCTCTTCCAGGCCCTGGGTACCATATTCCTGTTAAAAATAAAAGTAAAAATAGAGCTATACCCTATGTCAGCTCCTGGAGTCCTCAGCGGTGCATGCGGCGCTGCCGCAACTTCCTTCCCAGGGATGCATTGTGAGAATCACCCCAGATGACATCGCTGTCGCGTAACCGCTACGTCATCAGAGGTCATTTGCGCAATGCATCCCTGGAAACGGAAGTTGTCGGAAGCTCCATGAGGGCCGGGAGCACTCCGGGGGCTGACAGAGGGTAAGTATATCTCTATTTTTTATTTTTAACATTCTATCTTTTACTATTGATGCAGCATAGGCAGATAGGGTTAGGGTTAGGGTTGGGCTAGGGTTAGGGTAGGGTTAGGGCTAGGGTTAGGGATAGGGTAGGGCTAGGGTTAGGGTTAGGGTAGGGTTAGGGCTAGGGTTAGGGTAGGGTTAGGGTTAGGGTTAGGCTAGGGTTAGGGTTAGGGTTGTGCTAAGGCTAGGGTTAGGGCTCGGGTCACGACTAGGGTTAGAATTAGGGTTAGGGCGAACTAGAATTAGGGTTAGAATTAGGATTAGGGATTAGGGTTGGGATTAGGGTTAGGATTGGGATTAGGGTTAGGGGTGTGTTGGGGTTAGGGTTGGAGCAAGAATTGAGGGGTTTCCACTATTTGCCAACTTTGGGGGTCTAAAAATTGGGGTCTAAAAAATCACTTTTGTGGAAATAAAAAAATACTTTTTATTTTCACGGCTCTGCGTTTATAAACTTTTGTGAAGCGCTTGGGGGTTCAAAGTGCTCACCACACATCTAGATAAGTTCATTAGGGGGTCTAATTTCCCAAATGGGGTCACTTGTGGGGGGTTTCCACTGTTTAGGCCCATCAGGGGCTCTGCAAGCGCAACATGATGCCCGCAGACCATTCCATCAAAGTCTGCATTCCAAAATGGCACTCCTTCCCTTCCGAGCTCTCCCATGCGCCCAAACAGTGGTTCCCCCCCACATATGGGGTATCGGCGTACTCAGGACAAATCGCATAACAACTGTGCGGGTATGATTTCTCCTGTTACCCTTGTAAAAATAAAAATTTGGGGGAGAAAAGATCATTTTTGTGGAAAAGAAATGGATCTTTTATTTTCACGGCTCTACGTTATAAACTTCTGTGAAGCACTTGAAGGTTCAAAGTGCTCACCACACATCTAGATACGTTCCTTAATGGGTCTAGTTTCCAAAATGGGGTCAGTTGTGGGGGTTTCCACTGTTTAGGCCCATCAGGGGCTCTGCAAGCGCAACATGATGCCCGCAGACCATTCCATCAAAGTCTGCATTCCAAAATGGCACTCCTTCCCCTCCGAGCTCTCCCATGCGCCCAGTGGTTCTCCCCCACATATGGGGTATCAGCGTACTCAGGACAAATCGCATAACAACTGTGCGGGTATGATTTCTCCTGTTACCCTTGCAAAAATAAAAATTTGGGGGCGAAAAGATCATTTTTGTGGAAAAAAAATTGATTTTTTATTTTCACGGCTCTACGTTATAAACTTCTGTGAAGCACTTGAAGGTTCAAAGTGCTCACCACACATCTAGATAAGTTCCTTAATGGGTCTAGTTTCCAAAATGGGGTCACTTGTGGGGGGTTTCCACTGTTTAGGCCCATCAGGGGCTCTGCAAGCGCAACATGATGTCCGCAGACCATTCCATCAAAGTCTGCATTCCAAAATGGCACTCCTTCCCTTCCGAGCTCTCCCATGCGCCCAAACAGTGGTTCCCCCCCACATATGGGGTATCGGCATACTCAGGACAAATCGCATAACAACTGTGCGGGTATGATTTCTCCTGTTACCCTTGTAAAAAATAAAAATTTGGGGGCGAAAAGATCATCTTTGTGGAAAAAAATAGATTTCCTATTTTCACGGCTCTACGTTATAAACTTCTGTGAAGCCCTTGGGGGTTCAAAGTGCTCACCACACATCTAGATAAGTTCCTTAATGGGTCTAGTTTCCAAAATGGGGTCACTTGTTGGAGGTTTCCACTGTTTAGGCACATTAAGGGCTCTCTGAACGCAACATGGCATCCGATCTCAATTCCAGCCAATTCTGCGTTGAAAAAGTCAAATGGCGCTCCATCCCTTGCGAGCTCTGCCGTGTGCTGAAATAGTGGTTTACTCCCACATATAGGGTATCGGCGTATTCAGGAGAAATTGTACAACAAATTTTGTGGTTGATTTTCTCTTTTAACACTTGTGAAAATAAAAAAAATTGGTTCTGAAGTAAATTTTTTGCAAAAAAAAGTTAAATATTAATTTTTTCCTTCCACATTGCTTTAGTTCCTGTGAAGCACTTAAAGGGTTAATAAACTTCTTGAATGTGGTTTTGAGCACCTTGAGGGGTCTAGTGTTTAGAATGGTGCCACTTTTGGGTATTTTCTGTCATGTACACCCCTCAAAATGACTTTAAATATGATGTGGTCCCTAAAAGAAATGGTTTTGTAAATTTTGTTGTAAAAATGAGAAATCGCTGGTCAACTTTTAACCCTTATAACATCCTAACAAAAAAAAATTTTGCTTCCAAAATTGTGCTGATGTAAAGTAGACATGTGGGAAATGTTATTTATTAAGAAATTTGTGTGACACATCTCTCTGATTTGAGGGCATAAAAATTTAAAGTTTTAAAATTGCAAAATTTTCGCCATATTTCCATTTTTTTCATAAACACAAGACTTATCGAAGAAATTTTACCACTAATATGAAGTACAATATGTCACGAAAAAACAGTCTTAGAATCAGCGGGATCCATTAAAGCGTTCCAGAGTTATAACCTCATAAAGGGACAGTGGTCAGAATTGTAAAAATTGGCCCGGTCATTAAGCTGCAAACTGGCTCTGTCGCTAAGGGGTTAAGGTGTCACATATAAGGGTATGTGCACACGTTGCAGAAAATTTCTGCACAAAAACCTGAACCCCTTCCCAGAAACCGCACCTATTTTTCTGCGGCGTTTTTTGTGCGTTTTTTGCGCAGTTTTGATGCGTTTTTTACCGCAGCGGTTTCTAAAAGCATGGGAGAAGCCTAAACCGCGGAAAAAAACGCAAAATTAATGTGCATGCTGCGGTTTTTACCGCGATGCGGTTTTTTCGCGGTAAAAAGCGCATCAATGTGCACAGAAAGTGCAAAATGCATAGAAATGAATGGGAAGCTTATTTTTAGCGGTTTTATAGCGGTTTTATAGTGAAAACCGCGGTAAAAACCGCTAAAAAAACGCTGTGTGTGAACACAGCCTAAGGCCTCTTTCACACTTCAGTTTTTTGCATCAGTTCAAATCCGCCAAAAAGTCAGACAAGCGGATCCGTTCTCAACTGATGTGAACGGATGCCACAGGATCTGTTTTCAGACGGATCCTGAAAATGAGGAAATTTAAAGGAAAAGAGAGAGAGAAAGATCGAGAGAGATCGAGAGAGAGATCGAGAGAGATAGAGAGAGAGAGAGAGATCGAGAGAGATCGAGAGAGAGATCGAGAGAGATAGAGAGAGAGAGATCGAGAGAGAGATCGAGAGAGAGATCGAGAGAGATAGAGAGAGAGATCGAGAGAGATCGAGAGACAGATCGAGAGAGAGATAGAGAGAGAGAGAGATCGAGAGAAATCGAGAGAGAGATCGAGAGAGAGATCGAGAGAGAGAGATCGAGAGAGAGAGAGATCGAGAGAGATAGAGAGAGAGAGATCGAGAGAGAGATCGAGAGAGAGATCGAGAGAGATAGAGAGAGATTGAGAGAGATAGAGAGATCGAGAGAGATAGAGAGATAGAGAGAGAGATCGAGAGAGAGATAGAGAGAGAGATCGAGAGAAATCGAGAGAGATCGAGAGAGAGAGAGAGATAGAGATCGAGAGAGATAGAGAGATCGAGAGAGAGAGATCGAGAGAGATAGAGAGAGAGAGATCGAGAGAAATCGAGAGAGATCGAGAGAGATAGAGAGAGATCGAGAGAGAGAGAGATAGAGAGATCGAGAGAGAGATAGAGAGAGAGAGATCGAGAGAGATAGAGAGAGATCGAGAGAGAGAGATCGAGAGAGATCGAGAGAGATAGAGAGATAGAGAGAGAGATCGAGAGAGAGAGAGATAGAGAGAGAGATCGAGAGAGAGAGATAGAGAGATCGAGAGAGAGATAGAGAGAGAGAGATCGAGAGATCGAGAGAGATAGAGATCGAGAGAGATAGAGAGATAGAGAGATCGAGAGAGAGATAGAGATCGAGAAATCGAGAGAGAGATCGAGAGAGAGATCGAGAGAGAGCGAGATCGAGAGAAATCGAGAGAGAGATCGAGAGAGAGATCGAGAGAGAGAGAGATCGAGAGAGAGAGATCGAGAGAGAGATCGAGAGAGAGAGAGAGAGAGAATTTGTTTGGTCCGGCACCCAGAAAGAATTTCGGGTTAAATGAGTGTCTGGAGGATCCGCCAGAGAAAAAAAAACGTTACAAGCTCCGTTTTGAAATCTTTGAGGATGGTGACGGACAGGAACTTTTGGCGGATCCTCAAAAAAAACGGATGCAACGGACGGCAATCCGTCACAATCCGCCAGTAATGGAAGTCAATGGGGAAAAAAACGGCTCTTCAAAAAAAATTGAGGATCCGTTTTTTTCAAAACCTGGCGGATTGTGACTGATTGTAAAAAACTGAAGTGTGAAAGAGGCCTAAGGAATACTACAGGGTTGGCAGATGTTATATGTTATCATCCTTCCTGCTAAAGCTATGTCTTTACAAAGTCAGGACTTCTATGAATGGCTCACACTCCGTCAGCACTGTCATTGTGTGAGGGGCACAGAAAGAGACCCCAGAAGAGGACCCCAGCAATGTGATGCACTGCTCCGCTCCGCCATGACACACACTATGTTCAGTCAGCATCTGCACTAGAGCGCCCTCTGCCGGTTCCCAGCGTGTATCCCATGTGCCTGTAGATAACGCCAGAACTCATGACTTCGCAATAGCCTAGTCTTCCACAAAATGGCGGCCGCCACATCTCGTGCCATAGCCTGCCCTCACACGACAGTGCTCCTCCCCCAGCTGGAGGAGGGTAACAGTGACAGTGGCACAGTAGTGAGTCGCCATTTGCGGTAGAGAAACACAGGTGCGGATCACGTACAAGAAGGCTCCCGTTACTCGTGTTATGACTGCACTTGGGGTCAGTGATGCTCCCCATGTTCGCCGGCCATTAGGATAAGGTTCTGTCGTCAGTCAGTTAAGTCGTGACACATGTTGTTCCCCTGGGGCAGAGACGTTGTGTGTGCAGTGATGAGCTGGTCTGCACCCTCCTGCCCTGGGAGGACCCTTGCTCTATCTCCACCATTCCTATGGAGGTGTGATGGTCGTACCAGCTCCATAACGCGCCGATTATCGCGATAATCGCCATCATCGATCTTGATGTGTCACTAATGACATTTTCATGACCAATTGCCAAACGAATTGTTCTCCTGAGATTTGTTGCTAGGTAACAGGCTTATTGGGGAGGCTCTCTACACAACAGTGCTCTTCAGATCTCTACCTAATTCTTCAAAAAATTCATCTGCCATGTAGGCCGCGGAGTCCGGAATGGGGAGTTTTTTGTTAAAAAGATGTTTTCCCACATAAGGCGTTAAAGGGACCCTGTCATCATGATTCACCCTGTTACAGTACAGGTGTGACCGTAATGGCGCCGTTCTACTGCTATAATGGACACCTGCTGTAGTGGAATAATCCGTAGCCCGTCTCATGTTTAATTCACTTTAGAAGTTTTGATGCTTTGGGGCGGGACTGTGGGGGATCTTACAAATGCGGAGGGGCCAGGGCACAGCCGAAGACCCCATCGACAGTCCTACCCCAACTCATGGAGCCGTGCTACAGGCGTCCATTATATCAGTATAACAGCGCCATACTGGCCACACCTTTACTGTAACAGGTTACATCGTGAGGACAGGTTCGCTATAATGTCTGATGAGTGAGGGTCTGCTAACTAGGCAGACCCTTGGATTTCTGCTACGGATGTGCTTTGAATTGGCCTTAATTAAATGGGTTGTCTCAAGTTCATAAAGGGCTAAAATGACAGTTTATAAAAACAAGCATCTTTGCTCATTATCTCATTAAAAAATCCTTTCCACTCTCAAGAAGGGATTTTTCATTTTATAGTGTACAGCTCGTTGCCTAGGTTACCGGCCACCCTACAGTCCCGACATGGCCGTTTACCTAGGTACAAGCAGGCTCTAAGCTTTACAGCCTGATCGCTGGATCTGACCAATCTCACTCCCCCTGGCGTCTTCCATGCTGCAGAGGGTCAGTTGTCTGCCAGCACACGGGTCAGACCAGTATTGTGGCCTGTGCTGTCAATCTTCAGGAGTGCACCACTCCACACAAAGTCAAGCACCGGACGCAGTGCGCATCTATAGATTCATCTTGAGAAAACCCCAAATGGAGCCATTCCGTGTGTGGCGTCCACCAGCTTCACTGCACAGAATCTTTTATTTATTATTATTTACTTTTAAAAAAAAAAATCAACAAATCGTACATTTTTCACACTGATCAATAGGTATAATAGTAAATTGGTTCAGACTCCTAGTTTTATAGAGATAACTTACTATCGCAGACCCATCTTTCTGCCAACAATCCCCAACACAATTCTAAAAATCCAATGAAAATCCACAAGAGAAGTTTTAATACATGAACGGTATATCAAATGAAATAAAAAATTTTGTGGATGTTATTTGCTGAAATGCCACCCACATGCCTACTGTTGTGTATGTTACAGGAAACCTGTCATGGAGAAGGACGCTATTAACCTGCAGATCTGGGGTTAATCTTCAGGCTAATAGCCTTCTGACTCTGCAGCACACTGAGGGCCCCGCTGACTGGAGGAAATTAACTTTATTCTGCCCGGCAGGCTCTCTGTTTCAGTCATAAAAGTGGCACTGGCGCTGGTCAAGTTACCACTCTGTGTATAGAACACAGCAGCTGATTACTGTTATTGGCACTGTTCCCATTGGCTCACTATCTAAATGCCCTATCAGTATGTCTTGGAGTGTGGGAAGAAACCCACGCAAACATGGGGAGAACATACAAACTCCTTGCACATGTTGTTCTTGGTATTTTAGCCCGGGACTCCATTGCAGCAAAGCAACATTGCTAACCACTGAGCCACCGCGACAGTCCCTGCTCTCTATGCACGGAGTGGTGACTGAAATTGTGCCACAACTGTGACTGAAAAACTGAGCCGCACGGTGTTAAAACGCTATTAAAGGGACTCACGTGTCATAACGACCTGGCTTGAGCACCGGGAACACGAGTGGAATAGCGCCAGCTCGGGAGGTGAGTGTAAGGCTGCGTGCACACGTAAGCAGTTTTCTCACTTTTTTAAAGCGTTTTTACCAGCAAAAACTCTTAAAAAACGCTTCCAAGAAACATCCCATTCATTTTAATGAATTCCGCACTTTTTGTGCATATTGATGTGTTTTTCCCGCAAAAAAAACGCATCACGGTAAAAAACGCAGCATGCTCATTAATTTCGCAGAAAAATCTGCATTTCTAACTATATTCTATGAGACTGGGGATGCTCCGGAAAAAAACCACAAAAAACGCGCAGAAAAAAACGCGCGTTTCCTGGGAAGTAGTCCGGTTTTTAGTCAGGGATTTTCTGCATACGTTGGTACATAACCTAAGGCTATGTGCACACGTTGCGGATTAGTCTGCGGATTTTTCCGCGCGGATTTGCCAAATCCGCAACATGTGCACAGCGTTTATTGTTTTTCATTGATTATAATGGTACTGTACAACGCAGCAGAAACTGCTGCAGATCCGCAGGACCAAAACCGCTCCGGACCCGCAGCTGAATCCGCAGCGTGTGCACACACCCTTAGGTTAAGTGCACACGCTGCGGATTAGGCTGCGGTTTATCACCTCTACAATGGAGGAGATGGTAAACCGCAGCAGAATCCGCAGAAAAGAAGTGACATGTCATTTCTTTCTGCGGATTCAAAACCGCAGCTTTTCCGCAGTTAAAAATCCGCAGCATGTGCACAGCAGATTGTAAATCCCATAGACTTACATGGTACTGTACACTGTCTGCAGAACTGCTGCAGATCCGCAGCAGCCAAAACCGCAGCGTGTGCGAGAAAACCGGACTCCCCAGAAAACGCGCGTTTTTTCTGCGAGTTTTCCCATGCGGTTTCTGCGCAAAAAATGCACATTTTTAATGCGTTTTTTTCCGGAGCGGTCCCAGCCTCATAGAAAATAGCTAGAAATGCGGAATTTTTCGCGAAATTAATGAGCATGCTGCGTTTTTTGCCGCGATGCTTTTTCTCACGGAAAAAAACGCATCAATATGCACAAAAAGTGCAGAATTCATTAAGATGAATAGGATGTTTCTTTTAAGCGTTTTATTTGGTAAAGCCGTGAAAAAAAAACACATACATGTGCACATACTCTTAGTGTTGTTATTTTCAAGGGGGCAGCTCTTCAGATCGAGAAGGGGCTGTCCTACTGCTAGGCAACCCCTTTACCCTTCAGATTAACGCCATATCTGCAGGTTGATAGCATTATTTTACATGACAGGTTCTGGGGCCTGGGTCCCGATTGGTCAAAACACCCCTATGAAATCCGCAGTGCGTACAAGAGCGGTGTACATACTCAATAGTACATCTATGGGTCTGTGCAATGATCCTCACCAAGCTATGTATGGACTATAGATGTACTATTGAGCCAATACACTGCTCTGTGCGTGCAGCGTATGCAGTAGCTACAGACATCAGAGCCGTGTATTAAGCGATTGGGGGCTCTGGACCAAACAGAAACACATATAGTGCCTATAACCTAGAAATACTTTTACAACATGATAGTTGCACTTTTACAACATGATAGTTGCATTTTAACTGCACTAATCTAAAGTAAATTCTCTGCTTTTCCATCCTGTGTGGACATTTACAATGAAAGGGAATGTATTCGTTATAAAGGCAGAAGCAGAAATCTCAGGATCCTTCAGTGACAATATGTGATGGCCACAGCTCACCTCCTCCGCCTCCCTGTACACATGCCTCAAACACACTCCTATGGAAGTATATTCAGATGACATTTTTGTTACACAGATTAAATCGTGGCATTTGCCACTAAATCTGCTTTTCTTCTAAATCCAGTGTAAGTAAATTGGGGTCCCGCAACCCCGCTTCCATGCAGCGATTTCACAATTTTGTTTGCCAAAATTTTTGTAACCGAAATCACTGTAGGCAAAGTTATGGGTTCCTGGTAAATTTTTCTGAACAGCAGCATGCATTTGTTTCAGCATTTTTTCAAGCCATTGACTTCATGGGAATTAAAAAAGTCTGAAAAAAGATGTTGGGAATTGAAAAAAAAACCCTGAATACAGTCCAAGGCATTTTTACCGTGTGTGAAGCTGCTCCTGATGAGCTGGCATTACAGATCACTATTGTTTCTTCTTTTGTAGAGCGATGTCCCACTCAAAGGTGACGTTACCCCCATATCCAGTACAGATTGGTTCAGTTAGACACTGTTTTCCTGAGAAACATCTCCAAGAGTACGTGCAATGCGCAAACTATGCGAAAGTGAAGAAAATGCTGAAGAAAGGTAAGGACATCGCTCATGTAGTAAGGTGCTGATAGAAAAACGTTATTGGGGGAGACTGAATTGGGGTAACCATAAGGCCTCATTCAGACATGCAGGTTTCTCATACACGATTTAGTTGTATCTTTCACAGATGGCGAGAGACATGTCAGGAACTCCATTGCCAGCTATTGGGGCCAGCAATCCTAAAAAGTCAATATCGAGGGTCTTGTCACAAAACTTAGGATAAGAAGCCAAACCAGACAGTCCATTGGCAGACACGTGTTTCGGGGTGTTTGCTCCTCATCTTATCCAAGTCATGTGACAAGGCCCTTTAACGGGTGGATATTGACTTTTGGGACTGCCACTACCAATAGAGGGCACTAGAGTTTAGTCCTCTTTCATTTTGAAGAGGCTATTTTCATATTTAAAGGGAACCAGACAGCTGACACATGCCTGATCTACGGGCAGCATGTATCAGAGAGTGGCTGCACAATTTCAGCCTCTTATGTTTAACTCGTGAAACATTGTCGTGTATATAAGAAAAAAGAAAAAAATATAGTGCAGACCAGGCCACACAGGACACTAGTCTCCCTACGTGCATATATAGGGAGAGACCTATCACTCAAGGGCAGCAGACTGGGAGAAGCTGCCGAGGATCCACCTCTCTGACTAGTCTATCATGTGGCTGTGTCCCCAGTCGATAAAAAACTCTGTTTAGAAAACATATATGGCTAAAATTGTCCAAAAGCGGTCTGACATATGCTTCCCATTGATCACACAGCAAATTTCAGCTGTCAGATTCCATTTTCCCAGATGAGCACTACATGGCCTATAAGTCTCCTTTCACAGCAGACAGAGAAATGTTACCTCTTGGAGCCCCTGCCAGAAGCTTACACTATTGAAAAGCAAAAATCCTGAAACACAATGGCTGTAAATGGAGTTTCTGTCTCGCCTTCCTTTCCAAACTCATATTGCAAGGCTTGTTAAAGGTTGGAGGTGGCCTTTTAGGATTGCAACAGTCAATAGGTGGCACTAGACTAGTCCAAGTCCTCTTCTCTGAAGGTCGTTACATGGCGTGTAACACTTCTTAAACCTACTTGGCACGCTCCACAAGGAGAACCTTTGCCTTTTTAATTTCCCTTTCTCAGATAGACCATGTACCCATTAATCTGCATTCACCATTTGTTATGGACGGCGGGTCTCCTGACCTGAACTCAGCAGCCTCATAGCCTGTCAGATTTGTGTCAGAAGACCAACAGAGAGTCCATGCGTTATGGTCCATGGATGTGTGACCAGCATCGTAGTCATTCACATGTCCATGGGCCTTTGTGGACCTAGTATTTGTAAAAAAAAATTAAAAAAAATGGATCGAATTTTCCAATGCAAGGCTAAAGATCTACTTAAAAAGGAATTTAGTGATTGCATGATAGAAGACATTATTTCTCACGTTTTTGTGTCTGTAATGAGGGTTTTTATTTGCAAAAATTGTATTTTCTGCTGATTATAATGATTTTTGGGTGGCACTGAAATTTAAACACAGCTTTTTGGGATTCATTTTTATGGTGTTTACTATGTGGTGTCAATGACTTGATCACTTTATTCTATGGGTTGTTGTGATTATGATACATTTGTCTGATTTTGTTGTTGTGTTTTATTACTTTTCTATAGTTAGACTTTTGCATGCAGACTTTGTTTTGCGGGATGACTAGTCACGAGTACCATTCTATGGGCCAAAAAATTTTAAACAGCCATAATGGAGGCAACGATTCCAATTTCATGATATTTTATTCAATTGTTTTTCCTACCAATTAAAATATAATAATAATAATCTTTATTTATATAGCGCCAACATATTCCGCAGCGCTTTACAGTTTACCAGTTTCAAAACACAAGTCATAAGTAACAACGTCAACAATACAATCATTAAAGCGAAATAAGACGACCCTGCTTGTGAGAGCTTCCAATCTACAATGAGGTGGGGGAGATACAGAGTACAGGTGTGTATTTACAATGGTGTATTTACAATGAGGGTCCAGCCATCTTGACGGAGTGGGGGTCCCCAGCTGCCAAGGCAATTGATCAGTATAAAGCCCCCTACATCTGTAAGACAAGTATAGTTCTGAGGTCAGCATTGACGCTACCATCTGAGGCGTCAAATGGCCAGGATCAGAGTCACCGCCAAACCTGGCAGCAGGGTACAAAGTTGTACGTACAGGTGGCATAGTTATGCTGCAAAAGAAAAAAATGCACGATTCAACAGAACGTAAGCATCTGTCGTGAAGAGGTCCTTACTGTGCTGGCGACACTCATGGAGTTGTGAAACATGCCTGTATACAGTGCCTACAAGTAGTATTCAAGCCCCTGCAGATTTAGCAGGTTTACACATTCGGAATTAACTTGGCATTGTGACATTTGGACTGTAGATAAGCCTGGAAGTGTGAAATGCACTGCAGCAAAAAAGAATGTTATTTCTTTGTTTAATTTTTTTTTTAAATTGTGAAAAGTTTATTCAGAGGGTCATTTATTATTCAACCCCTCAAACCACCAGAATTCTGTTTGGTTCCCCTAAAGTATTAAGAAGTATTTCAGGCACAAAGAACAATGAGCTTCACATGTTTGGATTAATTATCTCTTTTTCCAGCCTTTTCTGACTATTTAAGACCCTCGCCAAACTTGTGAACAGCACTCATACATGGTCAACATGGGAAAGACAAAGGAGCATTCCAAGGCCATCAGAGACAAGATTGTGGAGGGTCACAAGGCTGGCAAGGGGTACAAAACCCTTTCCAAGGAGTTGGGCCTACCTGTCTCCACTGTTGGGAGCATCATCCGGAAGTGGAAGGCTTATGGAACTACTGTTAGCCTTCCACGGCCTGGACAGCCTTTGAAAGTTTCCTCCCGTGCCGAGGCCAGGCTTGTCCGAAGAGTCAAGGCTAACCCAAGGACAACAAGGAAGGAGCTCCGGGAAGATCTCATGGCAGTGGGGACATTGGTTTCAGTCAATACCATAAGTAACGTACTCCACCGCAATGGTCTCCGTTCCAGACGAGCCCGTAAGGTACCTTTACTTTCAAAGCGTCATGTCAAGGCTCGTCTACAGTTTGCTCATGATCACTTGGAGGACTCTGAGACAGACTGGTTCAAGGTTCTCTGGTCTGATGAGACCAAGATCGAGATCTTTGGTGCCAACCACACACGTGACGTTTGGAGACTGGATGGCACTGCATACGACCCCAAGAATACCATCCCTACAGTCAAGCATGGGGGTGGCAGCATCATGCTGTGGGGCTGTTTCTCAGCCAAGGGGCCTGGCCATCTGGTCCGCATCCATAGGAAGATGGATAGCACGGCCTACCTGGAGATTTTGGCCAAGAACCTCCGCTCCTCCATCAAGGATCTTAAGATGGGTCGTCATTTCATCTTCCAACAAGACAACGACCCAAAGCACACAGCCAAGTAAACCAAGGCCTGGTTCAAGAGGCAAAAAATCAAGGTGTTGGAGTGGCCTAGTCAGTCTCCTGACCTTAACCCAATTGAAAACTTGTGGAAGGAGCTCAAGATTAAAGTCCACATGAGACACCCAAAGAACCTAGATAACTTGGAGAAGATCTGCATGGAGGAGTGGGCCAAGATAACTCCAGAGACCTGTGCCGGCCTGATCAGGTCTTATAAAAGACGATTATTAGCTGTAATTGCAAACAAGGGTTATTCCACAAAATATTAAACCTAGGGGTTGAATAATAATTGACCCACACTTGTATGTTTAAAATTTATTAAAATTTAACTGAGCAACATAACTTTTTGGTTTGTAAGATTTATGCATCTGTTAATAAATCCTGCTCTTGTGTGAAGTTTGAAGGCTCTAACTTATTTGCATCTTATCAGACCTGCTAAATCTGCAGGGGGTTGAATACTACTTGTAGGCAGTGTATATGTACAGTTCAGGATTCAGTAGTCAAGGTGTTTGATCTTTATGTTCTCATTCCCACACATGACAAGTGAGCCTCTGATGTGTAGGAGGAGCTACAGGCTCAGGATGTTTCTCATTGGCTGGTTGATGTGAAACATGTAGATTAGGACCAGAGACCTCTGTGATCTGGAGGATTATGGGGCCATTGTACAAATGCAGAAGCTTCTATAGTAACTACACTGTGACCAGGAGGCCCTGGAGGATGAGACCCACTTCCTGCTACACTGCCCCAAATACTCAGCAGTGAGGGACACTCACTTCAGGAGACTCTCACATCTCTTCCTGGATTTCATCACCATGAAGGAGGAAGAGAAAACATATATCCTGAAGAAGAGAAAGCAGTGGAGATAGCAGCGAATGTCATAGACTGCGCAAAAGAGAACTATGATATGCCATGGACTTCTATAGCCCCCACCCTGGATCTGCCCCATGCCCCCCATCCACCTTCCCTATGCCATGGACTTCTATAGCCCCCACCCTGGATCTGCCCCATCCCCCCATCCACCTTCCCTATGCCATGGATTCTATAGCCCCCACCCTGGATCTGCCCCATGCCCCCCATCCACCTTCCCTATGCCATGGACTTCTATAGCCCCCACCCTGGATCTGCCCCATGCCCCCCATCCACCTTCCCTATGCCATGGACTTCTATAGCGCCACCCTGGATCTGCTCCATCCCCCCATCCACCTTCCCTATGCCATGGACTTCTATAGCCCCATCCTGGATCTGCCCCCATCCCCCCATCCACCTTCCCTATGCCATGGACTTCTATAGCCCCCACCCTGGATCTGCCCCATCTCCCCATCCACCTTCCCTATGCCATGGACTTCTATAGCCCCCACCCTGGATCTGCCCCATGCCCCCCATCCACCTTCCCTATGCCATGGACTTCTATAGCCCCCACCCTGGATCTGCCCCATGACCCCATCCACCTTCCCTATGCCATGGACTTCTATAGCCCCCACCCTGGATCTGCTCCATCCCCCCATCCACCTTCCCTATAGAATCATAGAATCATAGAATCGTAGAGTTGGAAGGGACCTCCTGGGCCATCTGGTCCAACCCCCTGCTCAAAGCAGGATTCGCTAAATCATCCCAGTCAGATGTCTGTCCAGCCTCTGTTTGAAGACTTCCATTGAAGGAGAACTCACCACTTCTCGTGGCAGCCTGTTCCACTCATTAATCACTCTAACTATCAAAAAGTTTTTTCTAATATCTAATCTGTGTCTCTTCCCATTCAGTTTCATCCCATTGCTTCTAGTCTTTCCTTGTGCAAATGAGAATAAAGTTGATCCTTCTACAATGTGACAGCCCTTTAGATATTTGTAGACAGCTATTAAGTCTCCTCTCAGTCTTCTCTTTTGCAAACTAAACATTCCCAAATCCTGCAACCTTTCCTCATAAGACAGGGTTTGCAGACCGGTCACCATTCTGGTCGCTCTTTTCTGAACTTGCTCCAGTTTGTTGATGTCTTTTTTAAAATGTGGTGCCCAAAACTGGACACAATATTCCAGATGAGGTCTGACCAAAGAGGAGTAGAGGGAAATAATGACTTCACGTGATCTAGACTGTATGCTTCTGTTAATAGATCCTAGAATTGCATTTGCCTTTTTTGCTGCTGCATCACACTGTTGACTCATATTCAGTCTGTGATCTATTAGTATACCCAAGTCTTTTTCACATGTGCTGTCACTTAGCCCTATTCCTCCCATTCTATATATGCTTTTTTCATTTTTATTGCCCAGATGTAGTACTTTGCATTTCTCCCTGTTAAAAACCATTCTGTTAGTTGCTGCCCACTTCTCCAGTTTATTTAAATCTTTTTGAATCCTCTCTCTCTCTTCTCTAGTATTCGCTATCCCTCCTAGCTTTGTGTCATCAGCAAATTTAATCAGTTTACCCTCAATTCCTTCATCTAAATAGTTGATAAAGATGTTGAACAATACAGGGCCCAGGACAGAGCCCTGTGGTACCCCACTTGAGACATTCTTCCAACTGGATGTGCAGCCATTTACGACCACTCTTTGGGTCCGATCACTAAGCCAGTTATGAATCCACCTAACAGTTGCCTTGTCCATTCCATACTTAGTCATTTTTTCAATAAGGATTGTATGAGAGACTTTGTCAAATGCTTTGCTGAAGTCAAGATATACTATATCTACAGCATTTCCTTGATCCACCCAATCAGTGATACCGTCATAGAAGGAAATTAAGTTAGTCTGACATGACTTATTAGTTACAAACCCATGTTTAATCACTTCATTCTTATCCAGGTATTGACATACATGTTGTTTAATAATTTGTTCAAAGATCTTTCCTGGTATAGAAGTCAGACTCACCGGCCTATAGTTGCCTGGGTCCACCTTCTTCCCCTTTTTGAAGATAGGAACAACATTTGCTCTTCTCCAGTCTTCTGGCACTTCTCCTGTTCTCCAAGAATTTTCAAAGATTATGGAGAGGGGTTCAAAAATTTCTTCTGCTATCTCCTTCAGTACTCTGGGGTGTAATTCATCTGGACCTGGAGACTTGAATTCATTTAGGTTAGCTAAGTGTTTCCTCACTATCTTTCTGTTTATAGATATCCTGGATTCTTCTATTCCCTTAATAGGACAGTGAATAACAGTTGATGTTGCATTTCCTTTCTGAGAGAAAACAGATGCAAAATAGGAATTTAAAAGTTCAGCCTTCTCAACATCCTGTCTTACCATTTCATCATTTTCATCCTGTAAAAATCCTATAGCATCTTTGACTTTTCTTTTACTTTTGACATATCCCGAAAATCCTTTATTATTGCTTTTGACATCTCTTGCAAGCCTCAGTTCATTTTCAGCTTTAGTTAATCTGATTTGTGCCCTGCAGGTTCTGCAGACAGCATTATATTCTTCTTTAGATATGCCTCCCTCTTTCCATTTTATAAACATTTTTTTCTTCCTTTTTAGCATGTGCTTAAGTTCTGTGTTCATCCATCCTGGTTTCCTTAAATGCTTCCTATTCTTCCCTCTTTTCGGAATTGTTAACAACTGTGCTTTGAGAATTTCATTTTTCAAGATTTCCCATCCTTCCTGGACATTTTTGTCTTTAAGGATATCCAGCCATTGGATCCCTCCAATTCTCTTTCTGAATCCCTTAAAATCTGCCTTTCTGAAATCTAACCTTGACGTCTGAGTCTTCACAGGTCTTCCACCTCTAGTTATCCAAAATTCTAAAATAGCATGGTCGCTACCTCCTAGGGTCCCAGCCACTTTTACCTCCTCAACCATTTCCTCCCTGTTTATAAGGATTAGATCCAAGGTAGCAGTTCCCCTTGTTTTCTCCCTTACCTTTTGGAAGATAAAGTTGTCAGCAAGAGAGGATAAGAATTTCCTTGACCTGTTAGTTTTGCCTGAGAGAGATTCCCAACAAATGTCTGGATAGTTGAAATCTCCCATGACAACTATGTCATATTTTTTGGAGAACTTGGCCATCTGATGCATAAAGAGTTCATCTATATCTTCGGCTTGCACAGGCGGCCTGTAGTAAATGCCTACAATGGTGTCCTTTCCATTGTTCTGTCCTTGTATTTTTACCCAAACAGTTTCCACAGAACTCCCAGTCTCTGAAGCTTCAATCTCTGTGCAGATATACGCGTTTCGAACATACAATGCGACACCCCCTCCTCGTTTATCAAGTCTGTTTCTTGCAAATAAGTTGTATCCTTCTAGTCTTGTATTCCAATCATGTGTATTGTACCACCAAGTTTCAGTGATTCCAATGACATCATATTTCTTTTCCTGTGTTAGTAGTTCCAATTCTCCTTGTTTGTTGCCCATGCTTTGTGCATTAGTATAGAAACATTTTAGTTTGTGATTGGTTTCTCTTTCTCCAATATTTTTATTAATTAGATTCTTTCGTCTTTGTTCTTCCTTTCCACTTCTAATAGCAGAGTTCTCAATAGCATTTGTCAGGTGTATGGCTTTTTCTGGTCTTTTGCTTCCCTTCCCATGTTGTTCTAGTTTAAAGCTCTCCTTACAAGTGTAGCAAGGCGACTTCCAAATACATGCTTTCCAGTCTTCGTAAGGTGCACCCCATCTCTAGCAAGTAGTCCATCGTATAAGTAGTTCACTCCGTGATCCAGAAATCCAAATCGTTGCTGACGGCACCATCGACGTAGCCAGTTGTTCACCTGCAGAATCTTATTCCACCTCCTTGTTCCATGGCCATCCACTGGGAGGATGGAAGAGAAGACCACCTGCGCTCCCAGTTCTTTAACTTTCTTGCCTAAGTCTTCAAAGTCTCTGCAGATGATTTCCAGGTCGTTTCTTGCGGTGTCATTTGTCCCCACATGTAGTAGCAGGAATGGGTAGTCATCTGTAGGTCTGAAGAGTCCTGATATCCTGTCAGACACATCTTTAATTTTTGCACCTGGTAGACAGCACATTTCTCTTGTAGTTATATCCGGTCTGCAGATAGCGGCCTCTGTTCCTCTCAACAGGGAATCCCCCATGACCACCACTCTCCGTTTCTTCTTCACAACATTTTTCTTTCTCCATCCAGGAGGACTCTGAAGGCGTACAAGGTTGCTGTTTGTTGGCAAAGTCTTATCCTGATGTATTTCTTCATCGTTTTCCTGCGTGAGAGCCTGGTACTGGTTTCTGAGCAGTATGGGTGCTGACTGCCTCCTGATCCTCCTGTTTCTCTGGGTCACATGTCTCCATTCCTCTGTTTCTTCAGGTGCACTTCGAATTTCTTCTCTTTCTGTAACATGAAGAGATAATTCTGCTCTGTCCAAGAACTCTTCACCTTCCTTAATGATCTTCAACGTAGCTAACCTCTCTTCGAGATTTTGCAACTTTTCCTCCAACAGGGACACAAGCTTGCATTTGTGGCATGTGAAGTTTGGCTTTTCCACTGGTAAATCTGTGAACATGTAGCAAGAAATGCAGCTCACCAAATGGCTCCTGGCCTCTTCCATCTTGAGATTTCTTAAAAACGATGAAAGATGAGCCAATAGGCACGCGGTTTTTCCGATTTCCTCTTTTCAGCTGCAACGGCCAAAACCCAGTGATCGTTGAGCTCGCAGAGACTCTTCACTTATCCCAGAAGGCACTGGGAATATGCAAATGATCTCCTCAAGACTCTTCCCCTCTCCCTATGCCATGGACTTCTATAGCCCCATCCTGAATCTGCCCCATCCACCTTTCCTACAGCCCCTACCCAACATCCCTACAGTCCCTATCCCTATTCCCTTTTGTACACTTGCTTTGGCAAAACTAATGTGTATTTAGTCCTGCTGCCAATAAAGCTTCTTGGAATTTGAATTTGTATAGGGTCACTGTGTCAGGTGTGATGTCTCCCTAATGTTACACGCAGGGTCCTATCCCCCGGAGGGGCATCCCGGCCAGGAACAGGTTAAGACTATACTTTCAGGGATCATTTCTATAGTGTGTGACTTGAGAAATGTGCTCTAAAGTGTCCAACCTTCCCAACCACGAGGAGGAGCTGTAGTGATCTCTCCTGAGCGTGAAGTGAGCTCTCAGTTCTGCTTCATTGCAGGGGCTGATTGCTGGTGATGATCGTTCTCCTTCTCTGTTACAGGGAGGGCGGAGGGGGAGATCACAAGCTGAGTGGGTGGGTTATGTGTTTTAATTAAAGGTCTTGTAAGTGATGCTAACACTTAGGCTGCAGTCACACTAGCGAATAAATTGGATGAATGCTATACGATAAAAAAATCGCATTGAATTTGTCCCAATGTTATTCTATGGTGCTGCTCCCATCGTCCGATTTTTTTTCGGAATGTTTCCTCGGACCGAGACAATCGCAGCATGCTGCGATTGTCACCGATTTTCGGATCAGACTCGCCAATGCAAGTCTATGGATGCGATTAAAAATCGGATTACAAACGCACCACAAGTGTGACTAGCGAGAAAATCGCAAGACTTCTCCAGGTCAACAGGAAAGAGCATCAGGCATTGACATTGGATGTCAAACGGATGCTTAGATGCGAATAAAATCGGTTCATCGCCGGAAATTCGGATGACAGACGGATCCCTGGACAAGAAACCTTTGTGCGATTTCGTACCGTAAAAATCGGATCGATTTTTTAATCATTGTGTGTGACTCCAGCCTTAGATCTGAGATTTGGGCCTGAATCTCAGCATCTACAAATTGAGGTTATGGTTTGGTTGTGTTCTTAAAGCCCCCGTCACACTAAGTGAGATCGCTGCTGAGTCACAAGTTTTGTGACACAACAGCGACCTCAGCAGTGATCTCGCTACATTTGACAGATAGCAGCGACCAGGCCCCTGCTGTGAGATCGCTGGTCGTGCCGGAATGACCTGGACATTTTTTGGATCGTTGAGGTCCCGCTGGGTAGCATGCATCAGTATCTTTAACACCTTACCAACGACCTCGTTAGCGACTCAGAAGCGAGACACATAGACGTGGATTTGCCGACATCGTTACAAAGGTCGCTACGGGTCGCCGTATCGTTGGGAAGATCTGACTGTTTGACATCTCACCAGCGACCACATAGCGACACAGCAACAATCCCTACCAGGTTGTATCGTTGTCGGGATCGCTGTAGCGTCGCTGAGTGTGAGGGGGGCTTGATATTGATGAGCTCCTTATTGACTTTTATGATTGCTCCCTCCAATAGGTGGCGCTAGAGCTCTAGTCCTCTTTCCTTCTATAGAGGCAATTTGCATATTTAATAAAATGTAGGCTTTTAATGGTGACAAACTTGTGTAGCCATTTTATTATTTTAATTGCCTAAATAAATTGTGAACTTAAGAAAAGAAACTTTAGTGTGTGTCTCCATTTTCTTGAGAAAGCCGCGCTCATTTCTCCAACTACTATGATGAAAGCTTCACTGATTTTGTAAGGATTTGGGTGCTCTGTGATGCGGCAAAAGCAGTCACATGATGGAGAATTTTGCACTTTATTTCTCATATGTGATTATAATTCTAATACATAATTATTTTCTGTTTTAACACAACAATAACACTGCATAATAATTTAGATTGTGAGCCCCATTGGGGAGAGTGATGATGATGTCTGTAAAGCGCTGTGGAATGATGGCGCTAAATAAGTAAGTAAAATAAATAAATAGTAAACAATAGTAAATATTACAATCATACTAATGATGCAATAAGTATCAGCAATGACAAAGATCATTGAAGTCACATCAGTAAGAAGATGGAAGGTCATTAACACACTTCAAGACCTGAGTATATTAATGCCAATAAAATCCTTCTGACTTTAGATCAATATTGTGAATAGCGTAGAAAGCATTTTAATGACAAATAAGGAATCATGTACCCATACACTCAGTACATACAACCTCAGGTAAATCACAGGTCCCCAAGTGCCACTACAGTTTTGAAAAGCCCAGGGATGCTGGCGCTTCCCCAAACTGTATATTAACTTAGCGGTATCAGGAACCCTATATCAAGCCTGGAAATCCTCAAAGGTAAGCAATTCAGATGTAGCTGAGAAAATATGTAAGATTGAACTCATGTCAGTACTCCCCCCTCCCCACCCAACTTTCAACTCTATCTGCATCCTGGATGCAGATCCTCTGAAGGCAATGATGGATGAAGGAACCGTTAACTGATGCCCACTCCTCTGTCATTCTCCCTGTGTGTCTGATGTCTCAGCACAGCCGGCACGATTATGGTAATACATCTGGACCGCTGTGCCGATCAGTGCAGACCACATGCTGCAGAGACCAGAGCAGCATGGGAACCAGGAAAGGTATTTTTTTTAAATCAGTGAGTACTTTGTGGGGCCATCATATTATGTGAAGAGCTATTTGTGGAGCCATCATACTATGTGGAGGGCTATATAAGGAGTCATCGAACTCTGTGGAGGGCTACTTATGGGGCCATCATACTATGTGGAGGCCATCATTCTATCTAGAGGACTATTTGTTGGGCCATCATACTATGTGGAGGACTATTAGTGGGGTCATAATACTAGGATGTGCAAAATTGGGACCTAAAGCTTAACTTTTAATATATAGAATTTAAAAGGTCTCACCAAAGACCAACATATAAAACAAAAATACTCTACACGGATGCTGTATCAATCACAAAGCAAATACAGTTCTCTCAATGCCAATCACGGTCTGTATATAGACAGTCTATAGAAAAAAACACTATATTTTAAATATTGTGGCAATACCAGAGTCAAATTAGTCAATCCATATCACATAGTAATATCATAAAAATAGATTGATCTTACACAAATTTCCAGTTGCTTTACAGGATAGTGGAGCATAGCAGGATTGAGATACTGGCTAAGAGTGTTCACCCGTTGGGTTTCTTGATATGTCAGGGTTTATCAGGGGGATTCTGGAATACTTGATCCAGTAAAAAGTCAAAAGAAAGATGTCCGCTGTTAACAGGGTATTATGCATCTCACAAGGTCCTCACTCTAGTGTGCTTTAAAGGGAATCTGTCACCTATTTTTTTCTACTATAAGCTGCGGCCACCGCCATCAGGGGCTTATCTACAGCATTCTGTAATGCTATAGATAAGCCCCCGATGTAACCTGAAAGGCAAGAAAAACAAGCTAGATTATACTCATCCAGGGGCAGTCCGGGTCCGGTCCGGGTCCGATGGGTGTCGCGGTCTGGTCTGGCACCTCCCATCTTCTAGCGATGACGTCCTCTTCTTTGCTTCAGTGCGCAGGCGCCGGGAAAGGTCACTGCAGTGCTCTGCTCTGCCCTCAACAGGACCACCCCCGGGTGAGTATAATCTAAATCGTTTTTCTTATCTTTCAGGTTACATCAGGGGCTTATCTACAGCATTACAGAATGCTATAGATAAGCCCCTGATGGCGTTGGCCGCAGCTTATAGTCAAAAAAAATAGGTGACAGATTCCCTTTAAACATGTGCTTGAAATTTCCGGTCTTTGGCACACAAGGTGGAACACAAGGAAACTACCAGTGCGTCTCCCTGTGAACTCCCTTCTGGACTTCACAGTGCGTCATTATTGGTCTATGTCACCCATGGTGGAACAGTAGAAGACCACCAGCACGTCACCTCCAGTTCATGTTCAGTTCAACTGACATAATTTTATCTATGAGTTCAAGGGAGTAACCAGTCAGGTGTAGATTTTGGATGCAATGCTATTACTTAGCTACCAACCATGAAATATGGGTGAGTAAGCGTCTAAAACAAGAGGTGATTAGATGCATAATAAAGTGATGACATCTAAAGATGAAAAAATATAGCGACAATTACTCTCATACATTGAATAAAAATCGGGTTTGAAGGAATTCATTGCTTAACATCAGAGGAGAAAACAAAAACACAGGTGTAACCATCAGGACTGTGGCGTTGGAGTCAGTGTCCATTTTGGTGGAGTCGGTATAAAATATATAATAAATTGGGGTCAGTAGTTCAGTGCAGGATGTGCTGTAAATGTGTTCATAAGAATCTGGGAACGTTATGAAATGTCCTATAAATGTCTAAGGATCCCGGCTTTTAGTTGAAATGAATCTGTACTGCACTTATCTCCTTGCTCAGTAGTGAGGCAGTGCTGTGCTGTGGAGTCGGAGTCGTGGAGTCAGGGAAATCGAGGAGTCGGAGACAGAGTCGGTTGTTTGGCTTACCGACTCTGCCACGAGAAGTGGTGAGTTCTCCTTCAATGGAAGTCTTCAAACAGAGGCTGGACAGACATCTGACTGGGATGATTTAGTGAATCCTGCTCTGAGCAGGGGGTTGGACCAGATGGCCCAGGAGGTCCCTTCCAACTCTACGATTCTATGATTCTATGACTCCACAGCCCTGGTAGCCATGACATATACTGAATTGGATTTTTGGCCGGGGTCACACTTGCGAGAAACTCGCCCAAGTCTCAATACCCGGCACTGCCGCAGGCACTTGGCATAGAAATACATGCAACCGCACACTCCGGTCCCGAGTGCCGGCGGCAGTGCCGGGCATTGAGACGTGAGACTCGTGTGAGTTTCTTGCAAGTGTGACCCCGGCCTTATAGAGGATTCAGGATCAGAGGAAATAGAGACCAATCAAGGTAATATGTAGGTATGTATTACATAAATACAATAATGACATTTATAGTTAAATACTTCTAGAATTGAGGATCCGTAGGAATAGTAAAAGGATATAGGGGAGGTCATAATACTATATGGAAAACTATTTGTGTTGGCCACCATACTATATGGAGGGCTATTTGTGGGGCTATCATACTGTTTGGAGGACTATTTGTTGGCCATCATACTATTTGGCAGGCTATGTTGAAGCTATCATGCTACTAGGGTGGCTATCCTACTATTTGGAGGGCTATTTCGGAACAATTATACTATTTGGAGCGCTATGCGAAGGCCATCATATTATTTGGAGTGCTATGGGGGTCCATTATACTGTGTGGAGGGTTGTGCGGAGGCCATTATACTGTATGGAGAGTTCTGTGGGGGGCATTATACTGTCCGGAGGCAATGTGGGGTGGGGCATTATAGTGCTTGGAGTGCTAGTGGGGTCATTATAGTGTGTGGGAACACTAAGAGGCTTTAATATTGACAAAATTACTTTTTAAGGGCAGCAAAATTGTTGTATATGCTCTTCTTTCCCCCCCCGGTGGATATTTCTTTTTGGGTGGGCGGTTGTAATTAGGACTTTTGCTGTGGCCCCATTATTTCTATGTACACCCCTGGGTCTGATCATTCCACATCCAGCCAGGGAAAGAAGCAAAAAAAAGAGTATACAGACAGGACAACATGCACTCGCAGCTGCTTCTTCTGTGAGGTAAAGTATTTCTAAGTCTTTTTAAAAACATGAACCCGTAAAATATAATGAACTTTGTTCATGGGAAAACCCCTATAAGCTGTTTTATATTGTCATAGATTGTAGTTTCATGGATGCTACAGTACTGATGATTTTTTCCTTTATTTTTAACTGGGGAGATGATTCCATTTCTTTAAAAATATTAAATATTTGTTATTTTTTAAAATTTTTGAAAGTTCATCTATCTGGAGGTTGTGCATCAGCTTGTCTGTTCATTCACCCATGTGACAAGATGTGACCTACTGATGTGTAGGTTTTGTAGGAGGAGCTACAAGCTCAGGGTGTTTCCCATTGTCTGATTAAAGTAACATATTAAAATTAGGACCAGGGAACTTTGCGCTGGAGGATTATGGAGCCGTTATACAAGTCTAGAAGCTTCTAGTCACACTGCAGTTACGGCTCTGATCACCCACCATGGATCACGGCTCTCAGGGTCATTATGTGTCACGCCGTGTCATGTCTCCCTAATGTTACCCGCAGGGTCCTATCCCCCGGAGGGGCATCCCGGCCAGGAAGAGGTTAAGACTATACTTTCAGGGATCATTTCTATAGTGTGTGACTTGAGAAATGTGCTCTAAAGTGTCCAACCTTCCCAACCACGAGGAGGTGCTGTAGTGATCTCTCCTGAGCGTGAAGTGAGCTCTCAGTTCTGCTTCATTGCAGGGGCTGATTGCTGGTGATGATCGTTCTCCTTCTCTGTTACAGGGAGGGTGGAGGGGGAGATCACAAGCTGAGTGGGTGGTATTTTTTTTTAGTTAAATTAGCATTAGATACAAATAATCTTATTGGTTTGTTAAGGCCCCGTCTCACTATGCGATCTCGGTAGTGAGATTGCTGCTGAGTCACAAGTTTTGTGACGTAACAGCGATCTCACCAGCGAGATCGCTGTGTGTGACAGCGATCAGCGAGCGGCCCCCCTGGTGGTATCGCTGATCACTGGAAGAAACCTCTGGACATTTCTTTGGTCGCTGGTCTCCCGCTGGCCAGCACGCATCGCTGTGTGTGACGGGCGGGAGACCAGCGATCAGCTGTAAAAAATAATAAAAAAAATTAAAAATATAGTTATTCTCACCTTCCGACGTCCTGTTCAGTCATCCTGCCTCTCTCCACGCTCCGGTCCCAGTGATCCTTTGCACGAATGACCGCGAGATGTCACGGTCTCGAGGGATAACAAAGTCTCGCGGTCATTCGTGCAAAGGATCACTGGGACCGGAGCGTGGAGAGAGGCAGGATGGCTGAACAGGACGTCGGAAGGTGAGAATAACTATATTTTTAATTTTTTTTATTATTTCTTACAGCGATGCCATACGCTCGGCATCACTGTGCTGATCGCTGGTGAAGCTGTCTGTGTGACAGCTCACCAGCGATCACATAGCGACTTACTAGCGATCCTGACACCTTGATATCGGTGTCGGGATCACTGGTAAGTCGCTTAGTGTGACGGGGCCTTTACTATCTTTTAATTTAGTAATCATTAAGTTGCACAATAGTTGATTAAAAATATGGTGGCTCCGTGGTTAGCACTGAGGATCCTGGGTTCAAATCCCACCAACTACAACATCTGCAAGGAGTTTGTATGTTCTCCCTGTGTTTGCGTCGGTTTCCTCCGGGTTCTCCGATTTCCTCCTACATTCCAAAGACATACTGACAGGGAATCTAGAGTGTGAGCCCCATCGGGGAGAGTGATGATAATGTCTGCAAAGCGCTGTGGAATTAATGGCGCTTTATAAATGAGTAAATAAATAAACTAAAATAGTAAAAGATTGTTTTTCTTAAAATACCTACTCTGTATTGGTTATTGTTACCTTGTAATTCATATGCAGATGACCTTGGTGCACCGTCTTTTCCCTCCTCACTTGCATATTGGGGCCGTTCCCCTATTTCTGATTGACCGTCCTCGCTTCCCAGACCGACCACTGTCTGAATGGCGCTGACTTGTGCAGTGGCGCACATTCTCCTCTTTGCCTCATTCCGTCTGACGCTGCTCACCTCACTAATACCCGGGAACTGCAGCAAGCGGTGGCAGAAGAAGGCGGCAATGAGAACGCGTGCGGCTGCTCACACCCCGGCAGCATTCAGATGGTGATCAGTATGAGCAATGTCAGTGAAAAACGTAGAAAGGACCCCTGTATGCAAAGGAGGAGGCGGAACGTGCACCAAACTCGTGACGGACCCCCTTTACCAAGTTACAGTGCAGCTATTTGGTGAGGATCCCGTGTGATTTATCTACAGTATATGGTAATACAGTCAGATTTATGAACCAAAAATACAGCAAAAAATGCAGCAGAAATTTTATGTTGCATTTTTTCTTTGTTTCTTTGCTTTTGCAGTTTTTCATTACTTTCAATTGGTAAAATAAAACTGCAGTGCTTAACCCCTTACTGCCATTGGACGGGATAGTATGTTCAATGGCAGTACCCCCGCTTTGATGAGGGCTCCGGCGGCGAGACCACATCAAAGCTGGGACGTCAGCTGTTTTCAACAGCTGACGTGCCAGCAATAGGCGCAGGTGGAATCGCAATCCACCCGCTCCTATTAACTAGTTAAATCCCGCTGTCAAACGCTGACAGCGGGATTTAACCAGCGCTTCCTGCCGCCGGGCCGGAAATACGCGCTTCACCGACCCCTGTCACTTGATCGGGGGTCAGTGATGCATTGCCACCACAACCAGACGTCTCTTCAAGACCTCTATAGTTGTTGATGAGGCATTGCTATGAGCGCCACCCGTGGTCGGCGCTCATAGCAATGCTGGAATTCAGCTACATATAGGTGATCGAGTTGTGGATGCTTCTAGCCTCCCATGGAGTTTATTGAAGCATTACAAAATGTAAAAGAAAGTTTTAAAAAATATGAAGAAATTAAAAAAAATCTAAAAGTTTAAATCACCCCTTTCGCCCCATTCAAAATAAAACAATAAAAAAAAAAATCACACATACACATATTAGGTATCGCTGTGTTCAGAATCGCCCGCTCTATCAATAAAAAAAAAGGATTAACCTGATCCCTAAATGGAGTGAAAAAGATCAAAACGCCAGAATTACGTTTTTTGGTCGCCGCGACATTGTATTAAAATGCAATCCATATCGTTGTCGGGATCGCTGGTGCATCGCTAAGTGTAACGGTACCCTTAGGCTACTTTCACACATCAGTTTTTTGCCGTCAGGCAGGATCCGGCTATTTTTAGAAAAAACGGATCCGGCGTAAATTTTGGACAACTGTAGAAACGGATCCGTTTTTCTGCCGGATCCGTCTAGCAGGTTATATCTGTTTCCTGGGGGCTGGCCAATTGGATCTGAGCATGCGCAGACTTCAAAAAATAGATCCGGTGGTTGGATCCATCTTTTTCTGGATCCGGCGCCCATAGACTTTCATTGTGGCAAAAAGCCGGAAGCGTTGGATCCGGCGCTTCCGGCTTTTTCGCCGGAGACAAAAAACGTTACAGTAGCCGTTTTTTCCAGACGCCGGAATGAGCCAAATAGCTGGATCCGGCAAAAAACGGACGAACCGCAATGCCATCCGGCGCGATCCGGCGCTAATACAAGTCAATGGGGAAAAACCGGATCCAGCATTGCATTTTGCCGGGTCCGGTTTTTTAAAAAAAAAGTCGGATCTCGCCTGACGGCGCAAAACGGATGTGTGAAAGAGGCCTAACACTGCACAATCACTTATGCTAATGTTGCAAGGAGAGCAGATGCATTATGGGTGTGAGGTTTCCCATCTCGGATACAAGTCTAGAAGCTTCTAGTCACCCTGCAGTCTCTGATCACCCGCCATGGATCACACTGTATCAGCGTTTATTTACAGCCTTGTTATGTGTGATGTTGTGTTAATGAGTCTCCCTCATGTTACACGCAGGGTCCTATCCTCCGGAGGGGCATCCCAGCCAGGAACAGGTTAAGACTATACTTTCAGGGATCATTTCTATAGTGTGTGACTTGAGAAATGTGCTCTAAAGTGTCCAACCTTCCCAACCACGAGGAGGAGCTGTAGTGATCTCTCCTGAGCGTGAAGTGAGCTCTCAGTTCTGCTTCATTGCAGGGGCTGATTGCTGGTGATGATCGTTCTCCTTCTCTGTCACAGAGAGGGCGGAGGGGGAGATCACAAGCTGAGTGGGGGAGGTTTATGTTTTTTTATAGTTTAATAAGAGCAGATTAATCTCTTTACCCCCAGTGTGGTTTGCACGTTAATGACTGGACCAATTTTTATGATTCTGACCACTGTCCCTTTATGAGGTAATAACTCTGGAACGCTTCCATGGATCCCGGTGATTCTGACATTGTTTTTCTTGTGACATATTGTACTTCATGTTAGTGGTAAAATTTATTTGATATGACTTCCGTTTATTTGTGAAAAAAGCGGAAATTTGACAAAAATGTTGAAAAATGTTCAACTTTCAATTTGCATGCCCTTAAATCACAGAGATATGGCACATAAAATACTTGATAACTAACATTTCCCACATGTTTACTTTACATCAGCACAATTTTGGAACCAAAATTTTTTTTTTGGTAGAAAGTTATAAGGGTTAAAAGTTGACCAGCGATTTCTCATTTTTACAACAAAATTTTATTTTTAGGGACCACCTCACATTTGAAGTCACTTTGAGGGGTCTATATGATAGAAAATACCCAAAAATGACACCATTCTAAAAACTGAACCCCTCAAGGTGCTCAAAACCACATTTAAGAAGTTTATTAACCCTTCAGGTGCTTCACATAAATTTTTTGAATATTTAAAAAAAAAAATGAACATTTAAGTTTTTTTCACAAAAAATTATTTCAGGTCCATTTTTTTTATTTTTCCAAGGGTAACAGGAGAAATTGGACCCCAGAAGTTATTGTGCAATTTGTCCTGAGTACACTGATACCCCTATGTGGGGGAAACTACTCTTAGGCTATGTGCACACGCTGCGGTTTTTGCTGCGGATCCGCTGCGGCTCTGCAGCAGTTCTGCAGACAGTGTACAGTACCATGTAAATCTATGTGATTTACATTCTGCTGTGCACATGCTGCGGATTTTTAACTGCGGAAAAGCTGCGGTTTTGAATCCGCAGAAAGAAATGACATGTCACTTCTTTTCTGCGGATTATGCTGCGGTTTACCATCTCCTCCATTGCAGAGGTGATAATCCGCAAGGGAAAACCGCAGGCCATTCCGCAGGTAAAACCGCGGGTCATTTTACCTGTGGGTTTACCTGCGGTTCTGCAGATACAAATCCGCAGACCAATCCGCAGCATGTGCACATAGCCTCAGAGCGCCATGGCAGAGCACGGAAGGGAAGGAGCACCGTTTGAGTTTTTCAAAGCAAAATTGATGACGCTGTATGGTGGCTCGTTTTTTGCGGGACAAGAAGACGTCTTCAACGGTACCATGTTTATTTATATTCGTCTTGTTATTCCACTTTTTGATCGGCGGTATGATGATAAAGCATTTTTTTTTGCTTTTTTTTTATGGGGTTCACTAAAGGGGTTAACTAGTGGGACAGTTTTATAGAGCGGGTCGTTATGGATGCGGCGATACTAAATATGTGTACTTTTATTGTTTTTTTACAGAAAGAAAAGTATTTAATGGGGAATATTTATTTAGTTTTTTTCTTTATTTAGGAATTTTTAAAAAATATTTTTACATATTTTTTTTTTTTTTTTTTTTTTTACTTTTTCACTTTGTCCCAGGGTGGGACATCACTATATAGTGTCAGATCACTGATCTGACACTTTGCACAGCACTGTGTCAGATCAGCAATCTGACAGGCAGTGCAGGAGGCTTGCCGGTGTCTGCTCTCAGCAGGCAATGAGAAGCCACCTCCCTGCAGGTCCCGGAAGGACCCCGAGGCCATCTTGGATCTGGGGTCCTGCAGGGAGGAGGCCCTTGGAACAAAGCGATCACATTTCGTTGGTCTAAGGCTACGTGCACACGCTGCGGATTGGGGTGCGGATTTGGCCGCGCGGATTTTGTAAAATCCGCAGGTAAATCTGCAGGTCAAAAGACTTGCGGTTTTACCTGTGGATTGGCCTGCGGTTCTGCCCTGCGGTTTTTCATCTCCACAATGGAGGAGATGGCAAACCGCAGCGGAATCCGCAGAAAGAATTGACATGTCAGTTCTTTCTGCGGTTTCAAAACCGCGGAAAAATCCGCACCGTCTGAACTGCGGTTTTTTTATTCCCATAGGGAATAATGATACTGTACACCGCAGCAAAAACTGCTGCGTACCCGCAGCAGAATCCGCAGCGTGTGCACACACCCTTAGGGAAGCACGCAGGGAGCACCCACTCTGCCCGATGCTTCCCTATGCCACCAGAACACTGCGATCATGTTTGATCTCAGTGTGCCGGGGGTTAAAGTGCTGGGAGCTGTTTGACAGCTCACCAGCGATCACATAGCGACTCACCAGCGATCCTGACACGTTGATATCGTTGTCGGGATCGCTGGGAAGTTGCTATGTGTGACTCCAGCTTTAGCCCTACCACCCAGGGACCGCTCTCATAGCCCTATAAACAAGGGACTGCTCTCTTAGGCTGGGGTCACACTTGCGAGAATCATAGAATCATAAAATCATGGAATCGTAGAGTTGGAAGGGACCTCCTGGGCCATCTGGTCCAACCCCCTGCTCAAAGCAGGATTCGCTAAATCATCCCAGTCAGATGTTTGTCCAGCCTCTGTTTGAAGACTTCCATTGAAGGAGAACTCACCACTTCTCGTGGCAGCCTGTTCCACTCATTGATCACTCTAACTGTCAAAAAGTTTTTTCTAATATCTAATCTGTGTCTCCTCCCATTCAGTTTCATCCCATTGCTTCTAGTCTTTCCTTGTGCAAATGAGAATCAAGTTGATCCTTCTACAATGTGACAGCCCTTTAGATATTTGTAGACAGCTATTAAGTCTCCTCTCAGTCTTCTCTTTTGCAAACTAAACATTCCCAAATCCTGCAACCTTTCCTCATAAGACAAGGTTTGCAGACCGGTCACCATTCTGGTCGCTCTTTTCTGAACTTGCTCCAGTTTGTTGATGTCTTTTTTAAAATGTGGTGCCCAAAACTGGACACAATATTCCAGATGAGGTCTGACCAAAGAGGAGTAGAGGGAAATAATGACTTCACGTGATCTAGACTGTATGCTTCTGTTAATACATCCTAGAATTGCATTTGCCTTTTTTGCTGCTGCATCACACTGTTGACTCATATTCAGTCTGTGATCTATTAGTATACCCAAGTCTTTTTCACATGTGCTGTCACTTAGCCCTATTCCTCCCATTCTATATATGCTTTTTTCATTTTTATTGCCCAGATGTAGTACTTTGCATTTCTCCCTGTTAAAAACCATTCTGTTAGTTGCTTCCCACTTCTCCAGTTTATTTAAATCTTTTTGAATCCTCTCTCTCTCTTCTCTAGTATTCGCTATCCCTCCTAGCTTTGTGTCATCAGCAAATTTAATCAGTTTACCCTCAATTCCTTCATCTAAATAGTTGATAAAGATGTTGAACAATACAGGGCCCAGGACAGAGCCCTGTGGTACCCCACTTGAGACATTCTTCCAACTGGATGTGCAGCCATTTACGACCACTCTTTGCGTCCGATCACTAAGCCAGTTATGAATCCACCTAACAGTTGCCTTGTCCATTCCATACTTAGTCATTTTTTCAATAAGGATTGTATGAGAGACTTTGTCAAATGCTTTGCTGAAGTCAAGATATACTATATCTACAGCATTTCCTTGATCCACCCAATCAGTGATACTGTCATAGAAGGAAATTAAGTTAGTCTGACATGACTTATTAGTTACAAACCCATGCTGACTCTGTTTAATCACTTCATTCTTATCCAGGTATTGACATACATGTTTTTTAATAATTTGTTCAAAGATCTTTCCTGGTATACAAGTCAGACTCACCGGCCTATAGTTGCCTGGGTCCACCTTCTTCCCCTTTTTGAAGATAGGAACAACATTTGCTCTTCTCCAGTCTTCTGGCACTTCTCCTGTTCTCCAAGAATTTTCAAAGATTATGGAGAGGGGTTCAAAAATTTCTTCTGCTATCTCCTTCAGTACTCTGGGGTGTAATTCATCTGGACCTGGAGACTTGAATTCATTTAGGTTAGCTAAGTGTTTCCTCACTATCTTTCTGTTTATAGACATCCTGGATTCTTCTATTCCCTTAATAGGACAGTGAATAACAGTTGATGTTACATTTCCTTTCTGAGAGAAAACAGATGCAAAATAGGAATTTAAAAGTTTAGCCTTCTCAACATCCTGTCTTACCATTTCATCATTTTCATCCTGTAAAAATCCTATAGCATCTTTGACTTTTCTTTTACTTTTGACATATCCCCAAAATCCTTTATTATTGCTTTTGACATCTCTTGCAAGCCTCAATTCATTTTCAGCTTTAGGTAATCTGATTTGTGCCCTGCATGTTCTGCAGACAGCAGGTTCTGCAGGTTCTGCAGACAGCATTATATTCTTCTTTAGATATGCCTCCCTCTTTCCATTTTATAAACATTTTTTTCTTCCTTTTAGCATGTGCTTAAGTTCTGTGTTCATCCATCCTGGTTTCCTTAAATGCTTCCTATTCTTCCCTCTTTTCGGAATTGTTAACAACTGTGCTTTGAGAATTTCATTTTTCAAGATTTCCCATCCTTCCTGGACATTTTTGTCTTTAAGGATATCCAGCCATTGGATCCCTCCAATTCTCTTTCTGAATCCCTTAAAATTTGCCTTTCTGAAATCTAACCTTGACGTCTGAGTCTTCACAGGTCTTCCGCCTCTAGTTATCCAAAATTCTAAAATAGCATGGTCGCTACCTCCTAGGGTCCCAGCCACTTTTAACTCGCAGGAGTCTCGTGTTTCAATACCTGGCACTCGGACCAGAGCGCTCAGCTGCATAGAAATATATGCAGCCGCACACTCCGGTCACGAGTGCTGGCGGCAGTACCGGGTATTGAGACACGAGACCCGTGCGAATTTCTCGCAAGTGTGACTCCAGCCTTTGCCTTACTACTACCCAGGGATAGTTCTCTTGTCTGTTCATTCACCCATGTGGCAAGACCTGATCTTCCAATGTGCAGACTGTGTAGGCGGAGCTACAGGTTCATGGTGTTTCCCATTGGCTGGTTGATGTGAAACATGCAGATTAGGACCAGAGACCTCTGTGATCTGGAGGATTATGGATCCGTTATACAAGTACAGAAGCCTCTGTAGGGTCACTATGTGCCAGGTGTGATGTCTCCCTATGTTACACGCAGGGTCCTATCCCCCGGAGGTCATCTCGGCCAGGAAAAGGTTAAGACTATACTTTCAGGGATCATTTCTATAGTGTGTGACTTGAGAAAAGTGCTCTAAAGTGTCCAACCTTCCCAACCACAAGGAGGAGCTGTAGTGATCTCTCCTGAGCGTGAAGTGAGCTCTCAGTTCTGTTTCATTGCAGAGGCTGATTGCTGGTGATGATCGTTCTCCTTCTCTGTTACAGGGAGGGCGGAGGGGGAGATCACAAGCTGAGTGGTTGGTTTTTTAAAATTTTTTTTAAAGTTAATAATATTAGAAAGATTTATGCTTTCTAATATTGAGAGCACAAACATTCGGGGTGATAGCGCCTCATCAGTAAGTCTCCAGGCTGGGTGATATGACTGTAGTGTGCTAACAAAGGGTAAACTCACAGGATCATTCGGATGTAGATTAGAGCTGTACTGTAGGCACTGAGCCCACTATAGCAATCACTCTGTGTTGGTTATTGGCTTGTAATTCATGTGCAGATGACCTTGCTGTACCATTTTTTCCCTCCTCACTGGCATATTGGGGCTGTTCCCTCATTTCTGATTGACCGTCCTCGCTTCCCAGACCGACCACTGTCTGAATGGCGCTGACATGTGCAGTGGCGCACGTTCTCCTCTTTGCCTCGTTCCTTCTGACGCTGCTCACTACAATAATACCCGGGAACTGCAGCAAGCTGTGGCAGAAGAAGGAGGCAATGAGAATGCGTGCGGCTGCTCACACCCCGGCAGCATTCAGATGGTGATCAGTATGAGCAATGTCAGTGAAAAACGTAGAAGGGCCCCTGTATGCAAAGGAGGAGGCGGAACGTGCACCAAACTCGTGACGGACCCCCTTTTCCAAGTTACAATGTTACAGTGCCGCTATTTGGTGAGATCTCATGTGATTTTTCTACAGTATATGGTAATACGGTCAGGTTTTTGAGCCAAAAATGCAGCAAAGAAATGCAGCAGAAATGTTTTTCTGTATTTTTTCTTTGTTTTTGCAGTTTTTCATTACTTTAAATTGGTAAAAGAAAACTGCAATGCTTAATGTCAGGAAAAAAAGCAAATAATTCTGAAATCTCATTGCTTTTGCTGGTTCTATAAAACAAAGCTTCTTTTCTGCACAAATAAACGCCCCACAGATAATACTGCAAAACCGCACTGTGTGAATACCCCCTTATACTATAGATGATTACTATGCGATTGGTGCGGATCTGACATCTCCTGCACAGCCCTCAGTACCGGCGGTGGCTGAATGTATCGGCAGTGGCACGTCTGCCATGTACAGTGTATGTGCGCCACTTGCCAGCTCAGCACTAACACTGCACAGTCACTTATGCTAATGTGAGAGGAGAGCAGATGCATTATGGGTGTGAGGTTTCCCATCTTGGATACAAGTGTAGAAGCTTCTAGTCACCCTGCAGTCTCTGATCACCCGCCATGGATCACACTGTATCGGCGTTTATTTACAGCCTTGTTATGTGTGATGTTGTGTTAATGAGTCTCCCTCATGTTACACGCAGGGTCCTATCCCCCGGAGGGGCATCCCGGCCAGGAAGAGGTTAAGACTATACTTTCAGGGATCATTTCTATAGTGTGTGACTTGAGAAATGTGCTCTAAAGTGTCCAACCTTCCCAACCACGAGGAGGAGCTGTAGTGATCTCTCCTGAGCGTGAAGTGAGCTCTCAGTTCTGCTTCATTGCAGGGGCTGATTGCTGGTGATGATCGTTCTCCTTCTCTGTTACAGAGAGGGCGGAGGGGGAGATCACAAGCTGAGTGGGGGGTTAATAAATAAGTAATTAAGATTAGATGAAAAAGAGAACTCAACAGAATTGGTTTTATAAATAGTGATTGTTTTACTCAACTAAGGGTACCGTTACACCTAGCGACTCACCAGCGATCCCGACCAGCGATATGATGCGATCCTCGTTACACCTAGCGACTCACCAGCGATCCCGACCAGCGATATGATGCGATCCTCGTTACACCTAGCGACTCACCAGCGATATGATGCGGTCAGGATCGCTGGTGAATCGCTGGGTGGTCGCTAATGAGCTGCCACACAGGCAGATCTCACCAGCGATATTGCAGGGGACGGGGATCGCTACTTACCTGTTAGACGTGGCGATCCTGCGTCGCTGTCGTCACAGCAGGAAGCGCCGCAGGAAGTGACCGACGAGGAATGGTCCAGCAGCTTCTCGCGCGATCAGCGATAACCAGCGGGGGAGCCGGTCGGAGGTAAGTATCACATGCAGTGATATCGCTAGCAATATCGCTATAACGTCACAAAATCGGTGACTTTACAGCGATATTGCTAGCGATATCGCAGTGTGTAACGGGGGCTTTACCTTCACTACACTGATTTCTTGAAGTCCCATCCACTATACTATAACAGTCGGCTACTGCGGTTTTGATACTGTATACATTTCTGAATGTGGTAAGGTAGCCTAATACCTGGGAACTACAGCAAGCGGCGGCAGAAGAAAGGAGGCAATGAGAACGCGTGCGGCTGCTCACACCCCGGCAGCTTTCGGGCGGTGATCACTTTGAACACTGTCAATGAAAAACAGAGAAAGGACCCCTGTATGCAAAGGAGGAAGCGGAACGTGCACCAAACTCTTGACCTTTAAAGGAGTTATCCACTACTAGTACAAGCCCTTCTTGAACTATAGGTTTGGTCCCAATAACATAAAAAATCTTCTACTTATATTCTTATAAAATTGTTATACTCCAGTGCCGGCGCTGTTCCAGCATTCGCGGTCCCGGGGCTGTGATGCAGTGGAATGACACGTGATGCTCCCAATCACCGCCATCGCATCACACCCCTGGGACCGTGAGTGCCGACACCTCTGGATCGGCGCCAGCATCGGAGGTGAGTCTAAATTTTTTTATTTTATTGGGGCCAAACTTTTAGTTCAAGAAGGGGTTGTCCTAGTAGTTGATAATCCCTTTACAGCTACAGTCACACTATCAGTATTTATCAGCCAAAACCCGGAGTGGGTCAGAAATGCAGAATTAGTGCACGTGTTTCTATGAGGCCGGGGTCACACTAACCGACGCAAAATACGGTCAGTATTTTACATGCGTAATACGGATGACAGACCCCTAAATAGTGCTCCGTATGTCATCCGTAAACAAGGTGTGGTTGCGTATTTTGTGCATGTCAGCATCCGTATGTAATCCGTATGGCATCCGTATAGCGAGATTTTCTCGCAGGCTTGCAAAATGGACATATAATGGAGCCCTATGACAGGGTTTATAACAGAAACCAAAGAATAGATATAGACACATAGAATGTATATATGTGTATATATATATATATATATATATGTGTGTATTCTATGTGTATATATCTATTCTTTCTTTCTTTATTAAACCTGTCAGTGTGAGTTTACTGTATAGCGCACTGAATTGCCGGCTTTGGTAAAAGACACCTGGTGCGTATTTCTCGCAAGTCACATGTGTGGTCCGTGTGTAATCCGTATTTTTTGCGCACCCATAGACTTGCATTGGCGTACTACGGCCGTAGTACGCTGACAATCGCAGCATGCTGCGATTGGCACGGAGCGTAGGATACGGATGAGAAATATACGCCTGGTGCGAGGGACCCCATAGAGAATCATTGGTCCGTGTCTAGTGCATGCTTTTAGCGCCTCTCACTCGGCCGTATTCCTCACCAGTGTGACCCCGGCCTTATACTTTTCCCCTGATTGTTCCTCACCTGGTTTTGGGTAACAAATACTGATGTAAAATACTGACCACATACTCAGTGTGAACGAGGCCTAATATTGAGTCTTTACAGCGTTTTTTTGGCACTAAGAACATTGGGTATAAAATGCAGCTATTTGGTGAGGATCTCGTGTGATTTATCTACAGTATATGGTAATACCTTTAGATTTGTGAACCACAAATACAGAAAAAAAAGTAGCACAAATGTTGTTCTGCATTTTTTCTTTGTTTTTGCAGTTTTTCATTACTTTCAGTTGGTAAAAGAAAATTGCAGTGCTTAATGTCAGCCAGGAAAGAAAACAAAACAAGGCTGTGCATCATATTTCTGAAATTTCATTGCTTTGTCTGGTACTATAAAAAAAGCTTTTCCGCCCAAATAAACGCACCAGAAATAATACTGCAAAAAAGCAATGTGTGAATAACCCCTTATTACTATAGATGACTAACCCCTTTCCAACATCGGGCACACATTTACGCCAATGTTGGACTCCCTCACTTTGATGTGGGCTCTGCCACTGAGCCCACATCTTTCCCGGGACATGTCTGCTGTTTTAAACAGTTAACATGTGCCCGCAATAGCCGCGGGTGGAATCGCGATCCACCCGCAGCTATTAACCAGTTAAATGCCGCTGTCAAACTCTGACAGTGGAATTTACAAGCGCTTCCAGCAATCGCGCCGGAAATACACTCACCAGTGAACCAAGTCACGTGATCGCGAGTCACCAGTGTGTTGGCATGACAATCAGAGGTCTCCTGGAGACCTCTATGATTGTTAGTGCTGGCTTGCTGTGAGCGCCACCCAGTGTTCGGCGCTCAGGGCAAGTGAGCACATCTATATAGATGCGATCTGATCATCACCTCTATGTAGCAGAGCCGATCCGGTTGTGGCAGCTTCTAGTCTCCCATGGAGATTATTGAAGCATGCCAAAAGTAAGGAAAAAAAAGTGTTTAAAAATATAAAAAAGTATAAACGTTCAAATCACACCCCTTTCGCCCCATTCAAAATGAAACAATAAAAATAATATCAAATATATAGCTGCGTTTTGAATCGCCCGATCTATCAATAAGGAAAAGGATTAACCTGATCGCTAAACGGTGTAGTGAGAATAAAAGTCAAAACACCAGAATTTTTTTTTTTAGTCGCTGCGACACTGCATTTAAATGTAATAAAGGGCGATCAAAACATTGTATCTGCACCAAAGTGGTATCATTAAAAATGTAATCTCAGTGTGCAAAAAATAAGCCCTCACCCAACCCGAGATCACGAAAAATGGAGACGCTATGGGTATTGGAATAAGGTGCAATTTTTTTATTTTTTAGGAAAGTTGGAATTTTTTTCAACACTCATAAAAAAAGAACCTAGACATGTTTGGTGTCTATGAACTCGTAATGACCTGGAGAATCATAATGGCAGGTCAGTTTTGGCATTTAGTTACCTTAATAAAAAAAGCAAACACAAAACAAGTGTGGGATTGCACTTTTTGTAATTTTATCGCACTTGGCAGTTTTTTCCTGTTTTCTAGTACACGACATGGTAAAACCAATGGTGTTGTTGAAAAGTACAACTCGTCCCACAAAAAATAAGCCCTCACATGGCCTTATTGACGGAAAAATAAAAAAGTTATGGCTCTGGGAAGAAGGAGAGCAAAAAACGAAAACGCAAAACAGAAAAAAGCTCTGGGGTTAAGGGGTTAACCCGGTTAATATGTGATTGGTGCAGATCTGACCTCTCCTCCACAGCCCTCAGTACCGTGAGTGGCTGAATGTATCAGTAGTGGCACGTCTGCCATGTACAGTACAACAACCTGACAAAAGCCGGAGTCAGGAAGATGGTAGACGAAGGCCAGGAGAGGTACATCAGTGACTGGAAGAACGACATCATCAGCTCACAGAAACTGACCATGTACCAGAGTTTACAGAGAGGCTACAGACTGGCCCCATATCTGGGGAAACTCCCGGACCCAAGAGACCGCAAGATCCTGAGCCGATATAGACTCAGTGCCCACAGTCTGGCCATCGAATCCGGCCGACACAGGCAGAGCTACAAGCCCAGGGAGGAAAGACTGTGCCAACACTGTGACCAGGAGGCCCTGGAGGATGAGACCCACTACCTGCTACACTGCCCCAAATACTCAGCAGTGAGGGGCACTCACTTCAGGAGACTCTCACATCTGTTCCCGGATTTCATCACCATGAAGCAGGAAGAGAAAACATATATCCTGCTGGGGGAAGAAGAAAAAGCAGTGGAGATAGCAGCGAATGTCATAGACTGCGAGAAAGAGAACTATGATATGCCATGGACTTCTATGGCCCCCACCCTGGATCTGCCCCAGGCCCCCCATCCACCTTCCCTATGCCATGAACTTCTATAGCCCCCACCCTGGATCTGCCCCATGCCCCCCCATCCACCTTCCCTATGCCATGGATTTCTATAGCCCCCACCCTGGATCTGCCCCATGCCCCCCATCCACCTTCCCTATGCCATGGACTTCTATAGCCCCCACCCTGGATCTGCCCCAGGCCCCCCATCCACCTTCCCTATGCCATGGACTTCTATAGCCCCCACCCTGGATCTGCCCCATGCCCCCCCATCCACCTTCCCTATGCCATGGACTTCTATAGCCCCCACCCTGGATCTGCCCCCATCCCCCCATCCACCTTCCCTATGCCATGGACTTCTATAGCCCCCACCCTGGATCTGCCCCAGGCCCCCCATCCATCTTCCCTATGCCATGGACTTCTATGGCCCCCACCCTGGATCTGCCCCATGCCCCCCATCCACCTTCCCTATGCCATGGACCTCTATAGCACCATCCTGGATCTGCCCCATCCCCCATCCACCTTCCCTATGCCATGGACTTTTATAGCCCCACCCTGGATCTTCCCCCATCCCCCCCATCCACCTTCCCTATGCCATGGACTTCTATAGCCCCCACCCTGGATCTGCCCCATGCCCCCCCGTCCACCTTCCCTATGCCATGGACTTCTATAGCCCCACCCTGGATCTTCCCCCATCCCCCCCATCCACCTTCCCTATGCCATGGACTTCTATAGCCCCCACCCTGGATCTGCCCCATGCCCCCCCGTCCACCTTCCCTATGCCATGGACTCCCATGCCCCCCCATCCACCTTCCCTATGCCATAGACTTCTATAGCCCCCACCCTGGATCTGCCCCATGCCCCCCATCCACCTTCCCTATGCCATGGACTTCTATAGCCCCCACCCTGGATCTGCCCCATGCCCCCCCAATCCTCCTTCTCTATGCCATGGACTTCTGTAGTCCCCACCCTGGATCTGCCCCTATCCCCCCCATCCACCTATCCACCTTCCCTATGCCATGGACTTCTATAGCCCCCACCCTGGATATGTCCCATGCCCCCCATCCACCTTCCCTATGCCATGGACTTCTATAGCCCTATCCTGGATCTGCCCCCATCCACCTTTCCTACAGCCCCTACCCAACATCCCTACAGTCCTTATCCCTATTCCCTTTTGTACACTTGCTTTGGCAAAACTAATGTGTAGTTAGTCCTGCCAATAAAGCTTCTTTGAATTTGAATTTGTTTGGGCACCACTTGCCAGCTCAGCACTAACACTGCACAGTCACTTATGCTAATGTAGAGAGGAGAGCAGATGCATTATGGGTGTGAGGTTTCCCAGCTCGCATACAATTTTATTAGCTTCTAGTCACCCTGCAGTCTCTGATCACCCGCCATGGATCACACTGTATCAGCGTTTATTTACAGCCTTGTTATGTGTGATGTTGTGTTAATGAGTCTCCCTCATGTTACACGCAGGGTCCTGTCCCCCGGAGGTCATCCTCGCCAGGAAGAGGTTAAGACTATACTTTCAGGGATCATTTCTATAGTGTGTGATTTGAGAAATGTGCTCTAAAGTGTCCAACCTTCCCAACCACGAGGAGGAGCTGTAGTGATCTCTCCTGAGCGTGAAGTGAGCTCTCAGTTCTGCTTCCTTGCAGGGGCTGATTGCTGGTGATGATCATTCTCCTTCTCTGTTACAGAGAGGGCGGAGGGGGAGATCACAAGCTGAGTGGGGGGATCATCTTTTTTATTCTGTTAAAAGAAAGAATTTTATTGGTATGTCAAGTTTTTTTTCTATTCATGGGTCTGATTAGCTGGTGCTGTGCACATCATGTGTAGTCAGCAGATGACTCTAAATGATTCAGGCTCTATACATTCTATTCATCTGCAGTGTGTGCTATGTAACATGCGGACCAATAGAGGGCGGAGGGGGAGATCACAAGCTGAGTGGTTGGGTTTTTTTAAGTTAATAATATTAGAAAGATTTAAGCTCAGATTGCTGCTCTCAGTGATGTCTTCTCTGTGTTCATTACCAGCTGTGGCTGATTGTGAATAGTGGTGCCCCCTTCAGCTCTGTATGGTGGGCTTCCCCCATGTGGGTTACTTGCCTGCTCAGACTTCAGGTATTTGGTGTCCTACAGACATAAGAGCACTCTGCATTGTTAGCACTGAATTCTCTGGTTTCCTCCCACACTAAAGACATATGATGGAGAATCTAGATTGTGATGTCCCATTGGGGACAGTCAGGTGTGTAGAGCTGTGTGGGATTAATAAGTGAGGTAAATAAATATCGGCTGGCCAGGACTGCTCAGCACTAAGTGCTCGAAGTTATGACTAGTGATGAGCGAGTAGCGTAATATTCGTAATCGCTATACTCATAACGAGCGCTTTGTAAAAATTGTGTATTCATTCCAAATAGCGAGTACAATGCAAGTCAATGGGAAATGCGAGTAGTTTTCTGCTTGACCCAACAGAGGGGTCTGGGGCCTGAGGAAAAGGCTGAAATGGATGGGAAAGTGATGAAACAGAATGGGAAGAGCCTGGAGAATATGCCTGCTGCATTTCTGACTCACGTATGGTTTCTGGGAAAAATTTTGTCGCAGTATTACGCCACTTTTACAGATACACAAGAACAACTACCAAACCAAGATTTCTAATGAATATGTATCCCCTATCTCAGTCACAATGTGGGACAACCTGACACAAGTGCCTCCAATGACAAATATTAGTTTGGTAGGACCACTCTACATTCAAGATTTGTCCACTGCACAATGTGCATAGGGTTTGTAAAATTTAGCCTTATGGATTGAGTCATGGTTGAAGCAGGAAGCCACCATCCCATGGGCCTCCAATCACAAATAGTAGTTAGGCTGGAGTAGGAATACTGTCCTGGTTTGTCCACTGCACAATGTGCATAGGGTTTGTAAAATTTAGCCTTATGGATTGAGTCATGGTTGAAGCAGGAATCCACCATCCCAAGGGCCTCCAATCACAAATAGTAGTTAGGCTGGAGTAGGAATACTGTCCTGGTTTGTCCACTGCACAATGTGCATAGGGCTTGTAAAAATTAGCCGTATGGGCTGAGTCATGGTTGACGCAGGAAGAGTTTTTATGGGAAGGGGTTGATGTTAACAGCAGTAGCATGAATTAGCATTTTTGGTGAATATAGGTTGGCTTTCTGCCATCTGGAGGAATTGCAAACTGTGGAAATATCCAGTCCTTGCTGAATTTAATCAGAGTATGGCTGTCTGCATTTTCAGTGTAGAATATTGTGCGCCTATCAGTGATGATTGACCCAGTGGAACTGAAACACGCTCTGACATCACACTAGCAGCCGGCAGGCCAGGACCTCCAAGGCATATAAGGAGAGGTCGGGCCAAATGTTCAACTTGGACACCCAATAATTAAAGTGAAGTGAAGCATTATAAAGGACGCGTGTATTGTCACTTAAGTACCCCTTGACCATGTTCTGCAGCTTCTCCCTCCTTGGCATTGTTACAGGCACAGATAGCCCTTGCTGTTGTGCTGGTGTATTGAAAATTGCCCAATTTGTGCACATTTCCCCCCCCCCAACTCTGTTGGACCTGGCATTCATGCCACTCCCCATTATCCCTTGGTGTTGAAAATAGTCGCTACCTCTGCCCCCAGCATGGTCTGAGGGTGATGTTTTCAGCAACTGATCTACAACGTCCCTCTTGAACGATTCCACTGTAAAACTCTTTGGTGACTCCAAAAGGAGAGAAGGAAATTTCTCCTTGTACCGTGGATCGAGAAAGGTGACCAACCAGTATTGGTTGTTGGATAAAATGTGTATCACGCGAGGGTCTTGCCACAGACACTTACACATGAACTGTGTCATATGAGCCAAGCTGCAAAAAGGCAAATGTTCTGTGTCCCCAAGAGTAGGAACAGTACCCATCTTCTCCTCACGCTGGCTCATTGTCTCCTCCTCCCCCTCCACCACCTCCATGAAACTTGGGTTGGATGTCCCCTCTGTAGCATTAGGAGTCCAACTCCCCCCCCCTCCCCTGTAGCACAGAAAAACAAGTCCTCTCCCTCCTCATCATCCAATGTTGCCTCAGAATATTGGCTGGACTGGGTAGTATCACCCATTCTGAAATTTGGCTCCATACCAACATGCTGCATGCTCAAAGCTTTGTCTTTTAGATTATGCAGTGATTGTTTCAAGAGACACAGCAGCGGGATGGTTACACTGATAATAGCCTGATCAGTGATCACCGCTCTCGAGGTTGGTGCAGTACTCAAAGTTCTCAAGGACCTCACAAACGTCAGCGATCCACACCCACTCGACAGTTGTTATGTGTGTTGGCTGACTCTCAGTCTGACGGGCATGTTGAAGCTGGTATTCAGCTACTGCCCTCTGCTACTCACTAATCCTGTGATATCATATGATAGGTTGAGTTCCACCTCGTGGGCAGGTCGCAAGTGAGTCGGTGACTTGGAAAATTCAAGCGCTTTTGCAGCAATATAAGACCAGCAAAATCGGTAGAGAAATGGCAGAAATGGGCACTAATACGGCGCACCTTCTCAAATAGGTACGGCAAGGCAGGGTAACTTTTCAGAAATTCCTGAACAACTAGGTTCAGCACTTGAGCTATACATGGCACGTGTACCAGCTTGCCGACCTTTAAAGCCGCCACCAGGTTACGCCCATTATCGCAGACAACCAGACCGGGTCGGAGGTGCAGGGCGGAGAGCCACTGATCGGTCTGTTGTTTTAAAGCTTGCCACAGCTCTGCTGCAGTGTTTAGTTTATGACCTAAACAGATCAGCTTCAGCAGAGCGTGTTGTCGCTTTGCCAATGCGCTGCTGCACAGGTCCCAGCTTAGCAGTGATGAGGAGGGTACTTCAGCAGAGGATGAGGAGGAGGGGAGAGAGGAAGTGGAATATGAAGAGGCGGAAACCCTGACAGAAGTTGGGTCTGCTCTTCTTGGCGTGGTTGGATGTGTGATGTTCCAGTTTGCGACTTTGTCCCACCCTCCTCCAGGGTCACCCAGTGTGCCGTGACAGAAATGTATCGTCGCTGTCCACAACAACTTGTCCAGGTGTCTGTTGTTAGGTGGACCTTCCCGGTTACGGCGTTGGTGAGAGCACAGTTTGATTAACATGTGCTTGTGTAACGCAGGGACGGCACACCAGGCAAAATAGTTTTGAAAATGGCCTGGTGCGTGCTTGGTAGCAGGCAGTAGGAAATGTTTGGACTACTGCTTTGTGTAGGGCACTAAATGCCTTTTTAAGTGGATTAATGTGGACAGCAGAAGCCAGGCTCTGACCCCAAAAACAGCTGGGAAAATAGACCGGTGCTTTAAAAAAAAGGCAGCACTAAATGCTAGTACTCTGTGTGCTGGAAAAATATTGCTTTGCTTGTAACAAGAGCCGTTTTAAGCTGGACACTGGAAGAACACTTTAACCTCTCCCTACCTAATACACAATCTCTCCCTCCCTCTACCTTGACTTTGAAACACGTGCACTAATTCTGCATTTCTGACCCACTCCTGGTTTTGGCTTATAAATACTGATAGTGTGACTGTAGCTGTAAAGGGATTATCCACTACTAGGACAACCCCTTCTTCAAGTAAAGGTTTGGCCCCAATAAAATAAAAAAGTTTATATTCACCTTCGATGCTGGCGCCGATCCAGTGGTGTCGGCACTCGCGGTCCCAGGGGTGTGAAGCGATGGAATGACACATGGTCCTGGTGACCAATCAGTGCTGGCGTCACTGTCCCCACATTCGGACAATCCGAACATGAAGAGGTAGTCCGGGCTGTGGCCAATCATCAGGGCTTGTGACTCAGTTCATGACCTGGGGTGAGTCACAGAGAAAAGAAAATAAAATACATTTTCCACAAGAGGTGGTGACTTCTCCTTCAATGGAAGTCTTCAGAGGCTGGACAGACATCTGTCTGGGATAGTTTAGTAAATCCTGCATTGAGGCAGGGTGTGAGCAGCCGCACGCATTTTCATTGCTTCCTTTCTTCTGCCGCTGCTTGCTGTAGTTCCCGGGGTATTAGGCTTTCTTACCACATTCAGAAATGTATGCAGTAGCAAAACCGCAGTAGCCGACTGTTACAGTATAGTGTATGAGGATTTGCAGAAATCAGTGTGGCGAATGTTAATTGAGTAACTTAAACACTATTTATAGAAACAATTCTGTTGAGCGCTCTCCTTCATCTAATCTTAATGACCCTCCACTCAGCTTGTGATCTCCCCCTCCACCCTCCCTGTAAGGCTACTTTCACACTTCAGGTTTTCGGCGTCAGGCGCGATCCGGCGTCATGCCGGAACGCCGGATCCGGCAAATGTTTAGTAAAACCGGATGTGACGGATCCGGTTTTCTGCCGGATCCGTCTTTTTCTTGACAGACAAAACCGGATCCGTCTCATCCGGTTCATCCGTTTTTCTATCCGTTTTTCGACGGATTACGCCGGATCCGGTTTTTAAAATTGACCCTTGTGGCCTTCCGAACGGGATTGGCTACTGGAAAACTATAGCATGTTCCTACAGCCCTTCTTTGACAGGTTGTAGAGGAGAAAGTGCAGGTTGGAGAGAAGAGCAAGTTATTGGCGAAGATGGATGTTGTCATTGGAAATATTTTGAAGAATTTGGCGGATTTTATAGCGGAGGCGAATCGTTTGAGGGTGATTGTTCTGGAGAAGGAGAGAGCGAGACAGCAGCGCATCAGGCATCGTAGACGACGTTTGTGGATCCACCCCATCACAGCCAAGAGAATGACGCGTGGGGTCTATGCTACACTCTGCATGGACCTTCGACGAAACCCGGATAAATTTTTTGGATATGTTAGGATGAAAATGGAGAATTTTGATTACTTGGTGGAGCGCATTGCACACCTCATAAGAAAAGCGGACACCTATTGCCGCTTCTCTGTTTCACCCACAGAGCGTCTGATGGTGACTTTAAGGTAAGCCACATTTATTGGATGTGATCGCATCAGAGCACACTTTCACTGCAATCTTGTTGGTGGTAGTTTGTATCTCCAAGTGTTATAGCTCAGTTTTGGTATGTAATGCTGTGATTTAAAACTAATTTATTGTTTTTTAATTCCCCACAGATTTCTTGCAACTGGAGAATCCCTTTCGTCACTGCATTTCCAGTACAGACTCGGGATTTCCACCATATCTGGAATAGTGAAGTACACATGCCGTGCACTGTGGGACTCCTTAGCTGAAGAGTTTTTACCAGAGCCCACAACAGAGAGGTGGATTGAAATTGCTGACAAGTTTCAACAGATATGTCAGTTTCCCAACTGCTTGGGCGCTGTGGACGGGAAACATATCCGCATTGTAAAGCCATCTGGATCGGGATCGGAATATTTCAATTACAAGAAATATTTTTCAATTGTCCTCATGGCCATCGCTGACGCGGAATACAAATTTATTGCGGTTGATATTGGGGCCTATGGCCGCTCCAATGACTCTCAAGTTTTCAAACTGTCTGCCATGGGGCGTAAACTGTATGGAAACACCTTCCAGTTCCCACCACCTAGACCGCTGCCGCAAACATCTGGTCCACCTATGCCATTTGTCTGTGTAGGGGATGAAGCCTTCCAGCTGTCAGAACACCTTTTGAAACCGTACTCTAGCAGAGGATTGACAAGACCAAAACGCATTTTTAATTACCGCCTCACAAGAGCAAGAAGAATGGTTGAATGTACCTTTGGTATTCTGACAGCCAAATGGCGGGTCCTATTGACTGCGATCAACCTCAAGACAGAAACTGTGGACGAGGTGATGAAAGCGTGCGTGGTACTCCACAATTTTGTTATCTGCAAGGAACCCATTTCCATTGAGGACACCTCTGAAGAAACCACCTTGCAAGATTACCATGACATTACCACTAGAAGTTCTGTGACGGTTTCAGTAATGAGGGACAATTTTGCACTATACTTTATGTCACCTCAAGGCAGAGTACACTGGCAGGATGACAGAGTGTGAAAGATTTGTGCCCAACCAAACTTGTGTACCTTCTGTACCAACAGTATATACCTTTGCCAACCAACGTTGGCTATCTTGTCATGGTCTCTATTTTTAGCTTTAGGCCACAGGTGTGTACCTGGTTGTGTTTTATGCAAAGTATTTCACCTTTTAACAAAAGTTGTGTACATTGTTAGGAAATCACCAACAATAAACACAACTTTTTAGGTGAAATACTTTGCTTCAAACACAACCAGGAACACAACTGTGGCAAAAAGCTAAAATTTACCCACAGTTATATACCTAGTTTTGAATACCATTTCACCTTTTAAATACCCTGTATTTAACCTTTTTCGCCGCAGAAAGAAATGACAGACAACCAGTGTAAAATAATTTAACTTTTATTGAAAAATGTTTTTTTTAGTAAACTTTTTTAAAATTTTAATAAACTTGTTTAATAAAGCTTTGAAACTATAAAACTGAAACCATAAAACTGGTCATTTTTATTTAAATACACACATTATAAATCTGTGTAGTGTGTGGTGGAAATACTGCTGTAGGGGCTGCGGGACACTTCGACACTGGGAGTGTGGAGAGAGGACTGGGATCGTGGTGGGGAAGGAACAGTTAGAGGTGAAGGTGTGGAAAAAACTACAGAATGGGTGGACATGTGGGAAGCAGAAGAGGTGGTGGGTGGTGGAGTGGAGGGTTGGGCAGGGACTGTAGGAGCAGATGATGTTGATGGCAAGTTGTATGGGGAAGGAGTTTGGTACGGGGCAGGTTGCTGGAAGTGGGGAGATGTCTGGTACGGGGCAGGTTGCTGGAAGTGGGGAGATGTCTGGTACGGGGCAGGTTGCTGGAAGTGGGGAGATGTCTGGTACTGGGGAGGTTGCTGGTACTGGGGAGTTTGCAGGTACTGGGGAGGTTGCTGGTACTGGGGAGGTTGCTGGTACTGGGGAGGTTGCTGGTACTGGGGAGGTTGCTGGTGCTGTGGAGGTGGATGGTGCTGGGGAGGTGGATGGTGCTGGGGAGGTGGATGGTGCTGGGGAGGTGGATGGTATGTAATAGGAGGGGGAGGATGGAAAGTGGCTGGAGGGGGTGTAGATGTAATAGGAGGGGGAGGATGGAAAGTGGCTGGAGGGGGTGTAGATGTAATAGGAGGGGGAGGATGGAAAGTGGCTGGAGGGGGTGCAGGTGGAGGAACTACTGTGGTGGGAGGAGGAGGTTGGGAGGTAACTTGCTGGAGAGCAGCGTGGCATGAATGCATTACATGCATCTGCTGGGCAGGAGAGAGCGTTTCCATGCGCTCCACAACAGACCTGAAAAAGGTGTGGTTTGGCGAAGATCTTGCTTCTGAATGCATGGTTTGCAGAAGTGTCTTCACCTCCAGAATGCTGGAGTTGATCTGCTGATAGCCTGCGGAGATTTGCTCTGACAAGACTTTTAGACAGTTCTGGAAAGATGCATTCAGATGCAAGAACTCTGGCGCATAAGTCTTTTCCTGACCCCTCTGCCGCCCAGTACCCGCAGGTGTACTAGAGGTGGCAGGGGCAGAAGGGTGGGGTAAAGGGAAAGCGATCTCCTCACCAGCAGCTTCATGTAATGTAGGCGGCCACGATGCTCCTGTGCTGGTGGATGGGTCTGATGGGTCGAATGTGTGGGAAGGCTGGGAAGGTGCAGATGTACCGGGGCGGTCGAAGTCTCCCTCGGTGCCGGTCTCCTCAGGGATCGCCTCAGAAGGGTCCAATCGTGCCGGCTCCCGAGTGCTGCTCACCGTGCTGTGGAATAAAGAGAAAAAAAAACAATTAAAATAGTGACATGGTATGGCCCTGGCTGAAAAAAAAAAGTTACATCTAAACATTTTTTTTTTTACATGTGGTGTGTAATATTTACCTTCTGGTGAGCATTGTCTCCCGGAGGAACGACAGGGCTCATGCGTACTTGTACTTGCTCCTGCGTCCTCCAGATCCATTCGGGGCCCGCATCTCTTTATTGAACTCCTTCTTGAAACGATCCCTCACAGACCGCCACTGCTTCACAATTCTCTCCCCTGAAACGAGAAAGGACAAAGTGGTTAGTATACAACATCAGTGTTTCCCAAACTCCAGTCCTCATGGTCCCCAGGGGTCATGTTTTCAGGATTTCCAAAGTAAATAGAAATCCTGAACACATGATCCGTGGGGACCACGAGGACTGGAGTTCGGGAAACACAGGTTTAAATCAAGCAACCGGTACTGTATATACTTACGCTCTTTAATCTGGGCCCGAGCTTCGAGGTCCTCCCAGAGGTCCACAAGGAGCGAACAGATTTCCTCCCAGAGTCGTCGGGTAACGATCAGGTCAGTGTGGCGTCGGTCAGCCATATTCCAGAGCGGCTCCCTTTCTCTGACGAGATCGATGAGGCGGTCGACATCAATCCCTCCATCCTCACCGTCAGAGTCGGGAGCACGCTGTGAAGGCTGTTAAAGAAAAAGACAAAAATAACATAATTAGCCTCCACAAAAGAAATGAAATAAAAAGTGCAAAAAAAACAAAGCAAAAATATTTATACTTACACGCTGGTGACCGCCGCGTTGCTGTCGCCGACGACCCCGGGAGGCACTGCGAGGACCTCTTGGCCGAGCACCAGATTGGGAAGACTAGAGAAGAAAACAAAAAATGTTATGTCTTTGGATGTAGGCATTTGTTTGCTGTGTGTGGTCTGCAGAACATTGTTTTCTATGTGTTGTGTGTAGTGTGATGTTGTGTTTCTGCGTTTGATGCAAAAAACTTACCAATTGTGAGCCCACTCCAAGTGTTTGTCCACCCCTTCCTTCTTCTTCTGGGAGCTCCTCTTCATCTTGTGATTCCTGTTTTGAATTAAAAGGCAATGAATACACATATATTACAGAGATGATGGATTTTGGAAATAAAAACTTACCGTCAAACGCTGACGATGCGAGGGAGGGCTCCCAGAAGATGTGCTGTCTTCCTCATGGCCAGACTCCATGGCTGTGGGTGGTGTTTCTGCTGCTGCCATTGCTGCTGCTGCTGCTGCATCTATTGGGCGGCTGTTGAATAAAGAGAAACAAAGGGCCAATGAATATCTTGATATTCCATGGCCCTAGTTTGGAGGAATGGGGGATTTGATAATTACCGTCTCTCATCTGCTGCTGGACTCCCCTCCCGTTGTTCAGCATGCTGCTCCATTTGGGGTGGTGCTGATGGTGCTGCTGCTGCAGATGTCTGCTGCCTTCTCCTGCTCCTGGTTCTTGGCTTGGGTGGCATGTTGGGTGTGGCTGAGGGTCCCATTGTCTTGCTTTTATATATGTCCTGTGGGCAGAGCTACTGAGCATGCTCAGACCAAAAAAACCGGATCCGGCGCATTGCGGCGCTCATAGGCTTTCATTGTATGAAAAAGCCGGACACGCCGGATCCGGCGTGTCCGGCTTTTTCGACGGATACAAAAAACGTTACAGTCACCATTTTTTCCAGACGACGGATCGCATCATATTGCCAGATCCGGCGAAAATCGGATGAAACGCATGGCCATCCGGCTCTAATGCAAGTCAATGGGGGGAACCAGATCCGGTTTTAGTCAAAAGCGCCGGATCGCGCCTGAAGCAGAAAACCTGATGTGTGAAAGAGGCCTTACAGAGAAGGAGAACGATCATCACCAGCAATCAGCCCCTGCAATGAATCAGAACTGAGAGCTCACTTCACGCTCAGGAGAGATCACTACAGCTCCTCCTCGTGGTTGGGAAGGTTGGACACTTTAGAGCACATTTCTCAAGTCACACACTATAGAAATGATCCCTGAAAGTATAGTCTTAACCTCTTGCTGGCCGGGATGCCCCTCCGGGGGATAGGACCCTGCGGGTAACATTAGGGAGACATCACACCTGACACACAGTGACCCTATAGAAGCTTCTATACTTGTATAACGGATCCATAATCCTCCAGATCACAGAGGTCTCTGGTCCTAATCTGCATGTCACTTCAGCCAGCCAATGAGAAACACCCTGAGCCTGTAGCTCCGCCTACACAGTCTACATGTAAGGGTATGTGCACATGCTGTGGATTCTGCTGCGGATCCGCCACGGTTTTGGCCCTGCGGTACAGTACCATAATATCCTATGGGAAATGGAAACCGCAGTGCAGACGGTGCGGATTTTTCCGCGTGGATTTGCTGCGGTTTATAATCCGCAGAAAGAATTGACATGTCAATTTTTTCTGCGGATTCCGCTGCGGTTTGCCATCTCCTCCATTGTAAAGGTGATAAACCGCAGGCTAATCCGCAAGTCTTTTGACCTGCGTATTTTGCAAAATCTGCGCGGATCAATCCGCAGCAGAATCGGCAGCGTGTGCACATACCCTTAGAAGATCAGGTCTTGCCACATGGGTGAATGAACAGACGAGAGAACTATCCCACATCACACCATGCGGATGACCCGGATGTCGTCCTGATGACACGTCACCATGGCACCAATCAGAGTGGAGATGGAGCCTCCTCCCTCTTCCTACCTTATAAATGGTGCGATCGATATTAACATCTCAGTTATTCCATTTTATATCCATAATAGCGGCATGCAGAGCCGAGATCACAAAGATTCTGTCACTGTCCAAATATTTGTGGTCCTAGCTATATATTTATATGTATATTTTACACTTTCGCTTTACATTTTTCGCTGATTCCTGATTGTACAGTGAATCATCAGGGCTGCTCTGCTCTCTGGACTCGCTTGGTCCATGGCGATTGCACTGAAGCTGAGCGTGCAGAGCGCAGCAGCTCGGGGTAAAGTCACTTTCCTTGTGGTCGCAGATGCCCTGATGGAATCCCTACAGCTGCTCCAATAAAGTCTCCGATTTCCCATGACTTCAGAGTGTGAACGGGAAATCTTCTCTATGCAGGTTGCAAAGGCAATAGTTATACCCTTTAGGCTGTGTGCCCACTTTGCGTTTTTTAAGCATTTCCGCCGTGTTTTTGCCGCTGTCGAAACCCTTAAAAAACGCACCCCCATGCAATCCTATGGAATTCCGCAGTTGTTGTTCCCATGCTGCGGATTTTTCTGCTGCGGAATCTCATAGCAGTAAAACCTGCACCATGTTCATCATTTCTGCGGAATCGCGGAGATTCCGCCGCCGTAGGATTGCATCGAAACGCTCACTTTACGCATGTGGCTGTGCCCACCATAGGTGAAATGAGCGCTTCATGTGTGGATGGTACCCAGGGTCTGGAGGAGAGGAGACTGTCCTCCAGGCCCTGGGTACCATATTCCTGTAAAAAATAGAATAGAAATAAAAAATAGAGATATACTTACCCTCTGTCGGCCCCCGCAGCTTTCCCGGCCCTCATTGGTGCTGCCAGCATCTTCCGTTCCCAGGGATGCATTGCGCGAATGACCTCTGATGACGTAGCGGTCTCGCGTGATGCTACGTCATCAGAGGTCATTCGCGCAATGCATCCCTGGGAACGGAAATTGCCGGCAGCGCCAATGAGGATCGGAAGGATTCCGGGGGCCGACAGAGGGTAAGTATATCTCTATTTTTTATTTTTTTAAAATTATTTTTAACATTCTATTGATGCAGCATAGGCAGCATCAATAGTAAAAAGTTGGTCACATTTGTCAGGCACTATGCCTGACAAGTGTGACCAACCTATCACTTTTCCAAGCGATGCTTCAAATCGCTTGGAAAAGCGCTAGCATTCTGCAAGCTAAAAATGCTTGTGTTTTACGGGAAAACGTATGCAAATTCCACATGGGTTTTACTCGTGGCAGGGAGTTGCTGAAATGCTGCTGACAATTCCGCAGCATTTCTGCAACGTGGGCTCATAGCCTTACACTGAGGAGCTCAGTCAGTGTTCAGAGCAGAGCAGCCATTACTATCTGCTTTGACCTACAAAAGACAACATGCGAAGAACCCTGCAGGGTTTTTCTCACTTTGTTTCTTGTAGGTTTTATAAGCTTTATGGCCAAGTGAACATGTGTTTATATGCTGCATGTATACCAACTCAAACCAAGCTCAATTTTTTTTTTTTTTTTCTGATTTGACTCCTGAGCTCTGAACACTGGAACTGTTGGTGACAGCAGGTTCGGGCACCAGGGCGTGGTACTACTAATGCCAGGCTGCCAATCTGTTCTCATGCTGGAATGAGCCGGCCGCAGCCCTGGTGTCCAGAGCGGCTTTCGCTGACTGCTGGGCTACGATTACTGTAATTAATGGTGAGAGCAGGTCCGGAGACCTTGGTGGCGGTGGTCACTTAAGCCCCCGTCACACACAGCGAGATCGCTAGCGAGACCGCTGCTGAGTCACAAGTTTTGTGACGCAACAGCGATCTCACCAGTGATCTCGCTGTGTGTGACACTTCTCAGCGACCAGACCCCCGCCAGGTATTGCTGATCGTTCTCTAATGGACATATTTTTGATCGTTGGTCTCTTGCTGGCCAGCACGCATCGCTGCGTGTGGCAGCGGGAGACCATCGATCAGCGAGGTGCAGCTGGTATCCAAGGAAAACCACGGGTAACTAAGCGCACGCGTCGCTTAGTTACCTGCTGTGTACCTTGGATACCAGTGTGCTCGCGCTGGGAGCTGGTATCCAAGGTACACAGTGGGTAACTAAGCGACGCGCGCGCTTGTTACCCGCGTCGTCGCTGGTCCTGATCGCTGGTGAGATCTGCCTATTTGATAGCTCACCAGCGATCATGTAGTGACACACCAGCAATCCTGACCAGGTCATATCGTTGTCGGGATCGCTGGTGCGTTGCTATGTGTGACGGGGGCTTTATTCCAGAAGTGAGAATAGGTCGGCCGGGAGCAATGGTTTGTGTCAAAAGTCTTCCGAATTATTAATCTAGATGTACAAGAGATGCACAAGAGACAAAGGCTCCTGAGAGCACAAACATTCGGGGTGATAGCGCCTCATCAGTAAAGGCCCTTTTACATTTAGCGATGCACCAGCGATCCAACCAGCGATCCGACCCGGTCAGGATCGCTGGTGCATCGCTAAATGATCGCTAGTGAGCTTTCATACAGAAAGATCTCACAGCGATGCAGCAGCGACGCAGCGCACGATACTTACCATTCACACACAGCGATCCTGCGTCCTCCCGCCCGCGTCCAGCGTCGCTCGTCGTCACAGCAGGAAGTCTCAGCAGGAAGCGCCCGACGAGAAATGGAGCCGGACATTCTCGCGCGATCAGCGATGGACAGCAGGGGAGCCGGTCGCTGGTAAGTATCACACATAGCGATATCGCTAGCAATATCGCTATAACGTCACTAAACCAGTGACGTTTTAGCGATATTGCTAGCGATATCGCTTAGTGTAAAACCCCCTTAAGTCTCCAGGCTGGGTGATACGGCTGTAGTGTGCTAACAAAGGGTAAACTCACTGGATCATTCGGATGTAGATTAGAGCTGTACTGTAGGCACTGAGCCCTCTATAGCAATCACTCTGTGTTGGTTATTGTTGGCTTGTAATTCATGTGCAGATGACCTTGCTGTACCATTTTTTCCCTCCTCACTGGCATATTGGGGCTGTTCCCCCATTTCTTTTCCAAAGATTTTATTTGGATTTTAAAATAACAGGCAAGAATAGGGAGTAAGGGCAGGGGAGGAAGGAGGGGGGGGGAGAGGATAGGGATGGGGAGGGGAAGAAAAAAGGGAGGGACATAGGTAAAATAACAATGCAACAATATAACAATATAACAAGAGTGATATTACACTTATAGGGTACATAATGCCCAGGTCACTGGGGGTGTAAAAGGTATAAACAAATCGACTGCGAACAAACGCATAACGAGAGATTGTAAGCCAATTAAGGCCAATCATAAGTGAGCAAATATTTAACAAGGATTAGTAGACGAAATATACAATTAAATGGTAGCGCCTAGAAGTTGGTGGTGAAAGAAATTAAGTTATAGGGGACGGAAAGGCCTTGTCCCATTTGTTCCATTTTTTATAAAATTTTCCAAACTGATTATTAATCAGAGCAAAATTCAGTTCATGTGCTCTATGTTGCTGGACTAGGTGGAAGATAACCTCTGGATTTGGGAGTATTTTGTTTTTCCAGTGGAAAGTGATGAAATTTTTTGCTACAAGCAAAGATAAATGAATATGGGTTGGAGTGCCAAGTCTAGTTCGTCTAGGTTAAGGGAAAGAAGGGCCATTTGAGGGGTGAGGGTTAAAGTTTTGTTAGAGAGTTTATTGAGAGAGGTAGAGATCCAAGACCAGACTATTTTGACTCTGGGACATTCCCAAAACATATGCAATAGGTCTCCCTTGAAGCCGCAGTCTCTCCAGCAAAGGGGTGAGGATGAGTTTGAAGGACCGAAGTGTGCTAATTTTGCCGGAGTAAGGTACCAATTACTAATAGTTTTAAAGTATGTCTCTTGAAGTGGAAATGAGATTGTGGAGTTGTACATTTTGGAGAGAGCCTCTTCCCATTGTTCAGGAGAAAAGGTGGATTTTAGGGTTTTTTCCCAGGTAACCATATAAGGGCTTTTTGACAAACTATCGTCGTTGTTGAAGGAGTCATAGAGAAAGCCATGACTCCAAAAGATTTTATGATGAGGATTGAGTAAGACTTTTATGGAAGCGTGAGTAAAGTTCATTTTTGACTTAAGAAAAGCGAGGACATTATCTTTTAAGAGGATGAATTCTAAGAATAAGGAATGAGGGACGTTAAAGTTTTTTCTTAGCGATGCAAAGTCTACGAAATTGGAGCCGTTGTGGCTATCTCCCAATTTTGTGATTTTTAATCCTGGCCAAATAGTAGGGAGGGTTACGTTAGAGAGGCTAAAAATAAGAGTAAGGGGTATGTTTTTTAGAATGGGGAATTTGTGTGTCCGTCTGCTTGGTTTGGAGAATTTACACCAAGCTTGAGCAATGGCCAGGAATAGAGGGTGAGCGTTAAAGTTAGGAAGATGATTTGAGATTGCTTGAGTGATGATGTTGCTTAACTGTTTACCATTATTTAAAAATAGTTCCAAGTCAAACCAGGCCGGAGGTTCACGTTGGGAAATCCGTTCCCCCATTTCTGATCGACCGTCCTCGCTTCCCAGACCGACCACTGTCTGAATGGCGCTGACATGTGCAGTGGCGCACGTTCTCCTCTTTGCCTCGTTTCTTCTGACGCTGCTCACTACACTAATACCTAGGAACTGCAGCAAGCGGTGGCAGAAGAAGGCGGCAATGAGAACGCGTGCTGCTGCTCACACCCCGGCAGCATTCGGATGGTGATCAGTATGAGCAATGTCAGTGAAAAACGTAGAAAGGACCCCTGTATGGAAATGGAGGCGGAACGTGCACCAAACTCGTGACGGACCCCCTTTACCAAGTTACAATGTTACAGTGCCGCTATTTGGTGAGATCTCGTGTGATTTATCTACAGTATATGGTAATACAGTTAGGGATTTGAGCCAAAAATACAGCAAAAAATGCAGCAGAAATGTTGATCTGCATTTTTTCTTTGTTTTTGCAGTTTTTCATTACTTTCAATTGGTAAAAGAAAACTGCAATGCTTAATGTCAGGAAAAAAGCAAAGAATTCTGAAATCTCATTGCTTTTGCTGGTTCTATAAAGCAAAGCTTCTTTTCCGCACAAATAAACGCCCCACAGATAATACTGCAAAACCGCACTGTGTGAATACCCCCTTATACTATAGATGATTACTATGTGATTGGTGCGGATCTGACATCTCCTGCACAGCCCTCAGTACCGGCGGTGGCTGAATGTATCGGCAGTGGCACGTCTGCCATGTACAGTGTATGTGCGCTACTTGCCAGCTCAGCACTAACACTGCACAGTCACTTATGCTAATGTGGAGAGGAGAGCAGATGCATTATGGGTGTGAGGTTTCCCAGCTCATATACAAGTCTAGAAGCTTCTAGTCACCCTGCAGTCTCTGATCACCCGCCATGGATCACACTGTATCAGCGTTTATTTACAGCCTTGTTATGTGTGATGTTGTGTTAATGAGTCTCCCTAATGTTACCCGCAGGGTCCTGTCCTCCGGAGGGGCATCCCGGCCAGAAAGAGGTTAAGACTATACTTTCAGGGATCATTTCTATAGTGTGTGACTTGAGAAATGTGCTCTAAAGTGTCCAACCTTCCCAACCACGAGGAGGAGCTGTAGTGATCTCTCCTGAGCGTGAAGTGAGCTCTCAGTTCTGCTTCATTGCAGGGGCTGATTGCTGGTGATGATCGTTCTCCTTCTCTGTTACAGGGAGGGCGGAGGGGGAGATCACAAGCTGAGTGGGGGGTTATTAAATAAGTAATCAAGATTAGATGAAGGAGAGAACTTGGCACAGTTGTTTTAGTAAATATATAATAATTCAAAGAAGCTTTATCGGCAGGGCTAAATACACATAAGTTTTGCCAAAGCAAGTGTACTAGTGGGGGCTAGTAAGAGCAATGGATGGGGCTATAGAAGTCCATGGCATAGGGAAGGTGGATGATGGGGCAGATCCAGGGTGGGGGCCATAGAAGTCCATGGCATATCATAGTTCTCTTTCGCGCAGTCTATGACATTCGCTGCTATCTCCACTGCTCTCTCTTCTTCCCCCAGCAGGATAGATGTTTTCTCTTCCTCCTTCATGGTGATGAAATCCGGGAAGACGTGATAGTCTCCTGAAGTGAGTGTCCCTCACTGCTGAGTATTTGGAGCGGGTCTATCGCATCGGGAGGGCGGTAATGTCATGATGGGGGTAGGCTTTGCAGTGTTGAGAATCTCTCCCCCATGTGCTCACCCACCTGGGGAGTATAAACTTTTTTATTTTATTGGGGTCAAACCTTTACTTGAAGACGGGGTTGTCCTAGTAGTGGATAATCCCTTTACAGCTACAGTCACACTATCAGTATTTATCAGCCAAAACCCGGAGTGGGTCAGAAATGCAGAATTAGTGCACGTGTTTCTATTATACTTTCCTCTGATTGTTCCTTGCCTGGTTTTGGGTAACAAATACTGATGTAAAATACTGACCACATACTCAGTGTGAACGAGGCCTAATATTGAGTCTTTACAGCGTTTTCTTGGCACTAAGAACATTGGGTATAAAATGCAGCTATTTGGTGAGGGTCCCGTGTGATTTATCTACAGTATATGGTAATACCTTTAGATTTGTGAACCACAAATACAGAGAAAATTCAGCAGTAATGCTTTTCTGCATTTTTTCTTTGTTTTTGCAGTTTTTCATTACTTTCAATTGGTAAAATAAAACTGCAATGCTTAATGTCAGGAAAAAAGCAAAGTTTTCTGGAATCTCATAGCTTTTGCTGTGCGCCACTTGCCAGCTCAGTAGTAACAGTATGTGCGCACGTTGCGCATTTGCCCCTGCGGATCCACTGCAGATTTCCTAGTGATTTACTGTACAATGTTATTCTATGGGGAAAAACCGCTGTGCACATGCTGCAGAAAAATCCGCGCCGAAACGCACCCGTTTATTTTCCGCAGCATGTCAATTCTTTGTGTGGATTCTGCAGCGTTTTTACACCCATTCCATTATAGGAATCTGCAGGTGTAAAAACGCAGGGGAAATCCGCACTAAATCTGCAGCAAATCCGCATACAAAACACGCGGATTTTGACCTACGGATTCTGCTAAAAGATGCAGATTCTGCGCAGAAAATTCCGCACAGCAATCCGTTTTTTTCTCATAGACTTGTATTAGCGACGGATGGCCTCACGTTTCGTCCGTTGTTCGCCGGATCCGTCGAAAATTTTTTGTCTGGCGGCCGGACACGATGCACAGAACAACGTTTTTTGTGTCTGTCCAAAAATCAGACAGCGACGAAGCCTACGGGTGCATGATCCGTCGCTGTCCGACAAATGACGGAATCCAGCGACGGATTCCTTTTTTTAAACTGCGCATGCTCTGACACTGTGTGCAGGCTATGTGTGTGTGCGTGTGTGTGGGGGTCTGCGGGGCTTTGAGTGGGGCTGTGCGGGGGTATGCGGGTCTATGCGGGGGTCTGTGCGGGGGTATGCGGGGCTGTGAAACTGATATGTGAAAGCAGCCTAACCCTGCACAGTCACTTATGCTAATGTAGAGAGGAGAGCAGATGCATTATGGGTGTGAGGTTTCCCAGCTCGGATACAAGTCTAGAAGCTTCTAGTCACCCTGCAGTCTCTGATCACCCGCCATGGATCACACTGTATCAGCGTTTATTTACAGCCTTGTTATGTGTGATGTTGTGTTAATGAGTCTCCCTAATGTTACCCGCAGGGTCCTATCCCCCGGAGGGGCATCCCGGCCAGGAAGAGGTTAAGACTATACTTTCAGGGATCATTTCTATAGTGTGTGACTTGAGAAATGTGCTCTAAAGTGTCCAACCTTCCCAACCACGAGGAGGAGCTGTAGTGATCTCTCCTGAGCGTGAAGTGAGCTCTCAGTTCTGCTTCATTGCAGGGGCTGATTGCTGGTGATGATCGTTCTCCTTCTCTGTTACAGAGAGGGCGGAGGGGGAGATCACAAGCTGAGTGGGTAGGTTTCCATTGTTGTGTGCTAAAATTGCAGTTACAGTTTTACATAGTACTTCTGTTGGTATTAGTGCTGCTAGTAAGGAGTGTAAGACAAGATTTGGGTTTTATATTAAATATCAAACAATTGTTTAGTGCACAATTCCAGCATTTTGTTTTATTTTCCTGCTAGAGTGGTGCTTCTGATGTAATGTCCCTGACCGTACCCTTATGTTTACCTGCTGCCATCTTCACCTTTTATCACCATCGCTCCTGTCCATCTCCAGTGTTTCGTGGAGGTCACCACTCAGTACAAGTCTATGAGCGCCTCGTTCTGTTTCCTATACACTGAGACCTGGTGATGTAGCTGCCGACCCATCAGAAGTTGGTGTCACAGGATGACGCTGCAGGAACGGAGAAGCGGTGAAGATGCTAAAGGTGAGTATAAGACCGCGGGCAGAGGGCTCACAGGAGAAGCACCACTCCAGCGCTCACAGCGGGGCTTGTGAGATTGTATATCTATCCTCGGGGTTCTGGCAGTGAAATTACTCTGCTCGGATGATGAAATGTCGGGTTTCCTATGAGATGGGTGCGTGGTCCATGGACCATGCGATTTTTTTTCTCGCATCCATTGACATGCATTGGCGTGTCTGGTCTGATATACGCGGCCATTCACACCATGCTGCGATGTCTTTCTCAGCCTGATTATAACTGAGGAAGAACCCGCAGGTGAGCACTGACTCATTAAATAACATTGGTCAGAGTGCAATGTGATGTTTTCTCGCACTGCACTCCTCTGTATCGTACACCAGTGTGAGCGAGCCCTAAGGCTGAGTGCACACGTACTTTTGAGCCCAGCGGATTTTTCCGCACAGAATTGAAGAAATCCGCAGAACAAATGACCTGCGTTTTTCCTGCGGATTTCTTCCTGTTTTCTTGCGGTTTTCCCCCTGCGGATTTGGAGAATGGAGCAGGTGGAAAACCGCACAAAAGTAGTGACATGCTGCATATTTTGAACCACAAGAAAACTGCGCAGAAAAATCTGCAGCGTCTGCACAGCGGGTTTTTTTTTCAATTGGCTGACATGCTACTGTACATCACAATGCAGATATGCAGCGTTTCTGCACGGTAAAATGCGCTGCGGATCCGCTGGATATCTGCATCGTGTGCACATGGCCTCACTCTCAGGGTAGGTGCACACGGTCAGTAATCGGCAGCGCTTTGGACGCAGCACATGTCCGCTGCCGGCTATTGATCGCAGGTGATTCCTCATGTGGTCACTGAACCATGTGGAATAATCGCGTCCAATACACTGTATGGGTGAAATGTGTATTGCGGAGGCTCACGTCTCCATGTGATAAACAGACATGCTGCGGTCTGGAGAGACGCTCCACATGTCTGTCCCCATGGGTGATCTGCGATCCGTCTCTGGAAGCATAGTGGACATGAGAGTGCCTGACATCCCACCCACTATGCTGTAACATCTGGACGCTGCACAAGTACACAGTGTCCAACCCGCAGCATTTACTGACCGTGTGCATCTGTCCTCAGAGTCTAGTGGTTTTGTGAGGGAAACATCTGTTTCTGCTGCATAATCAAATATTTGTTTAACCCCTATCTGACACTGGACATACTATCCCGTCCATGTGCCCTGGGACTTAATGCCCATGGACAGGATGGTACGTCATAGCGATCAGCGGCGCTCACTGGGGGAGCGCCACTGATCGCGGCCGGGTGTCAGCTGATTATCACAGCTGACACCCGGCACTATGTGTCAGGGGTGGTCACAGACCGCCCCCGGCACGTTAACCCCTGGCACACTGTGATCAAATACGATCGCAGTGTATCGGGGGTTTAGAGAAGCATCGGCAGGGAGGGGGCTCACTCCGTGCTTCCCTGAGCCCACTGAACAGTGCAATGTGCTGCGCTGCTCTGGGGGCCTCCTTCCCTGCAGGTCCCCGGATCCAATATGGCAGCAGGGGCCTTCGAGGGCCTGCAGGGAGGCGGCATGAGGAAGCCTTGTGCAGCGCCTGTCAGATCGCTGATCTGTCACAGCGCTGTGTGACGTGTCAGATCAGCGATCTGAAACATGACAGTGATGTCCCCCCTGCGACAATGTAATAAAGTAAAAAAAGTGTAAAAATAATTTATAAAAAATCGCTAAATAAAAACAAAATATATATTCCCTAATAAATTCATTTTTTGGTAATAAAAGAAAACCAAAACAATAAAAGTACACATATTTAGTATCGCCACATCCGTAACAACCTGCCCTATAAAACTGTCCCATTAATTAACCCCTTTAGCGAACCTCTTAAAAACTAAAACTAAAAAACAAAGCAAAAAACAATGCTTTATTATCATACCGCCGAACAAAAAGTGCAATAATGCGCGATCAAAAAGACGGATATAAATAACCATGGTACCGCTGAAAACGTCATCTTGTCCCGCAAAAACTGAGCGCCATACAGCGTCATCAGTGAAAAACTAAAAAAGTTATAGCTCGCAGAATAAAGCGGTGCAAAAATAATTATTTTTTATATAAAATTGTTTTCATTGCATAAAAGCACCAAAACATAAAAAAATGACATAAATGAGGTATCGCTGTAACCGTACTGACCCGAAGAATAAAACATCTTTATCAATTTTACCACACGTGGACCGGTGTAAACGCACCCCCCAAAAGAAATTCTTGGAATGCTGGTTTTTCTTCATTCTGCGTCTCAAAAATCGGAATATAAAGCGATCAAAAAATATCACGTGCCCGAAAATTATACCAATAAAAGCGTCAACTAGACCCGGAAAAAATAAGACCTCACATGACTCGGTGGGTCAAAATATGGAAAAATTATAGCTCTCAAAATGTGATGACGCAAAAAGTATTTTTACAATAAAAAGCGTCTTTTAGCGTATGACAGCTGCCAAACATAAAAACTCGCTAAAAATAGTAAATCAAACCCCCCTTTATCACCCCCTTAGTTAGGGAAAAATTATAAAATTTAAAAAAAATGTATTTATTTTCATTTTCCCATTAGGGCTAGGGCTGAGATTGGGGTTAGGGGTGTGTTGGGGTTAGGGTTGGAGTTAGAATTGGGGGGTTTCCACTGTTTGGGCACATCAGGAGCTCTCCAAACGCAACATGGCATCTGATCTCAATTCCAGCCAATTCTGCTTTGAAAAAGTCAAACGGTGCTCCTTCCCTTCCAAGCTCTGTCATGCGCCCAAACAGTGTTTTACCCCCACATATGGGGTATCAGCCTACTCAGGACAAATTGCAAAACAACTTTTGGGGTCCAATTTCTCCTGTTACCCTTAGGAAAATAAAAAATTGGGGGCAAAAATATCATTTTTGTGGAAAAAAAAATATGATTTTTTTCTTTTCACGCCCGGGGGTTATAAACTTCTGTGAAGCACTTGGGGGTTCAAAGTCCTCACCACACATCTAGATAAGTTCCTTGGGGGGTCTAGTTTCCAAATTGTGGTCACTTGTGGGGAGTTTCAACAGTTTAGGCACATCAGAGGCTCTCCAAACGCGACATGACACCCGCAGACCATTCCATCAAAGTCTTCATTCCAAAATGTCACTACATCCCTTCCAAGCCTTGATGTGTGCCCATACAGTAGTTTTCTCCCACATATGGGGTATCAGCATACTCAAGACAAATTGAACAAAAACTTTTGGGGTCCAATTTCTCCTGTTACCCTTGGCAAAATAAAAAATGGGGACTAAAAGATCATGTTTGTGGAAAAAATATGATTTTTTTATTTTCACGCCCGTGCTTTATAAACTGCTGGGAAGCACTGGGGGGTTCAAAGTGCTCACCACACATCTAGATAAGTTCCTTGGGGGGTCTAGTTTCCAAAATGGGGTCACTTGTGGATGGTTTCAACAGTTTAGGCACATCAGAGGCTCTCCAAACGCTACATGACACCCGCAGACCATTCCATCAAAATCTGAATTCCAAAACGTCACTACTTCCCTTCCAAGCCCCGACGTGTGCCCATACAGTAGTTTTCTCCCACATATGGGGTATCAGTGTGCTCAGGACAATTTGGACAACTACTTTTGGGGTCAAATTTCTCCTGTTACCCTTGGGAAAATAAAAAAATTGGGGACTAAAAGATCATGTTTGTGGAAAAAATATGATTTTGTTCTTTTCACGCCCGGGCATTATAAACTTCTGTGAAGCACTGGGGGGTTCAAAGTGCTCACCACACATTTAGATAAGTTCCTTGGGGGGGGTCTAGTTTCCAGAATGGGGTCACTTGTGGGGCGTTTCCACAGTTTAGGTACATCAGGGGCTCTCCAAAGGCAACATGACACCCGCAGACCATTCCATCAAAGTCTGCATTCCAAAACCTCACTACTTCCCTTCCGAGCGCCGACGTGTGCCCATACAGTAGTGTTCTCCCACATATGGGGTATCAGCGTACTCAGGACAAATTGGACAACAACTTTTGGGGTCCAATTTCTCCTGTTACCCTTGGCAAAATAAAAAAATTGGGGACTAAAAGATCATGTTTGTGGAAAAATTATGATATTTTTATTTTCACGCCTGGGCGTTATAAACTTCTGTGAAGCCCTTGGGGGTTCAAAGTGCTCACCACACATCTAGATAAGTGCCTTGGGGGGTCTAGTTTCCAAAATGGTGTCATTTGTGTGGGGTTTCCACTGTTTAGGCACAACAGGGGCTTTCCAAACTCAACATGGTATCAGATCCCAATTCCAGCCCAAAAAGTCAAATGGCGCTGCTTCCCTTCCGAGCTCTGCCATGCTCCCAAATAGTGGTTTACCATCACATGTGGAGTATCTGCGTACTCAGGAGAAATTGCACAATAACTTTTGGGGTGAAAAGATCATTTTTGTGGAAAAAATATGATTTTTTAATTGTACGGCTGTATGTTATAAACTTCTGTGAAGCCCTTGGGGGTTCAAAGTTCTCACCACATATCTAGATAAGTTCCTTGGGGGGGTCTAGTTTCCAAAATGGGGTCACTTGTGGGGGGTTTCCACTGTTTAGGCACATCAGGGGCACATGGCGTCTGATCTCAATTCCAGCCAATTTTGCGTTGAAAAAGTCAAAAGGCACTCCTTCCCTTCTGAGCTCTGCCATGCGCCGAAACAGTGGTTCCTCCCCCCCCACATATCAGGTATCAGTGTACTCAGGACAAATTGCAGAATAACTTTTTCAGTCCAATTTCTCCTGTTACCCTTGGTAAAATAAAAGAAGTTGGACCTGAATTAATTTTTTTGTGAAAAAAAAGTTAAATGTTCATTTTTTTTTTTAAACATTCAAAAAATTCCTGTGAAGCACCTGAAGGGTTAATAAACTTCTTGAATGTGGTTTTGAGCACCATGAGGGGTGTAGTTTTTAGAATGGTGTCACTTTTGGGTATTTTCTATCATATAGACCCCTCAAAGTGACTTCAAATGGTGTTGCAAAAATGAGAAATTGCTGGTCAACTTTTAATCCTTATAGCTTCCTAACAGAAAAAAATATTGGTTCCCAAATTGTGCTGATGTAAAGTAAACATGTGGGAAATGTTACTTATTACGTTTTTTGTGTGCCATATCACTGTGATTTAAGGGCATAAAAATTCAAAGCTGGAAAATTGCGAAATTTTCAAAATTTTCGCCAAATTTCCGTTTTTTTCACAAATAAACGCAAGTTATATCAATGAAATTTTACCACTAACATGAAGTACAATATGTCGTGGGAAAACAATGTCAGAATCACCGGGATCTATAGAAGCGTTTCAGAGTTATGACCTCATAAAGAGACAGTGGTCAGAATTATAAAAATTGGCCCGGTCATGAACGTGCAAACCACCCTTGGGGGTAAAGGGGTTAATAGGGATTGTGACTACCACCACTGTAACTGGCCACTGCTGTCACTACTCAGTAATCTGCGCATTTTGTATTATGTAATGTGATGACAACATCCACTTTCCTGAGAAATATGATCGATCCTTGTGGGTAGTTTATATGTTCTTTGATCTTAGCTTGGATTACATGTGTATTGTACAATCCATCGTATGGTTACATTGCACACTGCGAGAAAAACTCAAGGTTCTCAAACGATTAGCAGTCACATGGTTAAAAAAAACAAAATCACCCTAAGGCTATGTTCACACTAGGCATTTTTCCATGCAGTTTTTCAGCTGTGTTTTACATTACCAGCAAGGTCTATGAGATTTCAGAAACCTCAAGTACACAGCTTGATATTTTGTCCTCATTATTCTGGGCGAATGGAGCATGTCACTACTTTCAGAAATGAAGCTGGAATATAAGTTGGTGTGCCTGCAGCATATAAGGACATGTTCACACTGGGCACTGAACAGGAAAAAGCCAAGATAGAGGCATAAGGCTAAGTGCACACGTATCAGAAAATTTCTGCTCAAAAACCTGACTCCCTTCCCAGAAACCGCGCCTTTTTTGTCTTCGCGGTTTTTCATAGAATCATAGAATCATAGAATCGTAGAGTTGGAAGGGACCTCCTGGGCCATCTGGTCCAACCCCCTGCTCAAAGCAGGATTCGCTAAATCATCCCAGTCAGATGTCTGTCCAGCCTCTGTTTGAAGACTTCCATTGAAGGAGAACTCACCACTTCTCGTGGCAGCCTGTTCCACTCATTGATCACTCTAACTGTCAAAAAGTTTTTTCTAATATCTAATCTGTGTCTCCTCCCATTCAGTTTCATCCCATTGCTTCTAGTCTTTCCTTGTGCAAATGAGAATAAAGTTGATCCTTCTACAATGTGACAGCCCTTTAGATATTTGTAGACAGCTATTAAGTCTCCTCTCAGTCTTCTCTTTTGCAAACTAAACATTCCCAAATCCTGCAACCTTTCCTCATAAGACAGGGTTTGCAGACCGGTCACCATTCTGGTCGCTCTTTTCTGAACTTGCTCCAGTTTGTTGATGTCTTTTTTAAAATGTGGTGCCCAAAACTGGACACAATATTCCAGATGAGGTCTGACCAAAGAGGAGTAGAGGGAAATAATGACTTCACGTGATCTAGACTGTATGCTTCTGTTAATACATCCTAGAATTGCATTTGCCTTTTTTGCTGCTGCATCACACTGTTGACTCATATTCAGTCTGTGATCTATTAGTATACCCAAGTCTTTTTCACATGTGCTGTCACTTAGCCCTATTCCTCCCATTCTATATATGCTTTTTTCATTTTTATTGCCCAGATGTAGTACTTTGCATTTCTCCCTGTTAAAAACCATTCTGTTAGTTGCTGCCCACTTCTCCAGTTTATTTAAATCTTTTTGAATCCTCTCTCTCTCTTCTCTAGTATTAGCTATCCCTCCTAGCTTTGTGTCATCAGCAAATTTAATCAGTTTACCCTCAATTCCTTCATCTAAATCATTGATAAAGATGTTGAACAATACAGGGCCCAGGACAGAGCCCTGTGGTACCCCACTTGAGACATTCTTCCAACTGGATGTGCAGCCATTTACGACCACTCTTTGGGTCCGATCACTAAGCCAGTTATGAATCCACCTAACAGTTGCCTTGTCCATTCCATACTTAGTCATTTTTTCAATAAGAATTGTATGAGAGACTTTGTCAAATGCTTTGCTGAAGTCAAGATATACTATATCTACAGCATTTCCTTGATCCACCCAATCAGTGATACCGTCATAGAAGGAAATTAAGTTAGTCTGACATGACTTATTAGTTACAAACCCATGCTGACTCTGTTTAATCACTTCATTCTTATCCAGGTATTGACATACATGTTGTTTAATAATTTGTTCAAAGATCTTTCCTGGTATAGAAGTCAGACTCACCGGCCTATAGTTGCCTGGGTCCACCTTCTTCCCCTTTTTGAAGATAGGAACAACATTTGCTCTTCTCCAGTCTTCTGGCACTTCTCCTGTTCTCCAAGAATTTTCAAAGATTATGGAGAGGGGTTCAAAAATTTCTTCTGCTATCTCCTTCAGTACTCTGGGGTGTAATTCATCTGCACCTGGAGACTTGAATTCATTTAGGTTAGCTAAGTGTTTCCTCACTATCTTTCTGTTTATAGATATCCTGGATTCTTCTATTCCCTTAATAGGACAGTGAATAACAGTTGATGTTACATTTCCTTTCTGAGAGAAAACAGATGCAAAATAGGAATTTAAAAGTTCAGCCTTCTCAACATCCTGTCTTACCATTTCATCATTTTCATCCTGTAAAAATCCTATAGCATCTTTTACTTTTCTTTTACTTTTGACATATCCCCAAAATCCTTTATTATTGCTTTTGACATCTCTTGCAAGCCTCAATTCATTTTCAGCTTTAGATAATCTGATTTGTGCCCTGCAGGTTCTGCAGACAGCATTATATTCTTCTTTAGATATGCCTCCCTCTTTCCATTTTATAAACATTTTTTTCTTCCTTTTTAGCATGTGCTTAAGTTCTGTGTTCATCCATCCTGGTTTCCTTAAATGCTTCCTATTCTTCCCTCTTTTCCGAATTGTTAACAACTGTGCTTTGAGAATTTCATTTTTCAAGATTTCCCATCCCTCCTGGACATTTTTGTCTTTAAGGATATCCAGCCATTGGATCCCTCCAATTCTCTTTCTGAATCCCTTAAAATCTGCCTTTCTGAAATCTAACCTTGATGTCTGAGTCTTCACAGGTCTTCCTCATCTAGTTATCCAAAATTCTAAAATAGCATGGTCGCTACCTCCTAGGGTCCCAGCCACTTTTACCTCCTCAACCATTTCCTCCCTGTTTATAAGGATTAGATCCAAGGTAGCAGTTCCCCTTGTTTTCTCCCTTACCTTTTGGAAGATAAAGTTGTCAGCAAGAGAGGATAAGAATTTCCTTGACCTGTTAGTTTTGCCTGAGAGAGATTCCCAACAAATGTCTGGATAGTTTAAATCTCCCATGATAACTATGTCAGATTTTTTGGAGAACTTGGCCATTTGATGCATAAAGAGTTCATCCATATCTTCAGCTTGCACAGGCGGCCTGTAGTAAATGCCTGCAATGGTGTCCTTTCCATTGTTATGTCCTTGTATTCTTACCCAAACAGTTTCCACAGAACTCCCAGTCTCTGAAGCTTCAATCTCTGTGCAGATATACTTGTTTCTAACATACAATGCGACACCCCCTCCTCGTTTATCAAGTCTGTTTCTTGCAAATAAGTTGTATCCTTCTAGTCTTGTATTCCAATCATGTGTATTGTCCCACCAAGTTTCAGTGATTCCAATGACATCATATTTCTTTTCCTGTGTTAGTAGTTCCAATTCTCCTTGTTTGTTGCCCATGCTTTGTGCATTAGTATAGAAACATTTTAGTTTGTGATTGGTTTCTCTTTCTCCAATATTTTTATTAATTAGATTCTTTCGTCTTTTTTCTTCCTTTCCACTTCTAATAGCAGAGTTCTCAATACCATTTGTCAGGTGTATGGCTTTTTCTGGTCTTTTGCTTCCCTTCCCATGTTGTTCTAGTTTAAAGCTCTCCTTACAAGTGTAGCAAGGCGACTTCCAAATACATGCTTTCCAGTCTTCGTAAGGTGCACCCCATCTCTAGCAAGTAGTCCATCGTATAAGTAGTTCACTCCGTGATCCAGAAATCCAAATCGTTGCTGACGGCACCATCGATGTAGCCAGTTGTTCACCTGCAGAATCTTATTCCACCTCCTTGTTCCATGGCCATCCACTGGGAGGATAGAAAAGAAGACCACCTGCGCTCCCAGTTCTTTCACTTTCTTGCCTAAGTCTTCAAAGTCTCTGCAGATGGTTTCCAGGTCGTTTCTTGCAGTGTCGTTTGTCCCCACATGTAGTAGCAGGAATGGGTAGTCATCTGTAGATCTGAAGAGTCCTGATATCCTGTCAGACACATCTTTAATTTTTGCACCTGGAAGACAGCACAGTTTTTTGCGCGGTTTTGATGCGTTTTTTCCGGTGTGTTTTCAAAACGCAGAGAACTAGCCAGAAACGCAGAAAAATCCGCGAAATTAATGAGCATGCTGCGTTTTTTACTGCGATGCGGTTTTTTCGCGGTAAAAAAACACATCAATATGCACAAAAAGTGCAAAATGCATAGAAATGAATGGGAAGCTTATTTTTAGCGGTTTTATTGGCAAAACCGCTAAAAATACCGCTAAAAAAAACGCTGTGTGTGAACACAGCCTTATAAGTATATGCCCTGCAGGAGATAAAAGAACGGCAAACAGTGCATGAAAATAATATAGGGGGCTTAATTAATATCATTTGCCGCTTTCACAGTGGGGCTGCTGGTAATAGTAGAGTGCAGTGGGATGAATGGAGTGGTGGTCAGGCTGCCGAATGATGGGGGCACAGTGCTCCAACTCCCACCAGTCAGTACTATTGTTTACCGGCCCTGCGGATAGGTGGTAAGTTTCACCGGAGAACCCCTGTAACTAGTGACACATCCCCCATGTATCCAGCTTTCCCAGGACTCTGAATGGCAGCAGCCTTGTGTCTGTCCCCACAGAGGCTGGTATATGGCTTTTCTAGGCTGCAGAATGCCACGTGTGAGCAGTGATGCTGGAGTATGGGAGCCTGTGAGGCTCTAATGACACATCCGCCTGGCCATGCTGTGACAGTCCTCCATGCCGGAGCTGCGGCTCAGTGTGGGGGTCCGGGCAGGGGGGCTTTCTTGCTGTTTGAGCATTGAGTTCAGTCGCTGCCTACAGAATACAAGGAATGTGCAGCACAATGCGGCTAGCACAGGAATAAATGTTGACTAGGAGGCGATTGTGTCTGTCACCAGCCCTGACCAATGTCCCCTGACCGGTCCTGTACTTCCGTCCTGTATGCCATGCTTGTCTCTACTGTCTACCATGCAGGGGTGCAGAGAACAGGAAATGTGGGCGGGGGAAGGGCAGCCTGTGCAGGCAATCACCTGATCCGTGCAGGGGAATGGGCGGAGCATCAGAGGGGAACTTGTCTCCCACTGGCTGCTTGAATTGACGTATGCTAATGTAGAGAGGAGAGCAGATGCATTATGGGTGTGAGGTTTCCCAGCTCGGATACAAGTATAGAAGCTTCTAGTCACCCTGCAGTCACGGCTCTGATCACCCGCCATGGATCACAGATCACAGGGTCATTAGCAGTCACGTCCTGTGATGTCTCCCTAATGTTACATGCAGGGTCCTGTCCCCTGGAGGGGCATCCCGGCCAGGAAGAGGTTAAGACTATACTTTCAGGGATCATTTCTATAGTGTGTGACTTGAGAAATGTGCTCTAAAGTGTCCAACCTTCCCAACCACGAGGAGGAGCTGTAGTGATCTCTCCTGAGCGTGAAGTGAGCTCTCAGTTCTGCTTCATTGCAGAGGCTGATTGCTGGTGATGATCGTTCTCCTTCTCTGTTACAGAGAGGGTGGAGGGGGAGATCACAAGCTGAGTGGTGGGGGTTTTATTTTGTCGAGTTAATATTAGAAAGTTTTAAGCTCAGTTTGCTGCTCTCAGTGGTGTCTTCTCTGTGTTCAGCTGTGGCTGTTTGTGAGTAGTGGCGCCCTCTTCAGCTCTGTATGGTGGGCTTCTGCCATGTGCGTTACTTGCCAGCTCAGTTGCTCAGGTATTGGTGTCCCCCAGACATAAGAGCACTCTGCATGGTTAGCACTGAATTCTCTGGTTTCCTCCCACACTAAAGACATATGATGGGGAACCTAGATTGTGATCCCCAATGGGGACAGTGAGGTGTGTAGAGCTGTGTGGGATTAATAAGTGAGGTAAATAAATAAATATCGGCTGGCCAGGACTGCTCAGCACTAAGTGCTCGAAGTTATGACTAGTGATGTCATTCGTAATCGCTATACTCATAACAAGCGCTTTGTAAAAATTGTGTATTTGTTCCAAATAGCGAGTACAATGCAAGTCAATGGGACATGCGAGTAATTTTCTACTTGCCCCAACAGAGGGGTCTGGGGCCTGAGGAAAAGGCTGAAATGGATGGGAAAGTGATGAAACAGAATGGGAAGAGCCCGGAGAATATGCCTGCTGCATTTCCGACTCATGTATGGTTTCTGGGAATAAGTTTGTCGCAGTATTACGCCACTTTTACAGATACACAACAACAACTACCAAACCAAGTTTTCTAATGAAAATGTATCCCCTATCTCAGTCACAATGTGAGGTTGATGTTAACAGCAGTAGCATGAATTGGCATTTTTGGTGAATATAGGTTGGCTTGCTGTCATCTTGAGGGATTGCAAACTATGGAGATAGCCAGTATTTGCTGAATTTAATCAGAGTAAGTGTCTGCCTTTTCAGTGTAGAGTATTGTGCGCCTATCAGTGATGATTCACCCTGCGGAACTGAAAACACACTTCTGACATCACACTAGTAGTCAGGCAGGCCAGCACCTCCAAGGCATATGAGAGGTCGGGGCCAACTGTTCAGCTTGGACTCTCAATAATTAAAGGGAGCTGAAGATCAGAAAGGACGCATGTATGGTCACTTAAGTACCCCTTGACCATGTTCTGCATCTTCTCCCTCCTTGGCATTGTCGCAGGCACAGATAGCTCTTGCTGTTGTGCTGGTTTATTGAAAATTGCCCAATTTGTGCACATTCCCCCCCCCACCTCTGTTGGACCTGGCGTTCATGCCTCTCTCCATTATCCCTTGGTGTTGAAAACAGTCACTACCTCTGCCACCAGCATTGTCTGAGGGTGATGTTTTCAGCAACTGATCTACAATGGCCCTCTTGAACGATTCCATTGTAAAACTCTTTGGTGACTCCGAAAGAAGAGGACATTTTTCCTTGTACCATGGATCAAGAAAGGTTGCAAATCAGTATTAGTTGTTGGATAAAATGTGTGTCACGCGAGGGTCTTGCCACAGACACTTACACATGAACTGTGCCATATGAGCCAAGCTGCAAAAAGGCAAATATTCTGTGTCCCCAACAGTAGGAACAGTACCCATCCTCTCCTCACGCTGACTCACCGCCTCCTCTCCAGTCCATCCAGGCTTCACAGACATGAAACTTGGGTTGGGTGTCCCCTATGTAGCATTAGGAGTCCCCTTGGTAGCACAGAAAAACAAGTCCTCTCCCTCCTCATCTTCCTCCTCATTACCCAATATTGCCTCAGAATCTTGGCTGGACTGGGTAGTATCACCCATTGTGAAATCTGGCTCCATACCAACATGCTGGATGCTCAAATCTTCATCTTTGAGATTATGCAGTGATTGTTTCAAGAGACACAGCAGTGGGATGGGTACGCTGATAATAGCCTGATCAGTGATCACCGCTCACGAGGTTGGTGCAGTACTCAAAGTTCTCAAGAACCTCACAAACGTCAGCGATCCACACCAACTCGACAGTTGTTATGTGTGTTGATAAATCCAAAAAAAGAGTGGAACCAAGAGCAACAAGTAAAAATTGTATAATTTTATTGTATATACCAAAAGATAAATAAAATACCGAATATAATAATTCAATCAAGAGTTAAATACAAAAGGGTATCAGCGACACTTAGTATCACCACATGAGCAAGAAAAGCTGAACAGTTGGCGATATAAACATGATTGCATGTGTAAATAAACCTGATGAGGATCTATAAGAAATATATGTATCTGTTTATCGTTATCTGATATAAGTATATGGCTGCTGTCACATAGTAACATAGTAACATAGTATTGAAAGCTGAAGGAAGACCTTATGTCCATCTAGTTCAGCCTATTTTTAGTGCAGCTGTTCTGCATTGTTGATCCTGGGGAAGGCAAAAAACCCACAGAATAGAAGCCAATTTTCTCCATAGGGAAAAAAATTCCTTCCCCTAAGCTGGGTCAACCATCTACCTATAATTTTCTGTTATTCGTAACCTTCTATACTGTTACTCACAAGAAAAGCATCCATTCCTTTCTTAAATTCATTCAGTGAGTTGGCCATCACCACTTCCTCAGGAAGAGAATTCCAGAGCCTCACTGCTCTTACCGTGAAGAACCCTCTTCTATGCTGGTGCAGAAATTGTCTTTCCTCCAAACGAAGAGAATGCCCCCTTGTTCTTGTCACAGTCCTTGGTACAAACAGTTCATTGGAGAGATGTCTGTATAGCCCTCTGATATACTTGTACATATATATTAAGTCTCCCCTAAGTCTTCTCTTTTCTAGAGTAAATAGACCTAATTTTGATAACCTTTCTGGGTATTTTAGTGATCCAACTCCATTTATCATTTTAGTAGCCCGCCTTTGAACCCTTTCAAGTTCAGTAATGTCTTTCTGGAGCACCGTCATCCAAAATTGCACACAATTCTCCAAGTGTGGTCTGACGAGTGATTTTGTACAGAGGGAGAATTATGTTTTCATCTCGTGTCCCCAGACCTCTTCTAATGCATCCCATGACCCTATTTGCTTTGGTGGCAGCTGCCTGACACTGGGCACTCCAATTTAGCTTCTTATTGACTAAGATGCCTAAGTGTTTTTCCATGTCTGATTTCCCCAGCAGTTTCCCATTTAGTAAGTAATTGTAGCATCTGTTTCTCCTTCCCATGTGCATAAGCTTACACTTATCTGTGTTAAACCTCATTTGCCATTTTTCAGCCCAATTCTCCAATTTACTCAAATCTGTCTGTAATTGCAAACTGTCCTCCTTTGTGTTAAGTTAACTACCTTACATAGTTTTGTATCATCTGCAAATACTGATATTTTACTGTGTAAGCCATCCACTAGATCATTAATAAATATATTAAATAGTAGGGGGCCCAATACAGAACCCTGTGGTACCCCACTAGTAACCCTGGCCCAATCTGAGTATGCCCCATTAATAACCACTCTTTGTTTTCTATCACTAAGCCAGCTACCTACCCATCTACACACATTTTCCCCTAGCCCAAGCGTTTTCATCTTACTTACCAATCTTTTATGTGGGACAGTGTCAAATGCTTTAGAGAAGTCGAGATAAATGACATCCAATGATTCTCCTTGGTCCATTTGAGAGCTTACATCCTCATAGAAGCTGATCAGGTTAGTTTGACAGGAGCGATCCTTCATAAATCCATGTTGATATGGAGTTAAACATTTATTAACATTGAGATATTCCATAATGGTATCCCTTAGAAACCCTTCAAAAATTTTACCCACAACAGATGTTAAGCTTACCGGCCTATAGTTTCCAGGTTCCCTTTTACACCCCTTTTTGAATATTGGTACCGCATTTGCTTGCCACCAATCAAAAGGAACAGACCCGGTTTCTATAGAGTCTTTAAATATAAGGAATAGAGGCCTGTCTATCACATTACTTAACTCCCTTAATACCCGAGGGTGAATGCCATCAGGGCCTGGTGATTTGTCAATTATTAATCTTACTAAGGCGGTTCTGCACTTCTTCCTGGGTAGGGTACCGTTACACCTAGCGATGCACCAGCGATCCCGACCAACGATATGACGCAATCAGGATCGCTGGTGCATCGCTAGGTGGTCGCTAGTGAGCTGCCACACAGGCAGATCTCACCAGCGACATCGCTGGGGACGGGGATCGCTACTTACCTGTCAGACGCGGCGATCCTGCATCCTCCCGCCCGGCTCCACGCGGAATGGTCCAGGAGCTTCTCGCGTGATCAGCGAAAACTAGCGGGGGAGCCGGTCGGAGGTAAGTATCACATGCAGCGATATCGCTAGCAATATCGCTAGCTCGCAGTGGGTGTGTAAAACTGATTTAAGTATTTCCCATTTATTTTCTGTGCTCCTATTTTTGAGGACATTGTCCCAATCAATTCGGCGAAGGTCCTCTCTAAGCTGATCAAACTTTGCTTTCCTGAAATTCAGCGTTTTTGTAACCCCCTTCCAGGGCACCTTACTGAAGGACAAGTGGAATTGTATTATATTGTGGTCACTGTTCCCTAGGTGCCCATCGACTCGTACTTCTGTTATTCTATCTGGCCTGTTGCTTAAAATTAAGTCCAGAAGGGCTGTCCCTCTAGTTGGGCCCTGCACCAGTTGTGACAGATAATTATCCTTGGTCACTGACAGAAATTGGTTTCCGTTCTGAGATACGCAGGTTTTAGTTTCCCAGTCTATGTCGGGGTAGTTGAAGTCCCCCATAATAATCACCTCATTGTGATTTTCTGCTTTGTCTATTTGTTTCAATAATACATTTTCAGTGGTTTCTGTTATATTTGGTGGCTTATAACAAACCCCTATGAGGATTTTATTACTTTTCCCTCCTTGTATCTCCACCCATAGAGACTCCACCTCTTCATTTCCCTCTTGTATATCTTCTCTTAGTGTGGGCTTTAAAGTGGACTTTATATATATAGACAGACTCCACCCCCTTTCCTTTTTTTACGATCCCTCCTAAACAAATCATATCCTTGCAAGTTAGCCGCCCAGTCCTAGCTGTTGTCTAACCATGTCTCAGTTATTCCTACTATGTCGTATTTTTCCTCATACATTACCAACTCCAGATCTTCAATCTTATTGGTCAGGCTTCTTGCGTTGGTCAGCATGCAGGAAAGAAGTTTTGCTTCATTTTTCTTTGCTTAATTCTGAGTACCCTGTCTTGGGTCCTCTTTACCACATCTAGTATCCTTGATTAGTTTGTCCTTCTGCTGCATGTTCTTGTCTGTTGTTTTTCCTTCCATCCCCTCTTCTTCTAGTTTAAAGCCCTCCTGATGAGTGTGGCAAGTCTTCTGGCGAATGTGTGTTTCCCAGGTTTTGTGAGGTGTATCCCATCTCTTGCGAGAAGTCCATCGTAGAGGTAATTCACGCCATGGTCCAAGAATCCAAATCCTTGCTGCCTGCACCACCGTCGTAGCCAGTTGTTCACCTCTAGTATCCTATTCCATCTTCTGATGCCATGACCATCGACTGGGAGGATTGATGGGAAAACAACCTGTACGTTCCGTTCCTTTATTTTCTTCCCCAGAATTTCAAAGTCTTCGCAGATAGTTGGTAGGTCATTTCTTGCCGTGTCGTTTGTGCCTACATGTATCAGTGGGAAAGGGTAGTCGTCCTTGGATTTGAACATAGTTGGTATCCTGTTGGCCACATCCTTGATTTTTGCTCCTGGGAGGCAGCATACTTCTCGTGCGGTTATGTCCGGCCTGCAGATAGTTGCCTCCGTGCCTCTTAGTAGTGAGTCGCCTATAACATGGCTACAGATACTGAGGGGGGAAGAAGCGAAACGCGCGTTGGGGTCCCGTTCTCCACATGATAGCAAGGTTGGTTTTTGGCTTGGCTTCATGATTAATTGAATTGCATGTATTTACCCTTCAGTGTTTTCACTGTCAGCAGCTATACTCAGGCCCTTCACTTGAGACTTATGTGTGGTTCCTTTTCGGTTATCTGATTCTTTGCAAACCATAAACGGATATGTTTGCTTTTACTGGCAGTAGTTACATCCAGGACCCTCACTTGAGGATTATGTGTGCTTCATGTTTGATTACCTCAGTATCTGTAGACATGTGACAGCAGCCATATACTTATATCAGATAATGATAAACAGATACATATAGATCCTCATTTGGTATCGTTAAATTATGCACTTTTGCAGTTTTTTTGACCTCTGAAAGGAATAAATATTTTTCTGCCTCATAGTGATAATTTAGCACAATGAACTTTATTTGATTCAAATAGATATTTGTGTGTCTTCCATACAAGGCGGTCACTTCTTGCATTTGTTACACATTTTTTGTCTCACCTTTTTGGTGGGCTATAACACATATTTTATTAATTTTTCTGAGTATTTGTGCATTGTATCAGGTTTATTTACACATACAATCATGTTTATATTGCCAACTGTTAAGCTTTCCTTGCTCATGTGGTGATACTAAGTGTCGCTGATACCCTTTTGTATTTAACTCTTGATTGAATTATTATATTCTGTATTTTATTTATCTTTTGGTATATACAATAAAATTATACAATTTTTACTTGTTGCGCTTGGTTCCCTTCTTTTTTTGGATTTATGATTTGTTGTGGTGGATGAGCTTTTATTGGCCTCCTTTTTGGTTTAATGTTATGTGTGTTGGCTGACTCTCAGTCTGACGGGCATGTTGAAGCTGGTATTCAGCTACTGCCCTCTGCTGCTCACTAATGCTATGATATCATATGATAGGTTGAGTTCCACCTCTTGGCAGGTCGCAAATGAGTGGGTGACTTGTCAAATTCAAGCGCTTTTGGAGCACTGTAAGACCAGCAAAATAGGTAGCGAAATGGCAGAAATGGGCACTAATACGGCGCACCTTCTCAAGTAGGTACGGCAAGGCAGGGTAACTTTTCAGAAATTCCTGACCAACTAGGTTCAGCACTTGAGCTATACATGGCACGTGTACCAGCTTGCCGACCTTTAAAGCCGCCACCAGGTTACGCCCATTATCGCAGACAACCAGACCGGGTCGGAGGTGCAGGGCGGAGAGCCACTGATCGGTCTGATTTTTTAAAGCTTGCCACAGCTCTGCTGCAGTGTGTGGTTGATGACCTAAACAGATCAGCTTCAGCAGAGCGTGTTGTCGCTTTGCCAATGCGCTGCTGCACAGGTCCCAGCTTGGCAGTGATGAGGAGGGTACTTCAGCAGAGGATGAGGAGGAGGGGAGAGAGGAAGTGGAATATGAAGAGGCGGAAACCCTGACAGAAGTTGGGTCTGCTCTTCTTGGCGTGGTTGGATGTGTGATGTTCCGGTTTGCGACTTTGTCCCACCCTCCTCCAGGGTCACCCAGTGTGCCGTGACAGAAATGTATCCTCGCTGTCCACAACAACTTGTCCTGGTTTCTGTTGTTAGGTGGACCTTCCCGGTTACGGCGTTGGTGAGAGCACAGTTCAGATTAACACGTGCTTGTGTAACGCAGGGGCGGCACACCAGGCAAAATAGTGTTGAAAATGGCCTGGTGCCTGCTTGGTAGCAGGCAGTAGGAAATGTTTGGACTACTGCTTTGTGTAGGGCACTAAATGTCTTTTTAAGTGGATTAATGTGGACAGCAGAAGCCAGGCTCTGACCCCAAAAACAGCTGGGAAAATAGACCGGTGCTTTAAAAAAAGGCAGCACTAAAGCCCCCGTTACACACTGCGATATCGCTAGCAATATCGCTGTAAAGTCACCGATTTTGTGACGTTGCAGCGATACTGCTAGCGATATTGCTGCATGTGATACTTACCTCCGACCGGCTCCCCCGCTGGTTATCGCTGATCGCGCGAGAAGCTCCTGGACCATTCCTCGTCGGCCACTTCCTGCTGAGCTTCCTGTGGCGCCGACGAGCGACGCGTGGAGCCGGGTGGGAGGATGCAGGATCGCCTCGTCTGACAGGTAAGTAGCGATCCCCGTCCCCAGCGATGTCGCTGGTGAGATCTGCCTGTTTGGCAGCTCACTAGCGACCACCTAGCGATGCACCAGCGATTCTGACCGCGTCATATCGCTGGTCGGGATCGCTGGTGCATCGCTAGGTGTAACGGTACCCTAAATGGTAGTACTCTGTGTGCTGGAAAAATATTCCTTTGCTTGTAACAAGAGCCGTTTTAAGCTGGACACTGGAAGAACACTTTAACCTCTCCCTACCTAATACACAATCTCTCCCTCCCTCTACCCTGACTTTGAAACACGTGCACTAATTCTGCATTTCTGAGGCTAGTTTCACACTAGCGTTTATTTCCTGCAGCGCACGGCGCCGCTAAGCCCCGCCCCCTGCCGACTCCCTGCCCGCCCCTTCCGGTCATCGCCTCCTACTAGCGCACATGGGCGCTTGCGATCTGCGCACCCTATCTTTAGCATAGGGTGCGCAGATCGTGCGCTGGCCGTGCGCTAGCAGGATTTTGGCGTGCGCTGCGCACTTTTGAAGGTGCGCCGAGCGCGCCGAAATGCAACATGCTGCGCTCGGCACACACAGGCGCACCTTCAAAGGTGCGCAGTGCACGCCAAAATCCTGCTAGCGCACGGCCAGCGCACGATCTGCGCACCCTATGCTAAAGATAGGGTGCGCAGATCGCAAGCGTCCATGTGCGCTAGAAGGTGGCGATGACCGGAAGGGGCGGGCAGGGAGCCGGCAAGGGGTGGGGCTTAGCGGCGCCGTGCGCTGCAGGAAATAAACGCTAGTGTGAAACTAGCCTGACCCACTCCTGGTTTTGGCTTATAAATACTGATAGTGTGACTGTAGCTGTAAAGGGGTTATCCACTACTAGGACAACCCCTTCAACTAAAGGTTTGACCCCAGTAAAATAAAAAAATGTATACTCACCTCTGATGCTGGCGCTGATCCAGTGGTGTCGGCACTCGCGGTCCCAGGGGTGTGAAGTGATGGAATGACACATGGTGCCTGACACCCAATCAGTGCTGGCGTCACTGTCCCCACATTCAGACAAACCGAACATGAAGAGGTCGTCTGGGCTGTGGCTAATCATCAGCGCTTGTGGTTCAGTAGCGTAAAGTATCTGTGTGTAATGGTAATGTTAAGGTTGTGGGTTCATGACCTGGGGTGACTCACAGAGAAAAGAAAAAAAATACATTTTTCACAAGAGGTGGTGAGTTCTCCTTCAATGAAAGTCTTTAAACAGAGGCTGAACAGACATCTGTCTGCGATGGTTTAGTAAATCCTGCATTGAGCAGGGGGTGTGAGCAGCCGCACGCGTTCTCATTGCCTCCTTTCTTCTGCTGCTGCTTGCTGTAGTTCCCGTGTATTAGGCCACCTTACCACATTCAGAAATGTATGCAGCATCAAAACCGCAGTAGCCGACTGTTAGGGTGTGTGCACACGCTGCGGATTCGCAGCAGTTTTTGCTGCAGTGTACAGTACCATAATATCCTATGGATATTAAAAACCGCTGTGCAGATGGTGCGGATTTTTCTGCGCGGTTTTCCTGAGGTTTCTAAACCGCAGAAAGAATTGACATGTCAATTCTTTCTGCGGATTCCGCTGCAGTTTGCCATCTCCTCCATTGTGGAGATGAAAACCGCAGGTCTTTTGACCTGCAGATTTATCTGCGGATTTTACAAAATCCACAGCGTGTGCACATGCCCTTACAGTATAGTGTATGAGGATTTGAACAAATCAGTGTGGTGAATGTTAATTGAGTACCTTAACCACTGTTCATAGAAACAATTCTGTTGAGTTCTCTCTTTCATCTACTCTTAATTACTTATTTTATAACCCTCCCACTCAGCTTGTGATCTCCCCCTCCGCCCTCCCTGTAACAGAGAAGGAGAACGATCATCACCAGCAATCAGCCCCTGCAATGAAGCAGAACTGAGAGCTCACTTCACGCTCAGGAGAGATCACTACAGCTCCTCCTCGTGGTTGGGAAGGTTGGACACTTTAGAGCACATTTCTCAAGTCACACACTATAGAAATGATCCCTGAAAGTATAGTCTTAACCTCTTCCTGGCCGGGATGCCCCTCCGGGGGATAGGACCCTGCGTGTAACATTAGGGAGACATCACACCTGACACAGTGATCCTATAGAAGCTTCTATACTTGTATAACAGATCCATAATCCTCTAGATCACAGAGGTCTCAGGTTCTAATCTACATATGTCACTGCAACCAGCCAATGGGAAACACCCTGAGCCTGTAGCTCCGCCTACACTACATGTTAGAAGATCAGGTCTTGCCACATGGGTGAATGAGCAGACGAGAGAACTATCCCACATCACACCATGCGGATGACCCGGATGTCGTCCTGATGACACGTCACCATGGCACCGATCAGAGTGGATATGGAGCCTCCTCCCTCTTCCTACCTTATAAATGCTGTGATCGATAATAACATCTCAGTTATTCCATTTTATATCCGTAATAGCGGCATGCAGAGGCGAGATCACAAAGATTCTGTCACTGTCCAAATATTTCTGGTCCTAGCTATATATTTATATATTTTACACTTTTACTTTACATTTTTTGCTGATTCCTGATTGTCAAACCTTTAATTGCCAAATACCTCAAAATGTAAGCTCACAAATTGCAACACATATCCACCAATTGGTAGCTGAATTTACAGCACCAAAGCATATGAGCATCAAACCAAAGAATAAAAATTATCAAATTTTATTAGTTAACATTTAAAAATATTAGCATAAATACATGAAAAAGTACAGGAACAAGAAAGGCGACAGATTGACTCCACAAAGACTATATCTTGCTGCATGGCAAGTGACCTGACGTACATCCAGAATGACCAAATGCTACCACATGGGGATGCAAACCAGGAAAACAGGCCTTCATCACCCTCTGTGCACTCCCCTGCAATCACTACAAGGTTACCAACCCCTTAACCGAGGGATGATGCACCCAACCTAATAAATGTCAATCGTTATGAGCCGCCATGACCACATTACCTGGATCCCCGCAGCGTGTGAAGATGAACGAGTCCTGTCACCCAGCCTCCTGATTGTACAGTGAATCATCAGGGCTGCTCCGCTCTCTGGACTCGCTTGGTCCATGGCGATTGCACTGAAGCTGAGCGTGCAGAGCGCAGCAGCTCGGGGTAAAGTCACTTTCCTTGTGGTCGCAGATGCCCTGATGGAATCTCTACAGCTGCTCCAATAAAGGCTCCGATTTCCCATGACTTCAGAGTGTGCACGGGAAATCTTCTCTATGCAGTTTATAAAGGCAATAGTTATACCTTTAGGCTGTGTCCCCACGTTGCGTTTTTTAAGCGTTTCCTCCGTGTTCTTGCCGCTGTGGAAACGCTTAAAAAACGCACCCCCATGCAATCCTATGGGACTCCGCAGTTGTGTCAATGCTGCGGATTTTTCTGCTGCGGAATCTCATAGCGGTAAAATCTGCACCATGTTCATCATTTCTGCCCACCATGTGTAAAGTGAGCGCTCAATGTGCGGATGGTACCACGGTCCGGAGGAGAGGAGACTGTCCCCCAGGCCCTGGGTACCATATCCCTGTAAAAAATAGAATAGAAATAAAAAGTAGGGATATGCTTACTTATTTTTAATATACTATCTTTTACTACTGATGCAGCATAGGCAGCCTCAATGGTAAAAAGGTGGTCACACTTGTCAAACTCTATGCCTGACCTTTCCAAGCAATGCTTCAAATCGCTAGGAAAAGCGCTAGCATTCTGCAAGCTAAAGACGCTTGTGTTTTGTGGGAAAACGTATGCGAATTCCACATGCATTTTACCCGTGGCGGGGAGTTGCGGAAATGCTGCGGACAATTCCGCAGCATTTCTGCAATGTGGGCTCATAGCCTTACACTGAGGAGCTCAGTCAGTGTTCAGAGCAGAGCAGCCATTACTATCTGATTTGACCTACAAAAGACAACATGCGAAGAACCCTGCAGGGTTTTTCTCACTTTGTTTCTTGTAGGTTTTGTATGCTTTATGGCCAAGTGAACATGTGTTTATATGCTGCATGTATACCAACTCAAACCAAGCTCAATTTTTTTTTTTTTCTGATTTCACTGCTGAGCTCTGAACACTGGAACTATTGGTGACGGCAGGTTCGGTCACCAGGGCGTGGTACTACTAATGCCAGGCTGCCAATCTGTTCTCACTGCTGGAATGAGAACGCCGCAGCCCTGGTGTCCAGAGCGGCTTTCGCTGACTGCTGGGCTGTGATTACTGTAATTAACGGTGAGAGCAGGTCCGGAGACCTTGGTGGTAACATAATCCAGAGGTGAGCAATGGTTGTAACAGAAGTCTTCAGGATTATTAATCTAGATGCACAAGAGACAAAGGCTCCCGAGAGCACAAACATTCGGGGTGATAGCGCCTCATCAGCAAGTCTCCAGGCTGGGTGATACGGCTGTAGTGTGCTAACAAAGGGTAAACTCACAGGATCATTCGGATGTAGATTAGAGTTGTACTTTATTCACTGAGCCCACTATAGCAATCACTGTTATCCTTAGCTTGTAATTCATATGCAGATGACCTTGGTGCACCGTCTTTTCCCTCCTCACTGGCATATTGGGGCCGTTCCCCCATTTCTGATTGACCGTCCTCTCTTCCCAGACCGACCACTGTCTGAATGGCGCTGATATGTGCACTGGCGCACGTTCTCCTCTTTGCCTCGTTCCGTCTGACGCTGCTCACTAATACCCGGGAACTGCAGCAAGCGGCAGCATTCAGACGGTGATCAGTATGAGCAATGTCAGTGAAAAACGTAGAAAGGACCCCTGTATGCAAAGGAGGAGGAGAACGTGCACCAAACTCGTGACGGACCCCCTTTACCAAGTTACAGTGCAGCTATTTGGTGAGGATCCCGTGTGATTTATCTATAGTATATGGTAATACGGTCAGGTTTTTGAGCAAAAAATACAGAAAAAATGCAGCAGAAATGTTGATCTGCCTTTTTATCTTTGTTTTTGCATTTTTTCATTGCTTTCTATTGGTAAAAGAAAACTGCAGTGCTTAATGTCAGGAAAAAAGCAAAGAATTCTGAAATCTCATTGCTTTTGCTGGTTCTATAAAACAAAGCTTCTTTTCCGCACAAATAAACGCCCCACAAATAATACTGCAAAACCGCACTGTGTGAATACCCCCTTATACTATAGATGATTACTATGCGATTGGTGCGGATCTGACATCTCCTGCACAGCCCTCAGTACCGGCGGTGGCTGAATGTATCGGCAGTGGCACGTCTGCCATGTACAGTGTATGTGCGCCACTTGCCAGCTCAGCACTAACACTGCACAGTCACTTATGCTAATGTGGAGAGGAGAGCAGATGCATTATGGGTGTGAGGTTTCCCAGCTCATATACAAGTCTAGAAGCTTCTAGTCACCCTGCAGTCTCTGATCACCCGCCATGGATCACACTGTATCAGCGTTTATTTACAGCCTTGTTATGTGTGATGTTGTGCTAATGAGTCTGCCTAATGTTACCCGCAGGGTCCTATCCCCCGGAGGGGCATCCCGGCCAGGAAGAGGTTAAGACTATACTTTCAGGGATCATTTCTATAGTGTGTGACTTGAGAAATGTGCTCTAAAGTGTCCAACCTTCCCAACCACGAGGAGGAGCTGTAGTGATCTCTCCTGAGCGTGAAGTGAGCTCTCAGTTCTGCTTCATTGCAGGGGCTGATTGCTGGTGATGATCGTTCTCCTTCTCTGTTATAGGGAGGGCGGAGGGGGAGATCACAAGCTGAGTGGGGGATTATTAATTCTGTTAAATGAAAGAATTTTATTGGTAAGTCAAGTTTTTTTCTATTCATGGGTCTGATTAGCTGGTGTTGTGCACATCATGTGTAGTCAGCAGATGATTCTAAATGAATCCGGCTCTATACATTCTATTGATCTGCAGTGTGTGCTATGTAACATGCGGACCAATAGAGGGCGGAGGGGGAGATCACAAGCTGAGTGGTTGGATTGTATTTTAGTTAGTTTAATAAAAATAGGTTAAAGGTACTTGTGTTATTGATTACTGCTTTTAAAGATTGTTGTTCACTAGATATCCTTTTATGGTAACTTACTATATTAAAGGGAATCTGTCACCTCATTTTTGGTCTATGTGATGCTGCCACGGCCATCAGGGGCTTATCTACAGCATTCTGTAATGCTGTAGATAAGCCCAATGGCGGTGTCGGCAGCTTATAGGTCAAAAATTGAGTGACAGATTCCCTTTAAGCTAGTTTCACACTAACATTGAGGTGGGCTGCGGATGGCAGCCACTTCCTCCTTTCCTTCCTCCGTGAAGCTCCACCTACTGCCGCATGCGTCCAGCGTTTCCCTGCGTACCTATCTTTAACATTAGGTATGCAGGGACATGCGTTGTATGCGGATGCGTCCGCAAGTGGCGATTTGAGGTGTGCGGCGACATAAAATAGGAGGAAGTGGCTGTCATCTGCAGCCCCCCGGAATGCTAGTGTGAAACTAGCCTTAAGGCTAAGTTCCCACATTGCAGAAATGCGCTGAAATGTCCCCAGCATTTCCGCAACTCCCGGCCGCGGGTTTTCCGCAAAACACAAGCGTTTTCCAAGCGTTTTTAGCTTGCAGAATGCTTGCTCTTTCCAAGCGATTTGAAGCATCGCTTGAAAAAGTGATTGACAGGTGTGACCAACTTTTTACTATTGATGCTGCCTATGCGGCATCAATAGTAAAAGATAGAATGTAAAAAATCATAAAAAAAATAAAAATATGGTTATTCTCACCTTCTGACGGCCCCCGATGTCCTTAGCAGCGCTCCCGGTACGTTCCGTTCCCAGGGATACTTTGCGCGACGGACCTTTGTGACGTCACACTCGTGAGACCGCTACGTCATCTCAGGTGATTAGCGCAATGCTTCCCTGGGAACGAAAGATGCCGGCAGCGTGGCTGAGAGGCTGGAGGACTCCGGGGGCCGTCAGAGGGTAAGTAAATCACTATTTTATATTTTAATTCTATTTTTTACAGGATTATGGTACCCAGGGCCTGGAGAAGAGTCTTCTCTCCTCCAGACCCTGGGTACCATCCGCACATTAACCGCTCACTTCACACATGGTGGGCATAGCCACAAGCATAATGTGAGCGTTTCAGTGCAATCCTATGGCGGCGAATCGCCACGATTCTTCAGAAATAATAGACATTCTGCGGATTTTACCGCTATGCGATTCCGCAGCAGAAAAATCCACAGCATGGGCACAGCAACTGCAGAATCCCATAGGATTGCATGGGGATGCATTTTATTAGCGTTTTTTAAGTGTTTCTGCAGCGGGAAAAACATGGCAGAAACGCTTAAAAAGCGCAACATGGGCACACAGCCTAAATGAACAAAATTAAATATTTTTAAGATATAATTAAAAATTGCCAGATAAACAGATATATTTGCCATGTGAAGGGTACACACTTGTTATGCAAAAACCATGTCTGGAGAACATTGCCTGTAGCTCCCAGCATTTTGAGTGGCATTATGTCACTATGCATCCAGTACTTAAAATAAGGCCAGCGTCACACTTGTGAGAAACTCGCACGAGTCTCTCGCATCAATACCCGGCACTGCCGCCAGCTCTCGGGACCGGAGTGTGCGGCTGCATGTATTTCTATGCGGCTGAGCGCTCCTGTCTGTGTGCCGGCGGCAGTGTTGAGACGCGAGACTCGTGTGAGTTTCTCTCAAGTGTGACCCTAGCCTAAGGAACAATCCAGCTTGGACTCTGAGGTTTGGCATAGCTTAGGCCAGTTTCACATTTGCGGATGTCAGAGATGCGGAGGCCTGCGTACCTATCTTTAACACTGGGTACGCAGGCCATGCGGATGTATGCGGATGCGTCCGCATGCGTTGTTTTGATGCTTCGGCGAGCTGTGTCGAACACAACACATTGCATTTTGTTACAGTTGCCGCAGTGTCAAAACTACACATGCAGACGCATCCGCATACATCCGCATACATCCGCATTGGCCTGCGTACCCAGTGTTACAGATAGGTACGCAGGCTGCATGCAGACGTAGGCGAAGCTGTACGCAGGAGGTGCGGCAGTGGGCGGAGCTTCACGTAGGAACTACGCAGCTCTGACATCCGCAAACCAGAACCTGAACTTGGCTTTACTACCCAGAGACAGCTCTCTTAGCCCTTCTACCCAGGGTCAGCCGTGTTAGCCCTTCTACCAAGTGACAGCTCTCTTATCCTTACTACCCAGGGTCAGCCGTGTTAGCCCTTCTACCAAGTGACAGCTCTCTTATCCTTACTACCCAGGGTCAGCCATGTTAGCCCTTCTACCAAGTGACAGCTCTCTTAGCCCTTCTACCCAGGGTCAGCCGTGTTAGCCCTTCTACCAAGTGACAGCTCTCTTATCCTTACTACCCAGGGTCAGCCATGTTAGCCCTTCTACCAAGTGACAGCTCTCTTATCCTTACTACCCAGGGTCAGCCGTGTTAGCCCTTCTACCAAGTGACAGATCTCTTATCCTTACTACCCAGGGTCAGCCGTGTTATCCCTTCTACCAAGTGACAGCTCTCTTATCCTTACTACCCAGGGTCAGCCATGTTAGCCCTTCTACCAAGTGACAGCTCTCTTATCCTTACTACCCAGGGTCAGCCGTGTTAGCCCTTCTACCAAGTGACAGCTCTCTTATCCTTACTACTCAGGGTCAGCCGTGTTAGCCCTTCCACCAAGTGACAGCTCTCTTATCCTTACTACCCAGGGTCAGCCGTGTTAGCCCTTATACCAAGTGACAGCTCTCTTATCCTTACTACCCAGGGTCAGCCGTGTTAGCTCTTCTACCAAGTGACAGCTCTCTTATCCTTACTACCCAGGGTCAGCCGTGTTAGCCCTACTACCCAGAGACAGCTCCCTTAGTTTGCTTAACCCTACTACCCAGGGACAGCTTCCTTACAGCCCTTGGCCAGTTTTTGCATTGCAGTCCTTGCTCGTACTGTTCTGCACCGATGTGTGTATGAGCCCTTACAATTACAAGCGGCCCATTGAAAGCGACCATAATGCTGATGTGGCCCTCGGTGAAAATGAGATTGACACTCTTCATAAGTATTTAAAGGCGTTCACAAATATATCCAGTAGTGGTATCTCCCAAATTTGAACAGTCAGCGAAAACGGCTCCTTATTAATAAGACTAATTCACACAATAGTAACATAGTAACATAGGTTGAAGGGAGACTTTAAGTCCATCTAGTTCAACCCATATCCTATCCTAACTTGCCCTAACATGTTGATCCAGAGGAAGGCAAAAAAAACCCATGTGGCAAACAGTAAGCTTCACGCTGGGGAAAAAAATTCCTTCCCGACTCCACATACGGCAATCAGACTAGTTCCCTGGATCAACGCAATATTAAGGAGACTAGTGTATATACCCTGTAATATTATACTTTTCAAGAAAGGCATCCAGTCCCTTCTTAAATTTTAGTAGTGAATCACTCATTACAACATCATATGGCAGAGAGTTCCATAGTCTCACTGCTCTTACAGTAAAGAATCCGCGTCTGTGAGTATGCTTAAACCTTCTTTCCTCCAGACGTAGAGGATGCCCCCTTGTCCCCGTCACAGGTCTAAGAGTAAAAAGATCGTTAGAAAGGTCTTTGTATTGTCCCCACATATATTTATACATTGTAATAAGATCACCCCTAAGGCCTCTTTCACACATCAGGTTTTCGCCGTCAGGCGCGATCCGGCGCTTTTGACAGAAACCGGATCCGGCGAAATGCAATGCCGGATCCGGTTTCCCCCCCATTGACTTGCATTTGCGCCGGATCGCGCCGGATGGCCATGCGTTTCATCCGGTTTTCGCCGGATCCGGCAATGTGTCGCGATCCGGCGTCTGGAAAAAACGGTGACTGTAACGTTTTTTGTCTCCGGCGAAAAAGCCGGACACGCCGGATCCGGCGCGTCCGGCTTTTTCACACAATGAAAGCCTATGAGCGCCGCAATGCGCCGGATCCGGCGAAAGCCGGAACCGGCGGCCGGATCCGGTTTTTTGGTCTGAGCATGCTCAGTAGCTCTGCCCACAAGACATATATAAAAGCAAGACAGTGGGACCCACAGCCACACCCAACATGCCACCCAAGAAAGCAACCAAGCGAAGCAGGAGAAGGCAGGAGACCACTGCAGCACCATCCGCACCACCACCACCCCAAATGGAGCAGCAAATAGAACATGCTGAGGAGGGGAGGCCAGCAGCAGATGAGAGACGGTAATTATCAAATAACCCATTCCTCCAAACTAGGGCTATTGAATATCAAGATATTCATTGGCCCTTTGTTTCTCTTTATTCAACAGCCGCCCAATAGATGCAGCAGCAGCAGCAATGGCAGCAGCTGGAACACCACCCACAGGCATGGAGTGTGGCCACCAGGAAGACAGCACATCATCTTCTGGGAGCCCTCCCTCGCATCGTCAGCGTTTGACGGTAAGTTTTTATTTCCAAAATCCATCTTCTCTGTAATATATGTCTATTCATTGCCTTTTATTTCAAAACAGGAATCACAAGATGAAGAGGAGCTCCCAGAAGAAAAAGGAAGGGGTGGACAGACACCTGGAGTGGGCTCACAATTGGTAAGTTTTTTGCATCAAACGCAGAAACACAACATCACACTACACACAACACATAGAAAACAATGTTCTGCAGACCACACACAGCAAACAAATGCCTACATCCAAAGACATAACATTTTTTGTTTTCTTCTCTAGTCTTCCCAATCTGGTGCTTGGCCAAGAGGTCCTCGCAGTGCCTCCCAGGGTCGTCGGCGACAGCAACGCGGCGGTCACCAGCGTGTAAGTATAAATATTTTTGCTTTGTTTTTTTGCACTTTTTATTTCATTTCTTTTGTGGAGGCTAATTATGTTATTTTTGTCTTTTTCTTTAACAGCCTTCACAGCGTGCTCCCGACTCTGACGGTGAGGATGGAGGGATTGATGTGGACCGCCTCATCGATCTCGTCAGAGAAAGGGAGCCGCTCTGGAATATGGCTGACCGCCGCCACGCTGACCTGATCGTTACCCGACGACTCTGGGAGGAAATCTGTTCGCTCCTTGTGGGCCGCTGGGAGGACCTCGAAGCTCGGGCCCAGATTAAAGAGCGTAAGTATATACAGTACCGGTTGCTTGATGTAAACCAGTGTTTCCCGAACTCCAGTCCTCGTGGTCCCCACGGATCATGTGTTCAGGATTTCTATTTACTATGGAAATCCTGAAAACATGACCCCTGGGGACCATGAGGACTGGAGTTTGGGAAACACTGATGTTGTATACTAACCACTCCTTTCTCGTTTCAGGGAACAGAATTGTGAATCGGTGGCGGTCTGTGAGAGATCGTTTCAAGAAGGAGTTCAATAAAGAGATGCGGGCCCCGAGTGGATCTGGAGGACGCAGGAGCAAGTACAAGTACGCAGAAGCCCTGTCGTTCCTCCGGGAAACAATGGTCACCAGAAGGTAAATATTACACACCACATGTGAAAAAAAATGTTATATGTAAATTTTTTTTTCAGCCAGGGCCATACCATGTCAGTATTTTAATTGTTTTTTTTTCTCTTTATTCCACAGCACGGTGAGCAGCACTCGGGAGCCGGCACGATTGGACCCTTCTGAGGCGATCCCTGAGGAGACCGGCACCGAGGGACACTTCGACCGCCCCGGTACATCTGCACCTTCCCAGCCTTCCCACACATTCGACCCATCTGTCCCATCCACCAGCACAGGAGCATCGTGGCCGCCTACATTACATGAAGCTGCTGGTGAGGAGATCGCTTTCCCTTTACCCCACCCTTCTGCCCCTGCCACCTCTAGTACACCTGCGGGTACTGGGCGGCAGCGGCAGAGGGGTCAGGAAAAGACTTATGCGCCAGAGTTCTTGCATCTGAATGCATCTTTCCAGAACTGTCTAAAAGTCTTGTCAGAGCAAATCTCCGCAGGCTATCAGCAGATCAACTCCAGCATTCTGGAGGTGAAGACACTTCTGCAAACCATGCATTCAGAAGCAAGATCTTCGCCAAACCACACCTTTTTCAGGTCTGTTGTGGAGCGCATGGAAACGCTCTCTCCTGCCCAGCAGATGCATGTAATGCATTCATGCCACGCTGCTCTCCAGCAAGTTACCTCCCAACCTCCTCCTCCTCCCACCACAGTAGTTCCTCCACCTGCACCCCCTCCAGCCACTTTCCATCCTCCCCCTCCTATTACATCTACACCCCCTCCAGCCACTTTCCATCCTCCCCCTCCTATTACATACCATCCACCTCCAGCCACTTTCCATCCTCCCCCTCCTATTACATACCATCCACCTCCCCAGCACCATCCACCTCCCCAGCACCATCCACCTCCCCAGCACCATCCACCTCCCCAGCACCATCCACCTCCCCAGCACCAGCAACCTCCCCAGCACCAGCAACCTCCCCAGCACCAGCAACCTCCCCAGTACCAGCAACCTCCACAGTACCTGCAAACTCCCCAGTACCAGCAACCTCCCCAGTACCAGACATCTCCCCACTTCCAGCAACCTGCCCCGTACCAGACATCTCCCCACTTCCAGCAACCTGCCCCGTACCAGACATCTCCCACTTCCAGCAACCTGCCCCGTACCAGACATCTCCCCACTTCCAGCAACCTGCCCCGTACCAAACTCCTTCCCCATACAACTTGCCATCAACATCATCTGCTCCTACAGTCCCTGCCCAACCCTCCACTCCACCACCCACCACCTCTTCTGCTTCCCACATGTCCACCCATTCTGTAGTTTTTTCCACACCTTCACCTCTAACTGTTCCTTCCCCACCACGATCCCAGTCCTCTCTCCACACTCCCAGTGTCGAAGTGTCCCGCAGCCCCTACAGCAGTATTTCCACCATACACTACACAGATTTATAATGTGTGTATTTAAATAAAAATGACCAGTTTTATGGTTTCAGTTTTATAGTTTCAAAGTTTTATTAAACAAGTTTAATAAAATTTAAAAAAAGTTTACTAAAAAAAACATTTTTCAATAAAAGTTAAATTATTTTACACTGGTTGTCTGTCATTTCTTTCTGCGGCGAAAAAGGTTAAATACAGGGTATTTAAAAGGTGAAATGGTATTCAAAACTAGGTATATAACTGTGGGTAAATTTTAGCTTTTTGCCACAGTTGTGTTCCTGGTTGTGTTTGAAGCAAAGTATTTCACCTAAAAAGTTGTGTTTATTGTTGGTGATTTCCTAACAATGTACACAACTTTTGTTAAAAGGTGAAATACTTTGCATAAAACACAACCAGGTACACACCTGTGGCCTAAAGCTAAAAATAGAGACCATGACAAGATAGCCAACTTTGGTTGGCAAAGGTATATACTGTTGGTACAGAAGGTACACAAGTTTGGTTAGGGCACAAATCTTTCACACTCTGTCATCCTGCCAGTGTACTCTGCCTTGAGGTGACATAAAGTATAGTGCAAAATTGTCCCTCATTACTGAAACCGTCACAGAACTTCTAGTGGTAATGTCATGGTAATCTTGCAAGGTGGTTTCTTCAGAGGTGTCCTCAATGGAAATGGGTTCCTTGCAGATAACAAAATTGTGGAGTACCACGCACGCTTTGATCACCTCGTCCACAGTTTCTGTCTTGAGGTTGATCGCAGTCAATAGGACCCGCCATTTGGCTGTCAGAATACCAAAGGTACATTCAACCATTCTTCTTGCTCTTGTGAGGCGGTAATTAAAAATGCGTTTTGGTCTTGTCAATCCTCTGCTAGAGTACGGTTTCAAAAGGTGTTCTGACAGCTGGAAGGCTTCATCCCCTACACAGACAAATGGCATAGGTGGACCAGATGTTTGCGGCAGCGGTCTAGGTGGTGGGAACTGGAAGGTGTTTCCATACAGTTTACGCCCCATGGCAGACAGTTTGAAAACTTGAGAGTCATTGGAGCGGCCATAGGCCCCAATATCAACCGCAATAAATTTGTATTCCGCGTCAGCGATGGCCATGAGGACAATTGAAAAATATTTCTTGTAATTGAAATATTCCGATCCCGATCCAGCTGGCTTTACAATGCGGATATGTTTCCCGTCCACAGCGCCCAAGCAGTTTGGAAACTGACATATCTGTTGAAACTTGTCAGCAATTTCAATCCACCTCTCTGTTGTGGGCTCTGGTAAAAACTCTTCAGCTAAGGAGTCCCACAGTGCACGGCATGTGTACTTCACAATTCCAGATATGGTGGAAATCCCGAGTCTGTACTGGAAATGCAGTGACGAAAGGGATTCTCCAGTTGCAAGAAATCTGTGGGGAATTAAAAAACAATAAATTAGTTTTAAATCACAGCATTACATACCAAAACTGACCTATAACACTTGGAGATACAAATTACCACCAACAAGATTGCAGTGAAAGTGTGCTCTGATGCGATCATATCCAATAAATGTGGCTTACCTTAAAGTCACCATCAGACGCTCTGCGGGTGAAACAGAGAAGCGGCAATAGGTGTCCGCTTTTCTTATGAGGTGTGCAATGCGCTCCACCAAGTAATCAAAATTCTCCATTTTCATCCTAACATATCCAAAAAATGTATCCGGGTTTCGTCGAAGGTCCATGCAGAGTGTAGAATAGACCCCACGCGTCATTCTCTTGGCTGTGATGGGGTGGATCCACAAACGTCGTCTACGATGCCTGATGCGCTGCTGTCTCGCTCTCTCCTTCTCCAGAACAATCACCCTCAAACGATTTGCCTCCGCTGTAAAATCCGCCAAATTCTTCAAAATATTTCCAATGACAACATCCATCTTCGCCAGTAACTTGCTCTTCTCTCCAACCTGCACTTTCTCCTCTACAACCTGTCAAAGAAGGGCTGTAGGAACATGCTATATATAGTTTTCCAGTAGCCAATCCCGTTCGGAAGGCCACAAGGGTCAATTTTAAAAACCGGATCCGGCGTAATCCGTCGAAAAACGGATAGAAAAATGGATGAACCGGATGAGACGGATCCGGTTTTGTCTGTCCAGAAAAAGACGGATCCGCCAGAAAACCGGATCCGTCACATCCGGTTTTACGAAACATTTGCCGGATCCGGCGTTCCGGCACGACGCCGGATCGCGCCTGACGCCGAAAACCTGATGTGTGAAAGTAGCCTAAGCCTTCGATTCTCCAAACTAAATAACCCCAAGTGTAATAACCTGTCTTGGTATTGCAGACCCCCTAGTTCCCTAATAACCTTGGTCGCTCTTCTCTGCACCCGCTCCAATAGTCATTCCTGCCTGTGCACCATTGTCTGGTGGGCTTGGTTGATAGAGTGTAAGTGCACAAGGGCAGGGCCCTCTCCTTTCTGTACCAGTCTGTCATTTTTAGTTTCATGACTGTACTTTATATTTGTGTTTTGAATGTAACCCCTTGTCATGTACAGCACCAAGGAATTAATGGTGCTCTAATAATGATGATAATGATAATAATAATAATAATAATAATAGAATATGGGTCCAAGGTCATCCCAGGCCATATAGAAAAGGCATAACTGGAAGACTTCTTTTTTCACCTCCCTCCCCCCAGCCAGTCTCGATCTTGCACTTATTCACCCCACTCCAGTTAAGCCGTCATCAGTTGTTTAGTTTTTGATGACACCATTGATTTTACCATATTATATAATGTACTGAAAAACAGGAAAACAATTGTAAAAGTGCTGTGAGATAATAGAAAAACGCAATTCCGTCATTGTCTTTTAAGTTTTGCTTGTTGTGGATCATCTCTGTTCATTTTCCCATGCGACAAGACCTGATCTTCTAATGTGTAGACTGTAGGCGGAGCTACAGGCTCAAGGTGTTTCCCATTGGTGTTTCCGCTTCCTGACGACTTCAATTCAAAAATATTTCACGGATCCGTACATTCCTCAACCAAGAATCTGCAAAAACCCTAGTCCATGCCCTCATCATCTCCTGCCTTGACTACTGCAACCTCCTGCTCTGTGGCCTCCACTCTAACACTCTCGCACCCCTCCAATCTATTCTTAACTCTGCTGCCCGACTAATCCACCTGTCCCCCCGCTATTCCCCGGCCTCTCCCCTCTGTCAATCCCTGCACTGGCTCCTCATTACCCAAAGACTCCAGTTCAAAACCCTAACCATGACATACAAAGCCATCCACAACCTGAGTCTTACGTACATCTGTGACCTAGTCTCCCGGTACTTACCTGCATGAAACCTCCGATCCTCACAAGATCTCCTTCTGTACTCCCCTCTTATCTCCTCTTCCCACAATCGCATACAAGATTTCTCCCGCGCATCCCCTCTACTCTGGAACTCTCTACCACAACATATCAGACTCTCGCCTTCAAAAAGAATTTGAAGACCTACCTCTTCCGACAAGCCTACAACCTGCAGTAACCACCGATCCACCAAACCGCTGCACGAGCAGCTCTACCCTCGCCTACTGTATCCTCACCCATCCCTTGTAGATTGTGAGCCCTCGCGGGCAGGATCCTCTCTCATCCTGTACCAGTCGTGACTTGTATTGTTTAAGATTACTGTACTTGTATGTATTATGTATACCCCTCCTCACATGTAAAGCGCCATGGAATAAATGACGCTATAATAATAAATAATAATAATTGGCAGCTTTCTTGTCTTTAGTGTATTCATTCACCCATGTGACAAATCGTGATCTTCCAATGTGTAGGATGTTTTGAAGGAGCTACAGGCTCAGGGTGTTTCTCATTGGCTGGTTGAAGTGACATATGCAGATTAGGACCAGAGACTTCTGGAATCTGGAGGATTATGGGTCCGTTATACAAGTATAGAAGTTTCTATAGGGTCACTGTGTGTCAGGTGTGATGTCTCTCTAATGTTACCGGCAACCACGAGGAGGAGCTGTAGTGATCTCTCCTGAGCGTGACGTGAGCCCTCAGTTCTGCTTCATTGCAGGGGCTGATTGCTAGTGATGATCGTTCTCCTCTGTTACGTGGAGGGGGAGATCACAAGCTGAGTGGGGGGTTTCCATTGTTGTGCATTAAAAACGCAGTTAGAACTTTATATAGTTTATTTTTTTATATTAGTGCTAGTAATGAGTGTAAGTGTAATTGTCCTGTTGCACATAGCGATGCACCAGCGATCCCGACAATGATACGACCTGGTAAGGATCGCTGGTACTTCGCTACATGGTCTCTAGTAAGCTGTTAAACAGGCAGATCTACTCAACAATGCAGCAACGATATAGCAATCTATATAACGACCTCGGCGGTGGTTGGGACATGGTCACACAGCAGCTATTCTGATGACTCAGACTTCGATAGGCGTGCTTCAGCGTTGCCTTTTCCACGCCCCTCTGCTCTGATTGGTGGCCACTACTGCTCTATCACTACGCAGTTTGCTTCAGCGTCCCTGTCTGAGTCGCTAGTGCGCTATTTATTCGTGGATCCACAGTCACTGACACAGGGACACGCGATTATTATAACTGTACATGTTAAATGTTATGATTGCATATAATTGATAGCTGACCTATAAAAGGAAACGCTACAAAGATCCTAATTTGAGACCACCAATCGGAACTGAGGGGGCGTTGAAAAGACAAAGCAAAATCACGCCTGCGTCCATGCGTTCTGAGTTGCCAACATGGTCACTCGTCGTTGTTATGGCGTCAAACACAGCAATGCATGCTGGCCAGCGGGACATCAACGATCAAAAAATGGCCTAGGACATTCGAGCACTATCAGCGATATCGCAGCGGGGGGCCGGTCGCCGCTATGTGTCACACGTAGCGAGGTCGCTGTTGCGTCACAAAAGCTGTGACGTTTCAGCGATCTCGCTAACAATCTCGCTATGTGTGAAGTACCCTTTAGACAATTGTTGAGCTTTATATTGTATATCAATTATTTAATGCACAATTCCAGCATTTTGTTTTATTTTCCTGCTAGAGTGGTGCTTCTGATGTAATGTCCCTGACCGTACCCTTATGTTTACCTGCTGCCATCTTCACCTTTTATCACCATCGCTCCTGTCCATCTCCAGTGTTTCGTGGAGGTCACCACTCAGTACAAGTCTATGAGCGCCTCGTTCTGTTTCCTATACACTGAGACCTGGTGATGTAGCTGCCGACCCATCAGAAGTTGGTGTCACAGGATGACGCTGCAGGAACGGAGCAGCGGTGAAGATGCTAAAGGTGAGTATAATACCGCGGGCAGAGGGCTCACAGGAGAAGCACCACTCCAGCGCTCACAGCGGGGCTTGTGAGATTGTATATCTATCCTCAGGGTTCTGGCTGTGAAATTACTCTGCTCGGCTGATGAAATGTCGGGTTTCCTATAAGATGGGTGCGTGGTCCATGGACCATGCGATTTTTTTTCTCGCATCCATTGACATGCATTGGCGTGTCTGGTCTGATATACGCGGCCATTCACACCATGCTGCGATGTCTTTCTCAGCCTGATTATAACTGAGGAAAAACTCGCAGGTGAGCACTGACTCATTGAATAACATTGGTCAGAGTGCAATGTGATGTTTTCTCGCACTGCACTCCTCTGTATTGTACACCAGTGTGAGCGAGCCCTAACTCTCAGGGTAGGTGCACACGGTCAGTAATCGGCAGCGCTTTGGACGCAGCACATGTCCGCTGCCGGCTATTGATTGCAGGTGATTCCGCATGTGATCACTGAACCATGCAGAATAATCGCGTCCAATACACTGTATGGGTGAAATGTGTATTGCGGAGGCTCGTGTCTCCATGTGATAAATAGACATGCTGCGGTCTGGAGAGACGCTCCACATGTCTGTCCCCATGGGTGAGCCGTAGTCGTCTCTGAACGCATAGTGGGCATGAGAGTGCCTGAAATATGAAGGCATACTCCAGGCATCACTATAACCCACCTATTGAAATAAAGTTTCAAGGCATGCCATAGAGACCGCGGTATTACCCTCCCCCTAACATGCCCTCCACACAAATGTACATACTGTCCTAAAGCACGAATCATTGGAGGCGCGTCATCAAGGAGCAGTTACATGACCGCAATCCTAGTGACTCGCGCACACACGGCATATGCGCGGGCGGTGCATACTCTTCAGAAGCGCAACAGTCTTATAATACCTAGGTGGCACACTGGGCTACTAAGGCTCAACCAATCCAGGTAATGAGTCTTGAAATCATCCATGGCAACCCTCATATGTGCAATATACCCAACAAAACCGTAAACACTCAATAGCAAATAAAGAAAGGAGATGCAAAGGCAAGGAGAAAAAAGGAGCACGTATTGTTATATAAATGCATAATAACATCATTCAATTGTCTGTGTCTGAATTGGGGCCTATGTCTGTTTCATTCAACCTGTGAACTACTTACCATCTAATCTACATCCGAATTATCCTGTGTGTTTACCCTTTATTACATGAGAAAAAGAAAAGAAATGTGTGAAAGAGGTCATGATCAACCACACAATGACAACAATATACAGAAAAAAATGACAAATTTTATTAATGTAAACACACTCATGAAGACAATAATTAAAAACAGTTAAAAAGGCCACAAATAGGCCATGTAGAAAAAATACACACGCACCCCCGGTCCATATAAGGACCACACCTCCTCCAAAGTGCTAGGCAAAAAAAAACATGTAATGCACCTTGACCCTGTCTGGTTTATGAATGATAACAATTAACCTGTGCGCCTGCCTGGTCCAAACTTGTGCTATCCAATTGCAAGCAAAATATTGTAACATAAATGAAGCTTAATGATGTGCTGAATAGCCATGATGGAAAATAAATCCATATACAAGATCCTGATCGGGATATATGGACAAAGATAAGTGATAGAGATAGGCATTCAAAAAATCGCATATGATTTTAAGACAGACAGGATATATGCATGGAATAAACAAAATATATATATTAAAGGACAAGGGTTGAAGATACCATAGACCAGTGTGACCCAGGAGCCTGTAATAAGGCACATGTTGCCAGCAAGATGTAATAGGAGGAGGAGGGGAATCATATCCCACGTGTATCGCCACCAAACAGCATGGCTTCCTCAGGGGAAAGAAAGTTGGTGGTATGCCGCTTTGTCTAATAGGGAATCTTTTATGTGTGTTTAAATTACCAGAAATTACTTACACATGAAAACAATATGTGCGGACACGGAGCCGGCGTCCGGAAGAAGCTACTGCGCATGTGTTCCAAAGATGAGAGACACTATGACCCTGGAAGCCTGGATAATGCATACTGCGCATGCGTGGAATTAGAACTTTAAGGATAACCATTGCGCATGCGTCATATAAGGCAAGGAGCGCTATTGTGGTGTAAATCACAAAAGAGAGTTTAATGTGCAAACGCGCATGATTACATAATAGCCCAACTCCTTCGTGCCCTAAAAAACATCATACAAATATATTCAAGCATAGAATCGTGTCATGAAACTCTCTAATGAATAGAGACGGAGCTTGTGCATATTGCGCATGCACAAGTTAAAGTTAGTCTGTGCGTCCCATGAATGAGAAGCGCTGTAATCAAGTAAGTCCAAATACGTGCATACTGCGCATGCAGCGGTTAAAGTTTCAAAATAACCACTGTGCATGCATCAAATAAGGCTTAGGACGCTAATGTAATACAAATCAAAGAGAAATTTAATGCGCAAACGCACCTTATGATTGCAATATAGCCCAAATCATTCATGCCCATAAAAGCAACGTATATGCATCCTAAGACTAAAGGGCGCCATACTAAATGAAATCTGGTTTTGTGCATATTGCATCTGTGCAGGTTTGAATTAAATTGTGGCCCCAAAGTGGCTACTGAGCTTGCATCAAAAGAGGGAAAGAGACGCTATTATGATATAGATCTAAAAAGGAAAATTATAATTACATCATAATTATATAATAGCCCAAAGATTAGCCAATGCGCACTCATAAAACCCATAATACAGCCCATAATGGGATTATTTACAAATACTATAAATGCGCACAAACATGAAATCAGCGCCCAAGAGTAGCTTTTAGGCTATGTGCACACACTGCGGATTCACCCGCGGATTTGTATCTGCGGATCCGCAGGTAAAACCGCAGCTGAAATGACCTGCGGATTGGCCTGCGGTTTTCCCCTGCGGTTTCACACCTGGACAATGGAATAGGTGGCAAACCGCAGCGGAATTCGCAGAAAGAATCGACATGTCAATTCTCTCTGCAGATTTAAAACCGCAGCTTTTCCGCACTTGAAAAACCGTAGCATGTGCAGAGCAGATTGTAAATCCCATAGACTTACATGGTACTGTACACTGATTGCAGAACTGCTGCGGATCCGCAGAGGCCAAATCTGCAGCGGATCCGCAGCGTGTGCACATAGCCTTACTCATGCGTCATAAGGAAAAGAGATTTCTGCCATAGAAAGGAAGCCTTAAAATAATTCCTATTATACATACACAAGTTTGGATTTAATAATGGCTTCAAAGAGTAGTCAATGTACGCGCATCATATGGGGTAAAAGATATGCTCATGATAGAGATCTATAAGGCCTATAAAGAATCGAGCCAGAAGTGAGGCATATACTATGCGCAATAGCGCTGGAAAACCAGAAATTACAGTGAAAGTATGGATTTAGCTATTATACACATACCAAAATAGGGAACCCTATGTTAGAAGATACTAAATGTTTTGCACAAACTTAAACATTATTATAAACTACACCTGTAGCAACATGATTAGCAAAATTGCTTATTTATGATATATTTTGTCAAAAAATACAGATGCATGGCCGAGAGTAACCCCATATTCCCCATGTATTCCACATATGGTCCGTCAATTCATACAGACCCTGTGTGAGCCAACTAGGGGTAATTATCAACTTGAAAGGTACATTTTTGACATATAGAAGAAATATAAGAGTTCTCTATTATTACTGGTCCATATATTTGAAAAAAAAAAAAAGGGGGGGGCATGCGAGTTTTCAAACTGAAACAGAAAGGAGGAGAATGTTATGCAAAACCCTCGAAAAGGACAAAAAAAATGTATAAACAAAAATGTGTAATGCGTAGCAAATTGGAGGCAGAAAAAAAGAAATGAAAAAATATTCATTTCTCATAAACCAATCAGAAGTAGGGGAACGGCCTCAGTATGCAAGTGAGGAGGAAAAGACTGTGCACCAAGGTCATCTGCATATGAATTACAAGCTAAGGATAACAGTGATTGCTATAGTGGGCTCAGTGAATAAAGTACAACTCTAATCTACATCCGAATGATCCTGTGAGTTTACCCTTTGTTAGCACACTACAGCCGTATCACCCAGCCTGGAGACTTGCTGATGAGGCGCTATCATCCCGAATGTTTGTGCTCTCCGGAGCCTTTGTCTCTTGTGCATCTAGATTAATAATCCTGAAGACTTTTGACACAAACCATTGATCCCGACCTATTCTCACCTCTGGAATATGTTACCACCACCACCAAGGTCTCCGGACCTGCTCTCACCATTAATTACAGTAATCGGAGCCCAGCAGTCAGCGAAAGCCGTTGTGGACACCAGGGTTGCGGCCTTCACATTCCAGCAGTGAGAACAGATTGGCAGCCTCGCATTAGTAGTACCACGCCCTGGTGACCAAACCTGCTGTCACCAATAGTTCCAGTGTTCAGAGGTCAGGAGTCAAATCACATAGTAATGGCTGCTTTACTCTGAACACTGACTGAGCTCCTCAGTGTAAGGGTATAACTATTGCCTTTGTATCCTGCATAGAAAAGATTTCCCGTGCACACACTGAAGTCATGGAAAATTGGAGCCTTTATTGGAGCAGCTGTAGGGATTCCATCAGGGCATCATGTCTGCGACCACAAGGAAAGTGACTTTGCCCCGAGCTGCTGCGCTCTGCACGTTCAGCTTCAGTGCATCGCCATGGACCAAGCGAGTCCATAGGGCAGAGCAGCCCTGATGATTCACTGTTGCAATCAGGAAACAGTAAAAAAATTTAAAGTAAAAGTGTTAAAACAAAAAAATATATAAATATCTAGCTAGGACCATAAATATTTGGACAGTGACAGAATTTTTGTGATTTTGGCTCTGAATGCTGCTATTTTGAATTTAAAATGAAATACCGTATATACTCGAGTATAAGCCAACCCCAGTGTAAGCCGAGGCACCCAATTTTGCCACAAAAAACTGGGTAAGCTTATTGACTCGATTACACTGCGTTCCAAATTATTATGCAAATTGGATTTAAGTGTCATAAAGATGTAATTTTTTGTTTTTCAAATAAACTCATAGATGGTATTGTGTATCAGGGCTCTTTGGATCACTGAAATCAATCTCAAACGCCTGTGATAATTAGTTTACCAGGTGAGCCCAATTAAAGGAAAACTACTTAAGAATGATGTTCCACATTATTAAGCAGGGCACAGGTTTCAAGGAATTTAGGAAAGAAAACGGATCTCTCTGCTGCTGAAAAGCATCAAATAGTGCAATGCCTTGGTCATGAGATGAAAACATTAGATATTTCCCAAAAACTTAAACGTGATCACTGTACTGTTAAGAGATTTGTGGTTGATTCTGAGCACAGACATGTTTGTGCTGATAAAGGCAGAATGAGGAAGGTTTCTGGCAGGCAAGTTCATCGGATTAAGAGAACAGCTGCTAAAAAGCCATTACAAACCAGCAAACAGATATTTAAAGCTGCTGGTGCCTCTGGAGTCCCTCGAACCTCAAGGTGTAGGATCCTTCAAAGGCTTGCTGTGGTGCATAAATCTACTATTCGGCCACTCCTAAACAGTGTTCACAAGCAGAAATGGTTGCAGTGGGCCCAGACATACATGAAGACTAATTTTCAAACAGTCTTGTTTACTGATGAGTGTCGAGCAACCCTGGATGGTCCAGATGGATGGAGTAGTGGATGGTTGGTGGATGGCCACTATGTCCCAACAAGGCTGCGACGTCAGCAAGGAGGTGGAGGAGTCATGTTTTGGGCCGGAATCATGGGGAAACAGCTGGTAGGGCCCTTTAAGGTTCCTGAAGGTGTGAAAATGACCTCTGCAAAGTATATAGAGTTTCTGACTGACAGCTGTCTTCCATGGTATAAAAAGCAGAAATGTGCCTTCAGGAGCAAAATCTTCTTCATGCATGACACTGCACCATGTCATGCTGCAAAGAATACCTCTGAGTCATTGACTGCTATGGGCATAAAAGGAGATAAACTCATAGCGTGGCCACCATCTTTCCCTGACCTCAACCCTATAGAGAACCTTTGGAGTATCATCAAGCGAAAGATCTGTGAGGGTGGAAGGCAGCTCACATCAAAACAGCAGCTCTGGGAGGCTATTCTGACTTCATGCAAAGAAATACAAGCAGAAACTCTCCAAAAACTCACAAGTTCAATGGATGCAAGAATTGTGAAGGTGATATCAAAGAAGGGTTCCTATGTTAACATGTAACTTTGCATGTTAGGATGTTTTGGAGTTAAATAGCTTTTTTGTTCGGTGAATGTGACCTCCTAATGCTGCAAATTCCACACATGAGCATTTTCAGTTCTTTAAAACATATCAAATGTTTAGAAATTGTACTGTGCCTAATAATTTGGAACAGTGCAATTTGACTTTTTATTCATTTTGGAGATTATACTGTTATCATTGGGAGGTTTCTTCAATAAAATTCGATGCATACTCTAACGGGTGATGACTTTTATTAGACTGACTGTCATTTGTACCGACTATTTAGGAAAATCAGAGAAAAATATCATTTGCATAATAATTTGGAACACAGTGTATATGCCGGTTATGCATTGTACCCTCATCCCTGTCCTGGTATGCATGGCTCCCCGGTCCCTGTCTTTGTATGCATGGCTCCTTATCCCCCAATCCTTGTATGCATGTCTCCATCATCGTTGTCCTGGTTTGCATGGCTCCTTATCCTCTATCCTTGTATGTATGGCTTCTTATCCCCTGTCCTTGTATGTATGGCTTCCCCCATATCTGTCCTTGTATGCATGGCTCCTTATCCCCTTTCTTTGTATGCATGTCTCCATCATCGCTGTCCTTGTATGCGTGTCTCCTTATCCCCTGTCCTAGTACGCATGGCTCCCCGGTCTCTGTCCTTGTATGCATGGCTCCTTATCCCCTATCCTTGTGTGCATGTTTCCTATTAAAAAAACAAACATCCTACTCACCTTGCCTGTGCGTCCTCGTTGCATTTCGTTCCGGTGCCAGCAGCATTTGCGGATCTGCAACGTTTCTGCACCCATTGACTTCCATTGAGTCAGTCAAATCCGCAGGTGTAAAAAGATTTGCGGATTTGCTGCAAATGTGCATGCCAGAAACGCTGCAGAAAGTCAGGAGGAAGAGTGTATGGGCGGAGATTGTGTGTGGGTGAAGTCTATGTGTGAGCGGAGAATATGAGCATGCCTCTCTGCCGGTGTCTGTGTGTGCAGCTAGGCATTGTCTGATGGAACTACTACCCCATCCAGCCATGTCTGCTGTTACATATAACAGTGACAACATGAGCTGATGATGGGATAGTAGCCCCATCATCTGACAATTGTGTTCAATTGTTAAAGCAAAAAAAACACATACCAAACACCTAGTCCCCGACGCCTTCGATCTCCTGCAACAAAAATAAAATAATAAACCAATATTTACTTACCTTTCTGACGTAGTCCATTTAAGTACGAGTGTCCCACAAAGATCTCACGTGTAGAACAGTCACCGTGAGTTCACCTGAGTTCGTGTTGTCACTTCCTTCACCGCTGAATGAGAAAATACTCGCGCAGCGGTGCCGTAAAGTGAGAGCACGAACTCCTCTCAGTGATACAATGCAGGAGGATTACCTCCTGTTAGTATGTCACCGGAGGCCCCGTAGAATAGTCACATCTCCCAATGTGACTGTTGTACACGTGAGGTCGTCATGGAACATTCGATATTAAAAGGACTACGTCGGACAGGAAATATTTGTGTTGGTTTATTATTTTATTTTTGTTGCAGGAGACGAGCGAGTTGGGGATTAGGCGATGCAGTAAGTATGGTAAATTAAGATTACTAAAGGACTTTATTCTGGCTGTTTCTTTATTGACCATATAACTTTAGGATTAGTAATGGATAGGTGTCTTATAGATGCCTCTCCATTACTAATCTGTGGGCTTGATGTCACCTGACAATACAAAGGTGACATCAACCCCACAAATATCTCACTTTCCACCGCTACTGGGCAAGTGGGAAGAGCGAGGCTAAGTGCCAGAATTGGCGCATCTATAAGTTGCGTCATTTCTGGGCCAGCTGAGAACTGATGTTTTTACCCTGGGGGGGTGCCAATATCCATGGCCCCTTCCCAGGTTATTAATATCAGTCCGCAGCTGTCTGCCTAGCTTTTGATGGTTCGATTTTATAGGGGAACCCCATGTCAATTTTTTTCTGGGGTTCCCCAGTAAAGGAAGCCTTGGAACCTTTATGGTTATTGTCTCCTTCCCAGAATGTTAAAATCAGCCCTCAGCCGTCAGCTTTCCCTCTGCTGGTTATGAAAATTACGTGGGAACCCACACAATTTTTTTAAAAGATAAACAGATATTGCGTTTCACGCACTATAAGGTGGTAAGTGAGCACTATATGGCAGTATATAAGCACTATATGGCAGTATATAAGCACCATAAGGTGGTATATGAGCACTATATGGCAGTATATAAGCACTATATGGCAGTATATAAGCACTATATGGCGGTATGTGTTCACTACATAGCAGTATATCATGAGTACTATTTGTTGGTACATGAGCACTATATGGCAGTATATAAGCAATATATGCTGATATGGTGGTAGAGCAAATGTTAGAGGAAATATATATACATATATATTATATTCACTTATATTTGTTTTGTGTGTGTAAACATTATATTTTTAACATGGTATGTAATGATATGGTCTTCAATGGAGAATGTAAAAAAAGAGGTTGGACAAGGAAATGACATCATAATTATTTTTTTTTTGTTGTTAAATAATATATCTTTATTTAGCTTGCAAATCTGCATCAAAACTGCGCGGATTTTCATCTGCGTTTTATGCCAAGACAGGAAGAATCTGCGGAGATTTTTACAAGAGCACAAATCTGCAACATGTGCACATACCCTTATGCTTACCTGCTGCCATCTTCACCTTTTATCACCATTGCTCCTGTCCGTCTCCAGCAGTTTGTGAGCTGTTGGATCTCTCCAGTGTTTCGTGGAGGTCACCACTCAGTACAAGTCTATGAGCGCCTCGTTCTGTTTTCTATACACTGAGACCTGGTGATGTAACTGCCGACCCATCAGAAGTTGGTGTCACAAGATGACGCTGCAAGAATGGAGCAGCGGTGAAGATGCTGAAGGGTAAGTATGAGGCTGTGTGCCCACGTTGTGTTTTTTAAGCGTTTTTGCCGCTGTGGAAACGCTTAAAAAACGCTAACAAAATGCATCCCATGCAATCCTATGGGATTCCGTAATTGCTGTGCCAATGCTGCGGATTTTTCCGCTGCGGAATCGCATAGTAGTAAAATGCGCAGCATGTCCATTAATTTTGCGGAATCGCGGCGAATCCACCGCCATAGGATTGTATTGAAGCGCTCACTTTACGCATGTGGCTATGCCCACCGTACGTAAAGTCAGCACTTCATGTGCAGATGGTACCCAGGGTCTGGACGAGAGGAGACTGTCCTCCATGCCCTGGGTACCATATTCCTGTAAAAAATAGAATTCAAATAAAAAATAGTGATATACTTACCGTCTGTCGGCTCCCGGAGTCCTCAGCAGCGCTGCCGGGAAGTTCCGTTCCCCAGCTTGCTTTGCGAGACTGACCTCTGATGACGTCGCGGTATACAAAGGTCATTCTCACAAAGCACGCCTGGGAACGAAACTTGCCTGCACCGCCGTTAAGGACCGGGATCGCCGCTGAGGAGATCGGGGGCCGCCAGGAGGTGAGTATATCCCTGTTTTTTATTATTTTTAACATCCTATCTTTTATTTTTGATGCAGCATAGGCAGCATCAATAGTAAAACGTTGGTCACACTTGTTAAGCACTATGCCTGACAAGTGTGACCAACCTGTCAATCACTTTTCCAAGTGATGCTTCAAATCGCTTGGAAAAGCGCTAGCATTCTGCAAGCTAAAAACGCTTGTGTTTTACAGGAAAACGCATGCGAAGTCCGCATGTGTTTTACCCGCGGCTGGGAGTTTCGGAAATGCTGCGGACAATTCCTTGTAAACTAAGATTGGGTGCATTATATGACCAGGCGACGAAACTTTTGTCTTGCCAAAATCCGACCATTCTGTGTCCATTAAATGATCAATATTTCTGCATTGATGCCAATGTATTTTCTTAACCTAAACCACATTTCGGAGGGTTTCAGCTTTCAAAAGGATAATTTATACAACCAATGGATGAATTTAATGTCAGGTTATAAGCTTCTTTTTACAGAACATGAATAAGCGACATAACTTCTGTCAGGGAGTGTATATCTATCCTCAGGGTTCTGGCAGTGAAATTACTCTGCTCGGCTGATGAAATGTCGGGTTTCCTATGAGATGGGTGCGTGGTCCATGGACCATGCGATTTTTTTTCTCGTATCCATTGACATGCATTGGCGTGTCTGGTCTGATATACGCGGCCATTCACACCATGCTGCGATGTCTTTCTCAGCCTGATTATAACTGAGGAAAAACTCGCAGGTGAGCACTGACTCATTGAATAACATTGGTCAGAGTGCAATGTGATGTTTTCTCGCACTGCACTCCTCTGTATTGTACACCAGTGTGAGCGAGCCCTAACTCTCAGGGTAGGTGCACACGGTCAGTAATCGGCAGCGCTTTGGACGCAGCACATGTCCGCTGCCGGCTATTGATCGCAGGTGATTCCGCATGTGATCACTGAACCATGTGGAATAATCACGTCCAATACACTGTATGGGTGAAATGTGTATTGCGGAGGCTCACGTCTCCATGTGATAAACAGACATGCTGCGGTCTGGAGAGACGCTCCACATGTCTGTCCCCATGGGTGATCTGCGGTCCGTCTCTGGAAGCATAGTGGGCATGAGAGTGCCTGAAATCCCTCCCACTATGCTGTAACATCTGGACGCTGCGCAAGTACACAGTGTCCAACCTGCAGCATTTACTGACCGTGTGCATCTGTCCTCAGAGTCTAGTGGTTTTGTGAGGGAAACATCTGTTACTGCAGCAAAATAGGGAATGTGACTACCACCGCTGTAACTGGCCACTACTCAGTAATCTGTGCACTTTGTAAGGCCGGGGTCACACTAACCGACGCAAAATACGGTCAGTATTTTACATGCGTAATACGGATGAATGGCCCCTAAACAGTGCTCCGTATGTCATCCGTAATCAAGGTGAGGTCGCGTATTTTGCGCATGTCAGCATCTGTATGTAATCCGTATGCTGAGATTTTCTCACAGGCTTGCAAAATGGACATATAATGGAGCCCTATGGCAGGGTTTCTAACACAAACCAAAGAATAGATATAGACACATAGAATGTATATATGTGTATATATATATATATATATATATATATATATATATATATATATATGTATTCTATGTGTCTATATCTATTCTTTGGTTTCTTTATTAAACCTGTCAGTGTGAGTTTACTGTATAGCGCACTGAATTGCCGGCTTTGCTAAAAGACACCTGGTGCGTATTTCTCGCAGGTCACATGTGTGGTCCGTGTGTAATCCATATTTTTTGCGCACCCATAGACTTGCATTGGCGTATTACGGCTGTAGTACGCTGACAATTGCAGCATGCTGCGATTGGCACGGAGCGTAGAATACGGATGAGAAATATACGGCTGGTGCGAGGGACCCCATAGAGAATCATTTGTCCGTGTGTAATGCGGGCTTTTAGCGCCTCTCACTCGGCCGTATTCCTCGCCAGTGTGACCCCGGCCTTATAGGTCATCTGATGACGGGTGAGGAGAGACGTGCAATTGCCTGTGCCGTTTACCTGCTTTCCCTGGTAATGTACAGTGATTCTTTCCTTTTATTTTGTTTTTGATATCTAGTGATCTATTATGGATTGATAATGGGATATAACTAGTATTGGTGTATGAGTTGCCGGATATTTAGCACCCATTACAGGTCTCTTCTACATTTGGGCCCTCTTGAATAATTGTTTTAATCTTGTTATAATTTTAAGAGTACTAATAAAATATTATATTGTTTTAAATCTTAATCTCTGGAACTCTTCTTTCGGCTATGTTCACATGTAAGTCCGAATTGTTGTTGATATTAAGCATATGCCCTGCAGGAGATAAAAGAACAGCAAACAGTGCATGAAAATAATATAGGGGGCTTAATTAATATCATCCCACCGCTTTTACAGTGGGGCTGCTGGTAATAGTAGAGTGCAGTGGGATGAATGGAGTGGTGGTCAGGCTGCCGAATGATGGGGGCACAGTGCTCCAACTCCCACCAGTCAGTACTATTGTTTACCGGCCCTGCGGATAGGTGGTTTCACCGGAGAACCCCTGTATCTAGTGACACATCCCCCATATATCCAGCTTTCCCAGGACTCTGAATGGCAGCAGCCTTGTGTCTGTCCCCACAGAGGCTGGTATATGGCTTTTCTAGGCTGCAGAATGCCACGTGTGAGCAGTGATGCTGGAGTATGGGAGCCTGTGAGGCTCTAATGACCCATCCGCCTGGCCATGCTGTGACAGTCCTCCATGCCGGAGCTGCGGCTCAGTGTGGGGGTCCGGGCAGGGGGGCTTTCTTGCTGTTTGAGCATTGAGTTCAGTCGCTGCCTGAATACAAGGAATGTGCAGCACAATGCGGCTAGCACAGGAATAAATGATGACTAGGAGGCGATTGTGTCTGTCACCAGCCCTGACCAATGTCCCCTGACCGGTCCTGTACTTCCGTCCTGTATGCCATGCTTGTCTCTACTGTCTACCATGCAGGGGTGCAGAGAACAAGAAATGTGGGCGGGGGAAGGGCGGCCTGTGCAGGCAATCACCTGATCGGTGCAGGGGAATGGGCGGAGCATCAGAGGGGACTTGTCTCCCACTGGCTGCTTGAATTCACGTATGCTAATGTAGAGAGGAGAGCAGATGCATTATGGGTGTGAGGTTTCCCAGCTCGGATACAAGTATAGAAGCTTCTAGTCACCCTGCAGTCACGGCTCTGATCACCCGCCATGGATCACAGATTACAGGGTCATTAGCAGTCACGTCCTGTGATGTCCCCTAATGTTACATGCAGGGTCCTGTCCCCTGGAGGGGCATCCCGGCCAGGAAGAGGTTAAGACTATACTTTCAGGGATCATTTCTATAGTGTGTGACTTGAGAAATGTGCTCTAAAGTGTCCAACCTTCCCAACCACGAGGAGGAGCTGTAGTGATCTCTCCTGAGCGTGAAGTGAGCTCTCAGTTCTGCTTCATTGCAGGGGCTGATTGCTGGTGATGATCGTTCTCCTTCTCTGTTACAGGGAGGGCGGAGGGGGAGATCACAAGCTGAGTGGGTGGGTTATTAAATAAGTAATCAAGATTAGATGGAGACAACTTTTTGTAAGTGTTTATGTAACTAATAATTTCTAGAAATCCCATCCACTGTAGTTTAACAGCTGACCTTTGGAGGCTGCTGAAATTTCTGAATGTGGTAAGGTAGCCTAATACCCGGGAACTACAGCAAGTGGCCGCGGAAGGAGACAATGAGAACGCGTGCGGCTGCTCACACCCCGGCAGCATTCGGACGTGCGGCTGCTCACACCCCGGCAGCATTCGGACGTGCGGCTGCTCACACCCCGGCAGCATACGGACGGTGATCACTTTGAACACTGTCAATGAAAAACAGAGAAAGGACCCCTGTATGCAAAGGAGGAGGCGGAACGTGCACCAAACTCATGATGGACGCCCTTTAAAGAGGTTATTCACTGCTAGGACAACCCCTTCATTAACCCCTTATTGGGTTTGGTTCCAATAAAATAAAAAATTCTCACCTCCAGTGCCGGCGCTGTTCCACCATTCGCAGTCCCAGGGCTGTGATGCTCCCAATCAGCGCTGGGTTTTTGTGTCCAACCCCCTACTCAATGCAGGAGTCACTAAACCATCTCAGATGTGTGTCCAGCCTCTGAAGACTTCCATTGCAGGAGAACTCACCACCTCTTGTGGAAAATGTATTTTATTTTCTATTCTCTGAGTCACCCCAGGTCATGAACCCACAACCATAAAATTACCATTACAGACAGATACTTTACGCTACTAAGTCACAAGCCCTGATGATTAGCCACAGCCCGGACGACCTCTTCATGTTCGGTTTCTCCGAATGTGGGGACAGTGACGCCAGCACTGATTGGGCACCAGGCACCATGTGTCATTCCATCGCTTCACACCCCTGGAACCGCGAGTGCCGACACCACTGGATCAGCGCCAGCATTGGAAGTGAGTATGATTTTTTTTATTTTATTAAGGCCAAACCTTTACTTGAAGACGGGGTTGTCCTAGTAGTGGATAATCCCTTTACAGCTACAGTCACACTATCAGTATTTATAAGCCAAAACCCGGAGTGGGTCAGAAATGCAGAATTAGTGCACGTGTTTCTATTATACTTTCCTCTGATTGTTCCTCACCTGGTTTTGGGTAACAAATACTGATGTAAAATACTGACCACATACTCAGTGTGAACGAGGCCTAATATTGAGTCTTTACAGCGTTTTTTTGGCAGTAAGAACATTGGGTATAAAATGCAGCTATTTGGTGAAGGTCCGTGTGATTTATCTACAGTATATGGTAATACCGTTAGATTTGTGAACCAAAAACAAAAAAAATGTGGCACAAATGCTTTTCTGCATTTTTTCTTTGTTTTTGCAGTTTTTCATTACTTTCAATTGGTAAAAGAAAACTGCAATGCTTAATGTCAGGAAAAAAGCAAATAATTCTGAAATCTCATTGCTTTTGCTGGTTCTATAAAACAAAGCTTCTTTTCCGCACAAATAAACGCCCCACAAATAATACTGAAAAACCGCACTGTGTGAATACCCCCTTATACTATAGATGATTACTATGTGATTGGTGCGGATCTGACATCTCCTGCACAGCCCTCAGTACCGGCGGTGGCTGAATGTATCGGCAGTGGCACGTCTGCCATGTACAGTGTATGTGCGCCACTTGCCAGCTCAGCACTAACACTGCACAGTCACTTATGCTAATGTGAGAGGAGAGCAGATGCATTATGGGTGTGAGGTTTCCCAGCTCGGATACAAGTGTAGAAGCTTCTAGTCACCCTGCAGTCTCTGATCACCCGCCATGGATCACACTGTATCAGCGTTTATTTACAGCCTTGTTATGTGTGATGTTGTGTTAATGAGTCTCCCTCATGTTACCCGCAGGGTCCTATCCCCCGGAGGGGCATCCCGGCCAGGAAGAGGTTAAGACTATACTTTCAGGGATCATTTCTATAGTGTGTGACTTGAGAAATGTGCTCTAAAGTGTCCAACCTTCCCAACCACGAGGAGGAGCTGTAGTGATCTCTCCTGAGCGTGAAGTGAGCTCTCAGTTCTGCTTCATTGCAGGGGCTGATTGCTGGTGATGATCGTTCTCCTTCTCTGTTACAGAGAGGGCGGAGGGGGAGATCACAAGCTGAGTGGGTGGGTTTTTTTTTTTTAAAACTTAATAATATTAGAAAGATTTATGCTTGGTTTGCTGCTCTCAGTGATGTTTTCTCTGTTTTGAATCCCAGCTGTGGCTGATTGTGAGTAGTGGTGCCCCCTTCAGCTCTGTATGGTGGGCTTCCCCCATGTGTGTTACTTGCCAGCTCAGCTGCTCAGACTTCAGGTATTTGGTGTCCTACAGACATAAGAGCACTCTGCATGGCACTGAATTCTCCAGTTTCCTCCCACAATCTAAAGACATATGATGGTGAATCTAGATTGTGAGCCCCAATGGGGGCAGTGACGTGTCGGCACTCGCGGTCCCAGGGGTGTGAAGCGATGGAATGACACATGGTGCCTGGTGCCCAATCAGTGCTGGCGTCAATGTCCCCACATTCGGACAATCCAAACATGACGAGGTAGTTCGGGCTGTGGCTCATCATCAGGGCTTGTGACTCAGTTCATGACCTGGGGTGAGTCACAGAGAAAAGAAAAAAAAATACATTTTCCACGAGAGGTGGTGAGTTCTCCTTCAATGGAAGTCTTTAAACAGAGGCTGAACAGACATCTGTCAGCGGTAAATCCTGCATTGAGCAGGGGTGTGAGCAGCCGCACGCGTTCTCATTGCCTCCTTTCTTCTGCCGCCGCTTGCTGTAGTTCCCGTGTATTAGGCTACCTTACCACATTCAGAAATGTATGCAGCATCAAAACCGCAGTAGCCGACTGTTATAGTATAGTGGATGGGACTTCAAGAAATCAGTGTAGTGAATTCTAATTGAGTAAAACAATCATTATTTATAAAAACAATTCTGTTGAGTTCTCTCTTTCATTAGTTATTTAATAACCCAACCACTGAGCTTGTGATTTCCCCCTCCGCCCTTCTATTGGTCCACATGTTACATAGCACACACTGCACATTAATACAACATTTAGAGCGTGATTGATTCAGCGCCATCTACTAACTACACATGAAATGTCAAGGTATTGCATAGCACAATCTGTTATTACACCTATAAACAAAAGATCTCTTTCATTTTCATTCCTTATTAAAACTCAATTAAAAAAAAAAATATCCCCCCACTCAGCTTGTGATCTCCCCCTCCGCCCTCTCTGTAACAGAGAAGGAGAACGATCATCACCAGCAATCAGCCCCTGCAATGAAGCAGAACTGAGAGCTCACTTCACGCTCAGGAGAGATCACTACAGCTCCTCCTCGTGGTTGGGAAGGTTGGACACTTTAGAGCACATTTCTCAAGTCACACACTATAGAAATGATCCCTGAAAGTATAGTCTTAACCTCTTCCTGGCCGGGATGCCCCTCCGGGGGATAGGACCCTGCGGGTAACATTAGGGAGACTCATTAACACAACATCACACATAACAAGGCTGTAAATAAACGCTGATACAGTGTGATCCATGGCGGGTGATCAGAGACTGCAGGGCGACTAGAAGCTTCTAGACTTGTATCCAAGCTGGGAAACCTCACACCCATAATGCATCTGCTCTCATCTCTACATTAGCATAAGTGACTGTGCAATGTTAAGGTACTGTCACACTAAGGCCTCTTTCACACATCAGGTTTTCACCGTCAGGCGCGATCCGGCTCTTTTGACAAAAACCGGATCCGGCGAAATGCAATGCCGGATCCGGTTTCCCCCCATTGACTTGCATTAGCACCGGATGGCCTTGCGTTTCGTCCGGTTTTCGCCGGATCCGTCAATGTGTCGCAATCCGGCGTCTGGAAAAAACGGCTACTGTAACGTTTTTTGTCTCCGGCGAAACAGCCGGAGTCCCCGGATCCGGCGCGTCCGGCTTTTTCACACAATGAAAGTTTATGAGCGCCGCAATGTGCCTGATCAGGCGAAAGCCGGATCCGGGTTTTTGGGTCTGAGCATGCTCAGTAGCTCTGCCCACAGCACACATATATAAAACCATGACAGTGGGACCCTCAGCCACACTCAACATGCCACCCAAGACAGGAACCAGCCGTAGGAGAAGGCAGGAGACAACTACACCACCACCAGCACCACCACCCCAAATGGAGCAAAGCGACCATGCGGAACAACCGGAGGGGAGTCCACCAGCAGATGACAGACGGTAATTATCAAATCCCCCATTCCTCAAAACTAGAGCCATGGAATATCAAGATATTCATTGGCCCTTTGTTTCTCTTTATTCAACAACCGCCCAAGAGATGCAGCAGCAGCACCACCCACAGGAGTGGAGTCTGACCAGCAGGAGGACACCACATCTTCTTCTGGGAGCCCTCCCTCGCATCGTCAGCGTTTGACGGTAAGTTATAACACATAGAAAACAATGTACCGCAGACATCACACAGCAAACAAATATGCCAACATCCAAACACATAAATTTTTTTCTTTTCTTCTCTAGTCTTCCCAATCTGGTGCTCGGCCAAGAGGTCCTCGCAGTGCCTCCCAGGGTCGTCGGTGACAGCAGCACGGCGGTCACCAGCGTGTAAGTATAATAATTTAGTTACATTTTGGTACACTTTTTATTTCATGTCTTAAAGTGTGGTGCCTAATTTTGATATTTTTCTCTTTTACTCTAACAGCCTTCACAGCGTGCTCCCGACTCAGACGGTGAGGATGGAGGAATTGATGTGGACCACCTCATCGATCTCGTCAGAGAAAGGGAGCCGCTATGGAATATGGCTGAATTCCGCCATGCTGACCTGATTGTTACCCGACGGCTCTGGGAGGAAATCTGTTCGCTCCTTGTGGACCGCTGGGAGGACCTCGATGCTCGGGCCCAGATTAAAGAGCGTAAGTATATACAGTACCGGTTGCTTGATGTAAACCAGTGTTTCCCGAACTCCAGTCCTCGTGGTCCCCACGGATCATGTGTTCAGGATTTCAATTTACTATGGAAATCCTGAAAACATGACCCCTGGGGACCATGAGGACTGGAGTTTGGGAAACACTGATGTTGTATACTAACCACTCCTTTCTCGTTTCAGGGGACAGAATTGTGAAGCGGTGGCAGTCTGTGAGGGATCGTTTCAAGAAGGAGTTCAATAAAGAGATGCGGACCCCGAGTGGATCTGGAGGACGCAGGAGCAAGTACAAGTACGCCCGAGCCCTGTCGTTCCTCCGGGATACAATGGTCACCAGAAGGTAAATATTACACACCACATGTAAAAAAAAAAATGTTTAGATGTAAAAAAATTTTTTCAGCCAGGGCCATACCATGTCACTATTTTAATTGTTTTTTTTTCTTTTTATTCCACAGCACGGTGAGCAGCACTCGGGAGCCTGCACGGTTGGACCCTTCTGAGGTGATCCCTTTGGAGACCGGCACCGAGGGACACTTCGACCGCCCCGGTACATCTGCACCTTCCCAGCCTTCCCACACATTCGACCCATCTGTCCCATTCACCAGCACAGGAGCATCGTGGCCGCCTACATTACATGAAGCTGCTGGTGAGGAGATCGCTTTCCCTTTACCCCACCCTTCTGCCCCTGCCACCTCTAGTACACCTGCGGGTACTGGGCGGCAGCGGCAGAGGGGTCAGGAAAAGACTTATGCGCCAGAGTTCTTGCATCTGAATGCATCTTTCCAGAACTGTCTAAAAGTCTTGTCAGAGCAAATCTCCGCAGGCTTTCAGCAGATCAACTCCAGCATTCTGGAGGTGAAGACACTTCTGCAAACCATGCATTCAGAAGCAAGATCTTCGCCAAACCACACCTTTTTCAGGTCTGTTGTGGAGCACATGGAAACGCTCTCTCCTAGCCAGCAGATGCATGTAATGCATTCATGCCACGGTGCTCTCCAGCACGTTACCTCCCAACCTCCTCCTCCCACCCCAGTAGTTCCTCCACCTGCACCCCCTCCAGCCACTTTCCCTCCTCCCCCTCCTATTACATACCAGCCACCTCCCCAGTACCAGCAACCTCCCCAGTACCAGCAACCTCCCCAGTACCAGACATCTCGCCACTTCCAGCAACCTGCCCCGTACCAAACTCCTTCCCCGTACCAAACTCATTCCCCATACCACTTTCCATCCACATCATCTGCTCCTACAGTCCCTGCCCAACCCTCCACTCCACCGCCCACCACCTCTTCTGCCTCCCACATGTCCACCCATTCTCTAGCTTTTTCCACACCATCACCTCTAACTGTTCCTTCCCCACCACGATCCCAGTCCTCTCTCCACACTCCCAGTGTCGAAGTGTCCCGCAGCCCCTCCAGCAGTATTTCCACCCCACACTACACAAATTTATAAAAATGTGTATGTAAATAAATGACCAATTTTATGGTTTCAAAGGTTTATTAAAAAAGTTTATTTAAATTTCAAAAAAGCTTACTAAAAAAAAAAATTTTTTCAATAAAAGTTTAATTATTGTTTTACAATGGTTGTCTGTCATTTCTTTCTGTGGCGAAATATGGTTAAAAAAAAAGGTTAAATACAGGGTGTTTAAAAGGTAAAAAGGTTTTCAAAACCAGGTATATAACTGTGGGTAAATTTTAGCTTTTTGCCACAGTTGTGTTCCTGGTTGTGTTTGAAGCAAAGTATTTCACCTGAAAAGTTGTGTTTATTGTTGGTGATTTCCTAACAATGTACACAACTTTTGTTAAAAGGTGAAATACTTTGCATAAAACACAACCAGGTACACACCTGTGGCCTAAAGCTAAAAATAGAGACCATGACAAGATAGCCAACTTTGGTTGGCAAAGGTATATACTGTTGGTACAGAAGGTACACAAGTTTGGTTAGGGCACAAATCTTTCACACTCTGTCATCCTGCCAGTGTACTCTGCCTTGAGGTGACATAAAGTATAGTGCAAAATTATCCCTCATTACTGAAACCGTCACAGAACTTCTAGTGGTAATGTCATGGTAATCTTGCAAGGTGGTTTCTTCAGAGGTGTCCTCAATGGAAATGGGTTCCTTGCAGATAACAAAATTGTGGAGTACCACGCAAGCTTTGATCACCTCGTCCACAGTTTCTGTCTTGAGGTTGATCGCAGTCAATAGGACCCGCCATTTGGCTGTCAGAATACCAAAGGTACATTCAACCATTCTTCTTGCTCTTGTGAGGCGGTAATTAAAAATGCGTTTTGTTCTTGTCAATCCTCTGCTACCGTACGGTTTGAAAAGGTGTTCTGACAGCTGGAAGGCTTCATCCCCTACACAGACAAATGGCATAGGTGGACCAGATGTTTGCGGCAGCGGTCTAGGGGGTGGGATCTGGAAGGTGTTTCCATACAGTTTACGCCCCATGGCAGACAGTTTGAAAACTTGAGAGTCATTGGAGCGGCCATAGGCCCCAATATCAACCGCAATAAATTTGTATTCCGCGTCAGCGATGGCCATGAGGACAATTGAAAAATATTTCTTGTAATTGAAATATTCCGATCCCGATCCGGCTGGCTTTACAATGCGGATATGTTTCCCGTCCACAGCGCCCAAGCAGTTGGGAAACTGACATATCTGTTGAAACTTTTCTGAAATTTCAATCCACCTCTCTGTTGTGGGCTCTGGTAAAAACTCTTCAGCTAAGGAGTCCCACAGTGCACGGCATGTGTACTTCACTATTCCAGATATGGTGGAAATCCAGAGTCTGTACTGGAAATGCAGTGACGAAAGGGATTCTCCAGTTGCAAGAAATCTGTGGGGAATTAAAAAACAATCAATTAGTTTAAAATCACAGCATTACATACCTAAACTCAGCTATAACACTTGGAGATACAAACTACCACCAACAAGATTGCAGTGAAAGTGTGCTCTGATGCGAGCATATCCAATAAATGTGGCTTACCTTAAAGTCACCATCAGACGCTCTGCGGGTGAAGAGAAGCGGCAATAGGTGTCCGCTTTTCTTATGAGGTGTGCAATGCGCTCCACCAAGTAATCAAAATTCTCCATTTTCATCCGAACATATCCAAAAAATTTATCCGGGTTTCGTCTAAGGTCCATGCAGAGTGTAGAATAGACCCCACGCGTCATTCTCTTGGCTGTGATGGGGTGGATCCACAAACGTCGTCTACGATGCCTGATGCGCTGCTGTCTCGCTCTCTCCTTCTCCAGAACAATCACCCTCAAACGATTCGCCTCCGCTGTAAAATCCGCCAAATCCTTCAAAATATTTCCAATCACAACATCCATCTTCGCCAGTCACTTGCTCTTCTCTCCAACCTGCACTTTCTCCTCTACAACCTGTCAAAGAAGGGCTGTAGGAACACTCTATATATAGTTTTTCAGTAGCCAATCCAGTTCGGAAGGCCACAAGGGGCGTTGTTAAAAACCGGATCCGGCGTAATCCGTCGAAAAATGGATCGAAAACCGGATGAGACGGATCCGGTTTTGGCTGTCATACGCAAAAGGGATCCGGCAGAAAACCGGATCCGTCACATCCGGTTTTACAAAACATTTGCCGGATCCGGCGCTCCGGCACGACGCCGGAACGCGCCTGACGGCGAAAACCTGATGTGTGAACGTAGCCTAAGAGATATCGCTAGCAATATTGCTATAACTTGTGACGTTATAGCGATATTGCTAGCGATATTGCTGTATCTGATACCTACAACCCGCTCCCCCGCTGATTGCGCGATAACAGGCTGGACTGTTTCTCGTCGTCAGCTTCCTGCGGCGCTTCCTGCTGTGACGACGAACGTGGAGCCGGGCGGGAGGACGCAGGATCGCCTGGTGTGACAGGTAAGTAGCGACCCCCGTCCCCAGCAATGTCGCTAGTGAGATCTGCCTGTGTGGCAGCTCACTAGCGACCACTTAGCGATGCACCAGCGATCCTGACCGCGTCATATCGCTGGTCGGGATCGCTGGTGCATCGCTAAGTATGACAGTACCTTTACTGCTGAGCTGGCAAGTGGCGCACATACACTGTACATGGCAGACATGCCGCTGCCGATACAATCAGCCACCGCCGGTACTGAGGGCTGTGCAGGAGATGTCAGATCCGCACTAATCACATATTAATCATCTATAGTATAAGGGGTTATTCACACAGTGCAGTTTTTCAGTATTATTTTTGGTGCGAGTTTAAGCACTGCAGTTTTCGTTTACCAATTGAAAGTGAAAAACCGCAAAAACAAAGTAAAAATGCAGAACAACATTTCTGCTGTATTTTTTGCTGTATTTTTGGCTCATAATTCTAATTACCGTATCCTGTATATAATAACTAGACTAGATGGAGGCCCGATGCTATCGCATTGGGAGGGCGGTAATGTCATGATGGGGGCAGGCTTTGCAGCATTGAGAATCTGTCCCCCATGTGCTCACCCACCTATCCACTCTCTTTTCCCCATGTGCTGACTTCTCCTGACTTCTGTCTGTGCTCTCTTCTTTGACCTGTCTACCTCATGTGTTATCCCACTTGTCTGCTGTCTCTCTCCTTCCTGTACTGTGTTCTCCCGTCATGTGCTGTCCCGTTTGAGCTGTCTCCCCCTGTGCGCTTTCTCTCTCACCCATCTGCTGTCTTCTCCTCTCATGTCATCTCTTCTTTGACCTGTGTACCCCATGTGCTCTCCCCCTTGTCTGCTCTCTCTCTCCACCACTGTGCTGTCTTTTTCCCTCATGTGTTGTCTCGTTTGAGCTGTCTACTCCTGTTTGTCCTCTTTTCTATGTGCACACAAATTGTCTGTGTCTGACCGTGTACAGAACATACCACAGCTCCTGGGCAGGGGAGGAAGCAAAAGACAATACTGACATTACAGCAGGAGATCGCAGAGGATACATTTTGTGAGGTAAAATATTATTTAAAGACAGTCAGTGAAATATTTTACCTCACAAAATGAATCCTCTGTGAATCCTCTCCTCACCTGCCCTGGGAGGTTTGCACGTTCATGACCAGGCCAATTTTTACAATTCTGACCACTGTCCCTTTATGAGGTAATAACTCTGGAACGCTTCCATGGATCCTGGTGATTCTGACATTGCTTTCTCGAGACATATTGTACTTCATGTTAGTGGTAAAATTTCATTAATTTAACTTGCATTTATGTGTGAAAAAAATGGAAATTTGGTGAAAATTTTGAAAATTTCGCAATTTTCCAACTTTGAATTTTTATGCTCTTAAATAACAGAGATATGGCACACAAAAAGCTTAATAAGTAACATTTCCCACATGTTTACTTTACATCAGCACAGTTTGGGAACCAAACTTTTTTTTTGTTAGGAAGTTATAAGGGTTAAAAGTTGACCAGCGATTTCTCATTTTTACAACACCATTTTATTTTTAGGGACCACATCACTTTTGAAGCCACTTTGAGGGGTCTATATGATAGAAAATACCCAAAAGTGACACCATTCTGAAAACTGCACCCCTCAAGGTGCTCAAAACCACATTTAAGAAGTTTATTAACCCTTCAGGTGCTTCACAGGAGAAATTGGACTGAAAAAGTTATTGTGCAATTTGTCCTGAGTACGCCGATACCTGATATGTGGGGGGGAACCACTGTTTGGGCGCATGGCAGACCTCAGTAGGGAAGGAGCGCCTATTGACTTTTTCACTTCAAAATTGGCTGGAATTCAGATCGGACGCCATGTCACGTTTGGGGACTCCCTGATGTACCTAAACAGTGGAAACCCCCCACAAGTGACCCCATTTTGGAAACTAGACCCCCCAAGGAACTTATCTAGATATGTGGTGGGCACTTTGAAACCCCAAGGGCTTCACAGAAGTTTATAACGTACAGCCGTACAATTAAAAAAATCATATTTTTTCCACAAAAATGATCTTTTCACCCCCAAATTTTATTTTCCCAAGAGTAACAGGCCCCCAAAAGTTATTGTGCAATTTGTCCTGAGTACACTGATACCCCATATATGTGGGTAAACCACTATTTGGGCACATGGCAGAGCTCGGAAGGGAAGCAGCGCCATTTAACTTTTTTGGCTGGAATTGAGATCGGATGCCATGTCACGTTTGGAAAGCCCCTGATGTGCCAAAACAGTGGAAATCCCCCAATTCTAACTCTAACCCTAGCTCTGACCCTAGCCCTAATCCTGACCCTAGCCCTAATGGGAAAATGGAAATAAATTTAAAAAAAAATTTGTTTTATTATTTTTCCCTAAGGGGGTGATAACGAGGGGTTTGATTTACTATTTATGGCGGTTTTTATGTTTGGCAGCTGTCATACGCTAAAAGACGCTTTTTATTGTAAAAATTGTTTTTGCATCACCACATTTTGAGAGCTATAATTTTTCCATATTTTGACCCACCGAGTCATGTGAGGTCTTATTTTTTGAGGGACGAGTTGACGTTTTTATTGGTACCATTTTCGGGCACGTGACTTTTTTGATCGCTTTTTATTCCGATTTTTGGGACGCAGAATGAACAAAAACCAGCGTTTCATGAATTTCTTTTGGGGGGTGCGGTTACACCGTTCCACGTGCGGTAAAATTGATAAAGCCCTTTTATTCTTCGGGTCAGTACGGTTACAGCGATACCTCATTTAGGTCGTTTTTATGTTGCGGCGCTTTTATGCAATGAAAACAACTTCTATATAAAAAATAATTACTTTTGCATCGCTTTATTCTGCGAGCTATAACTTTTTTATTTTTTTGCTGATGATGCTGTGTGGCGGCTCGTTTTTTGCGGGACAAGATGACATTTTCAGCGGTACCATGGATATTTATATGTGTCTTTTTGATCGTGCGTTATTGCACTTTTTGTTCGGCGATATGATAATAAATCATTATTTTTTGCTTTGTATTTTTTTTTCTTTTTTAAGGGGTTCGCTAAAGGGGTTAACTAATGGGACAGTTTTATAGGGTGGGTCATTACGGACGCGGCGATACCAAATATGTGTACTTTTATTGTTTTTTTGTTGTTTTATTTTCAAAAAATGAATTTATAAGGGAATATATATTTTTTTAATTATTTTTACACTTTTTTTTTTTTGCTTTATTATAATGTCCCATGGGGGACATCACTGTCCTGTGACAGATCGCTGATCTGTCACATCACAGATCGCTATGACAGATCAGCGATCTGTCACAGGCACTGCTGCAGGCTTCCTCATGCCTGCGCTCTGCGGGCAGTGAGAAGCCAGCTCCCTGCAGTCCCCCGAAGGTCCCCGTCGCCATGTTGAATCCGGGGACTTGCAGGCAAAGCGACCCCTGCAGCGGCGCTGCACATCGCACTGCTGTGGGGGTCGCAGGGAAGCACAGAGGGAGCCCCCTCCCTGCCGATACTTCGTTTAATCCCCGATACACCGCGATCATGTTTGATCGCGGTGTGCCAGGGGTTAACGTGTCGGGGCGCCCCTGATACATTGTGCCGGGTGTCAGCTGTGATAATCAGCTGACGCCTGGCCGCGATCAGCGGCGCTCACCACGTGAGCGCCGCTGATCGCATTAGACGTACTATTCTGTCCTTGGGACTAAGGTCCCAGGTCACATGGACGGAATAGTACGTCTAATGTAGGAAAGGGGTTAATGTGACGGGCTTCCTCTGCCTGTAGACGCATCGTGCATCTGCCACTGGGATCAGACGCATGATTCACTGTGCCTGCGTGGAATTCAGGCAGGCGCAGTAAATCAGACCACCGCCATCTTTGTGCAGACAGATAGCGGCAGTCACATTAAACCAGTGCATGCGCTCCTCCTGTACAAAGATGACGGCGGTCATTGAGTCATTCTGCTGATCCCGGCGGCATGTTCGTGACGGGGTTCCACTGGTGGTGCTGCACATGTGGCTGCGTACGGCGTATACAGTGTGTGTGTTTGTCATGTGTACGGCATATACAGAGCGTTTGTGTGGTGCGTACGGCGTATACAGTGTGTGTGTGGTCCTACGGCATATACACTATGTGCACACGGTGCGGATTCTGCTGTGGATCCGCAGCGTTTCAGGCTCTGCAGGTCCGCAGCAGATTTAGGTGCATTGTACAGTACCATTGTTTTCAATGGTAAACTGAAAAACGCTGAGCACATGCTGCAGATTTTTCCGCTCGGATTTGCTGCGGGTTCAAATCCGCAGCATGACGATTCTTTGTGCGGAATCCGCAGCGGTTTCACACCTTCTCCATTGTAGAGGTGTGAAACCGCAGGTCTTTTTGACCTAAGAATTTACCTGCGGATTTCTCCAAATCCGCGCGTAAAAATCCGCAGGACCAAAATCTATGTGTGCACACCATATAGTGTGCGTGTGGTGCGTACAGCGTATACAGTGTGTGAGTGTGTGATGCGACGGTGTTCCACTGGTGGTGCTGCGCAAGAGGATGCATACAGCGCTTACAGTGTTTGTGTGTGTCGTGCTTACGGCATATACAGAGTTTGTGTCGTGCGTACGGTGTATACGGTGTGTGTGTGTGTGGTGTGACGGTGTTCCGCTGCTGGTACCATGCAAGAGTCTGGTACCACCAGCAGTTTCCATATTGAGTCACCCATCACTTTGGTGTCCCAATATGGCGGTCGGTGAACTTCTGCCGCTTGGAATTCTGGGATCCGGACACATCAGGACGGAACAGGATGTGAAGACATTACAAGGTAATTCTATATTAGATTTATTTAATTAACATTTGCTACACTAATTTCTAGAAATCTTCATCCACTATACTGTAACAGTGGGCTTCTGCGCTTCTGGCACTGCAGAAATTTCTGAATGTGGTAAGGTAGCCTAATACCCGGGAACTACAGCAAGCGGCCGCAGAAGAAAGGAGGCAATGAGAACGCGTGCGGCTGCTCACACCCCGGCAGCATTCGGGCGGTGATCACTTTGAACACTGTCAATGAAATACAGAGAAAGGACCCCTGTATGCAAAGGAGGCGGAACGTGCACCAAACTCTTGACCTTTAAAGGGGTTATCCACTACTAGTACAAGCCCTTCCTGATCTCTATGTTTCGTCCCAATAAAATAAAAAATCTTCTACTTATATTCCTATAAAGTTCTTATACTCCAGTGCCGGCGCTGTTCCAGCATTCGCGGACCCGGGGCTGTGATGCAGTAGAATGACACAAGATGCTCCCAATCAGCGCCAGGTCATCGTGTCCAACCCTCTGCTCAATGCAGGATTCACTAAACCATCACAGACAGATGTGTGTCCAGCCTCTGTCTGAAGACTTCCATTGAAGGAGAACTCACCACCTCTTGTGGAAAATGTATTTTATTTTCTATTCTCTGTGAGTCACCCCAGGTCATGAACCCACAACCTTAACATTACCATTACACACAGATACTTTACGCTACTGAACCACAAGCGCTGATGATTAGCCACAGCCCGGACGACCTCTTCATGTTCGGTTTGTCTGAATGTGGGGACAGTGACGCCAGCACTGATTGGGCATCAGGCACCATGTGTCATTCCATCGCTTCACACCCCTGGGACCGCGAGTGCTGACACCACTGGATCGGCGCCAGCACCGGAAGTGAGTATGATTTTTTTTGTTTTATTGCGGCCAAACCTTCGGTTCAAGAAGGGGTTGTCCTAGTAGTGGATAATCCCTTCACAGCTACGGGCATTCTATCAGGCTGTGTGCCCACATAAGAGTTTTTTTTGTGTTTTTTAACCATTTTTTCCATGCAAAAACGCATACATTAAGCATCCCATTCTTATAATGCATTCTGCTATTTTTGTGGACATGAAGCATTTTTTTCCGCAAAAAAAACCGCATCGCGGTAAAAAACATAGCATTTTCATTAATTTTGCGGTAAAAAATGCATTTCCAATATATTCTATGAGAATGTGGATGCTCCGTAAAAAAACGCATAAAAATGCGCAGGAATTTTCTGCATACGTGGGCACATAGCCTCAGTATTTATAAGCCAAAACCCGGCGTGGGTCAGAAATGCAGAATTGGTGCACGTGTTTCTATTGTACCTTCCTCTGATTGTTCCTCACCTGGTTTTGGCTTAGGCCTGTTTCTCACTTCCGTTTGCAGGTGTCAGTCTCAATCCGCCGTTTGGGGAAAAAAACGGGTGTGACGGATTTGCCTGGCGGAGCCGTTTTTTTCCCCCATAGACTTATATTAGCGGCGGATTGCGACAGATGGCCTTCCGTTGCGTACGTTGTGCGGCGGATCCATTATAAAATTGGGGTCTGTCTGGAAAAAAAAAACGTCCATAGGAACGTTTTTTGTCTGCGTCAAAAAGGCGGACGGTGACGGATCCGTCGGCGTCCATTGTCTGGTAGAATGGACGCCTATGGGCGACGGATCCGTCCCCGTACGTCCCATGACGGAATCAATTGACGGATTCCGTTTCTTTAAACTGAGCATGCCCGAAAGAATTTCCTTTTATGAAATTTAACCCCAAAACCTGTTCTGGCACAAAAAATCTCTCTCTCTCTCGAACAAACAAATCTGTCCCTTTAAAATTCCACCAACTACTGCTTCAATGGATCCGTCGCATCAGTTGTTTGCAATCTGCAACGGATCGGTTTTTTCAACACTTGGACGGATTGTGACTGACGCCTGAAAACAGAAGTGTGAAACAGGCCTTAAAAAAATACTGGGGTAAAATACTGACCACATACTCAGTGTGAACGAGGCCTAATATTGAGTCTTTGCAGCGTTTTTTTTTGGCACTAAGAACGTTGTGTAGAAAATGCAGCTATTTGGTTTGTGAACCAAAAATACAGAAAAAATGCAGCACAAATGTTGATCTGCAATTTTCTTTGTTTTTGCAGTTTTTCATTACTTTCAATTGGTAAAAGAAAACTGCAGTGCTTAATGTCAGGAAAAAAGCAAAGAATTCTGAAATCTCATTGCTTTTGCTGGTTCTATAAAACAAAGCTTCTTTTCCGCACAAATAAAGGCACCACAAATAATACTTGCAAAACCGCACTGTGTGAATAACCCCTTATACTATAGATGGTTAAGGGTGTGTGCACACGCTGCGGATTCTGCTGCGGGTCCGGTGCGGTTTTCACCCTGCGGATCTGCAGCAGTTTCTGCTGCGGTGTACAGTACCATTATAACCTATGAAAAACAAAAACCGCTGTGCGCATGCTGCGGATTTTTCCGCGCGGATTTGCAACGGTTTCTAATCCGCAGCATGTCAATTCTTTGTGCGGATTCCGCAGCGGTTTTACACCTGCTCCGTGATCAGGTGTCAAACCGCAGGGCAAAACCGCAGTCTAATCCGCAGATAAACCGCAGGTCTTTTGACCTGCGGATTTACCTGCAGATTTTGCAAAATCCGCGCAGAAAAATCCGCAGCACAATCCGCAACGTGTGCACTTACCCTAATATGCGATTGGTGCGGATCTGACATCTCCTGCACAGCCCTCAGTACCGGCGGTGGCTGAATGTATCGGCAGTAGCACGGTGTGCCATGTACAGTGTATGTGCGCCACTTGCCAGCTCAGCACTAAGGCTACTTTCACACATCAGGTTTTCGGTGTCAGGCGCGTTTTGGCGTCGTGCCGGAGCGCCGGATCCGGCAAATATTTCGTAAAACCGGATGTGACGGATCCGTTTTTCTGCCGGATCCGTCTTGTTCTTGACAGACAAAACCAGATCCGTCTCATCCGGTTCATCCGGTTTTTGTTCCGTTTTTTGACGGATTACGCCGGATCCGGTTTTTAAAATTGACCCTTGTGGCCTTCCGAACGGGATTGGCTACTGAAAAACTATATATAGCATGTTCCTACAGCCCTTCTTTGACAGGTTGTAGAGGAGAAAGTGCAGGTTGGAGAGAAGAGCAAGTTACTGGCGAAGATGGATGTTGTGATTGGAAATATTTTGAAGAATTTGGCGGATTTTACAGCGGAGGCGAATCGTTTGAGGGTGATTGTTCTGGAGAAGGAGAGAGTGAGACAGCAGCGCATCAGGCATCGTAGACGACGTTTGTGGATCCACCCCATCACAGCCAAGAGAATGACGCGTGGGGTCTATTCTACACTCTGCATGGACCTTAGACGAAACCCGGATAAATTTTTTGGATATGTTCGGATGAAAATGGAGAATTTTGATTACTTGGTGGAGCGCATTGCACACCTCATAAGAAAAGCGGACACCTATTGCCGCTTCTCTGTTTCACCCGCAGAGCGTCTGATGGTGACTTTAAGGTAAGCCACATTTATTGGATATGCTCGCATCAGAGCACACTTTCACTGCAATCTTGTTGGTGGTAGTTTGTATCTCCAAGTGTTATAGCTGAGTTTTGGTATGTAATGCTGTGATTTTAAACTAATTGATTGTTTTTTAATTCCCCACAGATTTCTTGCAACTGGAGAATCCCTTTCGTCACTGCATTTCCAGTACAGACTCTGGATTTCCACCATATCTGGAATAGTGAAGTACACATGCCGTGCACTGTGGGACTCCTTAGCTGAAGAGTTTTTACCAGAGCCCACAACAGAGAGGTGGATTGAAATTTCAGAAAAGTTTCAACAGATATGTCAGTTTCCCAACTGCTTGGGCGCTGTGGACGGGAAACATATCCGCATTGTAAAGCCAGCCGGATCGGGATCGGAATATTTCAATTACAAGAAATATTTTTCAATTGTCCTCATGGCCATCGCTGACGCGGAATACAAATTTATTGCTGTTGATATTGGGGCCTATGGCCGCTCCAATGACTCTCAAGTTTTCAAACTGTCTGCCATGGGGCGTAAACTGTATGGAAACACCTTCCAGTTCCCACCACCTAGACCGCTGCCGCAAACATCTGGTCCACCAATGCCATTTGTCTGTGTAGGGGATGAAGCCTCCCAGCTGTCAGAACACCTTTTGAAACCGTACTCTAGCAGAGGATTGACAAGAACAAAACGCATTTTTAATTACCGCCTCACAAGAGCAAGAAGAATGGTTGAATGTACCTTTGGTATTCTGACAGCCAAATGGCGGGTCCTATTGACTGCGATCAACCTCACGACAGAAACTGTGGACGAGGTGATCAAAGCTTGCGTGGTACTCCACAATTTTGTTATCTGCAAGGAACCCATTTCCATTGAGGACACCTCTGAAGAAACCACCTTGCAAGATTACCATGACATTACCACTAGAAGTTCTGTGACGGTTTCAGTAATGAGGGACAATTTTGCACTATACTTTATGTCACCTCAAGGCAGAGTACACTGGCAGGATGACAGAGTGTGAAAGATTTGTGCCCTTAACCAAACTTGTGTACCAACAGTATATACCTTTGCCAACCAAAGTTGGCTATCTTGTCATGGTCTTACTATTTTTACCTTTAGGCCACAGGTGTGTACCTGGTTGTGTTTTATGCAAAGTATTTCACCTTTTAACAAAAGTTGTGTACATTGTTAGGAAATCACCAACAATAAACACAACTTTTTAGGTGAAATACTTTGCTTCAAACACAACCAGGAACACAACTGTGGCAAAAAGGTAAAATGTACCCACAGTTATATACCTGGTTTTAATAATAATAATAATAATCTTTATTTTTATATAGCGCTAACATATTCCGCAGCGCTTTACATTTTTGCACACATCATCATCACTGTCCCCGATGGGGCTCACAATCTAAATTCCCTATTAGTATGTCTTTAGAATGTGGGAGGAAACCGGAGTGCCTGGAGGAAACCCACGCAAACACGGGGAGAACATACAAACTCCTTGCAGAGTTTTGAATACCTTTTTACCTTTGAAGTACCCTGTATTTAACCTTTCTTTTTAAACATAGTTCGCCGCAGAAAGAAATGACAGACAACCATTGTGAAACGATAATTTAACTTTTCTTTAAAAATTTTTTTTTTGTAAAATGTTTTTAATGTGCAAAAAACTTTTTTAATAAAGGTTTTAAAAACAATAGGCATTTTTATTAAAAAACACATTACAAATCTGTGTAGTGTGGGGTGGAAATACTGCTGGAGGGGCTGCGGGACACTTCGACACTGGGAGTGTGGAGAGAGGACTGGGATCGTGGTGGGGAAGGAACAGTTAGAGGTGAAGGTGTGGAAAAAGCTACAGAATGGGTGGACATGTGGGAGGCAGAAGAGGTGGTGGGCGGTGGAGTGGAGGGTTGGGCAGGGACTGTAGGAGCAGATGATGTTGATGGCAAATTGTATGGGGAAGGAGTTTGGTACGGGGCAGGTTGCTGGAAGTGGGGAGATGTCTGGTACTGGGGAGGTTGCTGGTACTGGGGAGGTTGCTGGTACTGGGGAGGTTTCTGGTACTGGGGAGGTGGCTGGTATGTAATAGGAGGGGGAGGATGGAAAGTGGCTGGAGGGGGTGCAGGTGGAGGAACTACTGTGGTGGGAGGAGGAGGTTGGGAGGTAACATGCTGGAGAGCACTGTGGCACGAATGCATTACATGCATCTGCTGGCTAGGAGAGAGCATTTCCATGCGCTCCACAACAGACCTGAAAAAGGTGTGGTTTGGCGAAGATCTTGCTTCTGAATGCATGGTTTGCAGAAGTGTCTTCACCTCCAGAATGCTGGAGTTGATCTGCTGAAAGCCTGCGGAGATTTGCTCTGACAAGACTTTTAGACAGTTCTGGAAAGATGCATTCAGATGCAAGAACTCTGGCGCATAAGTCTTTTCCTGACCCCTCTGCCGCTGCCGCCCAGTACCCGCAGGTGTACTAGAGGTGGCAGGGGCAGAAGGGTGGGGTAAAGGGAAAGCGATCTCCTCACCAGCAGCTTCATGTAATGTCAAAGCAGTGGACCCTTGTCCGATGGTTACATGGCAACATGGACCTGTTTTTATTTGGGTTGGGTAGTTTAAGGGTTAATGCTGTCTCTAAGTTTCTTCTTTCAGGTTCTGAGGAATTGTTTTATTAATTGGCTGGTTATTAACCAATAAGAAATCGAGTTGTGTGAATTGACCCGGTAACGGGCTTTGTTTGGTCTGCCTTTTCGGCGGGAGTAAAGGACTATATATACTGGAACCTGAGGTGATTTCATCACTTTTCAACTTTGAAGTTAAGAAGATGGACGCTCTGCTAGCACAGCTGTTATCTCGTGTGAGGGAAGAAGGAGGGGCGTCATGGTTACGTGACTGCTTATCTCAGCCTGTGTTATCAAATACCTCAGCAGCTGCGGGGGTTTCTGTGGAGAATGCCCCCGATGTGATTGTTCCTGCAGCTGAAGCAATGGAGAGTGGTGAAAGCAGGAGTGGATCCAGGTTGCGGAGGCCAAGAGAAGCTTATTCCCCACCGCCCCCTACCCCTCGCAGACACCGTGCTGCAGTGAGGAGGTCCCCTGTGGAGGCTCAGCGGGTTAGGGCCCCATCTAGAAGCAGAAATGACAGGATGAGAGGATCTCGTTCTCTATCACTGGACTCTGGCGCCATCTTGTTATTGCAACCTCAGGAGAGGTTTATTTAGAGGAGAAGAGATGAGTGTGTTCTGCCACAGGCTGAAGCACAAGCCCAGGTTCTGCAAGTACCCGCGGGAAGAGGAGATGTTGGAGTTGTTTGTCGCTATGCCCGAGCTCATCCTAGCCAAGGGCAGACTGGGGCTGCCAGAGGATCAGAAGCCCCGGATCTGGCTGCGGTGTGGATGCCTCATGATCTTCAGGCTGAGGTTCAGCCTCCACCTAGGTGCCGGACCTCTTCGACTTCGCAGGAACCAAACATGGAACGACCTGCTACTGCTGATGAGATTGACGCTTTTTCTTCTCTTAATGCAGATAGGGCTTCTCCTGCTTTTGTTCAGGACTTAGTTAATAGGGTTGTGGCGGAAGTTAGAAGTTCAATGGGGGTTAATTCTCAGATGTTACCCTCAGCTGTCGGAGCTGTGGGGGTGGATGAATCCCTTTACCGCGAGGCTATGACCTGCGATGTCTCCCCTTTGGGCTTCCATCTCAGTCAGACAGTCAAAGATAAAATATGGAATAAGGAGTATGTTGACATTTTCTCTTTGCTGCCTGGTGGGAAGGATTATAGCTCTCGGCTTGAGAGGAAAGAAGCAGACGGCGATGAGAAGAAGAAAACTTTTAAATCTTTTCATATGTGGCTTCAGGCCTTCAATATTTTTGCCGCTGTTTAAGGGGAAAAACATCCCTTGCTATGCAGTGGGCTGTTTCAGCACTCAGACTCTATTTTGGAGGCTTACAAAAGCTTTGGAGGGGTCGCATGGCTTCATTATGACGAAGCGTTTCGTCAGAAAATGGCCGTGCACCCGTCGCTGGCGTGGGGTACTAAGGATGTGGGCCTTTGGCTCAACCTTATGCTGCCTCAGAGGTCCGCAGGACCTAAACAGCAAAGCAGCTTGCCTTTGAAAAAGGGTTTCTGCTTTGCTTTTAATGACTCTATGTGTAAGTGGCAGGCAAACTGTCGGTTTCGCCACGAGTGCTCCTTTTGCGGCGGCAGTCACCCCGCCGCAAAATGTTTTAAGAAGGCAAATCAGCTGTCTCAGCAGCCACAAGGTGGTGGGAGGGACTCAATTTTCAAGAGCTCGGACGCCTGTGAAGGTACTAAATATGGTCCCGTGGTTGGACCGTTACCCCGACCACAAGAAGGCCGAGTTAATCAGTAATGGTTTTTTGTTTGTTTTTTTTGTACCTGGTTTTTCTGGTATTGGTTGTACGGTCTCAGGTAATTTGTCTTCAGTGCGTTCGTTTTCCTCTGAGGTTCAGGCTCATATTGAAAAGGAGTTGTCTTTGGATCGGATTGCGGGTCCGTTTTTAGAGCCTCCGTTTTCAGGTTTTCGGGTTTCCCCTTTGGGTGCCGTACCCAAGAGGGATTCGCATGCGGTAAGAGTGATTCATCATCTTTCTTATCCAAAAGGATCGTCATTGAATGATCAAGTCGATCCGTCGGAGTTTCCGGTTTCATACACGCCGTTTGATGTAGCAGTGGACGCTCTGCGTCGGTTTGGCCGTTTCACTCTTTTGGCTAAGGCGGACATCAAGTCGGCTTTTCGTCTTCTCCCGGTCAGTCCAGAGGGTTTTAATTCGCTGGGTTTTTCGTTCGACAATTTGTTTTATTTTGATAAATGCCTCCCGATGGGATTCTCGCTCTCTTGTTTTTACTTTGAATCTTTTTCGACGTTTTTGGAATGGGCGACTTTTGAGGAAGCGAATTGCGGGTTTATTTTACATTATTTGGATGATTTTTTGTTTTTCGGTACGGAGTTTTCGGGAGATTGCTTTAAACTGCTGGATACTTTTCAGCGTTTAATGGAGTTTTTTGGTGTTCCTCTGGTGCCTGAGAAAACAGTTGGTCCTTGTACGTGTCTGGAATTCTTAGGTGTGATTTTAGATTCTTCCGCGATGGAATTGAGGCTTCCTCAGGACAAAGTTCAAAAAATGGTTTACCTGATTGATTCTTTGCTGCTTAGGAAAAAAGCTACTTTGAGAGAATTCCAATCTCTTTTGGGATCTTTGAATTTTGCCCTGAGGATCTTGCCAATGGCTAGAGCATTTTCCCGTTGGCTGTATGACAGTATTAAGGGAGTCCATGGTGCAGGCGATCATATTCGGTTAACAGCGGAGCTTCGTTCGGATCTTGGTGTTTGGAGGAAATTCCTGGTGTCCTTTAATGGGATTAGTGTAATGCAAGAGGATTTTGTGGACTCCGACGCATTGTCGGTTTTTATTCGTTCTTTTCCTTCCTCTGGTTTTGTGATCTGTTTTTGTTCCACGTGGGATTCATGGTCGTGGCCGTCGGAATGGGTGTCTTCTGGGATTGTTTCTGGCTCTGCTCTTCTGGAAGTGTTCGCAGTATTGGTATTGTTGACGCGGTGGGGTGAATGTTTAGCTAATAAACGTGTCCGGGTGAGGCTGGAGTTGGTTGGTTCGGAATTTGCGATTAACACTTTGGCTACTAAATGCAGTTTCATGGCTAGGGTTTTGAGGGAGTTGGTTTTGACCTGTCGTTTGCATAACATTTGGATAAAGGCTTCTTTGCATCAGGAGCAAGGTCAATTTTTTGGTGGTTTTGTCTCACGACAGCGTTTGGATGACTTTCTGTGTCAACATCCAAGGATGGAGCGAGAAAGTGTCCCTTGCCCGCAATCCTTGTGGGGTGTGATGGGGATATCATCCAGTCACTGATACGTAATTCTCTGGCTCCTTCGACTTGGTGTTCTTATTCAGCATCTTGGTCTGATTGGAAGATGTTCTGTTCAGTACATAATTGTCATTGTTTGTCCTACGACGCTAGTTTAACCCTAGCCTTCTTGCAAGAAAAGGTAAAGTCTGGTGTCAGTTCTTCCGGTCTCCATCGGATTTTGGCTGGGATCTCCTTTTTCATGCAACTTTACGGTCGGACGTCTTTACATGGGCTTTTTCCGGTGCGTCAATTTCTAAAGGGTTTAAGGAAAGCGAATTTTCGTCCGGACTGTAGACGGCCTATATCAGTGGACCTGCTGATGCGGTTATGGGACACTTTGCCCAAGGTCTTTTTCGATTCATTCGAATCTTGCTTATTCCGGATGTGCTTTGTTTTTGCATTTTTTGGCGCATTTCGGGTTTGCGAATTGGTCGCCTTGAACAAGGTTTCGCCGTCAGGTTTACAGGTCTCTGACGTTACCGTTTATTTTTCGTCGGTCATTATTCGGCTCCGTCGTTCCAAAACAGATCAACTGGGTAAAGGCGTGTTGATTCGGCTTGGGGCCGTTCCAGATTCTCCGATTTACCCTAAGGCAAACTTGGTACGTTGGTTTTCTTTCCGCCCTAAAGTCAATGGCCCATTATTTTTGCACGGCTCTTTGGAGCCGGTCACGAAATTCCAATTTGGTGTTTTACTTAAGAAATGTTTGCTATTTTTGGGTCTGGGACACCTAAGAATTACCCCACATTCTTTTAGGATCGGGGCCGCAACTGAAGCGGCCCGTCTTGGGCTGTCAGAAGACAGGATTAAACGTCTGGGAAGGTGGGAATCTAATAGAGCAGAATTGTATATTCGTCCTGACCTGGCATTCACGGTTTAATTTTTTGTTCTTTTGTTATAGGTCCTAGGACTATATGGATAGTAGGCCATTCTTACGTTCATTGGGCTCATCGTAGAGCAAGTTTTCGGCCTTATACAAACAATTTGTCTTTCGATCCGGCTACCGTCCGTATTTTTTGGCATGGCGTTCGTGGCTTGCGCTGGGGGGATCTGTGCCAGCTTATTAGAGAGCTCTCATCCTCCTGTCCTCTTCCCGATCTGTTGATTGTTCATCTCTCGGGGAACGACTTGGGTAAGATCCGGACTTGGGATTTGTTTTGGTTAATGCAGAGGGATATGAATTTACTCCGTTCTATGTCTCCCGGGACTTTTCTGTTTTTTTCCGGAGTCGTTCCCCGTTTGATCTGGAATGGTGGCCCGTTAGGTTTTGTGAACGGTATCAGGAAAAGGATTAACAGGAGGATGGAAAGATTCATGTCTAGTCTAGGTTTTTTCTCTTTTCGCCATTTGGATTTGGAAGGCTTTTTGCCGGGCCTGTATCGTCCGGATGGTGTTCATCTGGGGGACATAGGCCTCGATATCTTTAATTTGGGCCTTCAGACGGTTGTGGAGCAGTGGCTGGTTGTTTTGGGGGTGGTCAGCCATTCGTGATGTCTGCCCTTTTGGTTAAGATTGCTCTTTTCAATGAGCGAATTTTGGTTATCGGATTAATAAAGGAATTATTTATGGAATTATTTATTAAAGAATTATTTATTTGGTGGATTTTGGTTTTTCCCATGGATTTCAGTAACCCTTAATAAAGTTTACATGGCCACTTTTCTCCACATATGTCTGGATGTCTCAATTATTTATTATAGAGTATTTAAGTTTGTTGGGTCCTATGTTGCCATGTCAAAGCAGTGGACCCTTGTCCGATGGTTACATGGCAACATGGACCTGTTTTTATTTGGGTTGGGTAGTTTAAGGGTTAATGCTGTCTCTAAGTTTCTTCTTTCAGGTTCTGAGGAATTGTTTTATTAATTGGCTGGTTATTAACCAATAAGAAATCGAGTTGTGTGAATTGACCCGGTAACGGGCTTTGATTGGTCTGCCTTTTCGGCGGGAGTAAAGGACTATATATACTGGAACCTGAGGTGATTTCATCACTTTTCAACTTTGAAGTTAAGAAGATGCCCGCCCGCCCTCCCCAATTTTATGTATTTCTCTCTTTTTCCGTCATGAAAGCTTTATTAGAGTTGGGTACGATTGCTCTTTTCAATGAGCGAATTTTGGATATCGGATTAATAAAGGAATTATTTATGGAATTATTTATTAAAGAATTATTTATTTGGTGGATTTTGGTTTTTCCCATGGATTTCAGTAACCCTTAATAAAGTTTACATGGCCACTTTTCTCCACATATGTCTGGATGTCTCAATTATTTATTATAGAGTATTTAAGTTTGTTGGGTCCTATGTTGCCATGTAGGCGGCCACGATGCTCCTGTGCTGGTGGATGGGACAGATGGGTCGAATGTGTGGGAAGGCTGGGAAGGTGCAGATGTATCGGGGCGGTCGAAGTGTCCCTCGGTGCCGGTCTCCTCAGGGATCGCCTCAGAAGGGTCCAATCGTGCAGGCTCCCGAGTGCTGCTCACCGTGCTGTGGAATAAAGAGAAAAAGAAACAATTAAAATAGTGACATGGTATGGCCCTGGCTGGAAAAAAAAAGTTACATAGAAACATTTTTTTTCACATGTGCTGTGTAATATTTACCTTCTGGTGACCATTGTTTCCCGGAGGAACGACAGGGCTTGTGCGTACTTGTACTTGCTCCTGCGTCCTCCAGATCCACTCGGGGCCCGCATCTCTTTATTGAACTCCTTCTTGAAGCGATCCCTCACAGACCGCCACCGATTCACAATTCTGTTCCCTGAAACGAGAAAGGACAAAGTGGTTAGTATACAACATCAGTGTTTCCCAAACTCCAGTCCTCATGGTCCCCAGGGGTCATGTTTTCAGGATTTCCAAAGTAAATAGAAATCCTGAACACATGATCCGTGGGGACCACGAGGACTGGAGTTCGGGAAACACTGGTTTACATCAAGCAATCGGTACTGTATATACTTACGCTCTTTAATCTGGGCCCGAGCATCGAGGTCCTCCCAGCGGCCCACAAGGAGCGAACAGATTTCCTCCCAGAGTCGTCGGGTAACGATCAGGTCAGCATGGCGGCGGTCAGCCATATTCCAGAGCGGCTCCCTTTCTCTGACGAGATCGATGAGGTGGTCCACATCGATTCCTCCATCCTCACCGTCAGAGTCGGGAGCACGCTGTGAAGGCTGTTAAAGAAAAAGACAAAAATAACATAATTAGCCTCCACAAAAGAAATGAAATAAAAAGTGCAAAAAAACAAAGCAAAAATATTTATACTTACACGCTGGTGACCGCCGCGTTGCTGTCGCCGACGACCCTGGGAGGCACTGCGAGGACCTCTTGGCCGAGCACCAGATTGGGAAGACTAGAGAAGAAAACAAAAAATGTTATGTCTTTGGATGTAGGCATTTGTTTGCTGTGTGTGGTCTGCAGAACATTGTTTTCTATGTGTTGTGTGTAGTGTGATGTTGTGTTTCTGCGTTTGATGCAAAAAACTTACCAATTGTGAGCCCACTCCAGGTGTCTGTCCACCCCTTCCTTCTTCTTCTGGGAGCTCCTCTTCATCTTGTGATTCCTGTTTTGAAATAAAAGGCAATGAATAGACATATATTACAGAGAAGATGGATTTTGGAAATAAAAACTTACCGTCAAACGCTGACGATGCGAGGGAGGGCTCCCAGAAGATGATGTGCTGTCTTCCTGGTGGCCACACTCCATGGCTGTGGGTGGTGTTACTGCTGCTGCCAGTGCTGCCACTGTTGCTGCATCTCTTGGGCGGCTGTTGAATAAAGAGAAAAAAAGGGCCAATGAATATCTTGATATTCCATGGCCCTAGTTTGGAGGAATGGGGGATTTGATAATTACCATCTCTCATCTGCTGCTGGACTCCCCTCCTGTTGTTCAGCATGCTGCTCCATTTGGGGTGGTGCTGATGGTGCTGCAGTGGTCTCCTGCCTTCTCCTGCGCCTGGTTGCTGTCTTGGGTGGCATGTTGGGTGTGGCTGAGGGTCCCACTGTCATGCTTTTATATATGTGTCTTGTGGGCAGAGCTACTGAGCATGCTCAGACCAAAAAAAACGGATCCGGCATGTCCGGCTTTTTCGCCGGAGACAAAAACGTTACAGTAGCCGTTTTTTCCAGACGCCGTCTCGCGACACATTGCCGGATCCGGCGAAAACCGGATGAAACGCATGGCCATCCGGCTCGATCCGGCTCTAATGCAAGTCAATGGGGGGGAAACCGGATCCGGCATTGCATTTCGCCGGATCCGTTTTTTGTCAAAAGCGCCGGATCGCGCCTGACGGTGAAAACCTGATGTGTGAAAGAGGCCTAATATGCGATTGGTGCGGATCTGACATCTCCTGCACAGCCCTCAGTACCGGCGGTGGCTGAATGTATCGGCAGTGGCACGTCTGCCATATACAGTGTATGTGCGCCACTTGCCAGCTCAGCACTAACACTGCACAATCACTTATGCTAATGTAGAGAGGAGAGCAGATGCATTATGGGTGTGAGGTTTCCCAGCTCGGATACAAGTCTAGAAGCTTCTAGTCGCCCTGCAGTCTCTGATCACCCGCCATGGATAACACTGTATCAGCGTTTATTTACAGCCTTGCTATGTGTGATGTTGTGCTAATGAGTCTCCCTAATGTTACCCGCAGGGTCCTATCCCCCGGAGGGGCATCCCGGCCAGGAAGAAGTTAAGACTATACTTTCAGGGATCATTTCTATAGTGTGTGATTTGAGAAATGTGCTCTAAAGTGTCCAACCTCCCCAACCACGAGGAGGAGCTGTAGTGATCTCTCCTGAGCGTGAAGTTAGCTCTCAGTTCTGCTTCATTGCCGGGGCTGATTGGAGGGGGGGAAATCACAAGCTGAGTGGTTGCTTTTTTTTGTTAAGTTAGTAATATTAGAAAGATTTATGCACAGTTTACTGCTCTCAGTAATGTTTTCTCTGTGTTGAATCCCAGCTGTGGCTGATTGTGAGTAGTGGTGCCCCCTTCAGCTCTGTATGGTGGGCTTCCCCCATGTGTGTTACTTGCCAGCTCAGCTGCTCAGACTTCAGGTATTTGGTGTCCTACAGACATAAGAGCACTCTGCATGGCACTGAATTCTCCTGTTTCCTCCCACACTCTAAAGACATATGATGGTGAATCTAGATTGTGAGCCCCAATGGGGACAGTGACGTGTCGGCACTCGCAGTCCCAGGGTTGTGAAGCGATGGAATGACACATGGTGCCTGGTGCCCAATCAGTGCTGGCGTCAATGTCCCCACATTCGGACAATCCAAACATGATGAGGTAGTTCGGGCTGTGGCTCATCATCAGGGCTTGTGACTCAGTTCATGATCTGGGGTGAGTCACAGAGAAAAGAAAAAAAAATACATTTTCCACGAGAGGTGGTGAGTTCTCCTTCAATGGAAGTCTTTAAACAGAGGCTGAACAGACATCTGTCTGCGATGGTTTAGTAAATCCTGCATTGAGCAGGGGTGTGAGCAGCTGCACGCGTTCTCATTGCCTCCTTTCTTCTGCTGCCGCTTGCTGTAGTTCCCTTGTATTAGGCTACCTTACCACATTCAGAAATGTATGCAGCATCAAAACCGCAGTAGCCGACTGTTATAGTATAGTGGATGGGACTTCAAGAAATCAGTGTAGTGAATTCTAATTGAGTAAAACAATCATTATTTATAAAAACAATTCTGATGAGTTCTCTCTTTCATTAGTTATTTAATAACCCAACCACTCAGCTTGTGATCTCCCCCTCCGCCCTTCTATTGGTCCGCATGTTACATAGCACACACTGCACGTTAATAGAACATTTAGAGCGTGATTGATTCAGCGCCATCTACTAACTACACATGAAATGTCAAGGTATTGCATAGCACAATCTGTTATTACACCCATGAACGAAAGATCTTTCTTTTTGTTTACATTATTGTTTTTTTTCACTCCCTAAAAAAAACCCACCCACTCAGCTTGTGATCTCCCCCTCCGCCCTCTCTGTAACAGAGAAGGAGAACGATCATCACCAGCAATCAGCCCCTGCAATGAAGCAGAACTGAGAGCTCACTTCACGCTCAGGAGAGATCACTACAGCTCCTCCTCGTGGTTGGGAAGGTTGGACACTTTAGAGCACATTTCTCAAGTCACACACTATAGAAATGATCCCTGAAAGTATAGTCTTAACCTCTTCCTGGCCGGGATGCCCCTCCGGGGGATAGGACCCTGCGGGTAACATTAGGGAGACTCATTAACACAACATCACACATAAAAAGGCTGTAAATAAACGCTGATACAGTGTGATCCATGGCGGGTGATCAGAGACTGCAGGGTGACTAGAAGCTTCTAGACTTGTATCCGAGCTGGGAAACCTCACACCCATAATGCATCTGCTCTCCTCTCACATTAGCATAAGTGACTGTGCAGTGTTACTGCTGAGCTGGCAAGTGGCGCACATACACTGTACATGGCAGATGTGCCACTGCCGATACATTCAGCCACCGCCGGTACTGAGGGCTGTGCAGGAGATGTCAGATCCGCACCAATCGCATAGTAATCATCTATAGTATAAGGGGTTATTCACACAGTGCACTTTTTCAGTATTATTTTTGGTGCGAGTTTAAGCACTGCAGTTTTCGTTTACCAATTGAAAGCGAAAAACCGCAAAAACAAAGTAAAAATGCAGAACAACATTTCTGCTGTATTTTTTGCTGTATTTTTGGCTCATAATTCTAATTACCGTATCCTGTATATAATAACTAGACTAGATGGAGGCCCGATGCTATCGCATCGGGAGGGCAGTAGTGTCACGATGGGGGCAGGCTTTGCAGCATTGAGAATCTGTCCCCCATGTGCTCACCCACCTATCCACTCTCTTTTCCCCATGTGCTGACTTCTCCTGACTTCTGTCTGTGCTCTCTTCTTTGACCTGTCTACCTCATGTGTTATCCCACTTGTCTGCTGTCTCTCTCCTTCCTGTGCTGTGTTCTCCCGTCATGTGCTGTCCCGTTTGAGCTGTCTCCCCCTGTGCGCTTTCTCGCTCCCCCATCTGCTGTCGTCTCCTCTCATGTTATCTCTTCTTTGACCTGTGTACCCCATGTGCTCTCCCCCTTGTCTGCTCTCTCTCTCCACCGCTGCGCTGTCTTCTTCCCTCATGTGTTCTCTCGTTTGAGCTGTCGCCTCCTGTTTGTCCTCTTTTCTATGTGCACTCAATTTGTCTGTGTCTGACCGTGTACAGAACATACCACAGCTCCTGGGCAGGGGAGGAAGCAAAAGACAATACTGACATTACAGTAGGAGATTGCAGAGGATACATTTTGTGAGGTAAAATATTGTTTAAAGACAGTCAGTGAAATATTTTACCTCACAAAATGAATCCTCTCCTCACCTGCCCTGGAGATGTGGTATGCTCGTACACGGTCAGACACAGACAGTTTTTAAAATGAACTTTCGTTTGTGGGAAAACCCCTTTAATGTGACGGGCTTCCTCTGCCTGTAGACACATCGTGCATCTGCCACTGGGATCAGACGCATGATTCACTGTGCCTGCGCGGAATTCGTGCAGGCGCAGTAAATCAGACCACCTCCATCTTTGTGCAGACAGATAGCGACAGTCACATTAAACCAGTGCATGCGCTCCTCCTGTACAAAGATGACGGCGGTCATTGAGTCATTCTGCTGATCCCGGCGGCATGTTCGTGACGGGGTTCCACTGGTGGTGCTGCACATGTGGCTGCGTATGGCGTATACAGTGTGTGTGTTTGTCATGTGTACTGCATATACAGAGCGTTTGTGTGGTGCGTACGGCGTATACAGTGTGTGTGTGGTCCTACGGCGTATACACTATGTGCACACGGTGCGGATTCTGCTTCGGATCCGTAGCGTTTCAGGCTCTGCAGGTCCGCAGCAGATTTAGCTGCGTTGTACACAACCATTGTTTTCAATGGTAAACTGAAAAACGCTGAGCACATGCTGCGGATTTTTCCGCGCGGATTTGCTGCGGGTTCAAATCCGCAGCATGACGATTCTTTGTGCGGATTCCGCTGCGGTTTCACACCTTCTCCATTGTAGAGGTGTGAAACCGCAGGTCTTTTGACCTGAGAATTTACCTGCGGATTTTTCCAAATCCGTGCGTAAAAATCCGCAGGACCAAAATCTATGTGTGCACACCATATAGTGTGCGTGTGGTGTGTACGGCGTATACAGTGTGTGAGTGTGTGATGCGACGGTGTTCCACTGGTGGTGCCGTACAAGAGGATGCATACAGCGTTTACAGTGTTTGTGTGTGTTGTGCTTACCGCACACACAGAGTATGTGTGGTGCGTACGGTGCATGCAGTGTGTGTGTGGTGTGACGGTGTTCCGCTGCTGGTACCATGCAAGAGTCGGGTACCACCAGCAGTTTCCATATTGAGTCACCCATCACTTGGGTGTCCCAATATGGCGGTCGGTGAACTTCTGCAGCTTGGAATTCTGGGATCCGGACACATCTGGACGGAACAGGATGTGAAGACATTACAAGGTAATTCTATATTAGATTTATTTAATTAACATTTGCTACACTAATTTCTAGATATCCTCATCCACTATACTGTAACAGTGGGCTTCTGCGCTTCTGGTACTGCAGAAATTTCTGAATGTGGTAAGGTAGCCTAATATCTCGGGAACTACAGCAAGCGGTGGCAGAAGAAAGGAGGCAATGAGAACGCGTGCGCCTGCTCACACCCCGGCAGCATTCAGTCTGTGATCACTTTGAACACTGTCAATGAAAAACAGAGAAAGGACCCCTGTATGCAAAGGAGGAGGCGGAACGTGCACCAAAGTCTTGACCTTTAAAGGGGTTATCCACTACTAGTACAAGCCCTTCCTGATCTCTATGTTTGGTCCCAATAAAATAAAAAATCTTCTACTTATATTCCTATAAAGTTCTTATACTCCAGTGCCGGCGCTGTTCCAGCTTTCGCGGTCCCGGACTGTGATCAGGTTGAATGACACGTGATGCTCCCAATCAGCGCCAGGTCATCGTGTCCAACCCTCTGCTCAATGCAGGATTCACTAAATCATCACAGACAGATGTCTGTCCAGCCTCTGAAGACTTCCAATCGAAGGAGAACTCACCACCCTGATTTCTTTATTTCTCATAACTTTGGCGGTTGTATTTAAGCCTATTTACATCTAATTGACCCTGTTGTATTATCACTGATCTCTATTGAGGGGCTTTTTATCAACCTTATTTTATTTGCTTGCAGTTTGTATTAGGGTATGTCTCCATGGTCAGTAATTGGCAGCGCTTTGGACGCAGGACATGTCCACTCCGCCCAAAGGGATGGCCCCTTTTGCATGCGCGGTGGAATCACCACATCCTATACATAGACTGTGATAATTATCTTGCGGAGACTGAGCATCTTCAGAAGATAAATAGACATGCTGCACTCTAGAAAGACACGCCGCATGTCCGGTTACGCAGGGCCGCCAGATGCGTCCCTGCACGCATAGTGGAGACGGGATTTCATAAAATCCCCTCCACTATGCTGTAACATCTGTCCGCTGCGGTTGTTCGCAGTGTCCAATTCGTAGCATTTACTAACCGTGTTAACGTACCCTTATGTGTACATTGATTACACTATATCTGTAGACCTATTTTAGGTTTTCACTGGATTTGTACCTAGCAGTATATTTCCCTTTTCCGTGCTATTATTTTCCTGCCCCCTTGTTTTGACTACTGCTCGGCGTCCCCTATACCGGTATTTCTGCTTTTTTAAATTTTGTCTTTTAAATATTGATTAATATAATTATTGATTTTATTTCTTTTTTGTGGGATCTCTTCCTTGTCCTGTATGAACTTATTTGGGATTGGTTGTCACATTGTTTATGAAGTGCCCCTTTATTATTGGACACATGTTAATTTAATATTACATAGTTACTAAACAACATTAATTACCATGAATTTACAGCACGTTAAGTATTGTCCTACTTACCAGAAATGAACCTTTTACACACTCAGGTCTCTATCGGCTGGCCTTATCTGTCTGGCATCTACCTTCCTGCCTCTTGGTTATGTCACCTTGGTGTGACCCTCATGTCCCTGTGGATTGTCCTCTCACTAATATGTTATGGCCTCCACGTGATTGTTGACTTGTGATTAACTGACTAGTAGTCATGTGACCACTGACGTCTCCATTTTCCTCCAAACTTGGGGGAAGTGCGTCTTATAATCTGAAAATAAGGTATGTTTGGGGTCATTTACCAGCTCTAAGACCCATGACCTAGGATGCAAACCCAGCATTCTGACACAGTGAAATCGTTTGGTAGTCTTCAGGTTTTATAATCTCTTCCACACAGTCAAGGCACCCAGTGCCAGAGGCTGCAAAGCAACTCCAAGATATCTTTGAACCTCCACCATATTTGACTGTAGGTACTGTGTTCTTTTCTTTGTACGCTTCATTCCATTTTTGGTAAATAGTAGAATAATGTGGTCATCCTTCAGCTCTGTATGGTGGGCTTCTCCCATGTGGGTTACTTGCCAGCTCAGCTGCTCAGACTTCAGGTATTTGGTGTCCCACACACATAAGACCACTCTGCGTGCATGGTTAGCACTGAATTTTCCATGCATACCAGGAAAGGGGGCTGAGGGGTACCATGCATACCAGAAAAGGGGGGATGAGGGGGGCCATGCATACCAGGATTGGGGGGTGAAAGGACCATGCATATCATGATTGGGGGTGAGGGGACCATGCGTACCAGGATTGAGGGTGATGGGACCATGCATACCAGGAAAGGGGGTTCGGGGACCATGTATGCCAGGAGAGGGGGGTGAGAGGACCATGCATACCAGGATTGGGGCATAAGGGGTACCATGCATAACAGGATTGGGGATGAGGGGACCATGCATACCAAAATTGTTAGAAAAGGGGTGCCATGTATACCAGGATTGGGGATGAGGGGACCATACATACCAGGATTGGGGAGTGAGGGAGTACCATACATCCTACAATAGGGATGAGGTGGGGCCATGCATACCAGGATTGGGGCGTGAGGGGGTACCATACATCCTACGATAGGGATGAGGGGGGACCATGCATACCAGGATTGGGGGGTGAGGGGACCAGGCATACCAGGATTGGGGGATGAGGGGACCATGCATACCAGGATAGGGAGGTGAGGGGACCATGCATTCCAGGATTGGGGGCTTAGGGGACCATGCATACCAGCATAGGGATGAGGGGTGCCATGCATACCAGGATAGAAAGGGGGCAGCACAAACCAGGATGGGAGACTATGTACCAATAAAAATGCTCGCCACCCGGGTTCAAAGCTGGTCAATATATAATGGGTCATACATACGCAAATAACAACCGCTGAGTGTCCAATCCACTGGCTCCCAGGTGAATGCGACAAAAAAGGCAATATGAGGGCATACTCCAGGCGTCACTATAACCCACCTATTGAAATAAAGCTTCAAGGCTTGCCCTAGAGACCAAGGTATTGCCCTCCTCCTTAGCATGCCCTCCACAAATACTGTTCAAACGCATGAATCAGCAGAGGCGCATCATCAAGGAGCAGTCACATGACCGCAATCCAAGTGACAAGTGCACACACGGCATATGCGCGGGCGGTGCATACTCTTCAGAAGCGCAACAGTCTTATAATACCTAGGTGGCACACTGGGCTACTAAGGCTCAACCAATCCAGGTTATGAGTCTTGAAATCATCCATGGCAACCCTCATATGTGCAATATACCCAACAAAACCGTAAACACTCAATAGCAGATAAAGAAAGGAGATGAAAAGGCAAGGAGAAAAAAGGAGCACGTATTGTTACATAAGTGCATAATAACATCATTCAATTGTCTGTGTCTGAATTGGGGCCTATGTCTGTTTCATTCAACCTGTGAACTACTTACCATCTAATCTACATCTGAATGATCCTGTGAGTTTACCCTTTGTTAGCACACTACAGTCATATCACCCAGCCTGGAGACTTGCTGATGAGGCGCTATCATCCCGAATGTTTGTGCTCTCTGGAGCCTTTGTCTCTTGTACATCTAGATTAATAATTCTGAAGACTTTTGACACAAACCATTGATCCCGACCTATTCTCACCTCTGGAATATGTTACCACCTAGGTCTCCAGACCTGCTCTCACCGTTAATTACAGTAATCAGAGCCCAGCAGTCAGCGAAAGCCGCTCTGGACACCAGGGCTGTGGCCTTCACATTCCAGCATTGAGAACAGATTGGCAGCCTGGCATTAGTAGTACCACGCCCTGGTGACCAAACCTGCCGTCACCAATAGTTCCAGTGTTCAGAGGTCAGGAGTCAAATCACATAGTAATGGCTGCTTTGCTCTGAACACTGACTGAGCTCCTCAGTGTAAGGGTATAACTATTGCCTTTGCAACCTGCATTGAGAAGATTTCCCGTGCACACTCTGAAGTCATGGGAAATCGGAGACTTTATTGGAGCAGCTGTAGGGATTCCATCAGGGCATCTTGTCTGCGACCACAAGGAAAGTGACTTTACCCCGAGCTGCTGCGCTCTGCACGCTCAGCTTCAGTGCAATCGCCATGGACCAAGCGAGTCCAGAGAGCGGAGCTGCCCTGATGATTCACTGTACAATCAGGAATCAGCGAAAAATGTAAAGTAAAAGTGTAAAATATATAAATATATAGCTAGGACCAGAAATATTTGGACAGTGACAGAATCTTTGTGATCTCGGCTCTGCATGCCGCTATTACGGATATAAAATGGAATAACTGAGATGTTATTATCGATCACAGCATTTATAAGGTAGGAAGAGGGAGGAGGCTCCATCTCCACTCTGATCGGTGCCATGGTGACGTGTCATCAGGACGACATCCGGGTCATCCGCATGGTGTGATGTGGGATAGTTCTCTTGTCTGTTCATTCACCCATGTGGCAAGACCTGATCTTCTAACATGTAGACTGTAGGCGGAGCTACAGGCTCAGGGTGTTTCTCATTGGCTGGCTGAAGTGACATATGCAAATTAGGACCAGAGACCTCTGTGATCTGGAGGATTATGGATCCATTATACAAGTATAGAAGCTTCTATAGGATCACTATGTCAGGTGTGATGTCTCCCTAATGTTACCCGCAGGGTCCTATCCCCCGGAGGGGCATCCCGGCCAGGAACAGGTTAAGACTATACTTTCAGGGATCATTTCTATAGTGTGTGACTTGAGAAATGTGCTCTAAAGTGTCCAACCTTCCCAACCACGAGGAGGAGCTGTAGTGATCTCTCCTGAGCGTGAAGTGAGCTCTCAGTTCTGCTTCATTGCAGGGGCTGATTGCTGGTGATGATCGTTCTCCTTCTCTGTTACAGGGAGGGCGGAGGGGGAGATCACAAGCTGAGTGGTTGGTGTTTTTTTTTTTTTTTAATTGAGTAAAAATAAGGAATGAAAATGAAAGAGCGATCTTTCATTCATGGGTGTAATGTGCTATGCAATACCTTTAGTCAGTAGATGGCGCTGAATCAATCACGCTCTAAACGTTCTATTAATCTGCAGTGTGTGCTATGTAACATGCGGACCAATAGAAGGGTGGAGGGGGAGATCACAAGCTGAGTGGGGGGGTGGTCATTAAGTAAGTAAATAAGAGTAGATGACGCAGAAAACTGATTGTAAGTCTTTATTTAAATATTGGATAAGTTATTTAATAATCTTTATTTATATAGCGCCAACATATTCCGCAGCGCTTTACAGTTTAACAGTTTCAGAACACAAGTCATAAGTAACAACGTTAACAATACAATAATTAAAGCAAAATAAGACAACCCTGCTCGTGAGAGCTTACAATCTACAATGAGGTGGGGAAGATACAGAGTACAGGTGTGTATTTACAATGGTGTATTTACAATGATGGTCCAGCCATCTTGAGGGAGTGAGGGATGGATGGAGATAGTGAATGGGCTACAGACGCACACTTACACATAAAATGAATGTGATAGGCTGCTCTGAACAAATGCGTTTTGAGGGAGCGCCTGAAGCTATGGAAATTGTGGATAGTCCTAATTTGTTGGGGTAGAGCATTCTAGAGGATTGGCGCAGCGCATGAGAAGTCTTGGAGTCGGGAGTGGGAGGTACAGATTAGTGCAGAGGTTAGTCAAAAGTCGTTTGCAGAGCGCAGCAGTTGGTTAGGCCGATAGACAGAAATGAGGGACGAGATGTAGGGGGTGCTGCATTGTGGAGAGCTTTGTGGGTGAGAACAAGTACTTTGAATTGGATCCTGTAATGAATGGGCACCCAGTGTAAGGACTGATGAAGAGCGGATGTGTCCGAGTACTGATTAGCCAGATGGACGATCCTGGCCACTGCATTAAATATGTACTGGAGAGGGGATAGTCGAGTAACTTAATGTTTGCTACACTAATTTCTCGAAACCTTCATCCACTATGCTGTATACTATATAGTTTGCTTCTGCCCTTTTTATACTGCATACGTTTCTGAAAAACCGAATTTTGGCTCATCTTTCTTCGTTTTTAAGAAATCTCAAGATGGAAGAGGCCAGGAGCCATTTGGTGAGCTGCATTTCTTGCTACATGTTCACAGATTTACCAGTGGAAAAGCCAAACTTCACATGCCACAAATGCAAGCTTGTGTCCCTGTTGGAGGAAAAGTTGCAAAGTCTCGAAGAGAGGTTAGCTACGTTGAAGATCATTAAGGAAGGTGAAGAGTTCTTGGACAGAGCAGAATTATCTCTTCATGTTACAGAAAGAGAAGAAATTCGAAGTGCACCTGAAGAAACAGAGGAATGGAGACATGTGACCCAGAGAAGCAGGAGGATCAGGAGGCAGTCAGCACCCATACTGCTCAGAAACCAGTACCAGGCTCTCACGCAGGAAAACGATGAAGAAATACATCAGGATAAGACTTTGCCAACAAACAGCAACCTTGTACGCCTTCAGAGTCCTCCTGGATGGAGAAAGAAAAATGTTGTGAAGAAGAAACGGAGAGTGGTGGTCATGGGGGATTCCCTGTTGAGAGGAACAGAGGCCGCTATCTGCAGACCGGATATAACTTCAAGAGAAATGTGCTGTCTACCAGGTGCAAAAATTAAAGATGTGTCTGACAGGATATCAGGACTCTTCAGACCTACAGATGACTACCCATTCCTGCTACTACATCTGGGGACAAATGACACCGCAAGAAACGACCTGGAAACCATCTGCAGAGACTTTGAAGACTTAGGCAAGAAAGTGAAAGAACTGGGAGCTCAGGTGGTCTTCTCTTCCATCCTCCCAGTGGATGGCCATGGAACAAGGAGGTGGAATAAGATTCTGCAGGTGAACAACTGGCTACGTCGATGGTGCCGTCAGCAACGATTTGGATTTCTGGATCACGGAGTGAACTACTTATACGATGGACTACTTGCTAGAGATGGGGTGCACCTTACGAAGACTGGAAAGCATGTATTTGGAAGTCGGCTTGCTACACTTGTAAGGAGAGCTTTAAACTAGAACAACATGGGAAGGGAAGCAAAAGACCAGAAAAAGCCATACACCTGACAAATGCAATTGAGAACTCTGCTATTAGAAGTGGAAAGGAAGAACAAAGACGAAAGAATCTAATTAATAAAAATATTGGAGAAAGAGAAACCAATCACAAACTAAAATGTTTCTATACTAATGCACAAAGCATGGGCAACAAACAAGGAGAATTGGAACTACTAACACAGGAAAAGAAATATGATGTCATTGGAATCACTGAAACTTGGTGGGACAATACACATGATTGGAATACAAGACTAGAAGGATACAACTTATTTGCAAGAAACAGACTTGATAAACGAGGAGGGGGTGTCGCATTGTATGTTAGAAACGCGTATATCTGCACAGAGATTGAAGCTTCAGAGACTGGGAGTTCTGTGGAAACTGTTTGGGTAAGAATACAAGGACAGAACAATGGAAAGGACACCATTGTAGGCATTTACTACAGGCCGCCTGTGCAAGCTGAAGATATGGATGAACTCTTTATGCATCAAATGGCCAAGTTCTCCAAAAAATATGACATAGTTGTCATGGGAGATTTCAACTATCCAGACATTTGTTGGGAATCTCTCTCAGGCAAAACTAACAGGTCAAGGAAATTCTTATCCTCTCTTGCTGACAACTTTATCTTCCAAAAGGTAAGGGAGAAAACAAGGGGAACTGCTACCTTGGATCTAATCCTTATAAACAGGGAGGAAATGGTTGAGGAGGTAAAAGTGGCTGGGACCCTAGGAGGTAGCGACCATGCTATTTTAGAATTTTAGATAACTAGAGGCGGAAGACCTGTGAAGACTCAGACGTCAAGGTTAGATTTCAGAAAGGCAGATTTTAAGGGATTCAGAAAGATAATTGGAGGGATCCAATGGCTGGATATCCTTAACCCTCCGTCAGGCGCAATATAGATTCTCCTCAGTTCATGCGCAATGTGCCTGACAAGCACAGGTCAGAAAACCACCTATAGTAGCTACATATTTCAATTTCAGGACTATAGAAGTAGTCAGTGACCTTCATAGGAATGTATTAAAAGAGATTACACCAAATCAGATGCAAAAAAACACATTTATTAACCATAAACTTATTAAAACTAAAAGTACCACTTTTCGGTAGTACCGCCAAATAGGCTCCAGTTATCTTTACTTAACTATTGCTTAAATATAAAATTATGGAAAAAAACTTAAAGGATATTGCACTTAGATGTTACTTAATTATTTTCTACTCATCTTCAGTGGTTTCAATTGCAGCAGAAGCAGCACAGATACACTTAGAAAAGCAAGGCTGGCAGACGAAAGTTGCATGGGAAAGGCAGATTGATTCTTTACATATTTTGCAGTCATATTTAGAAAGCCTTCTGAAACCAGATACAAATGAGCAGGTAGTACAACTGCGTCTTTTAGAAGGTGGTAGAGTCGGTGTTTGTTCTGAAACGTCCTTGGGACGTCCTTTCTATTTTTATCTTTGCCCAAATAATAAGCTAGATCTGTGTCTGTTTCCTCTGTATCAGTGTCATCACCATCCTGCTCTGTTCCAGAATCAGTGTTACATTCTGCTACCTCATCTTCAGATGAAATGTCACTAGATTCCTCTAAATCCTCAGTTACTGCTGGTTCTTCCTCATCATCTTCTAACAAAAAAATCTTCATTTCTTCTAAATGAAGGGGTTTAGATGAATCATACTGTTTTCTGGCCATTGCAGCAGAAAATCTGAAGCAAGAGAGAAAGAGTATGTGTTAGGGCGCAATGTGCCTTAGAAGCCACCCTCCTTTTGTCTAAGAAAACAGTACTTATGTACACTAACTTAGCATTAATCCTTCATAAAACAAGCTAAATACACAATCGTGATGAATAAAAAAGAAAATACTAACCTTTCAATTTGTGTTGAAATCAGGCGCAATGTGCCTGAGAAGCCAAAGTGTTGATATCTGCTCACTAGAAGGTCTGCTGAGTCACTGTGATATCAGGTTTCACAGAGCCTGTAGAGTCAGGAGATAACTAGGAGGGGTGGGGTTTTCTGATAAGTGGGCAAGGAGAGAGAAGTGAAACTAATTACTGTGTGCCTGTCAGATCTATTGCGCCTGACGGAGGGTTAAAGACAAAAATGTCCAGGAAGGATGGGAAATCTTGAAAAATGAAATTCTCAAAGCACAGTTGTTAACAATTCCGAAAAGAGGGAAGAATAGGAAGCATTTAAGGAAACCAGGATGGATGAACAGAGAACTTAAGCACATGCTAAAAAGGAAGAAAATGTTTATAAAATGGAAAGAGGGAGGCATATCTAAAGAAGAATATAATGCTGTCTGCAGAACCTGCAGGGCACAAATCAGATTACTAAAGCTGAAAATGAATTGAGGCTTGCAAGAGATGTCAAAAGCAATAATAAAGGATTTTGGGGATATGTCAAAAGTAAAAGACAAGTCAAAGATGCTATAGGATTTTTACAGGATGAAAATGATGAAATGGTAAGACAGGATGTTGAGAAGGCTGAACTTTTAAATTCCTATTTTGCATCTGTTTTCTCTCAGAAAGGAAATGCAACATCAACTGTTATTCACTGTCCTATTAAGGGAATAGAAGAATCCAGGATATCTATAAACAGAAAGATAGTGAGGAAACACTTAGCTAACCTACATGAATTCAAGTCTCCAGGTCCAGATGAATTACACCCCAGAGTACTGAAGGAGATAGCAGAAGAAATTTTTGAACCCCTCTCCATAATCTTTGAAAATTCTTGGAGAACAGGAGAAGTGCCAGAAGACTGGAGAAGAGCAAATGTTGTTCCTATCTTCAAAAAGGGGAAGAAGGTGGACCCAGGCAACTATAGGCCAGTGAGTCTGACTTCTATACCAGGAAAGATCTTTGAACAAATTATTAAACAACATGTATATCAATACCTGGATAAGAATGAAGTGATTAAACAGAGTCAGCATGGATTTGTAACTAATAAGTCATGTCAGACTAACTTAATTTCCTTCTATGACGGTATCACTGATTGGGTGGATCAAGGAAATGCTGTAGATATAGTATATCTTGACTTCAGCAAAGCATTTGACAAAGTCTCTCATACAATCCTTATTGAAAAAATGACTAAGTATGGAATGGACAAGGCAACTGTTAGGTGGATTCATAACTGGCTTAGTGATCAGACCCAAAGAGTGGTCGTAAATGGCTGCACATCCAGTTGGAAGAATGTCTCAAGTGGGGTACCACAGGGCTCTGTCCTGGGCCCTGTATTGTTCAACATCTTTATCAACGATATAAATGAAGGAATTGAGGGTAAACTGATTAAATTTGCTGATGACACAAAGCTAGGAGGGATAGCTAATACTAGAGAAGAGAGAGAGAGGATTCAAAAAGATTTAAATAAACTGGAGAAGTGGGCAGCAACTAACAGAATGGTTTTTAACAGGGAGAAATGCAAAGTACTACATCTGGGCAATAAAAATGAAAAAGCATATATAGAATGGGAGGAATATGGCTAAGTGACAGAACATGTGAAAAAGACTTGGGTATACTAATAGATCACAGACTGAATATGAGTCAACAGTGTGATGCAGCAGCAAAAAAGGCAAATGCAATTCTAGGATGTATTAACAGAAGCATACAGTCTAGATCATGTGAAGTCATTATTTCCCTCTACTCCTCTTTGGTCAGACCTCATCTGGAATACTGTGTCCAGTTTTGGGCACCACATTTTAAAAAAGACATCAACAAACTGGAGCAAGTTCAGAAAAGAGCGACCAGAATGGTGACCGGTCTGCAAACCCTGTCTTATGAGGAAAGGTTGCAGGATTTGGGAATGTTTAGTTTGCAAAAGAGAAGACTGAGAGGAGACTTAATAGCTGTCTACAAATATCTAAAGGGCTGTCACATTGTAGAAGGATCAACTTTATTCTCATTTGCACAAGGAAAGACTAGAAGCAATGGGATGAAACTGAATGGGAGGAGACACAGATTAGATATTAGAAAAAACTTTTTGACAGTTAGAGTGATCAATGAGTGGAACAGGCTGCCACGAGAAGTGGTGAGTTCTCCTTCAATGGAAGTCTTCAAAGAGAGGCTGGACAGACATCTGACTGGGATGATTTAGCAAATCCTGCTTTGAGCAGGGGGTTGGACCAGATGGCCCAGGAGGTCCCTTCCAACTCTACGATTCTATGATTCTATGATTCTATGTGGTAAGGTAGCCTAATACCTGGGAACTACAGCAAGCGGCAGCAGAAGAAAGGAGGCAATGAGAACGCGTGCGGCTGCTCACACCCCGGCAGCATTCGGGCAGTGATCACTTTGAACTCTGTCAATGAGAAACATAAAAAGGACCCCTGTATGTAAAGGAGGAGGCGGAACGTGCACCAAACTCATGACTGACCCCCATTAAATAGATTATCCACTAGTAGGACAACCCATTCTTGAACTATAGGTTTGGTCCCCATAAAATAAAAAATCTTCTACTTATAATCTTATAAAATTCTTATACTCCAGTATTCGCGGTCCCGGGGCTGTGATCAAGTTGAATGACACGTGATGCTCCCAATCAGCGCCGGGTCTTCGTGTCCAACCCCCTGCTCAATGCAGAATTCACTAAAGTCACAAGCCCTGATGATTAGCCACAGACCGGACGGGTTTGTCTGAAGGTGGGGACAGTGACGCCAGCACTGATTGGTCACCAGGTACCATGTGTCATTCCATCACTTCACACCCCTGGGACCGCGAGTGCCGACACCACTGGATCGGCGCCAGCACCGGAGGAGAATATAATTTTTTTTTTTCATTTTATTGGGATCAAACCTTTAGTTGAAGAAGGGGTTGTCCTAGTAGTGGATAATCCCTTTAGGCTGGAGTCACACACAACCATTAAAAAATCGGTCCCATTTTAACGGTACGAAATCGCACAAAGAATTCTTGGCCAGATATCCCTCTGTCATCCCATTTTCCGGCAAGGAACCAATTTTAATCGCATCTAAGCATCAAATTGACTGCCAATGCCTGATGCCCTATCCTGTAGACCTGGAGAAGTTGTGCGATTTAATCGCAAGTCACACGTTTGGTGCGTTTTCCATGCTTTTTTTTATCGCACCCATAGACTTGCATTGGGGAATCCGATCCGAAAATCGGTGACAATCGCAGCATGCTGCGATTGTCTCGGTCCGAGGATCGGATGCGATAAAAAATCGCATGATGTGAGCAGCACCATTGAATAACATGGGTTCGGCCTTACAGCTACAGTCACACTATCAGTATTTATCAGCCAAAACCCGGAGTGGGTCAGAAATGCAGAATTAGTGCACGTGTTTCTTACTTTCCCCTGATTGTTCCTCACCTGGTTTTGGGTAACAAATACTGATGTAAAATACTGACCACATACTCAGTGTGAACGAGGCCTAATATTGAGTCTTTGCAGCGTTTTTTTGGCAGTAAGAACGTTGGGTATAAAATGCAGCTATTTGGTGAGGGTCCCGTGTGATTTATCTACAGTATATGGTAATACCGTTAGATTTGTGAACCAAAAACAAAAAAAAATGTGGCACAAATGCTTTTCTGCATTTTTTCTTTGTTTTTGCAGTTTTTCATTACTTTCAGTTGGTAAAAGAAAACTGCAATGCTTAATGTCAGGAAAAAAGCAAAGAATTCTGAAATCTCATTGCTTTTGCTGGTTCTATAAAGCAAAGCTTCTTTTCCGCACAAATAAACGCCCCACAGATAATACTGCAAAACCGCACTGTGTGAATACCCCCTTATACTATAGATGATTACTATGCGATTGGTGCGGATCTGACATCTCCTGCACAGCCCTCAGTACCGGCGGTGGCTGAATCTATCGGCAGTGGCACGTCTGCCATGTACAGTGTATGTGCGCTACTTGCCAGCTCAGCACTAACACTGCACAGTCACTTATGCTAATGTGAGAGGAGAGCAGATGCATTATGGGTGTGAGGTTTCCCAGCTCGGATACAAGTCTAGAAGCTTCTAGTCACCCTGCAGTCTCTGCGCAAACAGACGCTAATGTGAAACCAGCTTTAGGCTATGTGCCCACGTTGCGTTTAAATCCGGACACTGAAAACCGGACTCCTTCCCAGAAATCGCGCGATTATGTTCGTGTTTTTGCCGCGATTTTCGCGAGCGATATTCAAGCACTTTCCAAGCGATTTGAAGCATCGCTTGGAAAGTGATTGACAGGTTGGTCACACTCGTCAAACATAGTGTTTGACAAGTGTGACCAGGTTTTTACTATTGAGGCCGCCTATGCCCTCGCTGTCATACCGGGCCTCAGCGTTCCCAGCGATGCCTTGCGAGACCTGTGATGACGTTGGTCTCGCGTTGCTATAGCGATCTCACGAGACCGCTAGAGTCACCCGAGACTACGTCATCACAGGACCTTGCCGCAAGGCATTACTGGGAACGCTGAGGCCGGGAATGCATCGCGGGACGTCGGAAGGTAAATATACCCCGATTTTTTATTTTGTATTCTTTTTTTACAGGGTTATGGTACCCAGGGCCTGGAGGACAGTCTCCTCTCCTCCACACCGTGGGTACCAACCGCACATGAGACGCTTAACTTTGCGCATGGTGGGCATAGCCACATGCGGGAAGTAAGCGATTCTCATGCATTCCTATGGGTGCGGAATCGCGGCAATTCTTTGCGAGTCCGCACAAAAGAATGAGCGATTCCACCGTGGAAAAAAGTGCAGCATTAGCACAGCATATGCGGAATGCCATAGGAATGCATGGGATGCGTTCTGTACACAGCCTTAGACTTACTACCCAGGAGCATCTCTCTTAGCCTTTCTACACAGGTACAGGCAGGGCGGGACTGGCCATCTGGAAATTCTCGCAAATGCCAGAAGGACCTGTCTGGTCGTGGGCCACCTTGTCTGCTATGTTGTTAACAGAATCGGTGTTCTCAAGACACCCACACTGTTGAGAGTTGTGACGGAGCACAAAGTCACATACCCCAGCAGGCCACGGGTGTCTTTGGAGATATTGGTCTTGTAAAAAAATCGTGCTTTCCTCCATCCAGGGTAATAGTAGTAATATATCCAACGGTGCTTGGGGACAGTGACAACATGGGCCTGTGTGAATTCAAATGCCAGGGCTAAGGCTGTGTGCCCACGTTGCTTTTTTTAAATCACAAGCTGAGTGGTTGCTTTTTTTTGTTAAGTTAGTAATATTAGAAAGATTTATGCACAGTTTACTGCTCTCAGTGATGTTTTCTCTGTGTTGAATCCCAGCTGTGGTTGATTGTGAGTAGTGGTGCCCCCTTCAGCTCTGTATGGTGGGCTTCCCCCATGTGCGTTACTTGCCAGCTCAGCTGCTCAGACTTCAGGTATTTGGTGTCCTACAGACATAAGAGCACTCTGCATGGCACTGAATTCTCCTGTTTCCTCCCACACTCTAAAGACATATGATGGTGAATCTAGATTGTGAGCCCCAATGGGGACAGTGACGTGTCGGCACTCGCAGTCCCAGGGTTGTGAAGCGATGGAATGACACATGGTGCCTGGTGCCCAATCAGTGCTGGCGTCAATGTCCCCACATTCGGACAATCCAAACATGATGAGGTAGTTCGGGCTGTGGCTCATCATCAGGGCTTGTGACTCAGTTCATGATCTGGGGTGAGTCACAGAGAAAAGAAAAAAAAATACATTTTCCACGAGAGGTGGTGAGTTCTCCTTCAATGGAAGTCTTTAAACAGAGGCTGAACAGACATCTGTCTGCGATGGTTTAGTAAATCCTGCATTGAGCAGGGGTGTGAGCAGCTGCACGCGTTCTCATTGCCTCCTTTCTTCTGCTGCCGCTTGCTGTAGTTCCCTTGTATTAGGCTACCTTACCACATTCAGAAATGTATGCAGCATCAAAACCGCAGTAGCCGACTGTTATAGTATAGTGGATGGGACTTCAAGAAATCAGTGTAGTGAATTCTAATTGAGTAAAACAATCATTATTTATAAAAACAATTCTGATGAGTTCTCTCTTTCATTAGTTATTTAATAACCCAACCACTCAGCTTGTGATCTCCCCCTCCGCCCTTCTATTGGTCCGCATGTTACATAGCACACACTGCACATTAATACAACATTTAGAGCGTGATTGATTCAGCGCCATCTACTAACTACACATGAAATGTCAAGGTATTGCATAGCACTAACTACACATGAAATGTCAAGGTATTGCATAGCACAATCTGCTATTACACCCATGAACGAAAGATCTTTCTTTTTGTTTACATTATTGTTTTTTTTCACTCCCTAAAAAAAACCCACCCACTCAGCTTGTGATCTCCCCCTCAGCCCTCCCTGTAACAGAGAAGGAGAACGATCATCACCAGCAATCAGCCCCTGCAATGAAGCAGAACTGAGAGCTCACTTCACGCTCAGGAGAGATCACTACAGCTCCTCCTCGTGGTTGGGAAGGTTGGACACTTTAGAGCACATTTCTCAAGTCACACACTATAGAAATGATCCCTGAAAGTATAGTCTTAACCTCTTCCTGGCCGGGATGCCCCTCCGGGGGATAGGACCCTGCGGGTAACATTAGGGAGACTCATTAACACAACATCACACATAAAAAGGCTGTAAATAAACGCTGATACAGTGTGATCCATGGCGGGTGATCAGAGACTGCAGGGTGACTAGAAGCTTCTAGACTTGTATCCGAGCTGGGAAACCTCACACCCATAATGCATCTGCTCTCCTCTCACATTAGCATAAGTGACTGTGCAGTGTTACTGCTGAGCTGGCAAGTGGCGCACATACACTGTACATTTCAGATGTGCCACTGCCGATACATTCAGCCACCGCCGGTACTGAGGGCTGTGCAGGAGATGTCAGATCCGCACCAATCGCATAGTAATCATCTATAGTATAAGGGGTTATTCACACAGTGCAGTTTTTCAGTATTATTTTTGGTGCGAGTTTAAGCACTGCAGTTTTCGTTTACCAATTGAAAGCGAAAAACCGCAAAAAGAAAGTAAAAATGCAGAACAACATTTCTGCTGTATTTTTTGCTGTATTTTTGGCTCATAATTCTAATTACCGTATCCTGTATATAATAACTAGACTAGATGGAGGCCCGATGCTATCGCATCGGGAGGGCAGTAGTGTCACGATGGGGGCAGGCTTTGCAGCATTGAGAATCTGTCCCCCATGTGCTCACCCACCTATCCACTCTCTTTTCCCCATGTGCTGACTTCTCCTGACTTCTGTCTGTGCTCTCTTCTTTGACCTGTCTACCTCATGTGTTATCCCACTTGTCTGCTGTCTCTCTCCTTCCTGTGCTGTGTTCTCCCGTCATGTGCTGTCCCGTTTGAGCTGTCTCCCCCTGTGCGCTTTCTCGCTCCCCCATCTGCTGTCGTCTCCTCTCATGTTATCTCTTCTTTGACCTGTGTACCCCATGTGCTCTCCCCCTTGTCTGCTCTCTCTCTCCACCGCTGCGCTGTCTTCTTCCCTCATGTGTTCTCTCGTTTGAGCTGTCTCCTCCTGTTTGTCCTCTTTTCTATGTGCACTCAATTTGTCTGTGTCTGACCGTGTACAGAACATACCACAGCTCCTGGGCAGGGGAGGAAGCAAAAGACAATACTGACATTACAGTAGGAGATTGCAGAGGATACATTTTGTGAGGTAAAATATTGTTTAAAGACAGTCAGTGAAATATTTTACCTCACAAAATGAATCCTCTCCTCACCTGCCCTGGAGATGTGGTATGCTCGTACACGGTCAGACACAGACAGTTTTTAAAATGAACTTTCGTTTGTGGGAAAACCCCTTTAATGTGACGGGCTTCCTCTGCCTGTAGACACATCGTGCATCTGCCACTGGGATCAGACGCATGATTCACTGTGCCTGCGCGGAATTCGTGCAGGCGCAGTAAATCAGACCACCTCCATCTTTGTGCAGACAGATAGCGACAGTCACATTAAACCAGTGCATGCGCTCCTCCTGTACAAAGATGACGGCGGTCATTGAGTCATTCTGCTGATCCCGGCGGCATGTTCGTGACGGGGTTCCACTGGTGGTGCTGCACATGTGGCTGCGTATGGCGTATACAGTGTGTGTGTTTGTCATGTGTACTGCATATACAGAGCGTTTGTGTGGTGCGTACGGCGTATACAGTGTGTGTGTGGTCCTACGGCGTATACACTATGTGCACACGGTGCGGATTCTGCTGCGGATCCGTAGCGTTTCAGGCTCTGCAGGTCCGCAGCAGATTTAGCTGCGTTGTACACAACCATTGTTTTCAATGGTAAATTGAAAAACGCTGAGCACATGCTGCGGATTTTTCCGCGCGGATTTGCTGCGGGTTCAAATCCGCAGCATGACGATTCTTTGTGCGGATTCCGCTGCGGTTTCACACCTTCTCCATTGTAGAGGTGTGAAACCGCAGGTCTTTTGACCTGAGAATTTACCTGCGGATTTTTCCAAATCCGTGCGTAAAAATCCGCAGGACCAAAATCTATGTGTGCACACCATATAGTGTGCGTGTGGTGTGTACGGCGTATACAGTGTGTGAGTGTGTGATGCGACGGTGTTCCACTGGTGGTGCCGTACAAGAGGATGCATACAGCGTTTACAGTGTTTGTGTGTGTTGTGCTTACCGCACACACAGAGTATGTGTGGTGCGTACGGTGCATGCAGTGTGTGTGTGGTGTGACGGTGTTCCGCTGCTGGTACCATGCAAGAGTCGGGTACCACCAGCAGTTTCCATATTGAGTCACCCATCACTTGGGTGTCCCAATATGGCGGTCGGTGAACTTCTGCAGCTTGGAATTCTGGGATCCGGACACATCTGGACGGAACAGGATGTGAAGACATTACAAGGTAATTCTATATTAGATTTATTTAATTAACATTTGCTACACCAATTTCTAGAAATCCTCATCCACTATACTGTAACAGTGGGCTTCTGCGCTTCTGGTACTGCAGAAATTTCTGAATGTGGTAAGGTAGCCTAATATCTCGGGAACTACAGCAAGCGGTGGCAGAAGAAAGGAGGCAATGAGAACGCGTGCGCCTGCTCACACCCCGGCAGCATTCAGTCTGTGATCACTTTGAACACTGTCAATGAAAAACAGAGAAAGGACCCCTGTATGCAAAGGAGGAGGCGGAACGTGCACCAAACTCTTGACCTTTAAAGGGGTTATCCACTACTAGTACAAGCCCTTCCTGATCTCTATGTTTGGTCCCAATAAAATAAAAAATCTTCTACTTATATTCCTATAAAGTTCTTATACTCCAGTGCCGGCGCTGTTCCAGCTTTCGCGGTCCCGGACTGTGATCAGGTTGAATGACACGTGATGCTCCCAATCAGCGCCAGGTCATCGTGTCCAACCCTCTGCTCAATGCAGGATTCACTAAATCATCACAGACAGATGTCTGTCCAGCCTCTGAAGACTTCCAATCGAAGGAGAACTCACCACCCTGATTTCTTTATTTCTCATAACTTTGGCGGTTGTATTTAAGCCTATTTACATCTAATTGACCCTGTTGTATTATCACTGATCTCTATTGAGGGGCTTTTTATCAACCTTATTTTATTTGCTTGCAGTTTGTATTAGGGTATGTCTCCATGGTCAGTAATTGGCAGCGCTTTGGACGCAGGACATGTCCACTCCGCCCAAAGGGATGGCCCCTTTTGCATGCGCGGTGGAATCACCACATCCTATACATAGACTGTGATAATTATCTTGCGGAGACTGAGCATCTTCAGAAGATAAATAGACATGCTGCACTCTAGAAAGACACGCCGCATGTCCGGTTACGCAGGGCCGCCAGATGCGTCCCTGCACGCATAGTGGAGACGGGATTTCATAAAATCCCCTCCACTATGCTGTAACATCTGTCCGCTGCGGTTGTTCGCAGTGTCCAATTCGTAGCATTTACTAACCGTGTTAACGTACCCTTATGTGTACATTGATTACACTATATCTGTAGACCTATTTTAGGTTTTCACTGGATTTGTACCTAGCAGTATATTTCCCTTTTCCGTGCTATTATTTTCCTGCCCCCTTGTTTTGACTACTGCTCGGCGTCCCCTATACCGGTATTTCTGCTTTTTTAAATTTTGTCTTTTAAATATTGATTAATATAATTATTGATTTTATTTCTTTTTTGTGGGATCTCTTCCTTGTCCTGTATGAACTTATTTGGGATTGGTTGTCACATTGTTTATGAAGTGCCCCTTTATTATTGGACACATGTTAATTTAATATTACATAGTTACTAAACAACATTAATTACCATGAATTTACAGCACGTTAAGTATTGTCCTACTTACCAGAAATGAACCTTTTACACACTCAGGTCTCTATCGGCTGGCCTTTTCTGTCTGGCATCTACCTTCCTGCCTCTTGGTTATGTCACCTTGGTGTGACCCTCATGTCCCTGTGGATTGTCCTCTCACTAATATGTTATGGCCTCCACGTGATTGTTGACTTGTGATTAACTGACTAGTAGTCATGTGACCACTGACGTCTCCATTTTCCTCCAAACTTGGGGGAAGTGCGTCTTATAATCTGAAAATAAGGTATGTTTGGGGTCATTTACCAGCTCTAAGACCCATGACCTAGGATGCAAACCCAGCATTCTGACACAGTGAAATCGTTTGGTAGTCTTCAGGTTTTATAATCTCTTCCACACAGTCAAGGCACCCAGTGCCAGAGGCTGCAAAGCAACTCCAAGATATCTTTGAACCTCCACCATATTTGACTGTAGGTACTGTGTTCTTTTCTTTGTACGCTTCATTCCATTTTTGGTAAATAGTAGAATAATGTGGTCATCCTTCAGCTCTGTATGGTGGGCTTCTCCCATGTGGGTTACTTGCCAGCTCAGCTGCTCAGACTTCAGGTATTTGGTGTCCCACACACATAAGACCACTCTGCGTGCATGGTTAGCACTGAATTTTCCATGCATACCAGGAAAGGGGGCTGAGGGGTACCATGCATACCAGAAAAGGGGGGATGAGGGGGGCCATGCATACCAGGATTGGGGGGTGAAAGGACCATGCATATCATGATTGGGGGTGAGGGGACCATGCGTACCAGGATTGAGGGTGATGGGACCATGCATACCAGGAAAGGGGGTTCGGGGACCATGTATGCCAGGAGAGGGGGGTGAGAGGACCATGCATACCAGGATTGGGGCATAAGGGGTACCATGCATAACAGGATTGGGGATGAGGGGACCATGCATACCAAAATTGTTAGAAAAGGGGTGCCATGTATACCAGGATTGGGGATGAGGGGACCATACATACCAGGATTGGGGAGTGAGGGAGTACCATACATCCTACAATAGGGATGAGGTGGGACCATGCATACCAGGATTGGGGCGTGAGGGGGTACCATACATCCTACGATAGGGATGAGGGGGGACCATGCATACCAGGATTGGGGGGTGAGGGGACCAGGCATACCAGGATTGGGGGATGAGGGGACCATGCATACCAGGATAGGGAGGTGAGGGGACCATGCATTCCAGGATTGGGGGCTTAGGGGACCATGCATACCAGCATAGGGATGAGGGGTGCCATGCATACCAGGATAGAAAGGGGGCAGCACAAACCAGGATGGGAGACTATGTACCAATAAAAATGCTCGCCACCCGGGTTCAAAGCTGGTCAATATATAATGGGTCATACATACGCAAATAACAACCGCTGAGTGTCCAATCCACTGGCTCCCAGGTGAATGCGACAAAAAAGGCAATATGAGGGCATACTCCAGGCGTCACTATAACCCACCTATTGAAATAAAGCTTCAAGGCTTGCCCTAGAGACCAAGGTATTGCCCTCCTCCTTAGCATGCCCTCCACAAATACTGTTCAAACGCATGAATCAGCAGAGGCGCATCATCAAGGAGCAGTCACATGACCGCAATCCAAGTGACAAGTGCACACACGGCATATGCGCGGGCGGTGCATACTCTTCAGAAGCGCAACAGTCTTATAATACCTAGGTGGCACACTGGGCTACTAAGGCTCAACCAATCCAGGTTATGAGTCTTGAAATCATCCATGGCAACCCTCATATGTGCAATATACCCAACAAAACCGTAAACACTCAATAGCAGATAAAGAAAGGAGATGAAAAGGCAAGGAGAAAAAAGGAGCACGTATTGTTATATAAGTGCATAATAACATCATTCAATTGTCTGTGTCTGAATTGGGGCCTATGTCTGTTTCATTCAACCTGTGAACTACTTACCATCTAATCTACATCTGAATGATCCTGTGAGTTTACCCTTTGTTAGCACACTACAGTCATATCACCCAGCCTGGAGACTTGCTGATGAGGCGCTATCATCCCGAATGTTTGTGCTCTCCGGAGCCTTTGTCTCTTGTACATCTAGATTAATAATTCTGAAGACTTTTGACACAAACCATTGATCCCGACCTATTCTCACCTCTGGAATATGTTACCACCTAGGTCTCCGGACCTGCTCTCACCGTTAATTACAGTAATCAGAGCCCAGCAGTCAGCGAAAGCCGCTCTGGACACCAGGGCTGTGGCCTTCACATTCCAGCATTGAGAACAGATTGGCAGCCTGGCATTAGTAGTACCACGCCCTGGTGACCAAACCTGCCGTCACCAATAGTTCCAGTGTTCAGAGGTCAGGAGTCAAATCACATAGTAATGGCTGCTTTGCTCTGAACACTGACTGAGCTCCTCAGTGTAAGGGTATAACTATTGCCTTTGCAACCTGCATAGAGAAGATTTCCCGTGCACACTCTGAAGTCATGGGAAATCGGAGACTTTATTGGAGCAGCTGTAGGGATTCCATCAGGGCATCTTGTCTGCGACCACAAGGAAAGTGACTTTACCCCGAGCTGCTGCGCTCTGCACGCTCAGCTTCAGTGCAATCGCCATGGACCAAGCGAGTCCAGAGAGCGGAGCAGCCCTGATGATTCACTGTACAATCAGGAATCAGCGAAAAATGTAAAGTAAAAGTGTAAAATATATAAATATATAGCTAGGACCAGAAATATTTGGACAGTGACAGAATCTTTGTGATCTCGGCTCTGCATGCCGCTATTACGGATATAAAATGGAATAACTGAGATGTTATTATCGATCACAGCATTTATAAGGTAGGAAGAGGGAGGAGGCTCCATCTCCACTCTGATCGGTGCCATGGTGACGTGTCATCAGGACGACATCCGGGTCATCCGCATGGTGTGATGTGGGATAGTTCTCTTGTCTGTTCATTCACCCATGTGGCAAGACCTGATCTTCTAACATGTAGACTGTAGGCGGAGCTACAGGCTCAGGGTGTTTCTCATTGGCTGGCTGAAGTGACATATGCAGATTAGGACCAGAGACCTCTGTGATCTGGAGGATTATGGATCCATTATACAAGTATAGAAGCTTCTATAGGATCACTGTGTCAGGTGTGATATCTCCCTAATGTTACCCGCAGGGTCCTATCCCCCGGAGGGGCATCCCGGCCAGGAACAGGTTAAGACTATACTTTCAGGGATCATTTCTATAGTGTGTGACTTGAGAAATGTGCTCTAAAGTGTCCAACCTTCCCAACCACGAGGAGGAGCTGTAGTGATCTCTCCTGAGCGTGAAGTGAGCTCTCAGTTCTGCTTCATTGCAGGGGCTGATTGCTGGTGATGATCGTTCTCCTTCTCTGTTACAGGGAGGGCGGAGGGGGAGATCACAAGCTGAGTGGTTGGTGTTTTTTTTTTTTTTTTAATTGAGTAAAAATAAGGAATGAAAATGAAAGAGCGATCTTTCATTCATGGGTGTAATAGCAGCTTGTGCTATGCAATACCTTTAGTCAGTAGATGGCGCTGAATCAATCACGCTCTAAACGTTCTATTAATCTGCAGTGTGTGCTATGTAACATGCGGACCAATAGAAGGGTGGAGGGGGAGATCACAAGCTGAGTGGGGGGGTGGTCATTAAGTAAGTAAATAAGAGTAGATGACGCAGAAAACTGATTGTAAGTCTTTATTTAAATATTGGATAAGTTATTTAATAATCTTTATTTATATAGCGCCAACATATTCCGCAGCGCTTTACAGTTTAACAGTTTCAAAACACAAGTCATAAGTAACAACGTTAACAATACAATAATTAAAGCAAAATAAGACGACCCTGCTCGTGAGAGCTTACAATCTACAATGAGGTGGGGAAGATACAGAGTACAGCTGTGTATTTACAATGGTGTATTTACAATGATGGTCCAGCCATCTTGAGGGAGTGAGGGATGGATGGAGATAGTGAATGGGCTACAGACGCACACTTACACATAAAATGAATGTGATAGGCTGCTCTGAACAAATGCGTTTTGAGGGAGCGCCTGAAGCTATGGAAATTGTGGATAGTCCTAATTTGTTGGGGTAGAGCATTCTAGAGGATTGGCGCAGCGCATGAGAAGTCTTGGAGTCGGGAGTGGGAGGTACAGATTAGTGCAGAGGTTAGTCAAAAGTCGTTTGCAGAGCGCAGCAGTTGGTTAGGCCGATAGACAGAAATGAGGGACGAGATGTAGGGGGTGCTGCATTGTGGAGAGCTTTGTGGGTGAGAACAAGTACTTTGAATTGGATCCTGTAATGAATGGGCACCCAGTGTAAGGACTGATGAAGAGCGGATGTGTCCGAGTACTGATTAGCCAGATGGACGATCCTGGCCACTGCATTAAATATGTACTGGAGAGGGGATAGTCGAGTAACTTAATGTTTGCTACACTAATTTCTCGAAACCTTCATCCACTATGCTGTATACTATATAGTTTGCTTCTGCCCTTTTTATACTGCATACGTTTCTGAAAAACCGAATTTTGGCTCATCTTTCTTCGTTTTTAAGAAATCTCAAGATGGAAGAGGCCAGGAGCCATTTGGTGAGCTGCATTTCTTGCTACATGTTCACAGATTTACCAGTGGAAAAGCCAAACTTCACATGCCACAAATGCAAGCTTGTGTCCCTGTTGGAGGAAAAGTTGCAAAGTCTCGAAGAGAGGTTAGCTACGTTGAAGATCATTAAGGAAGGTGAAGAGTTCTTGGACAGAGCAGAATTATCTCTTCATGTTACAGAAAGAGAAGAAATTCGAAGTGCACCTGAAGAAACAGAGGAATGGAGACATGTGACCCAGAGAAGCAGGAGGATCAGGAGGCAGTCAGCACCCATACTGCTCAGAAACCAGTACCAGGCTCTCACGCAGGAAAACGATGAAGAAATACATCAGGATAAGACTTTGCCAACAAACAGCAACCTTGTACGCCTTCAGAGTCCTCCTGGATGGAGAAAGAAAAATGTTGTGAAGAAGAAACGGAGAGTGGTGGTCATGGGGGATTCCCTGTTGAGAGGAACAGAGGCCGCTATCTGCAGACCGGATATAACTTCAAGAGAAATGTGCTGTCTACCAGGTGCAAAAATTAAAGATGTGTCTGACAGGATATCAGGACTCTTCAGACCTACAGATGACTACCCATTCCTGCTACTACATGTGGGGACAAATGACACCGCAAGAAACGACCTGGAAACCATCTGCAGAGACTTTGAAGACTTAGGCAAGAAAGTGAAAGAACTGGGAGCTCAGGTGGTCTTCTCTTCCATCCTCCCAGTGGATGGCCATGGAACAAGGAGGTGGAATAAGATTCTGCAGGTGAACAACTGGCTACGTCGATGGTGCCGTCAGCAACGATTTGGATTTCTGGATCACGGAGTGAACTACTTATACGATGGACTACTTGCTAGAGATGGGGTGCACCTTACGAAGACTGGAAAGCATGTATTTGGAAGTCGGCTTGCTACACTTGTAAGGAGAGCTTTAAACTAGAACAACATGGGAAGGGAAGCAAAAGACCAGAAAAAGCCATACACCTGACAAATGCAATTGAGAACTCTGCTATTAGAAGTGGAAAGGAAGAACAAAGACGAAAGAATCTAATTAATAAAAATATTGGAGAAAGAGAAACCAATCACAAACTAAAATGTTTCTATACTAATGCACAAAGCATGGGCAACAAACAAGGAGAATTGGAACTACTAACACAGGAAAAGAAATATGATGTCATTGGAATCACTGAAACTTGGTGGGACAATACACATGATTGGAATACAAGACTAGAAGGATACAACTTATTTGCAAGAAACAGACTTGATAAACGAGGAGGGGGTGTCGCATTGTATGTTAGAAACGCGTATATCTGCACAGAGATTGAAGCTTCAGAGACTGGGAGTTCTGTGGAAACTGTTTGGGTAAGAATACAAGGACAGAACAATGGAAAGGACACCATTGTAGGCATTTACTACAGGCCGCCTGTGCAAGCTGAAGATATGGATGAACTCTTTATGCATCAAATGGCCAAGTTCTCCAAAAAATATGACATAGTTGTCATGGGAGATTTCAACTATCCAGACATTTGTTGGGAATCTCTCTCAGGCAAAACTAACAGGTCAAGGAAATTCTTATCCTCTCTTGCTGACAACTTTATCTTCCAAAAGGTAAGGGAGAAAACAAGGGGAACTGCTACCTTGGATCTAATCCTTATAAACAGGGAGGAAATGGTTGAGGAGGTAAAAGTGGCTGGGACCCTAGGAGGTAGCGACCATGCTATTTTAGAATTTTGGATAACTAGAGGCGGAAGACCTGTGAAGACTCAGACGTCAAGGTTAGATTTCAGAAAGGCAGATTTTAAGGGATTCAGAAAGAGAATTGGAGGGATCCAATGGCTGGATATCCTTAAAGACAAAAATGTCCAGGAAGGATGGGAAATCTTGAAAAATGAAATTCTCAAAGCACAGTTGTTAACAATTCCGAAAAGAGGGAAGAATAGGAAGCATTTAAGGAAACCAGGATGGATGAACAGAGAACTTAAGCACATGCTAAAAAGGAAGAAAATGTTTATAAAATGGAAAGAGGGAGGCATATCTAAAGAAGAATATAATGCTGTCTGCAGAACCTGCAGGGCACAAATCAGATTACTAAAGCTGAAAATGAATTGAGGCTTGCAAGAGATGTCAAAAGCAATAATAAAGGATTTTGGGGATATGTCAAAAGTAAAAGACAAGTCAAAGATGCTATAGGATTTTTACAGGATGAAAATGATGAAATGGTAAGACAGGATGTTGAGAAGGCTGAACTTTTAAATTCCTATTTTGCATCTGTTTTCTCTCAGAAAGGAAATGCAACATCAACTGTTATTCACTGTCCTATTAAGGGAATAGAAGAATCCAGGATATCTATAAACAGAAAGATAGTGAGGAAACACTTAGCTAACCTACATGAATTCAAGTCTCCAGGTCCAGATGAATTACACCCCAGAGTACTGAAGGAGATAGCAGAAGAAATTTTTGAACCCCTCTCCATAATCTTTGAAAATTCTTGGAGAACAGGAGAAGTGCCAGAAGACTGGAGAAGAGCAAATGTTGTTCCTATCTTCAAAAAGGGGAAGAAGGTGGACCCAGGCAACTATAGGCCGGTGAGTCTGACTTCTATACCAGGAAAGATCTTTGAACAAATTATTAAACAACATGTATATCAATACCTGGATAAGAATGAAGTGATTAAACAGAGTCAGCATGGATTTGTAACTAATAAGTCATGTCAGACTAACTTAATTTCCTTCTATGACGGTATCACTGATTGGGTGGATCAAGGAAATGCTGTAGATATAGTATATCTTGACTTCAGCAAAGCATTTGACAAAGTCTCTCATACAATCCTTATTGAAAAAATGACTAAGTATGGAATGGACAAGGCAACTGTTAGGTGGATTCATAACTGGCTTAGTGATCAGACCCAAAGAGTGGTCGTAAATGGCTGCACATCCAGTTGGAAGAATGTCTCAAGTGGGGTACCACAGGGCTCTGTCCTGGGTCCTGTATTGTTCAACATCTTTATCAACGATATAAATGAAGGAATTGAGGGTAAACTGATTAAATTTGCTGATGACACAAAGCTAGGAGGGATAGCTAATACTAGAGAAGAGAGAGAGAGGATTCAAAAAGATTTAAATAAACTGGAGAAGTGGGCAGCAACTAACAGAATGGTTTTTAACAGGGAGAAATGCAAAGTACTACATCTGGGCAATAAAAATGAAAAAGCTTATATAGAATGGGAGGAATATGGCTAAGTGACAGAACATGTGAAAAAGACTTGGGTATACTAATAGATCACAGACTGAATATGAGTCAACAGTGTGATGCAGCAGCAAAAAAGGCAAATGCAATTCTAGGATGTATTAACAGAAGCATACAGTCTAGATCATGTGAAGTCATTATTTCCCTCTACTCCTCTTTGGTCAGACCTCATCTGGAATACTGTGTCCAGTTTTGGGCACCACATTTTAAAAAAGACATCAACAAACTGGAGCAAGTTCAGAAAAGAGCGACCAGAATGGTGACCGGTCTGCAAACCCTGTCTTATGAGGAAAGGTTGCAGGATTTGGGAATGTTTAGTTTGCAAAAGAGAAGACTGAGAGGAGACTTAATAGCTGTCTACAAATATCTAAAGGGCTGTCACATTGTAGAAGGATCAACTTTATTCTCATTTGCACAAGGAAAGACTAGAAGCAATGGGATGAAACTGAATGGGAGGAGACACAGATTAGATATTAGAAAAAACTTTTTGACAGTTAGAGTGATCAATGAGTGGAACAGGCTGCCACGAGAAGTGGTGAGTTCTCCTTCAATGGAAGTCTTCAAAGAGAGGCTGGACAGACATCTGACTGGGATGATTTAGCAAATCCTGCTTTGAGCAGGGGGTTGGACCAGATGGCCCAGGAGGTCCCTTCCAACTCTACGATTCTATGATTCTATGATTCTATGTGGTAAGGTAGCCTAATACCTGGGAACTACAGCAAGCGGCGGCAGAAGAAAGGAGGCAATGAGAACGCGTGCGGCTGCTCACACCCCGGCAGCATTCGGGCAGTGATCACTTTGAACTCTGTCAATGAGAAACATAAAAAGGACCCCTGTATGTAAAGGAGGAGGCGGAACGTGCACCAAACTCATGACTGACCCCCATTAAATAGATTATCCACTAGTAGGACAACCCATTCTTGAACTATAGGTTTGGTCCCCATAAAATAAAAAATCTTCTACTTATAATCTTATAAAATTCTTATACTCCAGTATTCGCGGTCCCGGGGCTGTGATCAAGTTGAATGACACGTGATGCTCCCAATCAGCGCCGGGTCTTCGTGTCCAACCCCCTGCTCAATGCAGAATTCACTAAAGTCACAAGCCCTGATGATTAGCCACAGACCGGACGGGTTTGTCTGAAGGCGGGGACAGTGACGCCAGCACTGATTGGTCACCAGGTACCATGTGTCATTCCATCACTTCACACCCCTGGGACCGCGAGTGCTGACACCACTGGATCGGCGCCAGCACCGGAGGAGAATATAATTTTTTTTTTTCATTTTATTGGGATCAAACCTTTAGTTGAAGAAGGGGTTGTCCTAGTAGTGGATAATCCCTTTAGGCTGGAGTCACACACAACCATTAAAAAATCGGTCCCATTTTAACGGTACGAAATCGCACAAAGAATTCTTGGCCAGATATCCCTCTGTCATCCCATTTTCCGGCAAGGAACCAATTTTAATCGCATCTAAGCATCAAATTGACTGCCAATGCCTGATGCCCTATCCTGTAGACCTGGAGAAGTTGTGCGATTTAATCGCAAGTCACACGTTTGGTGCGTTTTCCATGCTTTTTTTTATCGCACCCATAGACTTGCATTGGGGAATCCGATCCGAAAATCGGTGACAATCGCAGCATGCTGCGATTGTCTCGGTCCGAGGATCAGATGCGATAAAAAATCGCATGATGTGAGCAGCACCATTGAATAACATGGGTTCGGCCTTACAGCTACAGTCACACTATCAGTATTTATCAGCCAAAACCCGGAGTGGGTCAGAAATGCAGAATTAGTGCACGTGTTTCTTACTTTCCCCTGATTGTTCCTCACCTGGTTTTGGGTAACAAATACTGATGTAAAATACTGACCACATACTCAGTGTGAACGAGGCCTAATATTGAGTCTTTGCAGCGTTTTTTTGGCAGTAAGAACGTTGGGTATAAAATGCAGCTATTTGGTGAGGGTCCCGTGTGATTTATCTACAGTATATGGTAATACCGTTAGATTTGTGAACCAAAAACAAAAAAAATGTGGCACAAATGCTTTTCTGCATTTTTTCTTTGTTTTTGCAGTTTTTCATTACTTTCAATTGGTAAAAGAAAACTGCAATGCTTAATGTCAGGAAAAAAGCAAATAATTCTGAAATCTCATTGCTTTTGCTGGTTCTATAAAGCAAAGCTTCTTTTCCGCACAAATAAACGCCCCACAGATAATACTGCAAAACCGCACTGTGTGAATACCCCCTTATACTATAGATGATTACTATGTGATTGGTGCGGATCTGACATCTCCTGCACAGCCCTCAGTACCGGCGGTGGCTGAATGTATCGGCAGTGGCATGTCTGCCATGTACAGTGTATGTGCGCTACTTGCCAGCTCAGCACTAACACTGCACAGTCACTTATGCTAATGTGAGAGGAGAGCAGATGCATTATGGGTGTGAGGTTTCCCAGCTCGGATACAAGTCTAGAAGCTTCTAGTCACCCTGCAGTCTCTGATCCCCCGCCACGGATCACACTGTATCAGCGTTTATTTACAGCCTTGTTATGTGTGATGTTGTGTTAATGAGTCTCCCTAATGTTACCCGCAGGGTCCTATCCCCCGGAGGGGCATCCCGGCCAGGAAGAGGTTAAGACTATACTTTCAGGGATCATTTCTATAGTGTGTGACTTGAGAAATGTGCTCTAAAGTGTCCAACCTTCCCAACCACGAGGAGGAGCTGTAGTGATCTCTCCTGAGCGTGAAGTGAGCTCTCGGTTCTGCTTCATTGCAGGGGCTGATTGCTGGTGATGATCGTTCTCCTTCTCTGTTACAGAGAGGGCGGAGGGGGAGATCACAAGCTGAGTGGGTGGTTTTTTTTGCTAAGTTTATATTAGGAAGATTTAAGCTCAGTTTGCTTCTCTCAGTGATGTTTTCTCTGTGTTCATTACTAGCTGTGGCTGATTGTGAGTAGTGGCGCCCCCTTCAGCTCTGTATGGTGGGCTTCCCCCATGTGTGTTACTTGCCAGCTCAGCTGCTCAGACTTCAGGTATTTGGTGTCCCACAGACATAAGAGCTTGTTCCCAAGTTTCTTTACACCTGTTGAGAAAGAATGATAGGGATAGATAGTGCTCGATACAGTATAATACAGGTCCCATATAGTATAATGCACTCCCCATGGTCCTTGATAGAGTATACTGCAGCCCCCCTCATAGAGTAAAATGCGGTCCCCTAAGAGTATAATGCGGCCCCACACATACACAGTATAGTGCTGCGTCCCACACACATTATAATGCATCCCCCACACACACACAGTATAATGCAGTACGCACACACATACACAATACTCACCTCTCCTCGTTTCCCGCGCTGCTCCAGTCTCATCAGCTCCACTGCTGCACAACGTGGCGCACGATGAAGTAACATCATGGCATGCCCGCTGAGTCACAAGCAGAGGGGGAATGATGGGAGAGGAAGCGTCATCTAATGCTCTCTTCTCCATCAGTGCTTTCAACTGCATTGGCATCTATGATGCCAATAAGTTGAATGCGCAATGCGGGGCGGCGTCGGGCCCCTCTTTACTCAAGGGCCCCATAGCGGCCGCTGGCTGGGGGCCCCTGGAGGAGCAGGGGCCCTAGACAGCTGCCTTTTCTGCCTGGCCTTAACGCCGGCCCTCGCTATATGTGCGTTTATTGTAGCAGTAGCAGAGCAGTTTGTGTGTTCATCATGGTTGTTGCAGAGTCCTGTGTGTACTATGGCAGTAGTAAAACTCTGTGTGTGCTTATTATAGCTGTAGCAGAGCTGTGTGTGTGCTTACTATGGTTGTAGCAGAGTCCTGTGTGTATATGTGTGTGTACTATCATTTTAATAAGTATAACGGCGCCGACCAGACACTGTCTATAACTTACTGGGCAAAATTCTGCTGACAGGTTCCCTTTAACATAGGGAACAGTCCAGCTTGGACTCTGAGGTCTGGCACAGCTCTTTGAGCATTACTACCCAGGAATAACTATTTTAGCCCTACTACCCAAGAGCCGCTCTCTTAGGCTAGGTTCACATTTGCGTTTGATTCTGCAGCATATTCGCATTCCCAAACGCAGGCAAAAACGCATGCAAATGCATGTTTACGCAGCGTTTTTTATCCGCATCATCTTACGCATGTCAGCAAAAAACCGCTGCATTTACATGCGTGTGTATGCGTTTTTGCGCATGCGTTTGCTATGACATCCGACAAAATGGGCGTGTCTCATGGGATTTCTTTATGTATTTTGAATAACGCATGCATATCGAATGTATACGTACGCATGCCTTCCCATAGACAGTAATGCGTTTATTTGACGCACTCATCCGCATGTGCATGAATGTGCATATTTGACGGGTTTTTGCCTCTTCAAAAATCAAACATGTTGCGTTCGTTGGACCCGGCCGCACACGAGAAACGACGCATGCGTACGCAAAAGCATGTGAACGCAGGGAAAACACATGCCCCTGCGTACACCATGTTAAAGATAGGGAAACATGACACATGCGGATTGCTGCGGATGAAACGCTGCGCAAACAGACGCTAATTTGAAACCAGCTTTAGGCTATGTGCCCACGTTGCGTTTAAATCCGGACACTGAAAACCGGACTCCTTCCCAGAAATCGCGCGATTATGTTCGTGTTTTTGCCGCGATTTTCGCGAGCGATATTCAAGCACTTTCCAAGCGATTTGAAGCATCGCTTGGAAAGTGATTGACAGGTTGGTCACACTCGTCAAACATAGTGTTTGACAAGTGTGACCAGGTTTTTACTATTGAGGCCGCCTATGCCCTCGCTGTCATACCGGGCCACAGCGTTCCCAGCGATGCCTTGCGAGACCTGTGATGACGTTGGTCTCGCGTTGCTATAGCGATCTCACGAGACCGCTAGAGTCACCCGAGACTACGTCATCACAGGACCTTGCCGCAAGGCATTACTGGGAACGCTGAGGCCGGGAATGCATCGCGGGACGTCGGAAGGTAAATATACCCCGATTTTTTATTTTGTATTCTTTTTTTACAGGGTTATGGTACCCAGGGCCTGGAGGACAGTCTCCTCTCCTCCACACCGTGGGTACCAACCGCACATGAGACGCTTAACTTTGCGCATGGTGGGCATAGCCACATGCGGGAAGTAAGCGATTCTCATGCATTCCTATGGGTGCGGAATCGCGGCAATTCTTTGCGAGTCCGCACAAAAGAATGAGCGATTCCACCGTGGAAAAAAGTGCAGCATTAGCACAGCATATGCGGAATGCCATAGGAATGCATGGGGGGCGTTCTGTACACAGCCTTAGACTTACTACCCAGGAGCATCTCTCTTAGCCTTTCTACACAGGTACAGGCAGGGCGGGACTGGCCATCTGGAAATTCTCGCAAATGCCAGAAGGACCTGTCTGGTCGTGGGCCACCTTGTCTGCTATGTTGTTAACAGAATCGGTGTTCTCAAGACACCCACACTGTTGAGAGTTGTGACGGAGCACAAAGTCACATACCCCAGCAGGCCACGGGTGTCTTTGGAGATATTGGTCTTGTAAAAAAATCGTGCTTTCCTCCATCCAGGGTAATAGTAGTAATATATCCAACGGTGCTTGGGGACAGTGACAACATGGGCCTGTGTGAATTCAAATGCCAGGGCTAAGGCTGTGTGCCCACGTTGCTTTTTTTAAGTGTTTCCGCAGCGCTTTTTGATGCGGGTTTCTGCCGCGGAAACGCTTAAGAAAAGCATCCAATGTAATCATAATGGAATCTGCACATGTTGTGCTAATGGTACGGTTTTTTTTCCGCTGTGGAAATGCTTAGCAGAAAAAAATGCAGCATGTTCATTAATTTTGTGGAAACGCATACATACGATTGTATTGCAAAAACGCTTAGGAAAAGGCATACTAAAACGCTTAACAAAAGCGCCAAAAACGCTTACAAAAGCGCATCATAAAACGCATGCGTTTTCCCGGGAAGAGGGTGTGCGTTTCCGCTCAGGAATATTCTGCATCAAAAACGCAACATGGGCACATAGCCTGAATTTCACCCCCAGTCCGTACCTGGGTACAGGTATCATAGTAACATAGAGAGCAAGGCCGAAAAAAGACATTTGTCCAGTTCAGCCTATATTCCGTCAGAATAAATCCCCAGATCTACCTCCTTTTAAAGAATCTAATCACTGTAAGATACAATATTGTTTCTTGTCTGCTCATTCACCCATGTGGCAAGACCTGATCTTCTAACATGTAGACTGTAGGCGGAGCTACAGGCTCAGGGTGTTTCTCATTGGCTGGCTGAAGTGACATGCAGATTAGGACCAGAGACCTCTGTGATCTGGAGGATTATGGATCCGTTATACAAGTACAGAAGCCTCTATAGGGTCACTGTGTCAGGTGTGATGTCTCCCTAATGTTACCCGCAGGGTCCTGTCCCCCGGAGGTCATCCTCGCCAGGAAGAGGTTAAGACTATACTTTCAGGGATCATTTCTATAGTGTGTGACTTGAGAAATGTGCTCTAAAGTGTCCAACCTTCCCAACCACGAGGAGGAGCTGTAGTGATCTCTCCTGAGCGTGAAGTGAGCTCTCAGTTCTGCTTCATTGCAGGGGCTGATTGCTGGTGATGATCATTCTCCTTCTCTGTTACAGAGAGGGCGGAGGGGGAGATCACAAGCTGAGTGGTGGGGTTATTAATTCTGTTAAATGAAAGAATTTAGTTGCATAGTCAAGTTTTTTTCTATTCATGGGTCTGATTAGCTGGTGTTGTGCACATCATGTGTAGTCAGCAGATGACTCTAAATGAATCCGGCTCTATACATTCTATTGATCTGCAGTGTGTGCTATGTAACATGCGGACCAATAGAGGGCGGAGGGGGAGATCACAAGCTGAGTGGTTGGATTGTATTTTAGTTAGTTTAATAAAAATAGATTAAAGGTACTTGTGTTATTGATTACTGCTTTTAAAGATTGTTGTTCACTAGATATCCTTTTATGGTAACTTACTATATTAAAGGGAATCTGTCACCTCATTTTTGGCCTGTGTGATGCTGCCACGGCCATCAGGGGCTTATCTACAGCATTATCTACAGCAATGCCTCCCTGGGAACAAAAGATGCCGGCAGCGTGGCTGAGAGGCTGGAGGACTCCGGGGGCCGTCAGAGGGTAAGTAAATCACTATTTTATATTTTAATTCTATTTTTTACAGGATTATGGTACCCAGGGCCTGGAGAAGAGTCTTCTCTCCTCCAGACCCTGGGTACCATCCGCACATTAACCGCTCACTTCACACATGGTGGGCATAGCCACAAGCGTAATGTGAGCGTTTCAATGCAATCCTATGGCGGCGAATCGCCACGATTCTTCAGAAATAATGGACATTCTGCGGATTTTACCGCTATGCGATTCCGCAGCAGAAAAATCCACAGCATGGGCACAGCAACTGCAGAATCCCATAGGATTGCATGGGGATGCGTTTTATTAGCGTTTTTTTATGTGTTTCTGCAGCAGGAAAAACGTGGCGGAAACGCTTAAAAAGCGCAACATGGGCACACAGGCTAAATGAACAAAATTAAATATTTTTAAGATATAATTAAAAATTGCTAGATAAACAGATATATTTGCCATGTGAAGGGTACACACTTGTTATGCAAAAACCATGTCTGGAGAACATTGCCTGTAGCTCCCAGCATTTTGAGTGGCATTATGTCACTATGCATCCAGTACTTAAAATAAGGCCAGCGTCACACTTGTGAGAAACTCGCACGAGTCTCTCGCATCAATACCCGGCACTGCCGCCAGCTCTCGGGACCGGAGTGTGCGGCTGCATGTATTTCTATGCGGCTGAGCGCTCCTGTCTGTGTGCCGGCGGCAGTGTTGAGACGCGAGACTCGTGTGACTTTCTCTCAAGTGTGACCCTAGCCTAAGGAACAATCCAGCTTGGACTCTGAGGTTTGGCATAGCTTAGGCCGGTTTCACATTTGCGGATGTCAGAGATGCGGAGGCCTGCGTACCTATCTTTAACACTGGGTACGCAGGCCATGCGGATGTATGCGGATGCGTCCGCATGCGTTGTTTTGATGCTTCGGCGAGCTGTGTCGAACGCAACACATTGCATTTTGTTACAGTTGCCGCAGCGTCAAAACTACACATGCAGACGCATCCGCATACATCCGCATACATCCGCATTGGCCTGCGTACCCAGTGTTAAAGATAGGTACGCAGGCTGCATGCAGACGTAGGCGAAGCTGTACGCAGGAGGTGCGGCAGTGGGCGGAGCTTCACGTAGGAACTACGCAGCGCTGACATCCGCAAACCAGAACCTGAACTTGGCTTTACTACCCAGAGACAGCTCTCTTAGCCCTTCTACCCAGGGTCAGCCGTGTTAGCCCTTCTACCAAGTGACAGCTCTCTTATCCTTACTACCCAGGGTCAGCCGTGTTAGCCCTTCTACCAAGTGACAGCTCTCTTATCCTTACTACCCAGGGTCAGCCATGTTAGCCCTTCTACCAAGTGACAGCTCTCTTATCCTTACTACCCAGGGTCAGCCGTGTTAGCCCTTCTACCAAGTGACAGCTCTCTTATCCTTACTACCCAGGGTCAGCCATGTTAGCCCTTCTACCAAGTGACAGCTCTCTTATCCTTACTACCCAGGGTCAGCCGTGTTAGCCCTTCTACCAAGTGACAGCTCTCTTATCCTTACTACCCAGGGTCAGCCATGATAGCCCTTCTACCAAGTGACAGCTCTCTTATCCTTACTACCCAGGGTCAGCCATGTTAGCCCTTCTACCAAGTGACAGCTCTCTTATCCTTACTACCCAGGGTCAGCCGTGTTAGCCCTTCTACCAAGTGACAGCTCTCTTATCCTTACTACCCAGGGTCAGCCGTGTTAGCCCTTCTACCAAGTGACAGCTCTCTTTATCCTTACTACCCAGGGTCAGCCGTGTTAGCCCTTCTACCAAGTGACAGCTCTCTTATCCTTACTACCCAGGGTCAGCCATGTTAGCCCTTCTACCAAGTGGCAGCTCTCTTATCCTTACTACCCAGGGTCAGCCATGTTAGTCCTTCTACCAAATGACAGCTCTCTTATCCTTACTACCCAGGGTCAGCCGTGTTAGCCCTTCTACCAAGTGACAGCTCTCTTATCCTTACTACCCAGGGTCAGCCGTGTTAGCCCTTCTACCAAATGACAGCTCTCTTATCCTTACTACCCAGGGTCAGCCGTGTTAGCCCTTCTACCAAGTGACAGCTCTCTTATCCTTACTACCCAGGGTCAGCCATGATAGCCCTTCTACCAAGTGACAGCTCCCTTAGTTCTGCAACCCGGGGATAGTTTGCTTAACCCTACTACCCAGGGACAGCTTCCTTACAGCCCTTGGCCAGTTTTTGCATTGCAGTCCTTGCTGGTACTGTTTTGCACCGATGTGTGTATGAGCCCTTACAATTACAAGCGGCCCATTGAAAGCAACCATAATACTGATGTGGCCCTCGGTGAAAATGAGATTGACACCCTTCATAAGTATTTAAAAGCGATCACAAATATATCCAGTAGTGGTATCGCCCAAATTTGGACAGCCAGCGAAAACGGCTCCTTATTAATAAGACTAATTCACACAATAGTCATTGCTACCTGTGCACCATTGTCTGGTGGGCTTGGTTGATAGAGTATAAGTGCACAAGGGCAGGACCCTCTCCTTTCTGTACCAGTCTGTCATTTTTAGTTTCATGACTGTACTTTATATTTGTGTTTTGAATATAACCCCTTGTCATGTACAGCACCAAGGAATCAATGGTGCTCTAATAATGATGATAATAATAATAATAATAGAATATGGGTCCAAGGTCATCCCGGGCCATATAGAAAAGGCATAACTGGAAGACTTCTTTTTTCACCTCCCTCCCCCCAGCCAGTCTCGATCTTGCACTTATTCACCCCACTCCAGTTAAGCCGTCATCAGTTGTTTAGTTTTTGATGACACCATTGATTTTACCATACTATATCATGTACTGAAAAACAGGAAAACAATTCTAAAAGTGCTGTGAGATAATGGAAAAACGCAATTCCGTCATTGTCTTTTGAGTTTTTTTTTTGTTGTGGATCATCTCTGTTCATTCTCCCATGCGACAAGACCTGATCTTCTAATGTGTAGACTGTAGGCGGAGCTACAGGCTCAAGGTGTTTCCCATTGGTGTTTCTGCTTCCTGCCGACTTCAACTCAAAAATATTTCACGGATCCGTACATTCCTCAACCAATAATCTGCAAAAACCCTAGTCCATACCCTCATCATCTCCCGCCTTGACTACTGCAACCTCCTGCTCTGTGGCCTCCCCTCTAACACTCTCGCACCCCTCCAATCTATTCTTAACTTTGCTGCCCGACTAATCCACCTGTCCACCCGCTATTCCCAGGCCTCTCCCCTCTGTCAATCCCTGCACTGGCTCCCCATTACACAAAGACTCCAGTTCAAAACCCTAACCATGACATACAAAGCCATCCACAACCTGAGTCCTCCGTACATCTGTGACCTAGTCTCCCGGTACTTACCTGCACGAAACCTCCGATCCTCACAAGATCTCCTTCTGTACTCCCCTCTTATCTCCTCTTCCCACAATCGCATACAAGATTTCTCCCGCGCATCCCCTCTACTCTGGAACTCTCTACCACAACATATCAGACTCTCGCCTACCATGTAAACCTTCAAAAAGAATTTGAAGACCTACCTCTTCCGACAAGCCTACAACCTGCAGTAACCACCGATCCACCAAACCGCTGCACGAGCAGCTCTACCCTCGCCTACTGTATCCTCACCCATCCCTTGTAGATTGTGAGCCCTCGCGGGCAGGGTCCTCTCTCATCCTGTACCAGTCGTGACTTGTATTGTTTAAGATTACTGTACTTGTATGTATTATGTATACCCCTCCTCACATGTAAAGCGCCATGGAATAAATGACGCTATAATAATAAATAATAATAATAATAATTGGCAGCTTTCTTGTCTTTAGTGTATTCATTCACCCATGTGACAAAACGTGATTTTCCAATGTGTAGGATGATTTGAAGGAGCTACAGGCTCAGGGTGTTCCTCATTGGCTGGTTGAAGTGACATATGCAGATTAGGACCAAAGACATCTGGAATCTGGAGGATTATGGATCCGTTATACAAGTACAGAAGCTTCTATAGGGTCACTGTGTCAGGTGTGATGTCTCCCTAATGTTACCCGCAGGTTCCTGTCCCCTGGAGGGGCATCCTGGCCAGGAAGAGGTTAAGACTATACTTTCAGGGATCATTTCTATAGTGTGTGACTTGAGAAATGTGCTCTAAAGTGTCCAACCTTCCCAACCACAAGGAGGAGCTGTAGTGATCTCTCCTGAGCGTGAAGTGAGCTCTCAGTTCTGCTTCATTGCAGGGGCTGATTGCTGGTGATGATCGTTCTCCTTCTCTGTTACAGGGAGGGCGGAGGGGGAGATCACAAGCTGAGTGGGAGGTTATTTGTTACAGTTTAAAAGTAAAAAATGTTATAGTTGAATAAAGAATGTACTAAAAGAAGTACAGTTCTTTCTTTTTCAGATTGTTGTTTGCTTTGTGTTATGCATGAGTTGGTCGCGTGACTCTAGGTAGGTTATTGTACAAACAGTGAATTTGCATTATTATTTTTGTTAAAAAAAATCTCTGCTTCATAATAAAAACTGCAATTTGGCTTTGTTGCTGTTTTCTGAAACCTATATATTTTTCCATCAGTGGGGTTGTATAAAGGATTGTTTTTTTGTTTGCTAAGCTGAATTTTGTAATGGCAACATTTGATCCCATTACATTTTTTGAGGAAGTTGCAGTGACCGAAAAATAGCAGAATTCTGGCGGTTCGTATTTTTTTCCTTTACTGTATGAATTAATTACTTTTAAATTTTTCTAGATCTGTTTTTTTATTTTTGTTTTTAACTTGGAAAGGAGGGAATTGAATTTTTTTTTTAGATGTATTTTATTTCGTATTTTAAGGCTTTTATTTCAGTTTACAAATGATTTTTTATTTTCCCCCAAGCTATATTGTGACCCTGCATTACCTGCCCATCTGTATAATGGATCCCACATTAGCCCCCAAACAGTATAACGGACTTTGCATTAGCTCCCAGACTGTATAATGAACCCCGCTTTAGCCCCCAAACAGTATAACGGACTCCGCATTAGCTCCCAATCGCCTGATCCACACAAAACGAGGTCTGTCATGATGGGTACGTTTGTGAGGCATTGAGCCTTTTCCTTTCTTCATGTATCGGGTCAGTGTGCAATATTTCTGTTTCACCATTGTGCAGTGTGCCCCCTGCTATTACAGCTGTATGAGTGAGCTACATGGATACTTTGTTTACTTTCTTATTACTTCCATTTAGCTGCCTTCAATGGGGTACTTAGCATAATTAGCACTTTCAGTGTTTACAGCACACTATATACCTCAGCCACACATTGTTACTTTATCTATCTCAACCTCCAACCTGTTACATTTGAGTGACCTCTATTGTTGTTAACCAGGCTGCTATTGTTCTGGGTACATTGCTTACCATCCTCTATTGACTGTCTTTTTGCTTGACTTCACCCTGTTCTCTTGTTCTTTCTGAATATTTAATACATGATTATTTTTCATGTAGCTTTGGACTCCTTTTCCTCCTTGTTTTCAAATTATAAATGAGTCGGTCCTACCTTTTACTATTGGGTGCTAGTTGTGCATTGCACTGTTATTGAAATTAATTTTCTAACATGTTTGATTGGAGAATTTGTATTCTATTAGCTCCCAATAAGTATAATGGACTCCGCATTTGCACCCAAATTGTATAATGGGCCCTGCATTAGCCCCCCCCAACAGTATAATGGACTCCGCATTAGCTCCCAAACAGTATAATGGATTCCGCATTGGCTCCTAATTAGTATAATGGACACCGCATTTGCACCCAAAAAGTAGAATTGCCCCATTAGCCTCCAAAATGTATAATTGCCCCCACATTAGCTTCTACACTGTAAAATGCCTTCCGCATTAGCCCCCAAACTATATAGTGGCCCCCACATTAGCTCCCATACTGTATAATTGCTTCTGTATTATCCTCCAAACTGTTTACTGGCCAGTGGCCACTGCGTTATTCCTCAAACTGTATAATGGGCCCACATTGGCCCCTAAACTGTATAAGGATCCATGCATTAGCTCACCACACTGTATAATTGCTCCTGAATTAGCCCCCAAACTGTATAATGGACCTCCAAACATGAAAAAAAAAAAAAAAAATATATATATATATATATATATACACTCACTGGCCACTTTATTAGGTACACCATGCTAGTAAGGGGTTGGACCCCCTTTTGCCTTCAGAACTGCCTCAATTCTTCATGGCAGAGATTCAACAAGGTGCTGGAAGCATTCCTCAGAGATTTTGGACCATATTGACATGATGGCATCACACAGTTGGCGCAGATTTGTCGGCTGCACATCCCTGATGCGAATCTCCCGTTCCACCACATCCCAAAGATGCTCTATTGGATTGAGATCTGGTGACTGAGGAGGCTATTTGAGTACAGTAAACTCATTGTCATGTTCAAGAAACCAATCTGAGATGATTCGAGCTTTATGACATGGCGCATTATCCTGCTGAAAGTAGCCATCAGATGTTGGGTACATTGTGGTCATAAAGGGATGGACATGGTCAGCAACAATACTCAGGTAGGCTGTGGCGTTGCAACGATGCTCAATTGGTACCAAGGGGCCCAAAGAGTGCCCAGAAAAAATTCCCCACACCATGACACCACCACCACCAGCCTGAACCGTTGATACAAGGCAGGATGGATCCATGCTTTCATGTTGTTTACGCCAAATTCTGACCCTACCATCCGAATGTCGCAGCAGAAATCGAGACTCATCAGACCAGGCAACGTTTTTCCAATCTTCTACTGTCCAATTTCGATGAGCTTGTGCAAATTGTAGCCTCAGTTTCCTGTTCTTAGCTGAGAGGAGTGGTACCCAGTGTGGTCTTCTGCTGCTGTAGCCCATCTGCCTCAAAGTTCGACGCACTGTGCGTTCAGAGATGCTCTTCTGCCTACCTTGGTTGTAACGGGTGGCAATTTGAGTCACTGTTGCCTTTCTATCAGCTCGAACCAGTCTGCCCATTCTCCTCTGACCTCTGGCATCAACATGGCATTTCCGGCCACAGAACTGCCGCTCACTGGATTTTTTTTCTTTTTCGGACCATTCTCTGTAAACCCTAGAGATGGTTGTGCGTGAAAATCCCAGTAGATCAGCAGTTTCTGAAATTCTCAGACCAGCCCTTCTGGCACCAACAATCATGCCACGTTCAAAGGCACTCAAATCACCTTTCTTCCCCATACTGATACTCGGTTTGAACTGCAGGAGATTGTCTTGACCATGTCTACATGCCTAAATGCACTGAGTTGCCGCCATGTGATTGGCTGATTAGAAATTAAGTCTTAACACACAGTTGGACAGGTGTACCTAATAAAGTGGCCAGTGAGTGTATATATACTGTGTATACTCTTGTGTAAGCGAAGTTTTTCAGCACTTTTCTTTGTGCTGAAAATGCCCCCCTCAACTTATACACAAGTCAATGTCTCAGAAGATGATGGGGGAAGGGGGGCAGTAGGTCACAGGAGGCAGGAGCCTGGAGCTTCGACTAAAGCCTGTGCCCGCTCCTAAAGAGAAATGAATTCTCACTGCACTGGCAGTGAATATTCATTTCTCCTATAGTGCGCACAGTGTCATCTGCAGCCGTCGGCTTCCATCAGCGGCCGAGTTAGAACTTGTGCCTGCTCATTAAGGTAATGAATATTCACCTCTCCCCACTCCCATAGGCGTGGAGAGAAGTGAATATTCATTACCTTAATGAGTGGGGCACGTGATCGCTCGGCCGCAGGAGCTGCTGGCACTGGAACAAGATGCTGCAAGGGCGCGCAGGGAAGGTAGGTAGGATGTTTTTAATGCTTTTCTCATGGGGCACCATGCATATAAGGATGAGGAACTATGCATACCAGGACAGGGATGAGGAGCCATGCAGACAAGGATAGGGATAAGGAGCCATGCAGACAAGGATGGGGACAAGGAGCCATGCAGACAAGGATGGGGACAAGAGCAAACCAAGTGAACAACACTCTCCAGGAGGTAGGCGTATCAATATCCAAATCTACCATAAAGAGAAGACTGCATGAAAGTAAATACAGAGGGTTCACTGCACGGTGCAAGCCACTCATAAGCATCAAGAATCAAAAGGCTAGACTGGACTTTGCTAATAAACGTCTAATAAAGACAGCACAGTTCTGGAAGAACATTCATTGGACAGATGAAACCAAGAACAACCTCTACCAGAATGATGGAAAGAGAAAAGTATGGCGAAGGCGTGGTACAGCTCATAATCCAAAGCATACCACATCATCTGTAAAACACGGCGGAGGCAGTGTGATGGCATGGGCATGCATGGCTGACAGTGGCACTGGGTCACTAGTGTTTATTGATGATGTGACACAGGACAGAAACAGCCGAATGAATTCTGAGGTATTCAGAGCCATACTGTGTGCTCAGATCCAGCCAAATGCGAGCCAAACTGATTGGTCGTCGTTTCATACTACAGATGGACAGTGACCCAAAACATAAAGCCAAAGCAACCCAGGAGTTTATTAAAGCAAAGAAGTGGAATATTCTTGAATGGCCAAGTCAGTCACCTGATCTCAACCCAATTGAGCATGCATTTCACTTGTTAAAGACTAAACTTCAGACAGAAAGGCCCACAAACAAACAGCAACTGAAAACCACCGCAGTGAAGGCCTGGCAGAGCATCAAAAAGGAGGAAACACAGCGTCTGGTGATGTCCATGAGTTCAAGACTTCAGGCAGTCATTGCCAACAAAGGGTTTTCAACCAAGTACTAGAAATGAACATTTTATTTACAATTATTTAATCGTCCAATTACTTTTGGTCCTTTTAAAAACAGGGTGGCACATGTTAAGGAGCTGAAACTCCTAAACCCTTCATCCAATTTTAATGTGGATACCCTCAAATGAAAGCTGAAAGTCTGAACTTCAACTGCATCTGAATTGTTTTGTTTAAAATTCATTGTGGTAATGTCTAGAACCAAAATTAGAAAAATGTTGTCTCTGTCCAAATATATATGGACCTAATTGTGTATATATATATATATTTATATATACAGCGTATATACTCGCGTATAAGCCGAGATTTTCAGCCCATTTTTTGGGGCTGAAAGTCCCCCTCTCTGCTTATACGTGAGTCATATACTGGGGGTCGGAGATCATACTCACCTCTCCTGGCATGTTTCTGAAGCCCCCCCGTGCTTATTCCATCTTCTCGGTGCTGTTCTTCCTGCTTTCAGTGGTCACGTGGTACCGCTCATTACCTCATGAATATGCGCATATGTAATGAGCGGCGCCACGTGACCGCAGAAAGCAGGAAGAACAACGCCGAGAAGATGGAACAAGCATGGGGGGCTGCAGAGACATGCCAGGAGAGGTGACTATAATGGGGGCAGTCATATTCACCTGTCCCCCGTTCCACCGCTGCGCATCGCTCTGCTGTCTTGCTTCCTCTGGCAGTGACGTTCAGGTCAGAGGGCACCATGATGTAGTTAGCAGGCGCCCTCTGCCTGAACAGTCACTGCTGAGCCGGCAACACTGAGGAGCAGTAGCGACAAGGAGAGTATATAGTTTTTTTTTTTTTAATTGAGGCAGCGGCAGCAGCATTGTAAGGGGCCACTAATCACCGTGCAGCATTGTAAGGGGCCACTAATCACTGCAGCATTATAAGGGGCCACTAATCACTGTGCAGCATTATAAGGGGCCACTAATCACTGTGCAGCATTATAAGGAGCCACTAATCACTGTGTAGCATTATATGGGGCATATGTTATTATGGAGCATGTTATAGGGCCACCATTATTCACTGTGCAGCATTATTAGGCATATTTTTGTATGGAGCATCTTATGGAACCCATCATGAACTTTATGGAGCACTAGGTGAAGAGCCCGGCGCTGCCCGGGCATAGTAACTAACTGTGGTTAGATATAGCAAGTTATAATTATCCTCCATCCCATAGTCCCGAGCCCATATACCCATCATATATATCCACGATCCCATAGGCCAGTGCCCATATACCCATCATACATATCCTCCATCCCATAGTCCCGTGCCCATATACCCATCATACATATCCGCCATCCCATACTCCCATGCCCATATACCCATCACACATCCTTCATCTCATAGTCCCATGCCCATATACCTGTCATACATATCCTCCATCCCATAGTCCCGTGCCCATATACCCATCATACATATCCGCCATCCCATAGTCCCGTGCCCATATACCCGTCATACATATCCTCCATCCCATAGTCCAGTGCCCATATACCCATCACACATCCTCCATCCCATAGTCCCCTGTCCATATACCCGTCATACATATCCTCCATCCCATAGTCCAGTGCCCATATACCCATCACACATCCTCCATCCCATAGTCAACCATTATGACATCATAATGAGCAGCGGGGCTTGCAACCTATGATGACATCAGCGTCGCCATGGCAACCATTATGACATCATAATGAGGGGCGGGGCTTGATACACACACACTTTTTCCCCATTATGTAGATAGGGGCTAAATTGTTTGGTGAATTGGAACGCGCAGGGTTAAAATTTCGCCTCACAACATAGCTTAGGACACTCTCGGGGTCCAGACGTGTGACTGTGCCAAATTTTGTGGCTGTAGCTGCGACGGTGCGGATGCCAATCCCGGACATACACACACACATGCACACATACATACATGCACACACTTGAGCTTTATATATTAGATTATATGGGGCCATCATGAACTTTATGGAGCATCTTATGGGGCCCATTTTATTTTTTAAATTTACCAGTAGCTTCGGCATCTTCCACCCTCGGCTTATACGCGAGTCATTAAGTTTTCCCAGTTTTTTGTGACAAAATTAGGGGGTCGGCTTATACACTGGTCGGCTTATACATGAGTATATACGGTATATATATGTATATATATATATATATAAAATATATAAAGCTCAATGTGGGTGTGTATGTATGTCCGGGATTGGCATCCGCATCGTCACAGCTACAGCCTTAAAATTTTGCACAGTCACACGTCTGGACCCCGAGAGCGTCACAGGCTATGTTGTGAGGCGAAATTTTAACCCTGCGCGTTCCAATTCACCAAACAATTTTGCCCCTATCTACATAATGGGGAAAAAGTGAAAGGAAAAGTGTTGGAGGCAAATTGACAGCTGCCAGATGTGAACAAGGGAGACTTAAAGAATGAGAGCGATGGCGCCAAAGAGTATATACCGTACAGTTGCTAAGGTGGGGCCCTGACATGGGATACTCACCACACACGGGGATATGAAAACACACACTACCACGTGCTTCAACACATATACCACCCTCAGCACACATTTCACCACACATACACCAACCTCGCCACATAAAAGTCAAAACACAAAAGTCGCCACTCAAAACTCGCGACGCTGTCCCAGAGCTGTTTAAAAGATGAAAAATGAAATGTGATTGGTTGCTATCAGCAACAGTTTTCTTTGTAGACAGTTGAGGTAACTGAGGCCTATTATTCTTATGATTTCTATGGTGTTATCGTCCTTCTGTAAAGCTAGAAATAACACAATTTATTACCATGCCAACACAGACCACCCTCTGACACAGACTGCAGGGGGAGCCCAGTATCACACTGGATAGGATTAGATACACGGCTCAGCAGTCAGTATCACACAGGATAGGATTAAATACACAGCTCAGCAGTCAGTATCACACTGGATAGGATTAGATATGCAGCTCAGCAGTCAGTATCACACAGGATAGGATTAGATACGCAGCTCAGCAGTCAGTATCACACAGGATAGGAATAGATACACGGCTCAGCAGTCAGTATCACACAGGATAGGATTAGATACATGGCTCAGCAGTCAGTATCACACAGGATAGGATTAGACACATGGCTCAGCAGACAGTATCACACAGGATAGGATTAGATACGCAGCTCAGCAGTCAGTATCACACAGGATAGGATTAGATACACGGCTCAGCAGACAGTATCACATAGGATAGGATTAGATACGCAGTTCAGCAGTCAGTATCACACAGGATAGGATTAGACACACGGCTCAGCAGTCAGTATCACACAGGAGAGGATTAGATACACGGCTCAGCAGTCAATATCACACAGGAAAGTATAAGATACACGGCTCAGCAGACAGTATCACACAAAATAGGATTAGATACCCGGCTCAGCAGTCAGTATCACACAGGATAGGATTAGATACACGGCTCAGCAGACAGTATCACATAGGATAGGATTAGATACGCAGTTCAGCAGTCAGTATCACACAGGATAGGATTAGACACACGGCTCAGCAGTCAGTATCACACAGGAGAGGATTAGATACACGGCTCAGCAGTCAATATCACACAGGAAAGTATAAGATACACGGCTCAGCAGACAGTATCACACAAAATAGGATTAGATACCCGGCTCAGCAGTCAGTATCACACAGGATAGGATTAGATACACGGCTCAGCAGACAGTATCACATAGGATAGGATTAGATACGCAGTTCAGCAGTCAGTATCACACAGGATAGAATTAGACACACGGCTCAGCAGTCAGTATCACACAGGAGAGGATTAGATACACGGCTCAGCAGTCAATATCACACAGGAAAGTATAAGATACACGGCTCAGCAGACAGTATCACACAAAATAGGATTAGATACCCGGCTCAGCAGTCAGTATCACACTGGATAGGATTAGAAGCACGGTTTTTATGTGCAATATAATCATTATAATTTGTTATAACTAACCCCAGTTGGTTCCTATGCCCAGGCAACGCCGGGCTCTTCAGCTAGTATATATATATATATATGTATATACATTGCTCAAAAAAATAAAGGCGACACTAGACACTCTTACTGAGCCGACACATGGATGTTAGTGACCTTCCTATCTTTTCTACCTGTTGCTTTTTCCATTGGCACAACAGCAGGAGAAATTGAATCACAATCAGTGTTGATTTCACAGAAGTGTGACTGACTTGGAGTTACATTTTGTTGTTTAAGTGTTCCCTTTATTTTTTGAGCAGTATATGTTACATATATGTTTTTTAATATCTTTTTTTAAACATTTACATTTTTAATTAATCCCTCTAGGATGCTCAAATTGATCGCTTGGTTGCCTATATAATACACTGAAATAGTTCAATTTCACAATATTGCAGGGTATTATGAAATTGATGAACTCCTATGAACCTCTGCCAAAGGCTGGGCTTCATAGAAGGTCTCATTTGGCAGATGTCGACCTTTAGTTGCCCTGACAACGAATCGGTACCCCACGAACATGTGCATGGGTTCCGATGGCCATGTGAAGTGACTGCTGCCATGTTGAAGCCTGGTAAATGCTGCTGTCAGGCTTCACGGCGGCATTAAAGAACTGATGTGATCGGCGCTAGCTCCAATTGCCACAATTACTGTTGGGTGACAGCTATGTAACACAGGATCATGGGTGACATGACAAAACGCTCTGTGGAACTTTTCTGAGACTTGCCATCGCACAAGTATTTTGGAACTGTAAATTTTTTTGCTGTAAAAAAATGGCCAAATCATACTGTAGGTAAGTCACACAAATCGTGGATGCATGCAACTTGTATTAAAGTCTGTGGCAAGTGTGCGATTAGCATCCTTCAAATATTGACCTCTAAACTTTCCCATCTGAATGAGATTTGTCCATGATTTGCTGCTACCATATTTTACTGCAGATTTGACATACAATGTGTTCCTCTACAGGGACCCTTCCGGATAGCCCCAATTCCCTGGGACAAACCCCGCTGTTTGTGGCTGCATTGCTTGGACTTCGAAAAATAGCTGAATTGCTTTTAAATTCTGGATCCAATCCTAACCAGTAAGTCATTTAATATAAAGGAAATTGTGAAAAAATGCTAATACAAAATGTTTTTTAAGTTTTTTTACGTCATACATTCTCTGGTAAAAGTTACTCTGAATCCTGATTCTCCACATCAGTATTATTACCAAACGTACTGATTTTTTTTTTATTTAAGAGGACAAAAAAACCTGAAATTTTTTGCTTCAACAAAATTGCGGTGGCGCATGGGCAGTAGCATCTATCGACAAGCGATCCTCTCAGTCTGCTCAAGCTCCACCTACCAGTGAGCGGGTTTTGCACAGGATAAGAGCATCCCTTGCAGATAGATGCTACTGCGGATGCACTGCCGCCATTTTGTTGGAGAAAAAAATGGCATGATAGATGCTACTGTGCATGCTCTGGCAGCGGCACCATTTTTCTCAAGTTAAATTCTTTTTTTTTTACACACAGTGTTAACTGTGCAAGCGCAGTATTTAAAATAGGAGGTAGGTCACTGAAGGTTGAATAAGTGACCAGAGCATCACATAAAGCCCTGCTCACAGGCCACCCCGGAGCACGAGAATCTCATTAACTGAAAACTGCAAACAAAGATTTAACAACAACTGCAAGACAGATTTCTTCAACCTAGGTATCATTTTAATCAGTGTAACAGCGTTAAGCTGACAATGCTTGTAGTTTACTTAGCAAAATTCTGATGACAGGCTTGCTTTAAATCATCAAGATCTGCTGCTGGCAGCTACCTTTGCAATTGCAAATGTGCTTGATTCCACAACTTTTCCTTCTTGGTGTAACAATTTTAATAGTGATGTGTTTCTCCTCTAATACACAGTCAGAGCCTATCTGGCCTTATAACACTGTACAATGCTCTGCTATGTGATCTAAAGAGAGAAATAAATGTGTTCACTTATATATCCGTAACTGGTGATCCATACCTTAAATAAATATGTAAACTTGCTTCCAAAATGTAAAAGTACAAATGGTGTAACAATTATATGACATTGCTCCTTTTGTATGTTTGCAGCCGTTCCTTAGATTGGAGCACCCCGGTCCACGCTGCAGCCTTTTCTTGTGACCTGTGGATTATGAGTAGGCTTATTGATGCAGGAGGGGACATGCGACTTCATGATCAGAATTCCAAAACACCACATGACTGGGCACTCATGGCTGGGATGGATGAAAGTCCTAAGGTTAGTCAGAAGAATGTCTGGGTCACGTAGGGATTGCAAGTTATTTAAGGTTGTTAGTATGTTAATATGCATCAAAAGGGGTCCAAGAAAGGCGATGCCATGAACTAGTGACAGGTTCATGGGCACCAACGGCTCATTGACTCTGAAAGACTAGCCCTTTTGGTCTGAGCCTATGAATTGTTGAAATCGCTAATGCTTTACTAGAACATGTTAGGACACGCCGTTTACTATATACTGTTGTGCTCAAAAGTTTACATACCCCGGCAGAATTTTTGATTACTTGGCTTTTTTTCAGAGAATATGAATAATAATATCAAAACTTTTCCTCCACTCATGGTTAGTGGTTGTGAGAAGCCATTTATTGTCAAACTACTGTGTTTTCTCTTTTTAAATCGTAATGACAGCCCAAAACATTCAAATGACCCTGATAAAGAGTTTATATACCCTGGTGATTTTGGCCTGATGACATCCACAGAAGTTGACACAAATGTGTTTGAATGGCTACTAAAGGTAATATCCTCACCTGTGACCTGTTTGCTTGTAATCAGTGTGTTTGCATAAAAGCTGAGTGAGTTTCTGGGATCCAGACAGACTCTTGCATCTTTCATCCAGCCACTGATGTTTCTGGATTGTGAGTCATGGGGAAAGCAAAAGAACTGTCAACGGATCTACGGGGAAAGGTGGTTTAACTACATAAAACAGGAAAGGGAAACAAAAAGATATCCAAGGAATTGATAATGCCAGTCAACAGTGTTCAAACTGTGATTAACAAATGGAAAATTAGGAGCTCTGTAAAAACAAAACCACGGTCAGGTAGACCAACAAAAATTTCATCCACAACTGCCAGGAAAATTGTTCGGGATGCAAAGAAAAACCCACAAATAACATCAGCTGAAATACTGGACTCTCTGAAAACTAGCGGTGTGGCTGTTTCAAAATGCACAATAAGGAGGCACTTGAAGAAAATTGGGCTGCATGGTCAAGTCGCCAGAAGAAAGCCATTACTGCGCAATTGCCACAAAGTATCTCGCTTACAATACACAGAACAGCACAGAGACAAGCCTAAAATCTTCTGGAACAACGTAATTTGGAGTGATGAGACCAAAATTGAACTTTTTGGCCACAACCATATACGTTAAGTTTGAAGAGGTCAACATGATGAAAGGAATACCATTTCTACTGTAAAGCACGGAGGTGTATCGCTGATGTTTTGGGGATGTGTGAGCTACAAAGGCACAGGAAACTTGGTCAATGTTGAAGGAAAGATGAATGTAGCACGTTATCAGCAAATACTGGAGGCAAATTTGCAATCATCAGCCCTGAAGCTGCGCATGTGATGTACTTGAACGTTCCAACACTACAATGATCCAAAACACAAGGCCAAGTCGATCTGTCATTGGCTACAGCAGAGCAAAGGGAAGGTTCTGGAGTGGCCATCTCAGTCTCCTGACCTCAATATCATTGAGCCACTCGGAGGAGATCTCAAGCATGCAGTTCATGCAAGATAGCCCAGGAATTTACAGGAACTGGAGGCTTTTTGCCAAGAAGAGTGGGCAGCTTTACCATCTGAGAAAATAAATTACCTCATCCACAACTACCGCAAAAGACTTCAAGCTGTCATTGATGTTAGAGGGGGCAATACACGGTATTAAGAATAGGGTATGTAAACTTTTGATCAGGGTCATTTAGATGTTTTGGGTTATTATGATTTAAAAAGAGAAAACACAGTAGTTTGACAATAAGTCGCTTCACCCAAACACTGACCATGAGTGAAGAAAAAGTTTTGGTGTTTGATGATTTTTTTTAATTTTCACAGCTCAATGTTATAAACTTCTGTAAAGTATCTGAGGGTTCAATGTGCTCACCACACTTCTAGATCAGTTCCCTGAAGGGTCTAGTTTCCATAATAGTGTCAATTGTGGGGGATTTTCACTGTTTAGGCACATCAGGGGCTCTTCAAATGCGACATGGTGTCCACTAATTGTTCCAGCAAATTTTGCATTCATATTCTCTGAAAAAAGGCCAAAAAAGCAAAAATTCTGGGTATTTAAACTTTTGAGCACAACTGTATAGGGTAGAGCTAGACAATCTAATGTACAAATAGGAAAACGTATTTATAAGGGCCCTTTCACCAGAAAATGCACTCTTGTAGTGTTAGGCCTCATTCAGATGTCGGTGACATCTCTAGCATTTAAAGAACTGACCAAGTTTCATCAGTTTTTTTGGATCAGATATTCATTAACAGTTGGTCCATATATCACTTTTTGCCATAAGAGATTTAGCATTTTATTTTGTGTATAAGAAGTGTTATCAATCTTTTCCAATCAAGTATCCATGAAAATCTGACAGTACACGTATGGCATCTGTCTGCTGTCCAAGTGGACATGTTGCCATGTTTTGGTGCTGAAATATATACGGACATGTGAATAGCCCCATGGATTATAATGGGTACATAAACTACCTGGGAAAAACAGCGATAGAACTTGTACATGAAGAACTGACGTCTGATTGAGCCATAACTGTGTATGGTGGAAAATAATTGATGGAAATTTTAGGACAAGATTTTGCAGTTTGTCCTGTAAATCAGATTTTTCACCTATTTCCACGGATAAAAACACCAATTCTCAATATAGGCTTATAGATTGCAGATTGCATAAAAATGAATACAGAGAGATGCACCATGGTACATCGGTTTTTAGGTTTTCAATATGTAAACCACTATCATTTATAGCAGAAAAAAATGTATCGCCACCTGAAATATCTGACAGTAAAAGGTGTTTTCCTACCTGAATAAATCAAATTAGGATAATAGGGTATATGGCAACAAATATTCATGATAGGAAATTACCTTTAATATTTCGGGGATTTAATCGATTGTTGTGGGTGAGGGGTGCAGGATCAGACTTTTTGTGCTTAATCAGACAAATTGCAGCTAGGAGCTGCCCAAATGTAGCACTAGTTAAAATGCAAACCAGTTTATTTCTATTTGTGGAAATACCAATGTATAATTCACATTTTTCCTGTCTAATTTCAGATGATTGAATTTATTGGTCGTTGTGCTGTTCGCATGCAAGCTTTAATTCATCTTTATCCTTTGAAGCCCACAAAGATTGATTCATCCCAAGACCTTATTAATGATTCACCATTAATTGATCTGTTTTTACCCAGGTATGCCACTCACACATATTATACTAGAATGAATGAGATTTTTATCCCCTTACCTACATTGGTTTTACTGGTACTTCCAATGTCAGCTCCTTGTTTTGATGTGGACTCAGGAACTGAGCCTGCGTTTTTCCCACCAGATGATGATTGTGCTATTCAGCCATCATGTGGCGCCCCTGAGGCTCAGTTGCCACAGAGGTACTGCACCTCCTCTTGAGGTGTGGTGCCCCACTATCCAGGCAAGTTGGAGGCTCCTGACCACGCTCCAACACCTGCATCCCAAAACACGGTAGTTCAGCAAAGCCACATTGCAGCTCCCTGCTTGGAGTGTAGCAGAGCACCTTTGGTGGCTCCCTGCTTGGAGCACGAAACGTGCTGGGAGGCGGGTGGAGTTAGAATACATAAAAGAGCGGGAGGGTTTAGCACTAGGGGTCAGTCAGTCAGTCAGTCACTCAGAGAGGAGTGAGGAGAGAAGATCCCTGGGAGAGGGATGGAGGAAGGAGGTGCTGCAGCAGATCTCAGTGACCTGGGTCTGCTGGCACGGAAAAGGAAAGAAGGAGAAAGACATTGAACTGAAACCTCATCTTCCATAAGAAGGAAAGACTAGTACGGAACGTAGGAGTAAAAGGGAACAGAGGACGTGGGTTAGAGGAAGAACCCTGCCTAGAAGTTCTAAGCGCGAGACCGGGGCCCGGTCCCCGAGGTTGTATGGACACTAATGGTTCTACAGCAGACACCGGTGGAGTAGTGGGCTGTAAATTCACTACTCCCATCTAAGAATTGGAGGCACAACAGCAACATTGATAGTGAGCCGGGACTCAATAGTAAGGAGTCCCCGAAGCAGGCTACAGCTGTCTGCCGTACAAGTAGAGTTCTAGGGAACATCTGTTAGGAGGCACTCCAGTGTAACTCAGTACTAGGAGTACTTCACACTTAAAGGCGCTATAAGAGGAGACGTTCAGAAGGGCACATGTTGGCGGAGTGTTGGAAGAGAGCATTCCATCTGGCCTGGAGGTTGACTGAGTCCCTGACCCGGAGGACACGGCACGGAGGCAGGCACCTGTGTGTACTACAGACTGTGAGTAAAGCTTTGGAACTACAAGCCCTGGTGTCCTCCATTCATTCTTGCGCCAACGCACCCAGCACCGCTACATCTGGGTACCAGCTTCTACCCCGCTTGTGCCTCTCCTCTCCCCCTACATCTACACTGCCCTAGGGCTACAGCTCCACCTGTGGGGAGCTTCACCATCTTGGCTGCAACACACCACCAGCCCCAGAGGATCTGCATGCAGTGTCGGCTCATCATCTCACTTGCCGAACACCACAGGTGGCGTCACGAACTATTCATTTACATTCCATCATTTCCAATCTCCCCTTTTTACATTGGGCGCCCAGGGCCACGGACCGGGTCACCGCTGCTGTGACACATCACACCGGCCCGGTACCGAGTACCCCACGGCCCTGGAAGGGCGATCCAATCATCCTCCACTAATAGCCGCAGAAGGAGCTGAGCACAACTTGCGTCTCTTAACCTGTTACAGGGAACCTGTCATCAGGTTTGGCAAATACGAGTTACGGCCACCACCTTTCAGGGCTTATCTACAGCATTCTATAATGCTGTATATAAGCCCCCGATCCGACCTGGAAGAGAAGAAAAATATTTTTTATTATACTCACTTGCAGGGCGGTTCGGTCCGATGGGCCTTGCAGGTCCTGGCCCGGCACCTCCCATCTTCCTGCGATGCCGCGCTCCTGCTTGCTTCACAGACTCCAAGACATCGCGCTCCTGCGCAGGCGTACTTATCTGTCCTGTTGAGGGCAGAGCAAAGTACTGCAGTGTGCAGGCGCTGGGAAAGGTCAGAGAGGCCCAGCGCCTGCGCACTGCAGGAATTTGCTCTGCCCTCAACAGGACAGATAAGTACGCCTGCAAAGGAGCGCGATGCCGGGGAGCAATAAAGCAAAGAGGAAGGGCGGCATCACAAGAAGATGGGAGGTGTCGGACCAAGACCTTCGACACCCATTGGACCGGACCGCCCCGCAGGTAAGTATAATGAAACTTATTTTTATTCTCTTGCAAGTCGGATCAGGGGCTTATCTACAGCATTATATAATGCTGTAGATAAGCCCTGAAAGGCGGTGGACGTAACTCGTATCGGCCAAACCTGGTGACCGGTATCCTTTAAAGGGACTAAGTCATCACAGAATGACTGTGCAAGCCAAGTACAGGCACTCAGTGCACAAAGGCACGGAAAGACATTTAACTACACCTTCCCACCTGCTTGTTTTCCATCTATGTCCACTCTTCCCTGGCTCTACGAGGCCAGAGCTGTCAATTAAAGAAGAGGTGGAATGGAGATAGAGGGAAAACAAGCAGGCAGGAAGGTGTAGTTAAATGATGCTACAGGGCAGGGCCAGTCATTTAACCACACCTTGCTGCTGCACTTAGTTTGAACAGTCATTCTGTGCTGACAGAGTCCCTTTAAATGCTACTGTCATTTGCTGACAGCTGCATTTAAAGTGCATGGCTCAGAGGAGGCACCCATAGGACCCCGTGATGTGATCGCAAAGGTGCCGATGACTTGTGAAGTTAGTGGTGGGGTGGGGGGGTTGTGATCGGGTTGATGAAGATCACAGTGCCTTGGCAGTGGTTTGGCAGTACTATTGAAGTCCAGCCTGGTGCAGGTTTTCATAGTGAACTGTGACTTTTACTGTACTCAGCACTGCTTTGGTATTGCTGTGCATAGTACAAGTGATGATCAGATGGTAAAGGAAAAATGAAAAATAAAAAACGTTTTGTTTCTTTTTAATATTAAAAAAAGACCATTCGAACCACTTCCTTTTCCCCTAGTGAAAATAAAAAAATAAAAACATTTAAAAACACACACATGCAGTATCTCCACGTCCAAAAAGGTCAGAAAATTAGTGAACCTGGTTGGTAACCACCGTATAGAGAAAAAAATTGAAATGCCAGATTTGTGATTTTTCGGCTTTGTTCCACCTCTAAAAAATCCAATCAAACTTTTGTATCTAGCTCAAATTAATATAAATAAAAATGCCCTGCAAAAAAGATGAGTTCTCATTGAAAAATGAAAATGTGGGGGCGTGGCCTGGACATGGAGCCGGCAAGACACACACTGTAGGAGCTCCTCAGTAACGGCTGCAAACACCACCACCCACCAGCTATCAAGAGCGAGCACCGGGGTCAGATGAGAGGGAAAGCGGGTCTCCGGTCGCAGACGCCTGCCAGAGGGACTCCCAGCCGTGGGGGGCAAGGTATTGTGCCATACCTGACTGAGGCCCAGCGTCCTCCCAGGCCTGTAATGGCGACCGGGACACGTGCTGCTGCGACCCGGCTGTCACAGCCTGAGCGTTCTCCTGCTTCCCCCGCCCGCTCTGCACAGCAGCCCGATGAAAGGCTGCAGACTGACCCGGCATTGCAGGCTCCTGGATGGATGGCTCCTGGGGAAAACACCGGAGACCGGCCTGTGGTGACTGATGGGGGAGGGGTGAGCAGTGGGAATCTGGCTGCAGGGCGTGCTTCTCCCCCTGGGGCTTCACAGAGCAGAGGATCTCCTGCCTCTCTTCCTGGCTGCTCCAACTCACCAGGTACCCTGCGGTCGTCCCCTGCCCCACAGCACTCAATTACCCCGGCAGCTGGCTCAGGAGGGGCTATGGAGCAGAGCTTGCTTGCCCTCCCCTGCCATGGAGGGGAGAACACAGCTACTACCTTGCAACACTATGGGGAAGACCAAGGCTCAGAAATGTCAGCTTTAAGGCTTCAAATAAATGCTATGCCAACCAAAATGGATATGGAGGGATACATTGCCCGCCTGGAGGCTGTGTGTAAAACTGAAATTCGCTCCTTGAAGGAGGATATGTCATCACTAACTAACTCCGTGCGGGCCCTTGAATCGTCCACCCAGGATTTATACTCTCAGCAAAGCTCACAACAACAGCTTATAGATCAGCAGGCTCAACAGATCCATCTCTTGTTTGACATGATTGAAGATGCTGAAAACCGCAACAGGCGAAATAATGTGCGCATTCGTGGTTTGCCGGAGTCAGTCGGGCCTCAGGATTTGACCTCTACACTGCAGAGGATGTTTAACTCCTTGTTGGAACGTCCCCTTGAAACACGCATTGAGATGGACAGAGCACACCGTGCACTGGGGCCTAGAAACCCGGACCCAGAGAAGCCAAGGGACATTATTTGCAGGGTACACTTCTTCCAGGTCAAGGAGAATATTATGAGAAAAGCAAGAGATAAAGGTACCCTGGATTTTAAAGGAACTCCCATACATCTTCTAGCGGATCTTTCCCGTTCAACACTTGCAAAAAGGAGAGCCCTGAGACCCCTGCTGGAGGTTCTACGTAACAACAATATTGCTTATTCCTGGGGCTATCCTTTTCAACTACAAGTCAGGAAAGGTCCCAACCTGATCATCTTGAGGTCTCCGGCTGACCTGCCAGATTTTCTTTCGGCTCTGGATCTCCCTGGGATAAAATTGCTGGACTGGCCGTATACTACACCTCCACCCCAGAGAATGGTCCGTCGTGGAGGTCCCTTCCCACCTGATCAACACCGTACTCAGCGACCAAGATCCCAGAAGTCGCCGAGATCCTCATCGGCGGAGACCTGAACTCTCGGGACTACTGGGTTATACATGTAGTTTGAAGGAGGAATGAGGGCTGTTATGGCCTACTCTGATGCCTAACCAATATTGCCCTTTGTCCGGTTTTTTTTTTTTTTTTTTCTCTCCCCCTCCTCTCCTTTCCTCTCCCCCCTCCCTCCCCCCCCTTCTCCCCTGGGCATCACTAATTCTAATAGTGTTGGGATTCTCTGCCTCCCCTCCCGGCATGCTTCAATGCTGGGTTGGGACGCCTGAACCCCCATGGGTATCTGTGCTTCTCCTAAAAGCCTCACGAGTTGTGAGCCAGGAGACGGGAGTTTATCTCTCCTGCTGCATTTCTCACCTTGTTGCTGTGATTAATTTTATTGAACTTGAGCTGTTAGCTGTTATATATGTTACTTTCATTTTGGTCGGGTGACTGATCATCTGTGGTTTCCTTTTCTTCTGTCCCTTTTCGGTATTAACTAGTTAGGTGGTGTAGCAGCCGTCCTTCAGGCGACATAGTTCCAGTCACCTCCCACATTAGGGTGTGTTCCTAGAACACTAGTTTTGAGTATTTTCTCAGTTTAATTGCCTTCTGAGCTAGGACTCAGGAGGCTAAGTAAAGACAGGTCTTGATACTAGTCTTTATTATTCTGGTTTCTTTTTCCGTTCTACCACTTTCTCTGCTTTCTTTCCTTCAATCTCAGTTTCTTTCTTCTCCTCCCCATCTCCCTACTCTTCTCTCGGGTGCCCAGAAGATAGGGCTTCTAAGATGGCGAACCTCAACATATGCTCGCTAAATGTTAGAGGATTTAATGTACCAGAGAAGAGATCCAAGATCCTCTATAACATGCATAAAAAAAGAATCCATATTCTACTGCTTCAGGAGACTCATTTTAAAACGGACCACACCCCCACATTTAAGCATAGGTATTATAATTCCTGGTTTCATAGTACCAATTCAGTTGCAAAATCCAAGGGAGTTAGCATCGCTCTACATAAATCTCTCCCAGCCCAGGTCTTAGCAGTTAAGTCCGACCCAGAGGGGCGATTTATTCTTATCAAACTTAAGATCTGTACCAAATTATTTACCATTGCCAATTTCTATCTCCCCAACCAGGACCCGGCCAGGACTTGCCAAAAGTACCTGAACACCCTCTCTGACTTCGCTGAAGGCTCCTTGATTCTTGGAGGAGATTTCAATCTTATCCTTGATCGAGCTGTTGACTCCTCCTCGGGTAGGTCCTCTGTTCCTGCAGTTAAACTGCGGGGTCTTAGGAGTAAATTACTGGACTTGAGGCTTATTGACATCTGGCGTACCCTACACCCTAAAACACGGGACTACACTTTCTATTCTCCTGTCCATGATATGTACAGTAGAATAGACCTTTTTTTCATTAGCCACCACCTACTCTCACATGACCCGGCCTGTACTATAGACCCTATGGTGTGGTCCGATCATGCTTCAGTGTCACTTTCTTTCCTCTTGACAGACTTGCGCCCTGGGGAGTGGGTTTGGTCATTGAACCCACACTTATTAAAAGATCAGATATGTCAGTCAGCCATCAGGAAGACCATCACGGACTTCTTCGAATTTCACGCCAATGACCCAACGCCCTTACCGCTCCAATGGGAGGCCTTGAAGGGGATGATCCGGGGGACTTTTATTCAACAGGGAACAGACTCAAGAGGGATAGAGCTTGCAAAATAGATAGATTACTGACTTCCATCCAACACCTAGAACAGGCCCATAAACGGACCCATGACCCTCAGATTTTAACAGACTTGCTCAAGGCTAGACTAGATCTGGGGTCCCTCTTGGATGCAGCGTCTGCCCGTCACCGAGACAGAGGTAGGAGATTTATGTACGAATTCTCTAACAAGCCAGGCAGAGCTCTGGCTAGGTTTCTTAATCCTCGCCTACCCTCTACATTTATCCCCACCATTAAATCACCATCTGGCCATTCAGCATATAAACCTCATGAAATTGCAGATGTATTCCGAGACTATTATGATGGGTTGTACAACCTAGGTGGCCCAGTGGCGGACATGTCCCCAACAAATTTCCAAACGAAAGTGGACGAGTATGTTGATGGTACCCCTCTCCCCCCACTGAATCATGTGGACTCTCTCATGCTAGATGACCCTTTTAGCGAACAGGAGGTCACTGAGGTTATTAGGGGTCTAGCCAATGGTAGGAGTCCTGGTCCGGATGGCTTCCTGGCCAATTTCTATAAGCAATTCGCCTTGGAACTGACGCCCTTCCTGACCAGGACCTTTAACGCTATATCCTCAGCTTGCCCCTTTGCCACGCAAACTCTTGCGGCTACCATAACGGTGATTCCCAAGCCTGGGAAGGACCCATCGCTATGCTCCAACTACCGCCCTATCTCTCTTATAGGGGTAGATGTCAAGATCTTCGCCAAACTAATAGCTAACCGGTTATCCCCGCTGTTGCCTGCCTCAATCCATACTGACCAAACAGGGTTTGTCCGGGGTAGAGAGGCGCGCGATAACACTATTAAAACTCTACTTTTGACCTCCCACATGTACAGACAAGGTACTCCAGCCTGCCTTCTATCGATCGATGCCGAGAAGGCATTCGATCGTCTTAACTGGACCTTCCTACACTCATCCCTCAGACAGCTGGGAATCGGTCAAACTATGTTGGAGAGAATCTCTGCCCTGTATCATAAGCCCTCGGCACGAGTTCGAGCCAATAATACTCTATCTTCTCCCCTGCAAATATCTAATGGCACTAGACAGGGGTGCCCTCTTTCACCCCTTCTATATGTGATAGCCATGGAGCATTTAGCTATATCCCTTCGAAACTCCCCCGATATAAAGGGCTTTGATATAGGTCAGAATTCTTATAAACTTGCCTTATACGCTGATGACCTCCTTCTATATCTAACAAACCCTGAAATCGCCTTTCCAGTTCTCATCCAGGAATTTCAACGCTTTGGCATGGTTTCTAACTTCAAAGTAAACTACTCAAAGACAGAGGCCCTTAATATTACTCTTCCTACCACACAAGTCAATAGACTAAAATCCGCCTTCCCATTTAGGTGGGAGACCCAATCTATCAAGTATCTTGGGATATTTGTTTCGGCCAATCCGGATGAGTTGTTTAAGGCTAATTACTCCCCACTGCTTACTAGAACTCTTGCAGATCTTAATAGATATAACCGGGGCCGACTTTCCTGGTTTGGCCGGATCAATGCCCTCAAGATGGACATACTCCCGAGATTCCTTTATTTATTCCAAACAGTCCCGGTAAAAGTTGCCAAACAATATTTTAGACAGCTCCAGAGGGCGTGTAGCAGATTTGTCTGGGGGACGGGGAGACCGCGGATTCGTTACGCCACACTGGTAAGACCCAAATCCAGGGGAGGCGCTGGTTTACCTGACTTCGAAAAATATTACCAGAGTGTCCTCCTTACGAGGGTCTTAGATTGGAGATTTAACGATCTCAATAAACAATGGGTGGGCGTTGAGTCCCATCTCTCCCCGTTCCCTTTGGCACAGCTCCTATGGGCCCCCCTTCAACAGAGACCGGCGGTCTCGGGGTTTCAACCTCTGACTCAGGCGCTCATGCTTTTCTGGGACAGACATCTGGAGACATTAAACTTATCCCACAGACCGGGGAGTATGAGCTCACTTTTTAATAATTTAGACTTTCCCCCTGCGTTGAAAAGATCTACCTTTTTATGTTGGGACTCCGCAGACGGAGCTACACTGGGACAGGTGGCTAGGAAATTATCTGGAACGGCGTCTTTTGGGGCTTTGCAGGAGTCATGCCCGGAGAGGAGATTATCCTGGCTGGAATATACTCAATTGACCACATTTCTAAAAAAGAAATTCCCGGGAAACGCTCTATTATCCAAACCTACACACTTTGAGACCCTAATTTCATTAAAAGCCGTGCCGCAGCATGCCATCGCATTGATCTACAACCTCTTGTGTACAGCCCAGTATAAAGGTGCCCCAACGTATTTGGAGGCCTGGCAAAGAGAGCTCCAGATTACGTTGTCGGAACAAGATCATCTCAAAATCTTTACACTCTCTCATAAAATGTCCATTTCTTGTAGTGCACAGGAGAAAAATTTTAAAATTCTTACACGCTGGTACAGATGCCCTGACGTACTTCATAAGATCTTCCCCACAGTACCAGATACCTGCTGGAGATGCGGAGTCGAAATTGGTACTATGAAACATATATGGTGGGATTGCTCCTTGATAAGGTCATTCTGGGATTCAATTTTTGAAGTATACTTTCAACTGTCGGGTATTCGAGTAATCCCCACTCCTCAAATAGCCTTACTGTCCCTAATTCCTGGATCTCTCTCTGTGACCAAAAGAGGTATCTTGCGTTTTCTTCTCATCGCTGCTCGTATGATTATTCCAAGACATTGGAAGACAACTACCACCCCCTCTATGAGGGAATTTTTGGAGGAGATAAATAGATTGGAGCGTATGGAATCCCTGATGGCAGATGACAGTGACAAATGGGATGCACATGCTAGCACGTGGACTTCCTGGCTCATTTTCCGAGAGACTCCGGAATATTCATCTTGGCACAGATAAGGGGCTATACTGTGGTCGTTTATCCCCCAGGTGCCTTTAACAGATATTTGTAATCTTTATGAAGATTCGGATATTTGTGCGTATGAGCTCTCTGGACGCCCGACTTACTCCTATCTATCTATCTATCCCCCCCCCCATACCCTCTTCTCTTTCCTATACCTATCTCTTTCTTCCCTCTTTTCTCTTTCTGATCTTCACTCAGTCTTTCTAGTTAAAATAGTTTCTATAATACTATTTTGAGAAGTCTTACCATGACACGGTATAATCTGAATTGATTTGCTTTCTCTGTTTTTTCTGTTTTCTTTTCTTATTTTACCATTCCTATCTTGGTAAAAGTATTCACAATACAGTGCTATTTGCCTGATCCACATGTTTGAATTAACTTTAACCGATGTACATTTACATTTTATATGTGATATGAGCGATACTTTGTTCACTTTGCCTTAAACGTAATAAAATTATTTACTGAAAAAAAAAAGAAAAATGAAAATGTGATGAGTGCCAGATTATAGCCACACAATTGGATTTAATTTTTTTTAATTTTTACAAATTTACGGATTTTTTTCACTACTTAAATAAAAAAAAATCTTTGCATGTTTGTAATCTCTGTAAATTGGAGAATCATATATCATAAGTTATTTTTGCCGCATAATGAATGCTGTAAAAAAAATTGCAGAATTGCGTTTTTTCATAATTAATAAGCCACACTTTGCATTTTCTCCCATTTTCCACTATGTAGCATAATAAAATGTATGGTGTCACTTAAATGTACAAATCAGACCATTAAAAACAAGCCCTCATAAGGGTTTTCAGTGGAAAAATAAAGCAAAATATTGCTCTTGGAATAGATAAGGCGCAAAACAGAATATCGCCTTGTTGGGAAGGGGCTGAATCCTAACTATGGACACAGTACAGGAGCTTACAGTGCTGCTGAGGACAGAGCTCTTGGGCTTATGCCATCCTGTGTAATGCAATACAGATGGAAAACTTTGGTATTGGCTTTCATTGTTAAACAAGGCAAAACAAAAACTACGTCTGGACATGGCAGAAAAATGTAGCAGGCTGCACTCATTGGATGTGGAAACAATGGTAGATTGCAACTAATCATGACTATCTCATTCAAAAATGTAAAAAGCCATTAAAATTGAAAATACCAAATTTTGATAAATATTGCTTGCTGCTTAAGTAGAATTCAGTTCTACAGTATTTACTATGATATTTAGCCTTTATATTAGACCAGGGGTGAGGATCTCAGGACTGCGGGCCATTTACGGCCCTTGATGACCTTTGATCCAGCCCTGAGGCAGATTCCCGAGGACCACAGTACTCACCGTTGCTCAATCCAGTATCGGTTCTTGGGCCCTGATTCATCAAGGCCAGTGATTTTCATGCCGATCTTGAAGTGGTGGCGTATAAGAGTCAGATGCTCTTGATTCATTAGAAAGTGCGCGAATGGTGTGCATCTCCGTGCGCCACACCAGAAATTTAACTCCAGACAGAGAATGCCGCAGTTTGTCACCAATTATATTAACTGTGGCATCACACCTCGCCGCGACCCATCCCGCACCAGTTCTTCCTATTTTGATGGAGCCAAATGAAACTGGCACGAAAATGGCAAAAAAACGCAAAATGTTTGTGCTGCTTCATCTTGCGCAGAAAATGTCCAACATTTTAAAGCAATTTATCCCAGAATTCTGTTGAAAATTGTATTGATGAATCGGCCTTTTGAAGTTGTGGCCACAGCTCACATCACCTCTGCAGCCAATCACTGAGTTCAGCGGCTCGTACTTTAAATATCAGCAGAGCGCTAAGCTGATTAGTTGGCTGCAGTGGTAATGTGAGCTGTCAACGTGATGTCACCACTGCTGCCAAGACACAGAGACCGGAGCAATGGTGGAGAGCTGGAGTAGGGGAGGGTGAGTAATATCTGTCTGTTATTTTACACTACTGGAATCATTTAGGTTTATTTTTATAACAGTTGAAAAAACCTTTTCCATACATGTTTTTTTAGTCAGTAACCGATGGAGTATAAAGGTATAAGCTTGCGTGCATTTACACACTATGTATATTTGGATCAATTTGAACAAAAAAAGGCAGAAGGAAAGATCTAAGTTCTAAGAGGTGCCATCTACGTAAACGATATACTGACATGGTCGAAAGTGCTAGCACCCTTTTTTATGGTTTCTGGTGTGATTTTTTCATTGTGCCCACACCTACTACTTACCACAGGTGAGTTTGAATAAGCATCACATGTGTGAAACAAAGTTGTTCATCCACAATTTTGGAAAGGTGCCAACAATTTTGATCAGACCATTTTTGGCGTTTTGTGTGAAATTATGTTCAATTTGCCTTTTTTCTCTGTTTTTTTTATGTTGTTCAAATACACACAAAGGGAATTAACATGTGTATAACAAAACGTGTAATTGTAATAATTTTCTGGGAGAAAGACTTCATTTTATGCAACAATTTCAAGGGTGCCAACACTTTCGGCCATGACTGTACATATAAATAAAAGCTCTGCAATCTGCATAGAGTACCATCTGGTTTTTATGGGATACATCTGACTACACAGAAATGTGATGAGAACATAGCCTTTCTTAAAGTGTTTCTAGTATCATTCTGAGATTAGTGATGTAACTTTGTAATTTTTACTTATTTTAAAGCATAGTCAACTTTTATGCCTTATCGAATAAACATTTGCTGTAATACAGAAACATGCATTGCTTGCAGACGTTTACTGAAATCATTTGTTTTCTCCATTCATCCAGAGCTGCTAACAGATTACACTCTATACCCAATAAATATGAGAATCTATCAGTAAAGAAAGCATGCTGCTTTGGCTATGGACAGGTATGATTAAAAATGAGAAGGGTTATGTATGTTTATCCACAAGGATTGAGAACATTAGCTTAGTATTATCATCTTTCCATACAGTGTACTGCATGACCCCCACCTACCTTATACTCTTTTGAAATATCAAGTGATATGAATTTACGGCATGGGGTTAAAGCTCCTGCAGTCTAATAGTAGGGGCAGGTCAGATCTCCATTTGTAGCACATAGTCGGGGACTCTGGGAATAAGACACAAGCTATTTACTACCTTGACTGTCATCTGTTTTACTGTGTATATAGCACTCACTGAGCGCAATGTAGTGTAGAAAAGCATTGGTACTGCTGGTGCTTGTGGAGGACCTGGCGATTGCATGATCACTGGATTTCTGCTAGTAGAGCAGGTCGGCTGAGTAATAGCAGACCCAGGTCAGCTCTGCCAGTGACCTATGACTCATATGTGGCTCATATGGATGTGCCAGATACAGACAAAAAATATGAATAAATAAAAAAAAAATGTTTTCCAGAGATCTTTGGTGATTCATTTTTTTCATATAAAATTATCTTTATTACATAACTGTAAGGGTGTGTGCACACGCTGCGGATTCTGCTGCGGATCCGAAGCGGATTTGGCCCTGCGGATCTGCAGCAGAATTAGCTGCGGTGTACAGTACCATTATTCCCTATGGGAATTAAAAACCGCAGTGCAGACGGTGCGGAATTTTCCGCGCGGATTTTGCTGCAGTTTCAAATCCGCAGAAAGAATTGCATGTCAATTCTTTCTGCGGATTCCGCTGCGGTTTGCCATCTCCTCCATTGTGGAGATGATAAACCGGAGGGCAAAACCACAGAGCAATCCGCAGATAAACCTCAAGTCTTTTGACCTGCGGATTTATCTGCAGATTTTGCAAAAACCGCGCGGATGAATCCGCAGCAGAATCCGCAGCGAGTGCACACACCCTAAGCAAATCTTCACAAATTAGGCATCTACATGACCGTAATAACCTGAATAATTACTATAGAAAGAGATGAAGTCCAGTACTCCAATTCCAGACTGTTTCTTTGTATGTTTTTGGTATTCTTTGTATTGATTCTGAATATGCCAGTATTTTAACTGTGTGTAATTTACATGTTTTAGCTCAGAGCTGGTACGTAGTGCGTACGAAGGTCTCTTTTTTGTGATTAATACCACAAGCCAAGGTTGAAACGCGTTGGATTTTTAACTCCAGATATGGCTGTTTTACTTCACCTATGTCACTGAAGTCATCTGAAGTTTTTATAGTCTGGAATGGAGTGATAGACTTTTCCTACGTTCAGGCTCATGGAACCGTGCATCCGAGCCAAAGGGGGAGAATTTATTAGGAGGGCGGTGAGCTGGCAAAACATGAATTAAACATAGAGAATGCTGTCTTCAGGTTATTGGGTGAATGTACATGGGATTTATTCGCTTTTTATTGAATTATTTGGGAGAGTAGCTGTGAGTGAAAAATTGCAGTTTTGGCTTTTCAATCTTTTTAACTTATGGGATTGATCAGACTTTTATGAATGCAGTGATATAAAATATGCTTACTCTTTTAAATTTAATTCTTTTTGGATGCAGAAAAGCGGGTGATTTGAATTTAATTATTTTTTTTTATATATACCATATATACAGTGGCATGTAACAGTTTGGGCATCCCTGGTCAAAATTACTGTTATTGTGAACAGTTAGCCAACTTGAAGATGAAATGATCTATAAAAGGGCAAAGGACTAAAGTTAAAGATGACATATTTACTTTACATTTTAGGCAAAAAAAAACAGATTGTCATTTTTTCATTTTTAAAATTACAAAAAAGAAAATTGGATGTTGCAAAAGTTTGGGCACCCTTGGAGATTTATGAGCTCAGATAACTTTGACCAAGGTTTCAGACCTTAAGGTTATGTGCGCATATTGAGTATTTGGTTGCAGAAATTTTTGAATCTCTTGGCAACAAAAATGTGCATTTTGACACTTTTTTAGGTGCGTTTTTTCATGCGTTTTGGTACAGCATTGATTGTTTCTTTTTACACTAAATAAAGGTGTTAAAAAATGTTTTGTGATGTAATTTCTGGGTGCAACACCTATTTTTCATTCTGATGCGGTGACATCAGAGTAATAGGATTAGGGCTTGATGTCAGCAGCTATCGACAGCTGACACCAAGCCCTAAATTTCATAATGTACAGGTGTCAACCAGACACCCTCATTAATAAACCGTTAAATAAACACACACATATTGTTAATTTTTACAAAAAATGAAAAAAAAAAAACCTTGCATGGGCTCCTACGTAATTCTCATAACCAGCGGAGGAAAAACAATGGTCGAGGGCTGATGTTAATATTTTGGGAAGGAGTTAATAGCCATAAAGGTTCCCAGGCTATTAATATCAGCTCACAGGTGTTTACTTAGCCTTAACTGGCTAGTATACAGGGGGACCCTAGAAAAAAATTGATTTATGGTCCCACTATAAAATCTAACCAGCAAAGGCTAGGCGGACAGCTGCAGGTTGATATTAATAGCCTAGGAAGAAGGGGCCATGGATATTCGCGCCCTCCCAGACTAAAAACATCAGCTGTCAGCCGCCCCAGAATTGGCGCATCCATCATATGCGCTAAATCTGGCACTTAGTCTCGCTATTCCCAGTTGCCCTGGTGCACTGGCAAGTGGGATGAAAGTTGGAGGGTTGATGTCACCTTTTTATTGTCACGTGCTATCAAGATCGGAGACGCCCCTATTACTAAGCAAATTATGATATTATAAAAAACACACACTCAGAATAAAATACTCTATTTGAAAAAATGACACAGGCTCTTTTATTGAATCTAAATACTCACATCATCACCTTATTCATTGAAGCCAACGACTCCTGTAAATAAATTTAAATAGTAAACAATAATATTCCTCACCTATTCGTAGAGAAGATAATAATCCATAATGTCCCATGACGATCCTGATGACTTTGAGAGCACTGCACTCAAGGGCAGAAGGCTATACACTGACACAGGAGGTAATCACTCCTGCATTGTGTAACACTGAGCTGCAGTGAGAGAGGTCACACTAGTTCATTAGCCCCGGTGATCTCACGGCACAACCGCTGCGGGGTCATGCTGACATCTGACGTTACCGCCGATCAGAGCAGCCGGTGATTCTCGCTCTGTCACACAGATGACAGCGTGGGAAACACCATAGCAAGTCAGTAAAAACTGAGCAAATTTGCATTTTTATATCTGCATTGTTGGTGCGGATTTGTCTGACTCAGTTGAAGTCAATTGGTGAAAAATGCTAAAAATTCACACAGAGAATTATTAACATGCTACAGAAAAAAACGCACTGCAAATACTCAAAGTGAAATTACTGATCATGTGCACAGCACATCAGGATTCTCATTGAATTAGCTGGCATAAGAATTCCCTAGCATTTTTGGCACATTTCCGCCCGCAAAATCGGTACGAAAATGCATAAAAAATGCACCATGTGAAAACAATGTAATTAGCCTGTTAGGGTTATGGCTTGTTCACTAGCATTGTTAGGAACAGCCAGGTGATGCAAATTTCCCAGCTTTATAAAAATCCAGCCTCCTCTAACCTTGTGCCAAAAAACAGCAGATATGGAATCTTCTCAGCGGCTTTCTAGCACTCTGAAAATGTTGGAGGCCCACAAAGCAGGAGAAGGCTATAAGAAGACAGTATAGGGTTTTCAAGTTTCCCTTTCCTCAGTTTAAAACGTAATTAAGAAATGGCAGTTAAGGCCGGGATCACATACAGCGAGATACGGCCGAGTCTCGCAGGTTAAAACCAAGCTCTGGCGCCGGCACTCCAGAGCGGAGCGTGCAGCCGCACAGCAATACATGGAGCTGCACGCTCCGGAGTGCCGGTGCCAGAGCTTGGTTTTAACCTGCGAGACTCGGCCGTATCTCGCTGTAGTGTGACTCCGGCCTAACAGGAACAGTGGAGGTCAAGATAAGGTCTGGACGACCAAGTAAGATTTCAATGAGAACTGGTCGTAAGATTGCTAGAGAGGCAAATCACAAACCCCTGCTTGACTGCAAAAGACCTTCAGACCTTCACGGAAGAGTTATCAGAAGAAAACCTTTTCTGTGTCGTCACCATAAAATTCATTGTTATAAGTATGCAAATGAACATCTAAACAATCCTGATGCATTTTGGAAACAAGTCCTGCGGACCATTGAGATTAAAACAGAACTCTTTGGCCACAATTACTAAAGATATGTGTGGAAAAAAAGTGCACAGAATTTCAGGAAATGAACATCTCGACAACCATTAAGCATGGGGTTGGATTAATCATGCTTTAGGGTTGTGTGGCAGCCAATTGCACGTGGAACATTTCATCTATTCTAAACTCTGCTCCCCGACTAATCTACCTGTCCCCTCTATTCCCAGGCCTCTCCCCTCTGTCAATCCCTGCACTGGCTCCCCATTACCCAAAGACTCCCAGTTCAAAACCATAACCATGACATACAAAGCCATCCACAACCTGAGTCCTCCGTACATCTGTGACCTAGTCTCCCGGTACTTACCTGCACGCAACCTCCGATCCTCACAAGATATTCTCTACTCTCCTGTTATCTCCTCTTCCCACAATCGCATTTCTCCCACGCATCTCCCCTACTCTGGAACTCTCTACCACAACATATTAGGCTCTTGATTACCGTGGAAATCTTCAAAAAGAACCTGAAGACCTCACCTCTTCCGACAAGCCTACAACCTGCAGTAACCACTGATCCACCGCTGCACGTGCAGCTCTACCCTCGCCTACTGTATCCTCACCCATCCCTTGTAGATTGTGAGCCCTCGCGGGCAGGGTCCTCTCTCCTCCTGTACCAGTCGTGACTTGTACTGTTTAATAATACTGTACTTGCTTTTATTATGTATACCCCTCCTCACATGTAAAGTGCCATGGAATAAATGGTTCTGTAATAGTAAATAATAATAATAGTGGGTAGAGGGAAGCATGGATTCAATTAAATTTCAGCAAATTCTTGATACAAACATAAATCCATCTGTAAAAAAAAAAGCTGAAGTTGAAAAGAGGATGGCTTCCACAAATGGATAATGATCCTAAACACACGTCAAACTCCTCAAGACTACCTCAAAAGCTGAAGGTTTTACAATGGCCCTCACAGTCCCATGATTTGAGCAAAATGACCCAGGAATCTCACAGAACTGGAATAATTTTCCAAGGAAGAATAGATGAAAATCCCTGAAACAAGAATTAAAATACTCTTGTCTTGCTACAAAAAACGTTTGCAAGCTCAAGAGGGGGTGATACTGGGTACTAAACATGCAGGGTGCCCAAACTTTTGCATCAGCCTATTTTCTTTTTTGTAATTTTTAAAATGTACAAATTTACAATAAATATAAATATTTGTTTTGCCTAAAATACAAATGAAATGCGTCATTTGTCACTTTAGGCCTTTTAGAGATAATTTCATCTTCAACTTGCTTAACTGTTCACAATAACAGTAATTTTGACTAGGGGTGCCCAAACTTTTACATACCACTGGATATATGCAAAAAAAATAATTAGAAGAAAAAATAAATAAATATATACAGTATATACACCATATACGCGCCGGGATCCATTAAAGCGTTCCAGAGTTATTACCATGTAAAGTGACAGTGGTCAGAATTGTAAGAACTGGCCTGGTCATGAAGGGGAAAACGGGCTGGGGCGTGAAGGGGTTAAAGGGAGCCTGTGAGCAATGAAACGAAAAGACAAAGCAGTACTTACCTACAGGGATAGTGGCAATCTGCAGGTAAATACAGTTTTAACCCCTTCCCGACACGCCCAGTTTCCATTTTTTGTTTTCATTTTTCCCAGAGCCTAAACATTTTTTATTTTTCTCTCCACATATGAGGGCTTATGTTTCGTGGGATAAGTTGTAATTTTGAATTCCACAATTAATTATTCCACATAATGTCTTGGAAAACAAGAAAAATATTCCAAGTGTGGTGAAATTGCCAAATAACACACAACTCTGTTTTTGTGGAATTGTTTTTACAGTGTACATTGTGTAGTAAAAATGAGCTGGCATCTTGATTCTCCTTTTCAGTACAATTACGGTGATACCAAATTTGTTCAGTTTATTATTTTAGTGGTAAAAAAAAATGCAGGAGGTGGTGATACCACTTGTGTATTTTTTGTGTCTTTTTTTTTTAATGGTGTAAAAGTGCGCTGAGTTGAATTTCAATGGTGTTCTTCATATTTCTAAAACTTTCTTTTACCATAGTTGTTAGTCCCCCTATGCTGTGTGCCCATGATGAGTTTTTCACACAGTGTCTTAGGCTAAGTCCCCACGGTCAGTAATCAGCAGCGCTTTGGACGCAGCATGTGTCCACTGCCGGCTATTGATTGCAGGTGATTCCGCATGTGATCACTGAACCGTGCGGAGTCACTGTGTCCAATACATTGTATGGGTGACTTTATCTTGTGGAGACTGAGCGTCTCCGTAAGATAAATAGACATGCTGCTGTCTGGAAAGACGCACCGCATGTCCGTTTCCGCGGGTGATCTGCGAGCGTCAGTGCAGGCATAGTGGACTTGGGGTTTCTTGAAATCCCATCCACTATGCTGCAACATCTGCGGGTTGGACGTTGCGGATGTACGCAGCATCCAACCCACAGCATTTACTGACCGTGGGAACGTACCCGGAGCGCGTGGTACTGATGTGGCACACGGATGCCAAACGTGTGCCACAAGTATTACATACACGAAAATGGATATCTCCAGTACCAGTTTTTCCGGCATTGGAAATATCAGGACGTGTGAAACAGGCCTAAAACGGTATTTTATTGCACATTACCATTTTAGCTTCAGGCAAATAATATTGTTACTGATGGCTGCCTGCTATTAACATGTATTTGTCTGGTCTATTAATTGAACCAGACAAAAATATGACCCGATTTTTTTTGCATACGGACCTAAGGTCTGCGTGAAAAATAGCCCAAGTGACATTGTGCATAGGGTAACATTGTTGAAATCCAAAAATACATTTGTCTAAATGTGTCCCCTCTGGACAGACCCCCTAACCGGTTCTTTTAACTGCTTCCGTATTTCCGAAGGCTGAAATAATTAAAAGTAGTAAAATAATACTAATGGTATGTGCACATGTTGCGATTCTGCTGCGGTGTACAGTACCATTCTAATCTGTGTAAAACAAAAAACGCTGTGCTCATGCTGCAGATTTTTCCACGCAGAAATGCTGCGGATTAGAATCCGCAGCATGTCAATTCTTTGTGCGGAATCCGCAGCGGTTTTACACCTGCTCCATTATAGTAAAATCCGCGTGGAAAAATCCACAATGGAATCTGCAACGTGTGCACATACCCTGAATATGTGCACAGCTGTTATGAATGAGTCACCGAGGAGGAAAAACAAGCTAAGCCACAGAAAACCAGAGAGGTTGGTAACTAAGCGGATTGCAGACCCCTGATCCTATCCACACAAGTAGCAGTAGCCGTGCAGCGTACCTACGATGATCCTAGATGCCTCGTCACAGCCGGAGAACTAAATAAGCCTAAAGCAAGAAAAGGGGAAATCTAAACTGCCCCAGAGCAGATGAAAACACAAACACAGATAGAAAAATAGGCTGAGCAAGTGATGGGGCCCACACTAACTAGAAAGGACAGGAAAGGAAAGATGCTGTCTGCAATCAAGCACAAAACCCTGCCAAAAAATGTCCAACACTTTCTGATAACAAAAACCCTGAAGTCGCTAGACTTCAATTCTCTATATCAGCACTCTGGTATATTCTGAAGACAGAGCAAAAAGAGACTAATCTGATCAGGGACAAAAAGCAAACTGGCATAAACAGAGACATAAGAATGGAAATTCAGCACAGCCCCAACAGGGGCTGGCTGACCACAAAAACTGAGTAAACCAGACCAAATCTCATGTGAAAAAATAGCAGAGCACACTTAGCTTGAGAAGGCAGGAACAGAACTGGAAACCAGAACCTCAGGGCAGGAAAAAATCACCAGCACAAAATTAGGGAGTCGGCTGTCTTAAATCCAGTCAGAGACTCCTGATGTCCAATCACAGTCCTCCTCCTCAGGTGGCAGGTCTCTGCCATTTAGATCAGCTTCATTACCTGCTGTCACCACCAGAGGGAGCCCGGATGGAGAACGCACGATTCCTCTGTCAACACATCCAGCTCCACCACCCTCACCAGAAGCCAGAGGTAAACCAGAAAATGAGTTCACAACACACAGCAATGTCGTATTGACATTGCTGTGCATCATGTTCACTTTATGGGTATGGGGTGTTTTTGTGCTGCTTTTAGAAGCGGAAAAGACACCATGCACACAAACCCAAAGGCTACGTTCCCATGATGAGTTTTATTTTTGCACCTATTAGCTAAATTAGGTTACTTGCGTATTTTCATTACTTTTTTGAATGTGTTTTTTTTTACATGCGTTTTTATCAGTTTTGATGCTGCGTTTTTAATCTCTTTTTGATATGTTATGTTTGAAATAAAACTGCTTTGCTTTTGATACCTCCTGGTGTTTGACTTTATTTATACAGTCATGTGCGGATTACATGCGTTTTATCCTTCATATTTTCGTCATCTAGTGCAATTCCATGGGAAAAATCCGCACAGAAAACTTAGCGTACCCGCATGAGAACTTGAAATGCTGCGGATTTCAAACGCGCACCGCAGGTCAGCTTATGTAGCGTAAAATAATGGCACAGTGAGCAGGAGGTTTCTATAAATCCCATCCACTTTGCTGGGACTGTAAGGCGTCACGGAGCAATCATAACACTCAGCAACAGAAAATCATAACCTAAGGGTCAAAACACACACCAGAAGAGCTGAAATGGCTCAACATCTTACAATTTGGCATCCATGTGCTCCAATGTGTCGTGCGTTACATTAACAACTTTTTCTTCTGATTTCAGTTTTGTGTGAGAGATAATGGGAAAGCTGGATTTTTGTTAACTTTCCCCTTCATTGAAGAAAAAAGCCTTGTACGGGAAGAAAGCAAGCCGACCTTCTCCTATTCTGCTGGACCATATATGACCATGACAAAGTAAGACTTTTACATGTTCTATATTAGGCCGGTCTCACACATCCATCAATCATCAATTGTTCTGTCATTGAAAGACCTAGCAGTTATTATGGGAGACGAGTCTTAGCAATTGGCATGGGTCTTTCCGATCTGAGCACGGTTCATGTACGCGGATCATGTGAAATTGTCCTTAAAGTGAAATTCCCATAATTTAAAGGGGAATCTGTCAGCAGGTTTTTGCTGTAAAATCAGAAAGCAGCGTAATATAAGGCAAGAAATCCTGATTTCAGCAATGTATCACTTACTGGACTACTTGATGTAGCAGAGCTCTTTATAAAACCCTGCGCGCACCACTGACTGGACAGCTTCCTGTGTACACTGTGAATTATTAACAAGCTGCTAATCAATGGTGGGGGCGGGGTTACACAGATAAACAGGACTGTTCTGCACCAGACATATAGTCAGGGTGTGATAACCTCCTGCTGATGAAACATTGATTGTATTGAAACTACAGCACATAGCCTAGAAAGTGACGCATCCCTAGAATCGGGGTTTTGTGTCCTATATTATGCTGCTTTCAGATTAAATAGCAAAAAACCTGCTCACAGATCCCCTTTAAAGTTATCCAGTATTCATAGGATAGGTGATAACTTGCTAATTGCTGGGAATTTCGAAGAAAAGGAGCTCTGGATTCCAAGATCTGTATCTGCAGGTATGTAGAGCTCCATCCTGATTGAGCACAGTTTCACATGCTTTTTTTTTTTTTAAATCAGATAAATTTTTATTTAACCAAATTCAAGGTACAAAACAATAGATCAAAAATCGCCATGAAAACATTAACAATGGTCATTAGTTTCAGAAATTCCCTCCCTCCCTTCCCCTCCCCCCATTACATACAAGAGCAGCAAATAATGCATGGTGTAACCTAAGTTCAGGGTCATCTCTCCACCCAAGGTGTCCACAGTGTCTCAAATGTTCTTATGCTTTTTCTCTAAATGTAAATATCTTTTTCCATATTCACAATATAGTCAAACTGTCTGAAATATTCCCTCAATGTCGGCGGATCTTCATTTATCCAGTATCTGGCGATCAGTTTTCGTACAGTATATAATAATCTAGCTATAGCCACCTTATATTTATTATGTACCTGGACCTCTTCCACATATCCCAGTATACACACCACAAGATCCCTTTCAATCCTACAACCATACGCTCCTCCTATGGCATTAAGCACCGCCGTCCAATATGGGTTCAGATTTGGACACTGCCATAACATATGGAGAATTCCAGCCCCCTCCTTTCGGCACCGAGGACACTCAGAAGTCTGTCTCAGACCCACTCTATACAGCCGTTCAGGAGTACTATATACTCTGTGGAGTACATATATCTGCGAGAGTCTGCCCGGTTCACTCAGCGATAAATGGGGTATATATTCCATAATCACTTCCCATTTATTTTCCTTTATCCTACCCAACTCCTCCTCCCAGTTTCCCTGTGTTGTAATAGGATAATTATTTAAAAAAGTATGCATTAGATCCTTATAAATGCCTGACACTACCCCTTTTGTTCCCCCTCTGCACAGACATAATCAATCAATATAGCCTTGTGAATCTCCATATTCATTGTCCTACTCTGAGTAACATAAGCATGCCTAAACTGCCCATATTGAAATCTGCAGACCTCCGGTAGCCCATAATCTTCCTGCAACTTTCCAAAGGGCACCAGTCCCTGCGCGTCCTGCACCTGAACCATGTACTGTATTCCCAGTCTCATCCAATTTTTAAATTCTCCTATTTTAACAAGTCTCGTTTTACCATATCGGGGAAAAATTTGTCAAGTGTTCCAAACCCCTAATCTTTTTAATTGCCTCCCAGACTTTATGTATCAGCGCTAAAGTAGAATACATCAAACCCAACTTCCTGCCTCCAACCCCTGAACCAAGGGATCCCTCCCCATCACCTGAACCAAGACCCTTTGTATTGAACCAGCCCCAGACACATCCCTCCACCCTCTCATCTGTTGGCCCTGAGCAGCTAAGTAGTAAATCCAAGGGTTCGGAAGCGCCAGTCCCCCTCCATCCTTGGGCCTCTGCAATATCTCAAGTCTGATCCTTGGCTGCTTTTTTCCCCACACAAGATCCCTAAATATAGAGTCAATAGTACAAAACCACCGCCTAGGGAGTCAGATAGGGGCATTGTGCAAGACGTACAGCAGTTGGGGCATCAAAATGATCTTAATCAGATTAATTCTCCCCACTACTGAAAGATACAGTTTACACCACGCCCCCACTTTACTCCTAAACTTACTCAGCAGTGGAATCAGATTCAAATCTGCATAGCTCGAAATCGGAAGTGCCACCTGAATGCCCAGGTATTTAAACTGTCGCACCACTGCCAACCTACTACCCTCCCCCGACACTGGCAAATCAACAACACAATCATCTACAGCCATGAGAGTGGATTTTTCCCAGTTAATTTCTAATCCCGATATAGACCCAAATGTTTTAATAATTTCCATTGCTCTCAACAACGACTCTCCGGAATCCTCCAAATAAAGCAACACATCATCTGCATACAGTGATACTTTTTCTTCTACTAAGCCATATCTGAACCCTTTAACCGAAGCTGTCCTCCTAATTGTCTGCGCCAGGGGCTCCACTGCCAAAGCAAAAAGTAGCGGGGACAGCGGACACCCCTGCCTAGTCCCCCTATGAAGTGCAAAACTCCCAGACATTTGCCCGTTAACTCTGACCCTAGCGGTCAGGGAGGTATATAGCAACCGTATCCATGAAATAAAGGTCGGCCCAAAACCAAAGCGTTCCAATACCCTCCAAAGATACTGCCACTCAACACTATCAAACGCTTTACGTGCATCCAATGAAACCACAAACCTACTGCCTCTATTGTCCGACGGCAGCTGCAAATTCAGAAAAAGTCTACGCAAATGAATCGCTGTAGACTTATTTGGCATAAATCCGGATTGGTCCGGATGGACAAGATCCTGAACCACACTTGCCAAACAGCTAGCCAAAATTTTTGCCAAAATCTTTACATCCACAGTCAACATCGAGATGGGCCTATAAGATTCTGCCAACCCCGGATCTCTTCCCTCTTTCGGATAGACCACTACCACCGCCTCCCTCATGGACGCCGGTAATTCACCCTCCCGAAGAGCCTCTTCAAAAACCTTTTGCAGTCTGGGTGTCACCATCAATTAATTGCTTGTAAATTTCATTAGGGAAACCATCTGCCCCCGAGGTCCTATTATTAGCCATAGATAGAATAGCCATTACAATCTCTTCTTTTGTTATGGGCACCTCCAGTGTCCTCCTATCACTGTCTTTAACCTTGGGAGCCCTGCTTCCTGAAGAAGACCCTCTATGTCCCCAAATGAATCCCCCGCTCCCAAAGAATATAACTGATTATAGAATCGTCTAAATTCCTCCAAAATACACTCTGTGTCCCCCAACTCCTTTCCCTCGTCAGTCTTCAATTTATATACATAAGACGATTCCCTTTGCGCCGCTACCACCACTGACAACAGATGCCCCACTTTTTCACCTTCATCATAAAATTGCGTTTTCTGGAAGGTCCTCCTCCTCTCCGCTTTCCTCAAATACACCTTATTAACCTCTTCCTGTGCACCCCTAAGGGTGTGTGCACACGCTGCGGATTCTGCTGCGGGTCCACAGCGGATTTGGCCGCTGCGGGTCCGCAGCAGTTTCTGCTGCGGTGTACAGTACCATTATTCCCTATGGGAACAAAAAAACGCTGTGCACATGCTGCGGAATTTTCCGCGTGGATTGTGCTGTGGTTTAAAATCCGCAGAAAAAATTGCATGTCAACTCTTTCTGTGGATTCCGCAGCGGTTTACCATCTCCTCCATTGTGGAGATGATAAACCGCAGGGCAAAACCGCAGAGCAATCCGCAGATTTATCTGCGGATTTTGCAAAATCCGCGTGGATGAATCCGCAGCGGATTCCGCAACGTGTACACGTACCCTTAGCCTACTCTGATTTTCTGCTGACGGGTCCAGTACCATATTCCTCTCCATCCTCTACAGTTTCACATGCTCTACCTCTTCATTTATTGTCTGTGGGACTGCCGGAAAAAGCCAAGTACAGGGCTCTGCAGAGCAATGTTCTCGGGATCCATTATCCTGGTCTCGAGATCACTGCAGATCTATTAGCTTTTGGTTTTGTATGCAGATGCTCCAAATACATAGAAGGACACTGCCTCATATATATAAAGTGTCAGGGCTGCTGATAACAACAAAAATGATTGCTGCTTTCATTAATCCGATTGGGTTCTGCAGAAAGCGTGGGTACTGTTTGGCTGCAAATATGTTGTCCACTACTTTTACATTGATGGCCTATCCTTAGCTTAGGTCATCAATATCTGAATCAGCCAGGGCCCAAAACCCGGCACTCCTACCGATCACACGTCACCGCTGGCAGCAGATGTGCAGTAAGAAGCCCTGGCCACTACAAGTAGACGGCCATCTCCGCAAGTAATTACTTCCATCCACCATCGATGACAGCTGATTGGCAGGGGTGCCGGGTGCCGGACCCCGGCCAATCAGACATTGATGACCTATTATAAGAGTTGGCTAGCAATGTAATGGTAATGGAAAACCCCTTTAATATATAGCATTACCGTAGTTATCCTGAATCCTGATGGCAGCATGGTGCTTCAGTTTTCTGTATCGCATTTGGTCTTTGGCCTTTTGAATGTCCCTTAATCTTCAATATCAAAGAAATGCCACTGAAGTTAGTATTTTTCTGCACTGTTATGTGATTGTAAACGATTTCAAATTATTTTTGTGTTAATTAAACTTTCATTGATTTTAATTTCCAAAAATCCTTCTCAATTCTTACAGTTTGCTGTGGGGAAGTACAGAAGTTACAGTTAAGGGGTTAAGTGACATGGCGAATAACAAATGCTTTGCTGATCTTCTTATAGCAGAAGAGGAGAATATGAGGTTAGTAATTCTTTAGTACATATTTAAAGCATTATTCTAACTTTACAGTAACTTTTACTGTATTATTGGCTATTGTCACATATCCGCACTGAAGATTCTGAGCCACCTAAGCAGAGAACAGCATGATGTATCCTGACTACAGCAATATGTCACTTACTGGGATGTTTGCTGTAGTTTTGATAAAAATCAGTGTTTTATGAGCTGGAGTTCCTCTATATATGTGAGCTATATGTAACCCCACCCCCACCTCTGATTGGCAGTTTTCCACCTATGAACAGTGTACACAGGAAGCTGCCAATCAGAGGTGTGGGTGGGTTTATGCAGAGCTCAGCAGCATTCAAAGAAATCAGTGATTTTATCAAAACTACAGCAAGCAGCCCAGTAAGTGATACATCGCTGAAATCAGGGTTTCTGCCCCTACATTAGATGGGGTAGTAGAACCGGGTGAATGGTTGCTTTTAAAGTGGATATTTCAATTTCTAAACCATTTCAATTGGATTTGAAATGAAGTATAGAAATATCAGACCCTTAAAAACATATATCTTTATTCTTAATTTAAATAAAGTGCACCTAATAAACTCGTGTGCACAATGAAAAATAGGGTTTATGTCTGCTTCAGTGTAATTCTGCAGATAATTATCTCAACAATATAGTAGTATTAGAGTCCCAGACATATAACATCAAAATGTTATCTACCTTACTATGACACTATATCATTATTTATCCTCAATGGCGAATGCCAGAAAAATAAAAAAAAAAGTAATCAAAAAGTCTACGTGTCATAAAATGCACCAGAATTGCAATACACATTTCCGGCACAAGTGAAAATTACAGCTTGTCCCACAAAAAATAAGTCCTCACCCAAAAGTAATAGGTTTAGAATATGATAACAAAAAAAAAGAAAAGAAAGATTTAAAAAAAAAAAAAAAAAATTAATAGTTTCTTTTTTTTTGTGTCGAAGTTGCAGTACATGATAAAGCAATATAAACTTTGTATTGTCCGTGTCACAATCACATTAACCTTCAAAAATGAGTTAACATCAATTTTACTGATTACTCAATTTCTAATAAAGGATTTGATGACATGTGAAACCACCGGGGTCATTTATTACATTGAGTACCCTTGTCAAAAAAAGTTGGTAGACACCTCTTAGCTAAACATTATGCAGCTAAACATGGAGGTTCCACTGTGGGTGCAAAAATATGGGGAATCCAAGTGGAGAAAGAAGATTGGCGAGAAGGAGAATTTGCTAAAAACAATGTCACGTGGACGCTCCTGATTCATTAAGAGACACACGACTGAATCATGCAAAGCGCCTAGTGCGTGCCGCCATGCCACAAATCTTACTCCAGCCTCTGCCGGTGTGAAATTCATGGTGTAGTGAATACCGCCGCTCGTCGTGAATTCGATGATGTTGCCACGCACCGTCACGCCCCCGGCTCCGCTCTCTTTGTCGGAGTTGGCTCGGGAATGGCGTGAAACTCTCACTTTTGTGTAAACAAATTGTGAAATCTGGCAAAAATGCTTTGATGAGTCACTCCCTATGTGTCATGAAATGCACCAGAGTCACAGCACACATTTCTGGCAGATAATATTTTATTTGTGCATGTTTAAGTCATCAATACACAGCAGCGGAATTGCCGTTCTTTTCTATTTCTCACTATAAAAAGTTAACAAAAGTCAGGTAATAAATTGTATGTACCCCTAAATGCTGCTTTTGACAAATGCAAGTTATGACGCAAAAAAACCCCCTCTCATGGAGCTACATTGACTTAAAAATAGCAATAACTATAGCTCCTGGAATGAGACGATGAAAAGAAAAAGTAGTATGATAAGGCGGAATTAGGCGCCATCACTTAGAAGATTGTACCAATGTAAACTTGGTTCTGTCTCGCTGTGTGAGCACTGTTAGATGCAGAAATCTTGTTGTAAAAGAGGATTAGAGAAATAGTGTGAATTGTACCCGGGCCAGTCTGACATTCTTCTCCTCCACAGCTACCTGCAGCATCCTCTTATTCTCCAGCTGTTGGCGCTGTCTACATCACCTTCACTGCAGAGGAAACAGCTGGTGTTTGAGCGGGTCACCATTGGCTCCTTTTACAATATTTTACATGAAAGGGTAACTTTTTCTACTACTGGTAAAGCAGCCTTAAATGCAAAGTATACAGGCCAAGACTGGGATTGAAAATCCGCCCTGATATTTCAAAACAGCCAGGCCCATGCTCCCCAGACCCACTTCTCCAGATGACGGGGGGGGGGGGGGAGGGTCTCTGTTACAAATATGACCTTGCCTGACGTTGGAGGAGATCTATATACTGCAAGACCACTGGCACCAATAATACCGCTATAGGAGGCTAAATAATACTAATAATATCACATAGTTATGGAATAATACCACCATACACATACATAGACAACTGTACCAACACCAGTATTATTAACTAGCTATAGAAACCGTTCTGCGCCCGGGTGGTGAGCATTTTTATTGTTACATTTGTACAGCTTCTTCAATAAAACGGCCCCGGAGATTGCAATCTGCACACGCATTTACGCATTTATTGAAGTAACATCAACATAGCAGTGCACACGTGCCGACCATAGGCATAATGGCGATGGCTGGCGCCTGTGCACTTCTATGTGAACATTGTTGTACATTACTTCAATAAAATGGCGCCGGAGTCAGAGCGTATGCATACTGCGGTATCCAGAGCATTTTTGTGAAGACACTGTGTCGGTAAATTCGCATATCCAGTTTCTTCAATAAAATGGTGCCGAAGATCGCGGTATACGCATGTGGAAGTAATGTACTATAATGTCAACATAGCAGTGTGCACACTCTGGCTGTTGCCACTATCCCTGTGACCGGTGCGTGTACACTACTATTTTGACATTATAGTACAAATCTTCAATAAAATGTCACCGAAGTCAACGCGTACGCATCCCGCGATATCTGGCGCCAGTTTGTCTGTGAATTTGCAGCCACAGTGTCTTCAATAATATGGCACCTCAGTGTGATATGCTCATGCGCTGACTGCGGTGCCATACTGCACAGTCACTGCCAATCCCGCTTTCTGACAGAAGGACACATCCACCGTTATATACAAGATACTGTAATATCAGAAAACAGTAAATTCCACCGGACCCTAATAGCACAAACGTTAGTTATAATACCAACATACTGTTCATTATCCAACGCTACTGTACAAAGACATTGCCACCATACAGTAAACATATAATGGTAGATATCAGTGACTTACTTTTGCTGCGTTTTTGCACTTACTCATTTCTTTCTATGGGAGATAAACGCTAAAAAAATCACTGAACAAAGTGACATGCTGCATTTTTTAAGAACTCAGCAGTTTTCCAGTTCAGTCAGGTTGAAAAAAACCACAATGTGTGTGCCTGAGATTTCTGAAATCTCATAAAGTGTTACTGGTACTGTAAAAACACATCTTTTAGTTTGCAAAAAAAAAAAAAACACGCAGCAAAAGCGCAATGTGTGAACTTAGCCTCAGTGTCTTGCATCTGTTTTTTCTTTGTCGGCTTCCCAGCACAGATATTTGTACCAGGGGTTTGCACATTTTCCAAATTAGCTAAAATCTTTCCTGTACTGTTAATGTTAATATTTTCCGCCATTTCAGCGCTTGGAATACCCAATATTGCACCATGGAACAATAGTCCACATACTGCTTCAGATGATTGAGGCTCTCGTGTTCCTTCACTGGCGTGGATTCATCCATCGTGCGTTCTCTTCACATGCCATTCAGATGGTATCAGCAGGCAGAGCCAAGTTAAGCAATTTTGAATACATGGTAGAAAGGTACAGAATATTCTTAAACTTATAGACTTTCATGTTCACATTTTTTTTGTAGTACAGCTATAATGACCTTTGGCATGTATACTGTAGATATAAAGTCTGCCTTTGCTTTGTTTATGCTCCAGTTTTTTGGTGTTTTTATTTCTTTCTCAAAAACAAAAGCTTAAAAGAGGATTCCCATCTCCAAGATCCTATCCCAATATGTAGTATGTGTAATAATAATAATATTAGTAAATACCTCCAATTAGAAATTTAGTATAGTTCTTCAGATTCGCTATGTCGCATACTCCATTTAGGGCATTTCAGTAGCTTAAGTATTCTTGGTCACGATCACTAAGAGCTGTCTAATGAACTGTCACTATATGAGTTGTCATAACCATGGATACCTAAGCTACTCTAATGCCCTGAACACGAGGTAAACGACATAGTGAATCAGAAGAACTATACTACACTTCCATAGGAGATATTTGCTAAAATTATTATTACTCCTACTACATATTGGGATAGAATCTTGTTGATGGGAATACCCCTATAACATTCAGTACATTTAAACACCACTCCAATGTTTATTTTTTATTTCAGTGCTGGAGTGGTGCCACCAATGTCTGTTCCATGTCTCTAGTAGTGTACTTAGCAAGCCGTCATTTTCTGATCTTCCTGATACCGCTCATGTCACGCTCCGCCATCTTCACAAGCTCTGAATATAAGTCTGAGATCTTCATTCTGGCCTCTTTCTGGTGTTGTTCTGGCTCTCATAGACTTTCACTGAGAAGTGATTTCCGGCAAACACGGGAGCGATGCAGAAGGTCACAAACTGCACAAAATGACTACAGCAGCGCAGAGAACAGAAGACGGCGGCTGGTATCTGCAATACTAGAAGCAGGGAACGTACATTAGTGACTCCAGTGGTGAATTCCAAAAACCCCTGCTTGAGTGGTGCTTTTACATTAAGGGTGACTGTAATTACTCATGGAACAGTTGAAGCAGAAATTTGTGCCCCGTTCATCTGTTTAGTCCTCTCCAGTGAGATCCGCAGATTTACTGGAGGTCGCCTGAAGAGAGGCTGTCACTTTTGAATTGAGAACGTCTGCTCTGCTGTACATTTCATTAGTAACCGGATTTGCATTTTTGTGTTTTTAAAATATAGAAGTATTCGCAAAAATAATTATAAGGCTGACAACCATTTTAAGCGGTTTTTACACAGGGCGATGAAAGACTTGATGATGATTTACATTTTCATTCCTGATGTTTTCCCAGTGTAAACATTCCTAAAAAAAATAATCGTTCAGCATTGATTCCCTGTTTTATGCGTGACTCGTATGCGCTGCATGCATGCGCTGTCGATTGCTATTTGTTTTAGGCCGTTTTTCTGCCCTTCTAAAGGGATCTTTAACCAATGAGCTCTTAAGACATTTTCTAACATCTGTACCTGTCTTCCAGCAAAGATAACAAGAAGTGTGATGGTATCATTCATTTTCCAATACCCAAACAGTTGTACTGCTGGTCCTCTCCTGAGATTGTTGCAGGAAGAACTGGCACTATAAAGTCTGATCTTTACAGTTTTTGTGCAGTGATTCAGGAAAGTTTAACAGGTACATTCATTTATGCTCCTTTTTCCTTTAGGTTTTTAAATTGGATCTGTCACGACGTTTCACATTACAACCTGCATACATTACTACTGTAAATAGATCTCTTAGGCCTCTTTCACACGTCCAGATATTTCCGGTACCGGAAAAAAACAGTACTGGAGATATCCGTGTCTGTGTGTACACATGGCACATCCGTGTGGCAGATGTGTGCCGCATCAATACCACGTGGACGGTCGCAGGGGAAGCACTACAGTAAGCACTGTTCCCCTGCATGTGGTGCTGAACGCGGCTGTCATTCTCCCTGCTCTGCCGGCAACAGCTTGAGTAGGGAAAAATGAATGAAAACAAACCGACGTGGGGTCCCCCTTATTTTTTTTAACTAACCCGGCAAAACTATACAGGTGCGGGCTGCTATTCTCAGGCTGGTAAGGGGCCATGAATATGGCCCCCCCCCAGCCTAAAAACAGCAGCCCGCAGCTGCCCAGAAAAGGCACATCTATTAAATGCGCCTATTCTGGAGCTTTGTCGGGGTCTTCCCACTTCCCTGTAGGGGTGGCAAGTGGGATTATAAGGCGTTAATGTCAACTTGCTATTGTAAGGTGACATTAAGCCCGGCTTAGTAATGGAGGGGTGTCAATAAGACACCTATCCATTACTAATCCTATAGTAAGTAAAGGGTTAAATAAACACACAAAACACATACAGTAAGAATAAAGAAATTGATCACCTGTAAAAAATTTTTTTTAAAAAAACAAACCAACAATATAGCATACCTGTCCGGCACTCAGTCAAGTCCCACGGTGTAAATCCATCTGTGGGGGTTAATAAGTTTACAGGCGGAGTGGTGCTAATGCGACCGCTCTCGCTGCAAACTACTGGGGAATGAATGGGAAGCAGCGCGCACAGGCTCAGTGACGTCACTGAGTCTGTGCTCGCTGACGGCATGAACTCCTGTGACCTCAGCACCGTCATTTTGTCACGCACCTGTATAGTTTTACGGGGTTGGTTAAAAAAATAAGGGGGACCCCACATCAGTTTGTTTTCATTCATTCTTCCCTGCTCATGCTGTTGCCGGCAGAGCAGGGAAGAATGACAGCCGAGTTCAGCACCACATGCAGGGGAACAGCGGCTTACAGTAGCACTACTTCCCCTGCGGCCGTCTCTGCTCCCGGAGGACAGTGTGCACTGTTCTCCGTTTGAACATGTGCAGCACGTGTTCCGGGCCGTGTGTCCGTGTTAATACGGACATGTCTGCGTGTTTTGCACATGAACAGGCGGTCCGTGAAAACACGCTGCCATCTGCATAGACGCATTCAGTTGAATGTGTCTACTTGTGTACATGTCTCCGGTACGTGTGAAAACTGTCAACACATGTACCGGAAACACAGATGTGTGAAAGAGGCCTTAGAGCTCATAAGGATGATGTTTTTATCGTGAAAATCCAAAAAAGAATGTCTGAATAATCCTTTCTTAAAGTTGATCTTATTAATAGCCAGATTAACAGCTCCTCAGTGTCCCTCCTCCTGCTGAGATCTTACACTGCTCAGTACAAGCTGTAGCTGCTCTGAGCCCATGTCAAACACACAAGTTGCTGAACTCAGTGATTAGCTGCAGCAATGACGTGTGTTGTAGCTGTGACGTCAATAAATAGAGACCAGAGTAACGGTAGAGAACCATCCGATGTTATCAGAAGTAGCATATGATTTGATTATTTTATCCCAGCACAGAATGTTAGAGTTCAGAAGCCTATAACCACAGAGCTCTTTAAATCCTAAGGTTAAAGGGACTCTGACAGGTTATTTTTAGATGGGATACTAATGGTATCCCGAAATAGTACTTGGGGAGCCCTTGCCGAACATGTGAATTGTATTATTGTACCTACTTTAGTTTTATCAGAATAACCCACGTTATTCAATGAGGCAGTGCAGATGACCGAATCTGTCTGTGAAAAATATTGCAGCATGCTGCGATTTGACTCTTTTATCGGATGAGACTCACACATTCAAGTCTATGGGTTTGAGAAAAAAATCATATGCCACAGTGTAGCATCCGATTTTACAGATACAATGCAATTATGTTGCATAGGAAACTGTAAATGGTCCTGTGAAAGATTTGTAGCTGCTGAAAAAAAACAGATTGTGAGAAAAAAAATCATCCCACTTTTCTGGATGAAAATCAGACCCATTTTTTTATACTGCCTTGTGACCCCAGCCTAATTTTGAGAATGGCATTGTCACGACTCTGTTGTCGGGTGTACCGGGACCTGGGGCCCCTTCCCAGTCCCTAACGCTTGGGGCGCACTTCTGCTGGTGAAGATGCCTGGCCACGTACCTTGCCTTAGCTCCTGAATCTGCCCTCAGTCTGTACCCTTCTCCCTCCCAGGGAAGTGTGAAGTAGTAGTGTACCAAAGTACACCAACCAGACTAACAAGATAATACAAACGGGTGACGAAAAATACCAAACGTAGAAAAAATATACTTGCACGTATAACAGTGGAATGCATCGGGTGGATGGGGTAAAACCAAAGTAGGAGAAGAAAGGGAATTATCACACTCACAAAACCTAGCAACAGTCACAGATAAATCCACCAAACGCCTTCTGCAATAACCACCAACAACATCCAACAATGCAGGATAAGCTATCTCTAGAGCACAATGAGTGCTTGCCAGGGCCCACATTATATATGAGAGTGGCTAACAGTGCACAGCTGAGCTTTAATACAGGAAAGCTTCCAGGAGCTCTCAATTGAGCAGATTAACCCCTGCACTGCTAAAAGAAGCCTGCACCGTTTATTATGAAGGTGAAGTGCTTCTAATCAGTTCAGGAGTAGGAGAAATCAGGCGCTGCGGTCTTCTGGCTCCTCTCTGTCGTGGTAAACCTGTGACTGGTATCTTTCCAGGGCATTTGTTTTACTTTTTCATTCATCTGGTAAAATGCAGATTATTTTTATTTTATAGACTCTCTACCATGGAATGGGTTAGATGGTGAGGCAGTGAAGCATGCCATGGCTTTAGGACATTACCTGAGTGTTGATCCTGCTCTTTCTGAACCTTTATATTCTATAATCAGCACTGGGATTCAGGCAAGACCTGAGCAACGGACAACACATCTTCAGGATATTGGATATTTACTGAAGAATGATATTAAGGTAGCCGGATATAATCATTTTAATAACTTTTTGCTGACCGTATTTCATATTAACAGACTATAGAGCGTACATTTAAACACATTAAAAGCTTGTCCAGTTATTACCGTACTTTGTTTTCTATTTCTAATTTTTCAATGAAACTTTGCAGTTAATTTTTATCTAATTTTTTTACTCACATAATCCCTCCTCCTCCGACCAGAGGTCACATAGTGGTCAGTGATCGTTCTCAGTTTTGAACTGTAGAAATACAATATCAGATCTATAGTATATAGATGCTACATGAAAAAAACAAATGCAATTCTTTGATTAAATTGCAAAGTTAGATCATTTTTAGTGTCATGACCACCTTCGGTAAATTGAAAAACCCTTAATCCCTCACATCTCCCTGTATAAAGGTACTGTCACACTTAGCGATGCACCAGCGATCCCGACAACGATACGACGCGGTCAGGATCACTGGTGCATCGCTAAGTGGTCACTAGTGAGCTGCCACACAGGCAGATCTCACCAGCGACATAGCAGCGGTCAGGGGTCGCTACTTACCTGTCAGACGAGGCGATGAAGACGTCCTCCCGCCCGCGTCCATGCGTTGCTCGTCTCCACAGCAGGAAGTCCAGCAGGAAGCTGATGACGAGAAATGGACCAGGATGATCTCGCGCGATCAGCGATAACCAGTGGGGGAGCGGTCGGAGGTAAGTATCACATATAGCGATATCGCTAGCAATATCACTGCTGCATCACAAAACCAGTGACGTTATAGCGATATTGCTTAGTGTGACGGGGCCTTAAGTGTACATACATAGCTACCTGTCCATCACTGAGTAGAACCGCCCCCTTGACTACTAAGTTCAAAATATGCAGGGATTGCAATGAATGAAAAAAAAGAAGTTATTCTGAATCTTTCCCACAAACCTATATACAGTGGGGCAAAAAAGTATTTAGTCAGTCAGCAATAGTGCAAGTTCCACCACTTAAAAAGATGAGAGGCGTCTGTAATTTACATCATAGGTAGACCTCAACTATGGGAGACAAACTGAGAAAAAAAAATCCAGAAAATCACATTGTCTGTTTTTTTTTCCATTTTATTTACATATTATGGTGGAAAATAAGTATTTGGTCAGAAACAAGCAATCAAGATTTCTGGCTCTCACAGACCTGTAACTTCTTCTTTAAGAGTCTCCTCTTTCCTCCACTCATTACCTGTAGTAATGGCACCTGTTTAAACTTGTTATCAGTATACAAAGACACCTGTGCACACCCTCAAACAGTCTGACTCCAAACTCCACTATGGTGAAGACCAAAGAGCTGTCAAAGGACACCAGAAACAAAATTGTAGCCCTGCACCAGGCTGGGAAGACTGAATCTGCAATAGCCAACCAGCTTGGAGTGAAGAAATCAACTGTGGGAGCAATAATTAGAAAATGGAAGACATACAAGACCACTGATAATCTCCCTCGATCTGGTGCTCCACGCAAAATCCCACCCCGTGGGGTCAGAATGATCACAAGAACGGTGAGCAAAAATCCCAGAACCACGCGGGGGGACCTAGTGAATGAACTGCAGAGAGCTGGGACCAATGTAACAAGGCCTACCATAAGTAACACACTACGCCACCATGGACTCAGATCCTGCAGTGCCAGACGTGTCCCACTGCTTAAGCCTGTACATGTCCGGGCCCGTCTGAAGTTTGCTAGAGAGCATTTGGATGATCCAGAGGAGTTTTGGGAGAATGTCCTATGGTCTGATGAAACCAAACTGGAACTGTTTGGTAGAAACACAACTTGTCGTGTTTGGAGGAAAAAGAATACTGAGTTGCATCCATCAAACACCATACCTACTGTAAAGCATGGTGGTGGAAACATCATGCTTTGGGGCTGTTTCTCTGCAAAGGGGCCAGGACGACTGATCCGGGTACATGAAAGAATGAATGGGGCCATGTATCGTGAGATTTTGAGTGCAAACCTCCTTCCATCAGCAAGGGCATTGATGATGAAACGTGGCTGGGTCTTTCAACATGACAATGATCCAAAGCACACCGCCAGGGCAACAAAGGAGTGGCTTCGTAAGAAGCATTTCAAGGTCCTGGAGTGGCCTAGCCAGTCTCCAGATCTCAACCCTATAGAAAACCTTTGGAGGAAGTTGAAAGTCTGTGTTGCCAAGCGAAAAGCCCAAAACATCACTGCTCTAGAGGAGATCTGCATGGAGGAATGGGCCAACATACCAACAACAGTGTGTGGCAACCTTGTGAAGACTTACAGAAAACGTTTGACCTCTGTCATTGCCAACAAAGGATATATCACAAAGTATTGAGTTGAAATTTTGTTTCTGACCAAATACTTATTTTCCACCATAATATGCAAATAAAATGAAAAAAAACCAGACAATGTGATTTTCTGGATTTTTTTTTCTCAGTTTGTCTCCCATAGTTGAGGTCTACCTATGATGTAAATTACAGACGCCTCTCATCTTTTTAAGTGGTGGAACTTGCACTATTGCTGAGTGACTAAATACTTTTTTGCCCCACTGTATCTATCTGTTCATCTCTTCTCACTCTATGCTATGCTACTTATAGATAGGATAACCCAAAGAAGGAGGGAAACAGCTGTAAATAGGAGTTCAAAAGCTAATTAGAAAAAGAACACCAAAAATAAAAAAAAAGGATGAATGCAAATAATTGTTGAATACTTAAACAATATTAAAAAACACAAATGAAGGAGATGCAATCCAGAGAATAAATAGGTGGTATCTTAGTTAAATGCAAAAATCATTATATGGAATAATCAGCCACTAGCTCAAATAGAGAAATTTATAGCCACTTATGCATACAAATAAATACAGAAATATAAAATATATATATATAATAAATATTGCCACTAGATAAACAGTGAATCCACATGTGTTGTAAATGGCATAAATGAACCAAGAAATAAAAAGAATTGTATCCATAAGTAAATCAACAGCTCCACCTGCTGGACACTGGTATATAAGGTGCTAGTTGATAAATAAAGGTATAAAGTGTGCTAGTGGCTATAAATACATATAAATGTACAAAACATGCAATAATATGCCAGGATAAACAAATAAATAGCCCCTTGTGAAGGATGCCATAACATGCTAGTGCCAAAATATATTGTTTGCGACAGCTAATAAAAAAGGACTATTGAGGATGCATGTTAAACTCCCGTCTGGCCTGTGATACAGCAGTGTCTGTATTTTTACGTGTCTTCTTAGGCATGCACAAAAGCGGGGTTAACTAAAGTTTTATGCACCTTTGAAAAGAAGGACACCAATGAACAGAGGCCAGACATAGTCTAGAGCAGGCGTGAGGAACCTTTTTTCTGCCGAGGGCCATTTGGAATTTTATAATAGCGTTCGGGGGCCGCATAAAATTATTAATAATGATGAGCGAGTATACTCGTTGCTCGGGTTTTCCCGTGCATGCTCAGGTGTCCTCTAAGTATTTTGGCGTGCTCGGATATTTAGTTTCTGTCGATGCATTTGCATGATTTGCAGCTGCTGGACAGCCTGAATACATGTGGGGATTCCTTAACAAACAGGCATTCCTCACATGTATTCAGGCTGTCCAGCAGCCATAAATCATGCAGCTGAGGCGACGAAAACTAAATCTCCGAGGTCCCCAATAGGCAGGTAAATGTTCCCAATAGGCAGCACAGGTCCCCAATAGGCAGCACAGGTCCCCAATAGGCAGGTAACTGTCCCCAATAGGCAGGTAAATGTTCCCAATAGGCAGCACATGTCCCCATTAGGCAGCACAGGTCCCCAATAGGCAGCACAGGTCTCCAATAGGCAGGTAACTGTCCCCAATAGGCAGGGAAATGTAACCATTAGGCAGCACAGGTCCCCATTAGGCAGCATAGCTCCCCAATAGGCAGCACATACTGACCTGGTGTTGGAGTGGTCCAGTGAGTACACAGTGACAGGCTGCGTCTGAATTAAGTCCCGCTGACCTGGCCCCGCACCGCACACACAGCAGCACACGGTCACCACCGCACTGGTGACCAGGGTGATGAAGAAGGCAGGCCGCAGATAGTCCAGCGCAGCTCACACTGGGTAGCGGGGCGCGGTGACTCCTCCAGCTCCAGATAACCATTAGCCTCTGCTCCTCTGGCTCCTGCAACAAAGTACCGGATCGCTGCTCTGGAGTGCGGGCCAGACAAGATGATATCAGTCCGCGAGCCGGACGTTCCCCACCCCTGGTCTAGAGTAACTCTGCTGCCTCATTATAATAAATGGATCCCTCAGAGGTTTCATCTGAATCATTTTGGAGATGTAGATGGAAACCCGGAAGTAAGTGGTCAGCGTTGAGCACAGCACAAATGTGAACTGATCCAAAATGATCTGTACGCCAAAATGCCACCAATAAAAGTTTCAACTGAAACCCACAAAAAGCAAGCGCCCACTCAGGTCCATCATCTGTTAATGGAAATATAGGAGGCTTCCACATTACTGGTAGCACAAAGGCTCTGGAAAAGCGCCATGGTGCCCCCAGAAGAAATCCAGCAAAATCTGCACTTCCAAATCCAAATGCCCCCTCTTTTTGAGCTCCACAGTGTGCTAAAACTGCAGCTAATTCCACGTTTCGCATCATTATAGCGAGGAGAGCCTGCTTAAGGCCGGAGTCACACCACTAAACATATGAAAAATCAGTCCGAGTCTCCCTGCCGAGAGTTGCACCAGTGTAATGCGAGTGTCATGCGAGTACAGTACAATCCGATTTTCACACCTAGCATCCGATTTACATCAAAATACAGTGCAGTAGAGTAGAATAGATATATGCACATAAATACATAGATATGTAGATGTCAGTGACACACTTATATATATTTTACATAGGTACATAGAAGAAAAGCTGGCAAATCATCTACCTTGTACTGTAAAATCACTGCAGGACCTGACAGGATAGAAGAGATGGATTACATACAGTAAGTACAAATAGAATACGTAGATATATAGATGTCAGTGACAAATACAATTAGTACAATGTGTGTGCAGCTTACTGTACATGTATTTAATTAATACAAGATTATTTTTCAGAAAAAATTGTCCTGGGTTCCCGTGCAATTTTCATAACCAGCAGAGGGAAAGCTGACGGCTGGGGGCCAATGTTTATAACTTGGGAAGGGGGTAATACCCATGGAGCTTCCCAGGCTATTTTTTTTGTAATTATTTATTTAAAGGGAATCTGTCACCGGTTTTTGGCCTATCAGCTGCCGGCATTGACATCAGGGGCTTATCTACAGCATTCTGTAATGCTGTAGATAAGCCCCTGATGTAACCTGAAAGATAAGAAAAACACGTTAGATTATACTCACCGGAGGGGGCGGCCGGGTCCGATGGGTGTCGGGCAGAGCAGTGCGCCTGCGCCAGAGCAACTACAGGAAGGTAAGAAGAGGACGTCATCGCATGAAGATGGGAGGAGCCGGACCGGACCGCGACACCCATCGGACCGGACCGCCTCCTCCGGTGAGTATAATCTAACGTGTTTTTCTTATTTTTCAGGTTACATCAGGGGCTTATCTACAGCATTACAGAATGTTGTAGATAAGCCCCTGATGTCAATGCCGGCAGCTGATAGGCCAAAAAAAGGTGACAGATTCCCTTTAAAGACTCACAACGAAATCCAGGTTAAAATAATAATTGAAACAAGACAAGTAGGCGACTACAAGCAATACAACTTAACTCCCGACCAAGACAATCGTCCACGAGTCCTTAGCATCCGGGGACCCGGTAGTAGAGGTCAATGACCCAATTCGGAGGGTCTTTCATTTTTTAACTTTTAACAAATAGTATTGGAAAGAAAAGACAGAACAGAGGAAGAAGAAGGAGAGCAGTTGAAGGGAAAAAAGAGAGTGGGGGAGTGGGGGGAAATACAGTAAGTAATGGAGCCAAGAGAGGCACAAAAAAAAGGGAGAGGGAAGGAAAAAATGAGGGGGTAAGGGAAGGAGTACCCACCCGACCAAGTCCACCACTTAACTTGATGTTTTCAGTTAAGCTCAGGGGGGTTTGCCTCCAGCATTAGATCAGAATGCTCACTAGAGCTTCGAAAATCCATCCATCCAAGCCAAGTAGCCCAAAATTTTGGGTATGATTCATGTATGGATGAGGTGATGTCCTCCATATACATAATTTCATTGACTTTTGCGATCCACTGAGTCATGGTGGGAGGAGCGGGACTCCTCTATCTCTCCGGGATGCAAGCCCTTGCAGCCATGTTCAAAAATTTCAACAAAGAGGATTTATAGATCCGGAGAGGGATTTCATTATGTTGGAGTAGTATCAGAGCCGTAGTCAACTTTTCGGAACAGCCCGTTAGGCCTCTTTCACACTTTGTTTTTTACAATCAGTCACAATCCGCCAGGTTTTGAAAAAAAACGGATCCTCAATTTTTTTTTGAGGATCCGTTTTTTTCCCATTGACTTGCATTAATGGCGGATTGTGACGGATTGCTGTCCGTTGCATCCGTTTTTTTGTGAGGATCCGCCAAAAGTTGCTGTCCGTCACCATCCTCAAAGATTTCAAAACGGAGCTTGTAACGTTTTTTCCTCTGGCCGATCCTCCAGACACTCATTTAACCCGAAATTCTTTCTGGGTTCCGGACAAAATAAAAATAAAAAAAAATTCTCTCTCTCTCTCTCTCTCTCTCTCTCTCTCTCTCTCTCTCTCTCGCCAGCGATTCCTTTAAATTTCTTCATTTTCAGGATCCGTCTGAAAACGGATCCTGCCCCATCCGTTCACATCAGTTGAGAACGGATCCGCTTGTCTGCCTTTTTGGCGGATTATAACTGATGCAAAAAACTGAAGTGTGAAAGAGGCCTAACCCGACAAATAATTTCAGACACCCCCGTCCAAAGTGATTGCAATACGTCACATTGCCAGAAAATATGAAAAATCGTGCCCTCTGCCCTTCCACACCTCCAGCAGTTGGGGTCAATTATCGGAAATATGGTGTGCAACCTCGAGGACACTCTGTACCATCTGGACAAAATCTTATAGCCAGCCTCCGGAACCTAGAGCTAATCGAGGCACAGTGTACAAGGGTAAAAATTCGAGTTCTCTGATCTTCCCGTAAAAGAAATATTTAAATCTCTCTCCCACTGAGCAAGGAAAGAAGGGTGTTACCGGCTCCGGGGGTCCATCAACATAGAGTAGGTTTTAGCTAAGGTGTGTCTGATTGGGCCCGGGCTATTACATAAAAGCTCAAATTGGGTTTTGGGTCGTCTAAATGAACTTTTAGGGGGGGAGGCTGCTGAAAAAGTGGGTAAGTTACAAACACCTCCAACTGCCCAGGGGTATTGGAATCTGTTTTAGCGGTAAGGTCACTCAGAGAAGGCCAGGAGGCTCCCTCTCCCCAGTGTTCTACTCTATCCATCCCCGAATCTATCCACAGATGAAAAGTGGAGTCCGAGCGGCTAGGGACAAATTTAGGATGACTCAACACCGGAGTGAGAGGAGAAGCCTCTGGTAGTAAGTGTAAACAGACTAGTGCTGTATTGCAGTATTTTAAAGTGGATCCAATAGTCGGATGGGATTTGATTAGCTCTGGGGCCGAAAATAAAACCGATGGGAGGGTCTTCAGTGGGGTCGGGCAAAAACTTTATTCTATTTGAACCCATGCCTTATGGTGACCATTTCTGCACCAGTCTATCATTCTAGCTAGGTGGCCTGCCAAGTGATACATTTTTAGGTCCGAAAGCCCGCTTCCCAGGCTATTAATATCAGCTCACAACTGTATACTTAGCCTTTACTGGCTATTAAAATGGGGGACCCTAAAAAAAATGATGTAGGGTTTTACGGGCTGACGAAACGCACCCAAAAAATAAAGATGAAATAATAGAAGAGGTGCGTTCACAGCCCGGGCCCACCGTGCAGAGGTGGCCAACTGCTGCTGAACAATGAGGGAAAGGCGTGTAGGAGGAAATCCGGACACTAGTGAGTAACCACTGAGCTGAGGCTAACAGGCACGAGCTCCGTTACTTCACATAACACGTACTAGCCGGCAAACAACTGCAACCTGTTAGCTCACAGGTCACGGTGGTGTGAACCACTGCTTGCAACGTGTGCAGTGTCCACCCTGACGGAAGCCACTAACCAGCCTAACAACGGTGTTGGAAAGCGCACACACGGCGCTACTGTAGCGGACGCTGCGGTGGCAGTGGCCAAGGGGGCCTATACTGGCCGACGCCCTAGGCGCTAGCGATAGATGTGGAGCAACACTGCGGCACTATGCAGTGTTAGAGCTAATGTGCTGACTCTAATTCCTAACCCTAACTCATACGTAATATCCAAGGAGTGGGGAATTATAATGCGTCAGTCACCAGGCTCATTCATCCATCATCATACATACACTAAATACATTAGCCTCAGAGTCTATCATAGCGCATGGCGGGGCCTCCATGCAAGTCTTTTATAGCCGTGCCCTTCCGGGACCTTCCTGATCCTCCAGATGGACCAATCAGAACTGGAGAAGGCCCTGAGCATGTGACTCCCGCTCCCCAATGGGAGATCGTCTCATGAGCATGCTTAGTAGACTGAAGGAAGGACTTAGACGCTGGAGTCTTTTGCTGCTGGACAGGTTGCATTGCCATAACTGGACCAGAGGTGGCAGCAGCATCTGAGCCCACAATGCTGGTGTGGGCAGAATGCCGGGATCGTGGATTTTGCTGAGCAGGCTCCACTGCGGTCGGAGGGAAATGGGAGACCGCTTACGGCAAGGCTTGGGATTCCTGCTGTGCAGCACCCGGAACCTGACGCCTAACATTGGGTCCCCCTATTATTAATAACCAGCAAAGGCTATGATACCCCCCCAGGCTAAAAACATCAGCTCTCAGCTGATTAAATAAATGTACATTAAGCTTCACACACTGTACTAAATGTATTTGTCACAGACATCTCTATGTCCACCTATTCTATGTGTATTTACTGTATGTAATCCATCTCTTCTATCCTGTCAGCTCCTGCAGTGATTTTACAGTACACGGCAGATGAATTGCTGGTTTTATTATTTGAGGGTGTAGTTTTCAATATGGAGTCACCTGTGTGGGTTTCTGCTGTGTTGGAATGTCTCATGTTCTTTTCAAATGCATCATGGCATCCACATTCTTTTCTAGACAAAAGTTCGCTCCAAAAATTCAAATGTTGCTCCTTCTCTTCCGAGCCCTGTCGTGCATCCAAACAGTAGTTTTCCATCACATATGGGGTATCAGCGTACTCAGGAGAAATTGTGCAACAAATTGTGTGGTCCATTTTCTCCAACTCCTCTGGTGAAAATGAAAAATTTGGGGCTAAAGCAACATTTTAAAAGATGCGCCCCTAGAAAACTCTGTGAGCCATGCCCCCTTGTAAAGACAAAAAATTGCACTAAATAAAACTTCCCACACCTCTGGAACTGGATGGCGGTTTGAAAAAAAAAATGAAATACTCAGAGGAGAAGCAGGAATAGAATAAGAGCAGAAACTGGCCACTTTTGACCTGGTGTCAGGTTCTCTTTACATTATTACTATAGTAACAACTCCATCCATGCAGCTTGTAGTTTGTTGTGGTCTATGATTACAGTATAGTTATGCAGAACAATACTTAGAATATAAAAGAAAAGTCTCATAGGTGGAGTTGTCACCTGTGTGACCCCACTTACCAGAACAAGTGTCCCCTGATCCCAATTCCGCTAGCTGTAAAGGCTGCATTCAGCTGCAGAGTGCAAAAGTGCGAGCCACACAAGCTCGTATATTTAGGAATTGAAAGACCCAGGCAAGCTTGCCGATTGACTTTCTAGTATTTCTAAAAACACTACCTTGGGGATACTGAGCTTGAACTCCATAAATAATGCTGCCATGTTATCCTAGCATATGACTAACTAAATACTTTGCTACAAGAAACTAATTGGAGCAGCACCTCCTTACAGGATGAAGCAAATGTGAACAGGTGCGAGCTGCAGTGACTATATACATACCAAGGGGTGTATTCGTAGGGCTGTGTACTTGCACACATCGAGTGTATGATTATTAAATTGCATTACTGCTATATATACTATACTTATAAAATTGAGGTACTTACTGCACAAATTAGCCAATTCATATGTTTCCACCAGCCACAACAAGACAACATTTCTTGATGGGATCTACTCAGACTTACCTTTCCTGGACCAAGGCCTACACATTTAAAGGTCAGATAGGATCCAGCTGTAGTTGAAAATAGCCATATATGGGAGGATGTTCTGGTCATTTGTATTTCAGGTCATGACTGCCTCCATATTTGGTTGATCACTCCTCCCATCAATCTAAGGTCTCATTCAGATGTCATTGATTTTTCTATTTTGCAAAACAGTCGTGAGTTTCATCCGTGTTTTTTGATCAGATTTTCATCAGTGTGTCAGTTTTTACCGTATGCAAAAAAGAAAAACGAATGAAGGTTTCTCAAGCTTCTCTTCGCAAACAATGAAAATAAGACAGCACTTGGATCAAAATCAGATATGTCACCATTATTTGGTGTGGATCATTCAGTCTTCAAGGAGACTCAAATATGTGAACAACCCCATGGACTATAACAGGGATGAGTTCTATCCATTAAGAACACACTTAGAACTCGTACTTGATAAACTGATGCCTGAAAGAGCCCTACTGTTTTTCTTTGAGTTTTATTCTACCTACCTCTTGTAGACTAGGTTCCAGTCAACAAAGGTATGAGTTGTGGCTGGTGGGCACACACGAATTGGCCAATTTTATAGTCTAGTGTAGTTTATATAGCAGTAATGCAGTTTAAGATTCATATATTCAGTGTATGCATCTAGCGCGCACAATAAACAATATACTGCAGAAGAGAGGTGTTATTTACTTTCTTATCCCACGTACATACACAGGGCTCCACAGTGATGCCGGATCACTCATGAGAGGGATGGAATACGTAGTATTACTTGTGAGCAACCTCAAGAACTGTAGCCTTGGGCTTTGTTCGCACATTTTTTTTCTGCAGCCAAAACCTGCTCTGTTGGAAGTAAAAACGCAGCATTCAAAAAGCCGTATTTTCGTGACATTTTTCACGGCATATTCATTGCGTCTTTTTACTTGTGGATTACATACATGCTTTGTCCACATGTTTAGTGAATACAGATAGTTTTATTCCCTAAAAACAACAAAAATGCCACAAAAACTTTTGTTACATTTTTTTCACTCTCTCATTTTCTGTGGGTAAAAAAAACGCTGAAAACTCACCGAAAAAATTGTCATGCTGCAGATTTAGAAACGCTGCAGGTTTTTATGTTCATTCAAGAAAATGAGACAAGTGTGTGCTTGGGATTTCTGAAATCTGATAGCTTTTGCTGGTACTGGAAAACACAGCTTTTAATATGCCTTAAAAAACACAGCAAACAGACGCTGTGTGTGAACATAGCCTTGAATTGTGTTTATGCTCCAATAAATGAGATTTACTTTTGTTTGTAGCTCTCTTTTACTTTTTTTACCCCATTTTTTTACCTACAGGACTCTCTGGACAAACTTCCATGTCCCAAACATGCCTCTGTGATCATGGAGGAAAGAGATATAAAAGTGCAACATAGAGAACAGGACGCTCCGCCAGGCATGTACTGCTTACAGAAATTTTTTCTAATTATTATTTGGGCATATTGATTGAATGACTGGTTTAATAAGGCACGGAAGAGTCATGACTGTGATATAGGATTATTTCATAAATCACCCATCAGTGCATAGGAAAAGTAGCGGAGAGGTTGTCAGACAGGTTCTACATCTGGGCATCAATTCTTGCTGCCTGGTACTAAATGTGTCCTTCCTTTTTCGCTTTGTTCTTCAGACACATTCGAGGAAACTACAAATGTTCTCTATAAAGGATCAAGTATTTCGATTCCCAGTTCCGGTACAGACGTTTCGTCCTTGGAGTCACTTGTAAAACAAGCCGATGAGATGAATGCCCACCCAGGCCAAAACAAGGTTGGGGAATCTTGTCTGCAAAATGTTGGAAGCCTGTCCATTTCTTTATCACTAATCAGTGATTCCGAGACGGGAACAAGCTCTGATCCAGAGGAAGAAGAAGTATATGGCAGGACCCCAGCACCAAATGAGAGCTGGCACAGTGAGCTACGAGCGCTAAATAACAGACTCGACTCTATCCAGAGATACAACAAATCCACTCTTGACTGTCTGCTACACGTTCACACAGTTTTGCGAGAGAACCAAGGGAGACATGATGGTAAAGAGGATCCAAAAGAATCCCAAAATATCTGTGGGCAAGAAATTGAATTTCATCACAAGGGTACAGATGAGACTGATTGCGGGCTTCCACTTTTCAAGAGAACATCATATGTCGGATGGTCTGCCCAAGGCCCCCCACTTTCTTATGTGCCTCCTGAATGTTCTTCATACTCCAGAACTGACGTGATATCAGATACATGGAAAATACAGAACAAAAGTGTTGATGTTGCAGCGAAAAAAGCCCCGAAGGAGAAGGGATGGTGTGCAGATCTTGGCTCGTTTACAGGGAAACCTCTGGGGAAATCATCTGCTGGCCAGGTAATAGCTGCTAAATAATAGATTTTAAACTTATTAAAATAAGTACCGTAATCAATAAAAGTTTCCTGTTTTTAATTTATTTCACCGTTAGGCTACGTTCAGATGGTGCACAACAATTAGGCTGGTCCTACACAGCATCTAAAGGCCAAAAGTCATTTGTCCATATATTATAATTGGCAGAATTGATTTACCAATTTCTTTTTACATTTAATTCAGTAATTCTCTTTAAGGCTGGAGTCACACACGACGTATAAAAATACGGTCCGTTTTTCACGGACCAGAATCGCACATATGTTTCATCAACAGTGATCCGTATGTTATCCAATTGGAATACGAAGATGCGATTTTCTCGCATCTAAGCATCTGTGAGACATCCATATGGCATCTGTATGACGAGATCTTCTCGCCGGCTTGTAAAATGGACATATAATGGATCCCAATGACAGGTTAAAACACAAACGAAAGGATATAGACACATATAATACATATATATATGTATACCGTATATATATATATAGATATATATATATAGATATATATGTCAGTGGGACACACACACACATATATATATATATATATATATATATATATATATATATATATATATAGTTCATAGAGTCCTACATAGCATAATAGCCGCTAAATCAATTGCCGGCTTCTGTAAAATCAATACAAAACTCGACATGAAATGACACATGGTTTACATACAGTAAACCATTTCATTTCATTTAGTTTTTTATATGTCTTTGACTAGTAATTAGATAAGGGTATGTGTGTAAAATTTGGGACATGTAGGTGTTAAATTAATGAGTAAATTCGTTGACAAAAATTGCGTGGGCTCCCGTGGTATTTTCTCCGCCAGAGAGGGAAAACCAGTGAGTGAGGACAGATATTAATAGCCTACAAGGGGACCATGGTTATTGCCCCCCCCCCGGCTACAAACATCTGCCCCCAGCTACCCCAGAAAAGGCCCATCTATAAGATGGGCCTTTTCTGGCACTTAGCCTCTCTATTCTCATTGCCTTTAGCAGTGGATCATGGGTTAATAAGGGGTTAATGTCACCTTTCTATTGAAAGGTGACATTAAGCCGAGTTAATAATGGAGAGGTGTCAATAAGACACCTATCCATTATTAATCCTATAGTAGTAAAGGGGTAATAAAGACACATGCACATTAATTAAAAATTATTTTAATGGAATAATTACACAAAGTTTTTGACCAAATTTATTATGCTGCTAATCCAACTGAATCCCTTGTTCGCCTGTAAAAAAAAAATAAAAAAATAAAAAGCCAACAATATCCATACCTCTCCACCGTTCAGTCAGGTCACCCACTGCAATCCATCACCAGGGGTTAACTAGTTTACAACAGGGACCGTGGCTAATGCTACCGACTCCGCTGTAAACCACTGCAGAATGAATGAAATCATGTCTGCGCAGGCGCCCCTTCTGACCGGAGATGAACTGATTAGCATGGGAAAGTTTCTGAACTTTTTCCCATTCTGTTAGTTCACCTCAGGTCAGCCAGGGAATCTGCACAGCGTCACTGACTACCGCTGATGTCACTGCATTAATTATCCCTCTATTATTCCTCCTGGAAGTGGCTGATTGGATTGATAAGTGGATGTTACCAGTTGAGAAGGAGGGGTGTCACTTCCAGGGCTGCGGAGTCGGTAAGCCAAACCACCAACTCTGACTCTGAGGCTGGAGTCACACACAAGCTATAAAAAATCGGTCCGTTTTTAATGGACCATGATCGAACAAATGTTTCATGAACCGTATGTCATCCGATTGTCATGCGAGGATACGATTTTCTACCACTGACGTCAGTGAGGCTGCGCGGAGTCCCTGGTTGACCAGAGGTGAACTAATGAGTGTGGAAAAAAGTTCAGAAACTTTCCCACGCTTATTAGTTCATCTCCGGTCAGCCGGGGAGGCTACGCAGAAATGAACTCATTCATTCGGCAGTGGTTTACAGCGGGGCTGGTCGCATTAGCACTGGTCCCCGTTGTAAACCAGTTAACCCCTTGTGATGGATTGCTGTGGGGGACCTGACTGAACAGCGGAGAGGTATGTATCTTGTTGTTTTTTTTATTTTTTTTTTTTTTTACAGAACCATGGCTTTTTTTGGATTAGCAGATTAATAAATCTGGTCAAAAACTTGGTGTGCTTATTTCATTAAAAGAATTTTTAATTAATGTCGGGGTGTCTTTTTTAACCCTTTACTATTCTAGGGTTAATAATGGATAGGTGTCTTATTGACACCTCACCATTATTAACCCGGCTTAATGTCCCCTTCAATAGCAAGGTGACATTAACCCATTATTATTAACCCATTAGCCACCGCTACAGGGCAATGGGAATAGAGAGGCTAAGTGCCAGAAAAAGTGCATTTTCTGGGGTGGCTGGGGGAAGATTTTTTTAACCCGGGGGGGGGCAAAAACAATGGTCCCTCTCTAGGCTATTAATATCTGCCCTCACTCACTGACTCTCCCTCTCTGGTGGAGAAATTATCGCAGGAGCCCATGCAATTTTTTTCAACTAATTAACCAATCTGTCCAAAACTGTTCAATCAGTGTTGAGAGTATCCGACTATTTAGGGACACACCCCTTTAATAATGAAATACTAACATCTAGCTGTCAAATTATTAATACATATTCATGAGCAATAAGAGAGGAAGAGGAAGACACAGAGTTATAAGAAAAGATGCTCCAGAATTCTTATTTCGTGGACACTGTAAGTATTTTTAAAATGGACTTTTCCTTAAGGCTGTGTGCATACGTCCGGAATTCCTGCAGATTTTATGCGTTTTTGTCGCGTTTTGTCGCCGAGAAAACGCATAAAATAAACAAGCCATTGTATTCAACAGCATTCCGCACATGCTGTGCTAATGCTGCATATTTTTCCGCAGCAAAATCGCATCGTGGAAAAATACTCAGAATACTCATTCTTTGTGCGGAATCGTGGGAATTTCGCACATATAGGAAAGCATTGATCCGTTTACTTTCCGCATGTGGCTATGCCCACCATGCGCAAAGTAAGAGGAAAATGTGCGGATGGTACCCAGGGTCTGGAGGAGAGGAGACTGTCCTCCAGGCTCTGGGTACCATATCCCTGTTAAAAATAGAATTAAAATAAAAAATCATGATATTCTCACCTTCCGGCATCCCTCACAACGTCACCAGGCCTCAGCGTTGCTCCCGGCAGGTCCCGTTCCCAGTGATGCCTTGCGATAATGACCTTTGATGAAGTCGCGGTCTCGCGACACCGTAGTGGTCTCGCAAGACTGCTACGTCATCAAAGGTCATTGTCGCAAGGCATCGCTGGGAATGGGAGTTGCCAGGAGCATCGCGAGGATCGGGAATGCTGCGTGGGATGCCGGAAGGTGATGAAAACACCATTTTTTATGTTTGTTTTTTTTACTTTATATCTTTTTACTAACTGATGCCGCATAGGCAGCTTCATAGTAAAAAGTTGGTCACACTAGTCAAGCACTATGTTTGACGAGTGTGACCAACCTGTCAATCAGTTCTCCAAGCAATGCTACAGATCGCTTGGAAAACGCTATCATTCTGCAAGCTAATTACGCTTGGAAAACGCTAGTTTATCGCGGGAATTCCGCCTAAAGGGATTGTCCACTCTGGATTTTTTTTTTACTTAAATGCATGTACAGTGGGGAAAAAAAGTATTTAGTCAGTCAGCAATAGTGCAAGTTCCACCACTTAAAAAGATGAGAGGCGTCTGTAATTTACATCATAGGTAGACCTCAACTATGGGAGACAAACTGAGAAAAAAAAATCCAGAAAATCACATTGTCTGTTTTTTTTTTCATTTTATTTGCATATTATGGTGGAAAATAAGTATTTGGTCAGAAACAAGCAATCAAGATTTCTGGCTCTCACAGACCTGTAACTTCTTCTTTAAGAGTCTCCTCTTTCCTCCACTCATTACCTGTAGTAATGGCACCTGTTTAAACTTGTTATCAGTATAAAAAGACACCTGTGCACACCCTCAAACAGTCTGACTCCAAACTCCACTATGGTGAAGACCAAAGAGCTGTCAAAGGACACCAGAAACAAAATTGTAGCCCTGCACCAGGCTGGGAAGACTGAATCTGCAATAGCCAACCAGCTTGGAGTGAAGAAATCAACTGTGGGAGCAATAATTAGAAAATGGAAGACATACAAGACCACTGATAATCTCCCTCGATCTGGTGCTCCACGCAAAATCCCACCCCGTGGGGTCAGAATGATCACAAGAACGGTGAGCAAAAATCCCAGAACCACGCGGGGGGACCTAGTGAATGAACTGCAGAGAGCTGGGACCAATGTAACAAGGCCTACCATAAGTAACACACTACGCCACCATGGACTCAGATCCTGCAGTGCCAGACGTGTCCCACTGCTTAAGCCTGTACATGTCCGGGCCCGTCTGAAGTTTGCTAGAGAGCATTTGGATGATCCAGAGGAGTTTTGGGAGAATGTCCTATGGTCTGATGAAACCAAACTGGAACTGTTTGGTAGAAACACAACTTGTCGTGTTTGGAGGAAAAAGAATACTGAGTTGCATCCATCAAACACCATACCTACTGTAAAGCATGGTGGTGGAAACATCATGCTTTGGGGCTGTTTCTCTGCAAAGGGGCCAGGACGACTGATCCGGGTACATGAAAGAATTAATGGGGCCATGTATCGTGAGATTTTGAGTGCAAACCTCCTTCCATTAGCAAGGGCATTGAAGATGAAACGTGGCTGGGTCTTTCAACATGACAATGATCCAAAGCACACCGCCAGGGCAACGAAGGAGTGGCTTCGTAAGAAGCATTTCAAGGTCCTGGAGTGGCCTAGCCAGTCTCCAGATCTCAACCCTATAGAAAACCTTTGGAGGGAGTTGAAAGTCCGTGTTGCCAAGCGAAAAGCCAAAAACATCACTGCTCTAGAGGAGATCTGCATGGAGGAATGGGCCAACATACCAACAACAGTGTGTGGCAACCTTGTGAAGACTTACAGAAAACGTTTGACCTCTGTCATTGCCAACAAAGGATATATCACAAAGTATTGAGTTGAAATTTTGTTTCTGACCAAATACTTATTTTCCACCATAATATGCAAATAAAATGAAAAAAAAAAACAGACAATGTGATTTTCTGGATTTTTTTTTCTCAGTTTGTCTCCCATAGTTGAGGTCTACCTATGATGTAAATTACAGACGCCTCTCATCTTTTTAAGTGGTGGAACTTGCACTATTGCTGACTGACTAAATACTTTTTTTCCCCACTGTATTTGGGGCTTAAAATAATTTTTGCTATTGAGTTTAATTTAAATTTTTGCGCACATGGTCATGAATCAGCTCAAAGAAATCTTAGAAAAAGACAGATAAAAGAGTTACAAACTCTCCCATCAGATCCTCAGAATGAGCTCTCTGAATGATTCTCAGTTAAATCATTTTTCAGTCAGACATTGCAATACAGTCAACAGAAAGTAAAAGTGGCCCAAGTAAAAAAAACAAACCTAAAGATGGACTACCATAATGGATTCATCTGTCATGTCCGTCAAAGTTATCCATACTGCCTAATGTGCTGAAAAGATCACAACTGGATCCTGGTGCATCTGTATGTGTTTTGTAATAAAATATTTTCTCATTATTCTCACAGGATTTCTTACAGTTAACTAAAAGAAGCTCCAAGCATCACCAATCAGATGATGACTGTACTGTGAGACATCAGTAAGTTCCTTGTATTCCCTGTTTTATGCCTTTTATGTTCATGAAACATCTTTGTGGCACAATCTCATACAGTATGATCCTCCAGCATTTTTCTCAGGATCCACAATTAAAGCATTTACCGTATATACTCGAGTATAAGCCTACCCGTGTATAAGCCGAGGCACCTAATTTTGCCACGAAATACTGGGTAAACTTATTGACTCAAGTATAACCCGGGTATACATTGTCCCCTCATCCCCGTCCTGGTATGCATGGCTCCCCCGTCCCTGTCCGTGTATACATGGCTCCTTATCCCCTATCCTTGTATGCATGGCTCCCCCATCACTCTGTCCTGGTGTGCATGGCTCCCCTGTCCTTGTATGCATAGCTCCTTATCCCCTGTCCTTGTATGCATGGCTCCCCGTCCCTGTCCTTGTATGCATGGCTCCTTATCCCCTATCCTTGTATGCATGGCTTCCCCATTGCTGTCCTTGTATGCATGTCTCCTTGTCCCCTATCCTTGTATTCATGGTTCCCTGGTCCCTGTCCTTGTATGCATGGCTCCTTATCCCCTATCCTTGTATGCATGGCTCCTTATCCCCTATTCTTGTATTCATGACTCCCCCGTCCCTGTCCTTGTATGCATGGCTCCTTATCCCCTATCTTTGTATGCATGGCTCCCCCATTGCTGTCCTGGTATGCATGGCTCCCTGTCACTGTGTTTGTATGCATGGCTCCTTATCCCCTATCCTTGTATGCATGGTTCTCCGGTCCCTGTCCTTGTATGCATGGCTCCCCCATTGCTGTCCTTGTATGCATGTTTCCTATTAAAGAAAAAAAATTCTACTCACCTTTCTGCGCACCCTCGCAGTATCTCGTTCCGGCACCAGCAGCTCTTCCTGCCGAGAGATCATGTGGCCCCACTCATTAAGGTAATGAATATTCACTCCATGCCCATGGGAGTGGAGAGGCATGCATATTCATTACCTTAATGAGCAGGGCCACGTGATCACTCGGCCGGAAATGCTGCTGGCTCCAGAACCAATGAGATGCTGCGATGGCGTGCAGGAAGGTGAGTAGGATGTGTGCAGTAAGCCAGCGGCTGTGGGTGTCACTGTGCGCGCTATAAGAGAAATGAATATTCATTTCTCTTTAGTAGCGGCACAGGCTTTAGCCACAGCTGCCTCCTGTGACCCGCTGCTCCGTCGCACCCCCTCCCCCGCCGGCAGTTTGGGACAATTGACTCGTGCATAAGCCGAGGGGGCATTTTCAGCACAAAAAAATATGCTGAAATACTTGTCTTATATGCAAGTATATATGGTATGTGTTTGCTCCTTAAGGCCTATGCCTACGCTGCAGATTTGTCACGTTTTTTTTCTCGGGTACAAGCTTTTTATTTTTGACTAGCAGATTTCACTCATGCTAATGAGTGGGGAAAAATCTGCGCCAAAAACACATCAAAAAAGGCGTAAAAAAGCTCCTAAGTTTCTGCACCAAATATTTGTGTGCACATAGCCTAAGGGTGAGTGCACACGCTGCGGATTCACCTGCGTATTTTTCCGTGTGGATTTGCAGGTAAAACCGCAGGTAAAGTGATCTGCGGTTTTCCTGTGGATTTGCCAGCGGTTTTCCCCTGCGGATTGACACCTGGACAATGGAACAGGTGCCAAACCGCTGCGGAATCCGCAGAAAGAATTGACGTGCTGCGGATTTAAAACCGTAGCAAATCCGCACGGAAAAATCCGCAGCATGTGCACTGCGGATTTTAAATCCCATTGGCTAACATTGTACTGTACCATGTCTGCGGAACTGCTGCGGATCCGCAGGGCCAAATCCGCTGTGGATCCGCAGCAGAATCCGCAGCGTGTGCACATACCCTAAGGGAACAACCCTTCTTGTCCACGGAACTGCTGTCTGTGTACTAAAATCCCCCTGCAGCCATGAACCTGACATTATTGTTAGGGAATCGAACTGTAATAGTGTATAATACAAAATTCAAGCACCACTCATGGTCAGCCAAGTAATCCACCCCAAATAACCACTTTAAAGAAAATCTGTCAGGATTTACATCCCAAACTATTTATATGTGTGTAGCCCCCTTCAAAGACATGTCCAGCAATACTTAAATTACCAGTCCTTTCCTCCATTACTAAGAAATCAGAGTTTGAACTGATACATAAATGAGGCTGAATAACTATTTGAAGACCTGAAGCCTCAGTCATCCAGCTCTGTTCCTGCCCAGCGGCGCTTCTTGCTGCTTGACTGATGACTCCTTTGCCTGTAGTCACATTGCATAGAGCCGTTAGACAAGCAGGAGGATTCTGCATTGAGTGAGGAATAGAGCTGGAGTGACAGTGGCTTCCGATCTATAAATAGGTCTTCTGTCTGATTTGCATATTTCTCTTCTGGAGGAACATACTGGCCGTGTAAATCTATTTCTGGACTGGTCTTTGAAATAACTATGGCGTGCATTGTGCTATGAAAATGACTTAGCAGTATGATTCGCCAGAACAGTACAGTGACGGCAATTCCAATCAACTTTTTTTTTTCTGAAGTGGTTGAAAAAAACTTGGAAATTCATAAAAAAAGTTTTTATTTGTGTCACCATTTTTGCGAGACCTTTCATTTTTATTTCAGTGGGGCTGTTTGAGGGTTCATTTTTTGATTGGTGCATAGTAGTGATGAGCAAATGTGCTTGGTGTTATCTGAGCATGCTCATGTACTAACCAAGTGACTTCAGCATGCTTGAATAATATGTTTGAGTCCAGGCTGTTCAACAGACTAACAAACATGCAATCCCTGCATGTGCTGTGGCTGTGGAACAGCCACGAGACATGCAGGCGCAGGGACTCAAACATATTTTTCGAACATGCCAAATAGACTCGGTTAGCACCCGAGCATGCTCAGATAACACCTAATCCGAGCTCGTTCACTCATCACTACTGGTGAGCTCACCTTTTTATTGACACCATTTTGAGGTTGATATAACATTTTGTTCACTTCTTACTGTATTTTTCTGCAGTGTTGGGGTGAACAAACAACTGCAGTTCTGTTGTTTCGATTGTTTTTCTCTTTATGGTGTTTTTTCGATCCAGTTAAAGTGAACCTGTCAGCAGCACAGTAACCTACAGTCACTGTCAGGTCGGCACACTTATACTGAATAAAATGATAACTTGTTGATGAAATCCGTCTTGTGGTTGTTGTTTAATCTTTATTTTCAGTTTTCAGTTAATGATATGCTCGTGCTTCGGGCCGACCTGTGGGGGGGGCTTCATGTGGTGCCCTGATTAGGTATTCACCAGCCGACCTCACACTGTCTGTAGGTTACTGTGCTGCTGACAGGTTCACTTTAATTAATTTTATATTTGAATAGAACAGGCTTGCTTTTATTTTTTTAATGTTTTTTTTTTTAATAGGGGAAATGGTGATTATTCAAATTTTTATAAATAAATTATCTTTTTCATAATTTGTTAAACTTTCTTTCACCTTTTTTACTTTCTTTTTAAATCGCCTTGGGGTATGTCTAAGTATTTTGGCGTGCTCGTCGGAGTTTTAGTTTCTGTCGCCGTAGCTGCATGATGTGCGGCTGCTAGACAGCCTGAATACATGTGGTAGTTGCCTGTTTGTTAGGGCATCGCCACATGTATTCAGGCTGTCTAGCAGCCATGAATCATGCAGCACCGCGACAGAAACTAAATCTCTGAGCACGTCAAAATACTCGGAGATCACCCGAGCAACGAGTATACTCACTCATCACTAATTATATTATATTTCTGAACCTAACTGTATTGATAGTACAAAAATTATACTTTTTACTTGATAGGAATTATGCTAGTCTAAATTCTGTTCCTCAGTGGCCGACAAACAAGTTGGAAAGAGAAGTGCTTTCTTCTCTATGTAAGTTTTTGCCTTTTCTTTATGTTTTGTTTTTGTAAAAAGTGTTATTTGTTCTGTTGTTGTTTGTGCTGTTATTTAAGGTTTTTTGTGCGCTGGGCGCAGCGCCAGCAAAATCTGCGCAGCGCCAGCAAAATCAGATCAGCACACGATCAACGCACCCAACGCTAAGTATAGGGTACGCTGATCGCATGCACAGTCATGCGATTGGAGGAGGAGATGACAGGAGGGGGCGGGGCGGGGCTTAGCGCTGCGCCCAGAAACGCTAGTCTGAAACTAGCCTTATTTCCAATAATACAGCATCAGATAAGGTACCTGGGGATAAAGATGAGAAAAGATTACTATGGGGTAATATACATGTGGTTGTTAGTGTTTTTAATCTCTGCCTTATTTCCTGCATCTGCTAAATCTGTGCTCAAGCTAACTAAAACTGAGCATAAGAAATGTTTTTTATTTTCTCTGTCAATGCCCTAAGGTTTCACAAACTGATTTCTCTCACCCTGAAATGACTGAGATAGGGCGTTATGGAGCATACTAAACTGCCCCGAGAAGCTTTTATGCCATCTCATGTAAATCTTTTTTTAGGCTTTTCATTTCCTTAAAAGTATTGACTGTCGCCGCTCACTTCTCTATCAGGAGGTAAGCGGTGCAGCTATTCATGGACCTTTTCCAATGCAAAGGTATCGAAATGTTTCCAAACTAGAAATTTTCCATGTCTCAGTTGTTCTTAATTTTCTGTGTTTAACCAAAGCGGGTAATATGTTCCTTAAAAAATTGTTGGAAAACTTCAATAAAGATACTTTAGTAAGAAAAAAAGAAATCTTGAAATTATCCACAGGGTGTCACTCTGTAACTCGGAAAGAAGTTATAATGGAAGGAATGTGATTAATGGAAAATCACAACCTATACATCATTTTGTATGGAAAATGTATACATTATTACTAGTTAAAACACATTCATCTAATATCAATAAAGGAAGTCTGTATGGCTAGATGTGGTCATCGAATACAGTACATATGGTGCTATAATGAAGTACCTGAAGCTAAGGCTATGTGTACTCCATCATCTAAAGATGACCTGTTGTAAAATGTTTTATTTTAATTATTAAACTTACAAATGTATGGTGAGCACAAAGTGATTAGCCATAGAGCACATAGTATTAGCATAAACCCCTATAATAAATGAGTACACTGAACTATACACTGAATATAAAAGGTATATATTTTATTGAATATTAATTAAAATTTAAATACACATAAAATGTACGACACAGTAGTGACTCAATAAACGAAATATAAAACGGAATGATGCAAGTAATGAATCAACAACTCAAGTGTTATAAATTCTGCAGAAAACACATGGTCTAGAGATACAAGTGCTTCTCACAAAATTAGAATATCACCAAAAAGTTAATTTATTTCAGTTCGTCAATTCCAAAAGTGAAACTCGTATATTATATCGAGTCGTTGCAAACAGAGTGTTTATTTCTGTTGATGTTGATGATTATGGTTACAGCCAATGAAAACCCAAAAGTCATTACCTCAGTAAATTAGAATACTTTATAACACCAGCTTGAAAATTTTTTTTTAAAATCCGAAATGTTGGCCTACTGAAATGTATGTTCAATAAATACACTCAATACTTAGTTGCAGCGTCGGACTGGAGTACCCTGGACCCACCAGAGAAAAATAATTCTTGGAGCCCACCATCATACCTCCCAACTTTTGAAGAAGGGAAGGAGGGACAAAGGTTGCGGCGCGCTGTGGCAAATTTTAGGCCACACCCCAACCACACCCATTTCCCGACTGGCCACACCCATGTCCACGCCCCAACCACACCCATTTAGCACTGCTGATCACACTGACTGGTACTGAGGGCACAGTGGCTGGCATTATGGGCACAGTGACTGGCATTGTGGGCACAGTGGCTGGTACTGTTGGCACACTGACTGGTACTGAGGAAAAGAAAGAACAGAGAGAGAAAAAAGAAAACAGAGAAAGAAAGAACAGAGAGCGAAAGAACAGAGAGAGAAAGAAACCGGTGAAAGAAAGAACAGAGAGAAAAAAAACAAAGAAAGAACAGAGAAAGAAAGAAAGAACAGAGAGAGAAAGAAGAAAATAGAGAGAGAAAGGGGAAAGAAAAAGAAAGAGGGGAAAGAAAGAACAGACAAAGAAAGAACTGAGATAGAAAGAAAGGAAGAACAGAGAGAGAGAGAAAGAAGGAGGGGAAAGAAAGAACAGAGAGTGAAAGAAATAGCAGAGAGAGAGATAGAAAGGGGAAAGAAAGATAAGAGAGAAAGAAAGGGGAGAGAAAGAGAACAGAGAGAAAGAAATAATAAAGAAAAGAGGGGAAAGGAAGAACAGAAAGAAAGAACAGAGATAGAAAGAAAAAAAGAAAAATTAGAGAAAGAAAGAACAGAGAGAAAGAAAGTGTGGAGAGGGAAAGAAAGAACAGAGAGAAAGAAAGATTAGAGAGGGAAAGAAAGAAACAGAGAAAGAAAGATTAGAGAGGGAAAGAAAGAACAGAGAGAGAGAAAGAAACAGAGCAAAAGAAAAATTAGAAAGGAAAAGAAAGAACAGAGAGAGAAAGAAACAAAGAGAGAAAGAAAATAAGATTCTATAAAGATACTATAGCAGTCCAGCTCCCATTGTAATGCCCACCTGAACCTCCCGGCGCAGGACATATCATGATCTGCTCACATTGCCGGCATTCCCGATTCCAAGGCGATCCTGCTGTCTGCGCTGTCGGAGGAGGACACGGTGATGGATCTGAAGCATTCCCTGAAGTGCCTCCATGGTTCCGTCACAATCTCCCGAAATTACCTTATTTCTGGTCAGCTTCCAGCACGTCACGTGCAAGTTTTAAAGTGCTCCTCGGGGCTCCGCCGTGTACTCCTGTGTCCGCAGGAAAAGTAAGCTCCCGGTCGGAACAGTGGGGCAGACTCTCAAAATCAGGACAGTCCTGCTGGATCCGGGATGGTTGGGAGGTATGAATGCTCCCCACCATACACATAGTACGCGCACGGCTCTGCACACCTCATACAAACACAGTTCCGCTTTGAAGGGATTCAGAAAGAGAATTGGAGGGATCCAATGGCTGGATATCCTTAAAGACAAAAATGTCCAGGAAGGATGGGAAATCTTGAAAAGTGAAATTCTCAAAGCACAATTGTTAACAATTCCGAAAAGAGGGAAGAATAGCAAGCATTTAAGGAAACCAGGATGGATGAACACAGAACTTAAGCACATGCTAAAAAGGAAGAAAAAAATGTTTATAAAATGGAAAGAGGGAGGCATATCTAAAGAAGAATATAATGCTGTCTGCAGAACCTGCAGGGCACAAATCAGATTAGCTAAAGCTGAAAATGAATTGAGGCTTGCAAGAGATGTCAAAAGCAATAATAAAGGATTTTGGGGATATGTCAAAAGTAAAAGAAAAGTCAAAGATGCTATAGGATTTTTACAGGATGAAAATGATGAAATGGATGTTGAGAAGGCCGAACTTTTAAATTCCTATTTTGCATCTGTTTTCTCTCAGAAAGGAACTGTAACATCAACTGTTCTTCATTGTCCTATTAAAGGAATAGAAGAATCCAGGATATCTATAAACAGAAAGATAGTGAGGAAACACTTAGCTAACCTAAATGAATTCAAGTCTCCAGGTCCAGATGAATTACACCCCAGAGTACTGAAGGAGATAGCAGAAGAAATTTTTGAACCCCTCTCCATAATCTTTGAAAATTCTTGGAGAACAGGAGAAGTGCCAGAAGACTGGAGAAGAGCAAATGTTGTTCCTATCTTCAAAAAGGGGAAGAAGGTGGACCCAGGCAACTATAGGCCGGTGAGTCTGACTTCTATACCAGGAAAGATCTTTGAACAGATTATTAAACAACATGTATGTCAGTACCTGGATAAGAATGAAGTGATTAAACATAGTCAGCATGGGTTTGTAACTAATAAGTCATGTCAAACTAACTTAATTTCCTTCTATGACGGAATCACTGATTGGGTGGATCAAGGAAATGCTGTAGATATAGTATATCTTGACTTCAGCAAAGCATTTGACAAAGTATCTCACACAATCCTTATTGAAAAAATGACTAAATATGGAATGGACAAGGCAACTGTTAGGTGGATTAATAACTGGCTTAGTGATCGGACCCAAAGAGTGGTCGTAAATGGCTGCACATCCAGTTGGAAGAATGTGTCAAGTGGGGTACCACAGGGCTCTGTCCTGGGCCCTGTATTGTTCAACATCTTTATCAATGATTTAGATGAAGGAATTGAGGGTAAACTGATTAAATTTGCTGATGACACAAAGCTAGGAGGGATAGCTAATACTAGAGAAGAGAGAGAGAGGATTCAAAAAGATATAAATAAACTGGAGAAGTGGGCAGCAACTAACAGAATGGTTTTTAACAGGGAAAAATGCAAAGTACTACATCTGGGCAATAAAAATGAAAAAAGCATATACAGAATGGGAGGAATAGGGCTAAGCAACAGCACATGTGAAAAAGACTTGGGTATACTAATAGATCACAGACTGAATATGAGTCAACAGTGTGATGCAGCAGCAAAAAAGGCAAATGCAATTCTAGGATGTATTAACAGAAGCATACAGTCTAGATCACGTGAAGTCATTATTTCCCTCTACTCCTCTTTGGTCAGACCTCATCTGGAATATTGTGTCCAGTTTTGGGCACCACATTTTAAAAAAGACATCAACAAACTGGAGCAAGTTCAGAAAAGAGCGACCAGAATGGTGACAGTCTTATGAGGAAAGGTTGCAGGATTTGGGAATGTTTAGTTTGAAAAAGAGAAGACTGAGAGGAGACTTAATAGCTGTCTACAAATATCTAAAGGGCTGTCACATTGTAGAAGGATCAACTTTATTCTCATTTGCACAAGGAAAGACTAGAAGCAATGGGATGAAACTGAATGGGAGGAGACACAGATTAGATATTAGAAAAAACTTTTTGACAGTTAGAGTGATCAATGAGTGGAACAAGCTGCCACGAGAAGTGGTGAGTTCTCCTTCAATGGAAGTCTTCAAACAGAGGCTGGACAGACATTTGACTGGGATGATTTAGCGACTCCTGCTTTGAGCAGGGGGTTGGACCAGATGGCCCAGGAGGTCCTTTCCAACTCTACGATTCTATGATTCTATGAATGCCTCGTACACACACAGCTCCGCTCCGTACACCACGCACACACGCGGCGCCACTCAGTACACATATGGCTCCACTCCGTAAACCTCGTACACATGCGGCTCTGCTCCGTACACCTTGTACACACATGACTCCACTCAGTACACACATGGCTCCATTTCGTAAACTTCGTACACACATGGCTCCGCGCCGTACACCTCGCACACACACGGCTCCACTCAGTACACACATGGCTCCACTCCATAAACATGGCTCTGCTCCGTACACACACGGCTTAGCTCCAAACACTTCGTACACACAGGGCTCTGTTGCGTACACCCTGTACACGTGGCTCCGTACACCACGTACACACATGGCTCCGTACACTTCATACACACAGGGCTCCGTTCCGTACACCTTGTACACACACGGCTCCGCTCCATACACCCCGTACACACACGGCTCCGCTCCATACACCTTGTACACGCGGCTCCGATCCATACACCTCGTACACACACGGCTCCATACACTTCAAACACATAGGGCTCCATTCTGTACACCTTGTACACACACGGCTCCGCTCCGTACACCAAGTACACACACGGCTCCACTCCGTACACCTTGTACACACGCAGGCTCCGCTCCGCAAACCCCATACAAACGTGGCTCCGCTCCATACACCCCATACACTCGCGGCTCTGCTCCGCACACCCTGTGCACACAGAGCTCCGCTCCATACACCTTGTACACATACACACACGGCTCCACTCCGTACACCTCGTACACACATGGCTCCGCTCCGCACACCCCATACACACGAGGTTCCGCTCCATAGACCCCATACACATGTGGGTCCGCTCCGTACACCCCATACACACGCGGCTCTGCTCCATAAAAATTGTACACACGCGGCTCCGCTCCGTACACCTCGTGCACACATATGGCTCTGCTTCGTACACCTCGTACACACAGCTCCACTCTGTACACCTGGTACACACGACTCCATTCTGTAGGCCTCATACAAACGTGGCTCTGCTCCGTACACCTCGTACACCTCTGCTTCATCCACCCTGTAAACCCCTCCTGACCCACACATAAACTTCCCCTCTTCCAGCACCATGACAACAAGCACAGCAGAGTCCTGCATACACTGAGCCCCCTGATTATTATTATTTATTTATATAGCGCCGTTAATTCCATGGTGCTGTACATGAGAAGGGGGGTTACATACAAAGTTATAGATATCGTTAACAGTAAACAAATTTACAATGACAGACTGGTACAGAGGGGAGGGGACCCTGTCCTTGCGGACTTACATTCTGCGGGATAGTGGGGAAGAGACAGAAGGTCGGGGGTGCAGCAGCTCTGGTGGTGATGAGGCGGCAGCTTAGGCGTTGGTGAGGCGGCAGAATGGTCATTGCAGGCTGTAAGCTTTCCTGAAAAGATGGGTTTTCAGGTTCCGTTTGAAGGATCCGAGTGTGGTGGATAATCGGATGTGTTGAGGCATGGCATTCCAGAGGATAGGGGATATTCGGGAGAAATCTTGGAGGCGGTTGTGTGAGGAACGAATAAGTGTGGAGGAGAGTAGGAGGTCTTGAGAGAATCGAAGATTACATGAGGGAAGATATTGGGAGATTAGTTCAGAGATATAGGGAGGGGAAAGGTTGTGGATGGCTTTGTAGGTCAGTGTTAGTAGTTTGAACTGGATTCGTTGGGGAATTGAGAGCCAATGGAGGGATTTGCAGAGGGGGGAGACAAGGGAGTAGCGAGGAGAGAGGTGGATTAGTTGGGCAGCAGTATTGAGGACAGACTGGAGTGGTGCAAGAGAGTTAGTAGGGAGACCACAGAGGAGAGTGTTGCATTAGTCAAGGCGGAGGATGATGAGGGCATGTACAAGAGTTTTAGTAGATTGAGGACTGAGGAAGGGACGGATTCTGGAAATATTTTGAGTTGGAGGCGACAGGAGGTGGCATTGGTTTGAAGGACAGGGCAGAGTCGAGAGTTACTCCGAGGCAGCGGATTTCTGGTGCGGGAGAGAGCGTGATGCCGTTTACCATAATAGATAAATCGGGTAGGGAAGATACGTTAGATGGAGGAAAGATAATGAGTTCAGTTTTGTCTACGTTGAGTTTTAGGAAGCGAGAGGTGAAAAAGGAGGATATGGCTGATAGACACTCTGGGATTCTGGACAGCAGAGAGGTGACATCTGGGCCAGAGAGGTAGTTCTGAGTGTCATCTGCATACAGGTGGTACTGGAAGCCATGGGATTTTGAGTTGTCCTAGGCCAAGAGTATAGATGGAAAAAAGTAGGGGCCTCAGGACAGAGCCTTGGGGGACTCCAACAGAGAGGGGGCGGGAGGAGGAGGTAGTGTGGGAGTGGGAAACGCTGAATGTGCGGTCAGAAAGGTATGAGGAAATCCAGGACAGGGCAAGGTCTTTGATGCCACGAGAAGAAAAAATCTGTAGTAGTAGGCAGTGGTCAACTGTGTCAAAGGCAGAGGACAGGTCAAGATGGAGGAGGATGGAGAACTGTCTGTTAGTTTTGGTTGTGAGTAAGTCATTAGTCATTTTGGTCAGGGCATTTCAGTGGAGTGGTGGGAGCAAAAGCCAGATTGCAGGATGTCAAGGAGGGAGTTAGATGAGAGGTGGGAGGAAAGTTGAGCATGGACATGCTGTTCAAGGAGTTTGGAAGCAAACGGGAGCAGTGATATGGGGCAATAGCTGGGCATAGCAGTTGGGTCAAGGCAGAGGGGAAGGTACCAGAAGTTAGGGTTGGGTTAGGGATGGAATTATCATGTTACTGAGGTTGGGGAGCAGGTAGGAAGGGATGGAGTCAAGTGCACAAGTGGTGAGGCGTGATTTGGAAAGGAGATGAGTAAGCTCTCCTTCAGTGATGTTGGAGAGGGAGGTTATTAGGGACGGGGAGAGGTCTGGTATGTGGAGCGGTTGGGGTGGTGGGACTGTAAAGGTTTGCCATGTTTGGTCAATCTTGTTTTTAAAGTAGGTGGCAAATTCCTCAGCAGAGATGAGGGGAGTTGGAGGTGGCAGTGGTGGGCGGAAGAGAGAGTTGAATGTACTGAACAGTTATTTTGGGTTGTGGGATAATGAAAATACAAGGTTTGTGAAATAGGTCTGTTTAGCAGAGGTGAGGGCTGATTTAAAGGCAAGTGTAGCTTCTTTGAAAGCAGTGAAGTCGTCTGGCAGGCGTGTTTTCTTCCAATGCCGCTCCGCGACCCAGGATGCTTGTCAAAGTTTTTTGGTGAGGTTGTTGTGCCAGGGTTGCCTATTGATTTGTCGCACTTTGCCATGCATGAGAGGAGCGACTGAGTCTATGGCTGATGTGAGGGTGGCGTTGTAGAAGGCGGTGGCACTGTCCATGCTGTGGAGTGAAGATATGGAGGACAGAGGTAGAAGAGAGTCTGAGAGTCTGTGAATGTCTAGGTGTGCGAGGTTTCTGCGAGGATGTGCTATTGGCTGGACATGGGGGGCAGGTGAGAAGGACAAGGATGAGAAGGTGAGTACATGGTGGTCAGATAGGGGGAAGGGAGAGGTTGTGAGATTAGATAGGGAACAGAGGCGGGTGAAGATGAGGTCTAATGTATGTCCATCTGTGTGGGTGGCTGTGGAGGACCACTGATTAAGTCCAAAGGATGAGGTAAGTGACAGGAGTTTGGAGACTGCTGGCTGGTGGGTGTCAATGGGGATGTTGAAGTCCCCCATGATGATGGTGGGGATGTCAGCAGATAGAAATTGGAGGAGCCAGGTGGAGAATTGGTCGATGAAGGCAGTGGCTGAGCCCGGTGGTCGGTATATGACAGCCATTTGGAGATTACAGGAAGAGTAAATACGGACAGAGTGAACCTCGAAAGAAGGGAGGATAAGGGAGGGTGGGGGTTGGATAGGGTTGAAGGAGCAGTTTTTAGAAAGGAGAAAAAACACTCCTCCACCTTGTCTGTTGCCAGGGCGAGGAGTGTGGGTAAAGTGGAGGCCGCCATAACTCAGTGCGGCCGGAGAGGCCGTGTCATGGGGTGTCAGCCAAGTCTCAGTGAGGGCCAGGAAGGAAAGGTTGTGGGAGGTAAAGAGGTTGTGGATCACGTGGAGCTTGTTGCAGATGGAGCGAGCATTCCAAAGTGCTCCTGAAAGAGGGTGCGGGAGGGAGGGGGTCAGTGGCACAGGTTTTAAGTGTGAGGGATTGTGGTAATTTCTCTTAGTGTGAGAAAGATAGGGGTGAGAATTAGTGGAATGTATGAGGCGGGGGGGCCAGGATTACTGCTTCAATGCGGCTTGGCATGGATGTGATCAGCCTGTGGCACTGCTGAGGTGTTATGGAAGCCCAGGTTGCTTTGATAGCAGCCTTCAGCTCCTCTGCATTGTTAGGTCTGGTGTCTCTCATCTTCCTCTTGATAATAGCACATAGATTATCTATGGGGTTAAGGTCGGGCGAGTTTGCTGGACAATCAAGCACAGTTATACTGTTTTTAAACCAGGTATTAGTACTTTTGGCAGTGTGGACAGGTGCCATGTCCTGCTAGGAATGAAATTTCCATCTCCAAAAAGCTTGTCAGCAGAGGGAAGCATGAAGTGCTCTAAAATTTCCTGGTAGACGGCTGCGCTGACTTTGGTCTTGATAAAACACAGTGGACCTACACCAGCAGATGACCTGGCTCCCAAACCATCACTGATTATGGAAAACTCGCACTAGACCTCAGCAGCTTGGATTATGTGCCTCTTCACTCTTCCTCCAGACTCTGGGGCCTTGATTTCCAAATTAAATGAAAAATTTACTTCCATCTGAAAATAAAAACTTTGGACCACTAAGCAAGTTAGGGTAAGTTCACACAGGGTGTTTTTTCCAGCTTTTTATGCTAATTTTCAGCTGCTTTTTCCATTACCAGCAAAGCCTATGAGATTTCAGAAATCTCATGCACACACATTGTATTTTTGTGTCATCAGGATTTTGTGCTTTGCTGCATTTTTTGGACATAGAGCATGTCACTTCTTTCAGCATTTCTGCTGCGTTTTTTCACCCATTGGCTTGAATGGGTGTTGAAAAAAAAAACGCTGCAAAAACGTAGGTATCATTACTTGCTGCTTTTTTTCTGCAGAAAAGTCATGGCCAGCAGGAAGTGACCTCACAGCCAAGAGCTTGGGATGTGGTTAGTGACATTGAGCTATTGTGAGGTAGTGTCAGGTGGTAGTGAGGTGTTAAGAGCTATTGTGAGGTAGTGTCAGGTAGTAGTGAGGTGTTAAGAGCTATTGTGAGGTAGTGTCTGGTAGTAGTGAGGTGTTAAGAGCTATTGCGAGGTAGTGTCAGGTAGTAGTGAGGTGTTGAGCTATTGTGAGGTTGTGTCTGCTAGTAGTGAGGTGTTAAGAACTATTTTGAGGTAGTGTCTGGTAGTAGTGAGGTATTACCAGCTATTGTGAGGTAGTGTCTGGTAGTAGTGAGGTGTCCTGATAATGAGCTATTGTGAGGTAGTTTCTGGTAGTAATGAGGTGTTAAGAGCTATTGTGAGGTAGTGTCAGGTAGTAGAGAGGCGTTAAGAGCTATTGTAAGGTAGTGTCAGGTAGTAGTGAGATGTTAAGGGCTATTGTGAGGTAGTGTCTGGTAGTAGTGAGGTGTCCTGATAGTGAGCTATTGTGAGGTAGTGTCAGGGGGTAGTGAGGTGTTAAGAACTATTGTGAGGTAGTGTCAAGTAGTAGTGAGGTGTTGAGCTATTGTGAGGTTGTGTCTGCTAGTAGTGAGGTGTTAAGAACTATTTTGAGGTAGTGTCTGGTAGTAGTGAGGTATTACGAGCTATTGTGAGGTAGTGTCTGGTAGTAGTGAGGTGTCCTGATAGTGAGCTATTGTGAGGTAGTTTCTGGTAGTAATGAGGTGTTAAGAGCTATTGTGAGGTAGTGTCAGGTAGTAGAGAGGCGTTAATGTCAAGATTGTTTGTGCAGCATGTGGTCCGATTGCATGGGGTACCCCTGAATGTTGTGTCTGACAGAGGTGTGCAGTTTGTGGCCAAATTTTGGAGGGCGTTCTGTATGAAATTGGGCATCTCACTCTCCTTCTCGTCGGCATATCACCCGGAGAGTAATGGTCAGACAGAACGCACCAATCAATCCCTGGAACAAATTCTCAGGTGTCTGACCTCCGCCAGACAGGAGGATTGGTGTGATGCGTTACCGTTGGCTGAATTCGCTTTTAACAACCGGGTGAGTCAGTCCACCAACATGTCCCCATTCCTGATTAACTATGGCTTTAATCCGCATTTTGGGGAGTTTTCTCGGGTGGATTCCGGTTGTCCAGGAGCAGAGGGGTCCGTTCAACGGTTAAAAAACCTCTGGGCTGAAGTCCGGCGTAATATCTCTCGAGCCCAGGGGAGATACAAATATTTTGCGGACAAAAAGAGAGCCTCGGGAGACATGTTTCAGGTGGGAGAGAAGGTTTGGCTCTCCACGCGTAATATCAACTTAAAGGTACCATCAGTTAAGTTGGGACCAAAGTTCATTGGTCCGTACGAGATTATGGAGATAGTCAACCCTGTGGCATATAGGTTGCGTCTCCCCGCCTCCTTAAAAATATCTAATGTGTTCCATAAGTCTCTGTTGAAACCAGCAGGATCTGTCAAAGAGAACTCTGAGACTGTTGTTCCTCCAGTGCTGGTGGAGGGTCAATCGGAGTATGAGGTCGGACATATTGTGGACTCTCGGCGGGTGCGCTGCTCTTTGCAGTACCTGGTCCACTGGAAGGGATATGGACCAGAAGAGCGCTCATGGGTCCCTGCTCGCTCGGTACATGCAGATCGCCTGGTTCAGGCGTTCCATGCCAAGTACCCGGGGAAGCCTGGGGGTCCAGAGGCCCCCCGTTGAGAGGGGGGTACTGTCATGATCCCAGTGCAGGTTTTTGAGCTGCACACCGGGGGTTAATGTCTGGAGCTCTGTGCAGGTTTTGACCTGCACACTTGGGGTTAATGATTGTGGCCTCTTTCTGGTTCTGGGAGAGCTTCATAAACCCCTGGGTAGCTTCAATCCCTGCCAGTTATACTTTTGCCTTTGGCCGAGTGTACTGACCCCCGTGTGCCTGTTTGTTGCTATAGCTTGTTTATATGGTTCTGACCCGATTCTGTTTCCCGTTGTGAGTTTGCCTGATGATTTTGTACTGCGTTATTATCTGTGTATGACTCATTGCCTGTGACTTGACTACTCTCTGCTCGCCCCTCTTGTACCTTGCAACTAACTGTGTATGACTCATTGCCTGTGACCTAACTACTCTCTGCTCGCCCCTCTGGTACCTTGCAGCTATCTCTGTGTGTGACTCATTGGCTACGTCCTGACTATTCTCACTGTCTATGCCCCTTGGTAACTTTGTCTCGCAGTTACTCTGCTAGGAATTGTCTTGCAGCTCCTAGCTCTGTGGAGTTTAGGCCACGCCCCTAGCAGTCACATGCTTCAGGTCCTGCGGGTGTGAAGTACACATCTACTCGGTTGCTGCCCGCTCCACAGGTAGCTTTGAGCACTGTTCGCTTTACTCAGGACACGCGCACTGGCTCAGTGAGCAAGTTCAGTGCGGTGTCTCTGACAGTTAAGAGCTATTGTAAGGTAGTGTCAGGTAGTAGTGAGGTGTTAAGGGCTATTGTGAGGTAGTGTCTGTTAGTAGTGAGGTGTTAAGAGCTATTGTGAGGTAGTGTCTGGTAGTGAGGTGTCCTGATAGTGAGCTATTGTGAGGTAGTGTCAGGGGGTAGTGAGGTGTTAAGAACTATTGTGAGGTAGTGTCAGGTAGTAGTGAGGTGTTAAGAGCTATTGTGAGGTAGTGTCAGGTAGTAGTGAGGTGTTAAGAGCTATTGTGAGGTAGTGTCTGGTAGTAGTGAGGTGTTAAGAGCTATTGTGAGGTAGTGTCTGGTAGTATTGAGGTGTTAAGAGCTATTGTGAGGTAGTGTCTGTAAAAGTGAGGTGTTTAGAGTTATTGTGAGGTAGTGTCTGGTAGTAGTGAGGTGTCCTGATAGTGAGGTATTGTGAGGGAGTGTCTGGTAGTAGCCATGTCTTGGTATAGGAGGATGAGCATTAATGTTATGGGTGGTTCTACTCGAAGCAGTTTTTATTCTTGCTCTGGGGGCACTGAACTTTATTAGCATGCACAAAGAGACACAAAAACGCATTAAAAAATGCACCAAAACCTGTGTTTTTGACGCAGCTTCTTTTCTGGCAAGAAATTAGGTTTTGCTGCAGAAAAAAAACGTAGCAAAAATGCCCTTTGTGAACTTACCCTTAAGTTCTTTTTCTCCTAGGCCCAGGTAAGACACTTCTGGCAATGTCTATTGGTCATGAGTGGCTTGACAAAAGGAATGCGATACTTGTATCTCATGTACTGGATATGTGTTATGAATGGGTCACCGAGGAGGATAGCAGGCCAAGGCTAAGCCACAGAAAACCAGAGAGGTTGGTAACTAAGCGGAAGCAGACCCCTGATCCTGTCCACACAACTAGCAGTAGCCGTGGAGCGTACCTACAATGATCCTAGACGCCTCGGCACAGCCGGAGAGCTAACTAAGCCTAAAGCAAGAAAGGGGAAATCGAAACTGCCCCTGAGCAGACCCCAGAGGAATAGATAGCCCCCAAACATATATTGTCAGTGAGACAAGATGAAAACACAAATGCAGGCAGAAAAAAAGACTGAGCAAACGATGGGGCCCACACTGACTAGACAGTACAGGAAAGCAAAGACACTGTCTGCAATCACGCAAAAAACCCTGCAAAAGTCCAACACGTTTGATGCAAAAAACACTGAAGTCACACGACTTTGCCCCCCACTATATCAGCACTCTGGTATATTCTGAAAGCAAAGCAAAAAGAGACCAATATAAAAGGGGACAAAACAAACTGGCACATGCAGTAACATATGGGCGGTGATTCAGCACAGCCCCAGCGGGAGCAAGCTGACCCGCACAAAGCAGAGATAAACAAAACCAGATCAAATGCAAACAGAATAGCAAAGGAACCACTTAGCTGAACATGCAGGGAAAGAGCAGGAGACATCACACCTCAGAAGGCACAGGAAGAAAATCACCAGCAGGGACAGAGGGAGTTAGCTGTCTTAAATCCCAATCAGAAACCCCAGATCTCCAATCGTCTTCCTCATTATCAGGTGGCAAGCCTCTGTCAATCAGATCAGCTCCACTACCTCCAGTAACCACTAGAGGGAGCCCAGAAAGAGAACTCTCAATCTGACCAGCTCCACTATCTACAGTAATCACCAGAGGGAAGCCAGAGAGAGAATTTACAACAGATATGTCTGTGTGTGGTGGCTCTTGAAGCAATGACTCCAGCAGCTGTCCATTCCTTGTGATTCTCCCCAAAATTTTGAATGACCTTTTCTTAACAATCCTTTCAAAGCTGCGTTTATCCCGGTTGCTTGTGCACCTTTTTCTACCACACTTTTTCCTTCCACTCGACTTTCTATTAATATACTTGGATACAGCACTTTGTGAACAGCCAGCTTCTTTAACAATGACCTTTTGTGGCTTACCCTCCTTGTGGAGTGTGTCAGTGACTGGCTTCTGGACATCTGTCAGGACAGCAGTCTTCCCCATGATTGTGGAGCCTACTGAAACAGACTTTTTAAACACTTAGGAAGCCTTTGCAGATGTTTTTTATTAATTATTCTATTTTACTGAGATAATGACTTTTGGGTTTTCATTGGCTGTAAGCATAATCATCAACATTACCAGAAATAAACACTTGAAATATATCACTCTGTTTGTAATGACTCTATATAATATATGAGTTTCACTTCTTGTATTGAAGAACTGAAATAAATTTACTTTTTTATGATATTCTAATTTTGTGAAAAGCAGCTGCATGTAGTGGCTCATTAGGAACAAAATAGAGAAGTGGGCAATAAATAAAATTGTCACAATATTGCAGACGGATACCACTAAATTAGGTGCACGATAAATACAATAAAGTATATTGTAATGTAGCAATCACTAAATAGGAGAATGGAGTATCATGTGGTAGCAGCAATGAAAATATATATACACAGTACATAGTACTATATAAGACTGCACATAAAAAACTCAGTTTTCAAGAGGAAAAATATTGCCACTCAATAAGTGAGCACACACACATATATATACACACACACATACATACATACATACATACATACATATATATATGTATATATATACACAGTGGCATGTAAAGGTTCGGGCAATCGTGGTCAAACTTACTGTTATTGTGAACAGTTTAGCAAGTTGAACATGAAATGATCTCTAAAAAGCCTAAAGTTAAAGATGACATATTTCCCTTGTATTTTAGTCTATATATATATATATATATATATATATATATATATTAGCTGAAGAGCCCGGCGCTGCCTGGGCATAGTAACTAACTGTGGTTAGTTATAGCAAATTATAATTATCCTCCATCCCATAGTCCCGTGCCCATATACGCATCATACATATCCTCCATCCCATAGTCGAGTGCCCATATACCCATCACACATCCTCCGTCCCATGCCCATATACCCATCACACATCCTCCATCCCATAGTCCCGTGCCCATATACCCATCATACATATCCACGATCCCATAGGCCCATGCCCATATACCCATCATACATATCCTCCATCCCATAGTCTAGTGCCCATATACCCATCACACATCCTCCATCCCATAGTCCCATGCCCATATACCCATCACACATCCTCCATCCCGTAGTCCCATGTCCATATACCCATCATACATATTCACCATCCCATAGTCGAGTGCCCATATACCCATCACACATCCTTCATCTCTTAGTCGCATGCCCATGTACCCCTCATACATATCCTCCATCCCATAGTCCCGTGCCCATATACCCATCATACATATCCGCCATTCCATAGTCCCGTGCCCATATACCCGTCATACATATCCTCCATCGTGCCCATATACCCATCACACATCCTCCATCCCATAGTCCCGTGCCCATATACCCGTCATACATATCCTCCATCCCATAGTCCAGTGCCCATATACCCATCACACATCCTCCATCCCATAGTCAACCATTATGACATCATGGTGAGCGGCGGGGCTTGCAACCTATGATGACATCAGCGTCGCCATGGCAACCATTATGACATCATAATGAGGGGCGGGGCTTGATACACACACACTTTTTCCCCATTATGTAGATAGGGGCAAAATTGTTTGGTGAATTGGAACGCGCGGGGTTAAAATTTCGCCTCGCAACATAGCCTAGGACACTCTCGGGGTCCAGACTTGTGACTGTGCCAAATTTTGTGGCTGTAGCTGCAACGGTGCGGATGCCAATCATGGACATACACACATACATACATACATACATACACACACTTGAGCTTTATATATTAGATATTGTAAGGTAGCGCTGTCATTCGCGTAGTGGATATTCGCTTAGCAGCCACAAAACCAGATCCGGCAGGGGTTTTCCATAAACAATCATAGGCATCATAAACCCACAGCAGCAACATAAACTTCACAACATCAGCATAGCATCCATGACAGAGTTCAGCTCTGTAATCCCTGTGGTCACAAAGGTTATGCATGCACAGGCTCTTCAGCCTCACGTATGTCACCCACGTCAGGGTTTCCTCATAGTTCCTTCATCTCATGCTGCAGACGTCCATTCCCTCCAGGGAATCATCAGGCACGTGCAGCCATTCAACACAGCGTTCCTTGCTGTCAGGAAGACAGCCCCCATCTCTCCCAGACGGGGCCTTCCAAAACAGACCAACCAGGTCCCTGCATTCACCTCATGTGACCTACCCTGGCCACCTTATATGGTCCATAGCCACGCCCACCGGGTCACATGGCTATGACCTCATCACAGGTCCTTGAACCACTCATACACATTTTACAATAGCGTTCTTAACCACACACCTGGGTGGATTTGTAGGTAACTGATCCCTGACACATTGAAACAGCACCTCAGCAGTATCACTGCTGATCCACACACACATATGTCTCCATCTCAAGGCCACCCACCTTGGTCATTCAGTATCCTACACCTATCAGGACACTGGAAATGCTTACACTCTCTTCCTGGGACATCCACACAGCGCCCCCTAGTGGACACAGTGGCCACTACACCACAATATATACTATATATATATATATATATATATATATATATACAGTGGGGAAAAAAAGTATTTAGTCAGTGCAAGTTCCACCACTTAAAAAGATGAGAGGCGTCTGTAATTTACATCATAGGTAGACCTCAACTATGGGAGACAAACTGAGAAAAAAAAATCCAGAAAATCACATTGTCTGTTTTTTTTTCATTTTATTTGCATATTATGGTGGAAAATAAGTATTTGGTCAGAAACAAAATTTCATCTCAATACTTTGTGATATATCCTTTGTTGGCAATGACAGAGGTCAAACGTTTTCTGTAAGTCTTCACAAGGTTGCCACACACTGTTGTTGGTATGTTGGCCCATTCCTCCATGCAGATCTCCTCTAGAGCAGTGATGTTTTTGGCTTTTCGCTTGGCAACACGGACTTTCAACTCCCTCCAAAGGTTTTCTATAGGGTTGAGATCTGGAGACTGGCTAGGCCACTCCAGGACCTTGAAATGCTTCTTACGAAGCCACTCCTTCGTTGCCCTGGCGGTGTGCTTTGGATCATTGTCATGTTGAAAGACCCAGCCACGTTTCATCTTCAATGCCCTTGCTAATGGAAGGAGGTTTGCACTCAAAATCTCACGATACATGGCCCCATTAATTCTTTCATGTACCCGGATCAGTCGTCCTGGCCCCTTTGCAGAGAAACAGCCCCAAAGCATGATGTTTCCACCACCATGCTTTACAGTAGGTATGGTGTTTGATGGATGCAACTCAGTATTCTTTTTCCTCCAAACACGACAAGTTGTGTTTCTACCAAACAGTTCCAGTTTGGTTTCATCAGACCATAGGACATTCTCCCAAAACTCCTCTGGATCATCCAAATGCTCTCTAGCAAACTTCAGACGGGCCCGGACATGTACAGGCTTAAGCAGTGGGACACGTCTGGCACTGCAGGATCTGAGTCCATGGTGGCGTAGTGTGTTACTTATGGTAGGCCTTGTTACATTGGTCCCAGCTCTCTGCAGTTCATTCACTAGGTCCCCCCGCGTGGTTCTGGGATTTTTGCTCACCGTTCTTGTGATCATTCTGACCCCACGGGGTGGGATTTTGCGTGGAGCACCAGATCGAGGGAGATTATCAGTGGTCTTGTATGTCTTCCATTTTCTAATTATTGCTCCCACAGTTGATTTCTTTACTCCAAGCTGGTTGGCTATTGCAGATTCAGTCTTCCCAGCCTGGTGCAGGGCTACAATTTTGTTTCTGGTGTCCTTTGACAGCTCTTTGGTCTTCACCATAGTGGAGTTTGGAGTCAGACTGTTTGAGGGTGTGCACAGGTGTCTTTTTATACTGATAACAAGTTTAAACAGGTGCCATTACTACAGGTAATGAGTGGAGGAAAGAGGAGACTCTTAAAGAAGAAGTTACAGGTCTGTGAGAGCCAGAAATCTTGATTGCTTGTTTCTGACCAAATACTTATTTTCCACCATAATATGCAAATAAAATGAAAAAAAAACAGACAATGTGATTTTCTGGATTTTTTTTTCTCAGTTTGTCTCCCATAGTTGAGGTCTACCTATGATGTAAATTACAGACGCCTCTCATCTTTTTAAGTGGTGGAACTTGCACTATTGCTGACTGACTAAATACTTTTTTTCCCCACTGTATATATATATACACAAACACACTGCTCAAAAAAATAAAGGGAACACTCAAACAACAAAATATAACTCCAAGTAAATCAAACCTCTGTGAAATCAAACTGTCCACTTAGGAACCAACACTGATTGACAATCAATTTCACATGCTGTTGTGAAAATGGAATAGACAACAGATGGAAATTATAGGCAATTATTAAGACACCCTCAATAAAGGAGTGGTTCGGCAGGTGGGGACCACAGACCACATCTCAGTACCAATGCTTTCTGGCTAATGTTTTGGTCACTTTTGAATGTTGGTTGTGCTTTCACACTCGTGGTAGCATGAGACGGACTCTACAACCCACATAAGTGGCTCAGGTAGTGCAGCTCATCCAGGATGGCACATCAATGCCAGCTGTGGCAAGAAGGTTTGCTGTGTCTGTCAGCGTAGTGTCCAGAGACTGGAGGTGCTACCAGGAGACAGGCCAGTACACCAGATGTGGAGGGGGCCGTAGGAGGGCAACAACCCAGTAGCAGGACCGTTACCTCCTTTGTGCAAGGAGGAAAAGGAGGACCACTGCCAGAGCCCTGCAAAATGACCTCCAGCAGGTCACAGATGTGCATGTGCCTACACAAACGGTTAGAAACTGACTCCATGAGGATGGGCTGAGTGCCAGATGTCCACAGATAGGGGTTGTGCAGTGTGTATATATATATATATATATATATATATATAACAAGAAAAAAGGAACAGCACCAAAGCAATACCTTATTGGAGTACACACTTCCCCAACCAGTGTTCAATTGGCATAGCAGGATAAGTAGCAAAAAACAGGAAACAGCACATGAAGTAAAAAAAAGTGAACTTTAATGACCAATGGCGTGGCAACATTTCGGATGTGCAGGACGTCACTGGGGCTGTGCGGAGTCCCCGGCTGACAGGTGGTGAACTGACAGCGTGGGAAAAAGTTCAGAAACTTTCCCACGCTTATTAGTTCATCCCCGGTCAGCCGGGGCACCTGTGCAGACATGATTTAATTAATTCTGCAGTGGTTTACAGTGGGGTCGGTATCATTAGCATCGGTCCCTGTTGTAAACTAGTTAACCCCTTGTGATGGATTGCAGCGGGGGAACTGACTGAACTGCAGAGAGGTATGGATATTGTTGGATTAGCAGAATAATAAATTTGGTCAAAAACTTTGTGTGATTATTTCATTAAAAGAATTTTTAATTAATGCGTGTGTGTGTGTGTGTCTTTTTTTAACCCTTTACTACTATAGGATTAATAATGGAAAGGTGTCTTATTGACACCTCTCCATTATTAACCCAGCTTAATGTCACCTTTCAATAGCAAGGTAACATTAACCCATTATTATTAACCCATGAGCCACCTCTAAAGGCATTGGGAATAGAGAGGCTAAGTGCCAGAAAAGGTGCATTTTAGAACTCTATGAATTATAAAATATATATATGCATATATATATATATATATATATATATGTGTGTGTGTGTGTCTCAATGACATATGTGTGTGTATATATATATATATATATAGAGTCCTCAAGATGAAAGCAGCACACCAAGGAGGTTCCAGTTAAAGTGCTATTTAGTAGCTCGTCTGGCTAGTTGCCCATACAGCGACGTTTCGGTCCTAAGAATTGTGGACCTTTTTCAAGCTTTATAGCAATTTTTTTTAAAGTGAATCATATGGTGATTATTCACTATATGCCTTTAATGCCTTTTGAAGGATGTACTATTACACTACAATCTCCTGATATTTATATCCTATGATCTATCAGTGTTTCAGTTCCATAAACCTAATCTAAGGAGTTTTCCAAAGTACAAGAGAAAATGAACGGCACCATGGAAATGTATTCAACACATTCAGATGGTTGATCCTATTTGACTGAAGTCAGGCAGAAAAAATCAACTGGTTTTTGGTGCTCGTCATGAAAAACACAAGTGCGTATATGCAATATTGAAGAAAAGATGCAGCACTCACCAGCTTGAAAGAAAAATTCCAGTGTCCTTTATTTCACCATGTGCAGTATGGAGAAAGTATTGGACATACATGTTAGCGATGCATGCAGGGAGAACTGGAAGACGGCCATTTCGCGTGTGATCGCTAACCTGTATGTACAACACTTTGTCCATACCGCACATGGAGAAATAGAAGACACTTGAATTTTTTTTCAAGCTGGTGAGTGCCACATCTTTTCTTCAGTATTGCTCTAATCTAAGGAGTGTTCCTATCCTGAGTCTTTATGGCATAGCAACAGGACATGCAGTATATGTATGATGTGGATGGGACACATACCATTACCAGTGTAAGTATTAACTCAAGAAACGATTGTGGACTAGCATTTTGTTTTTAACCATTTCTCCTCATTTAGAATTTTGTTCCCCATTTCTCAGAACATCATATGGTAAAGATTATGGTGTCAATCAAAACTACTACTCATCTTCTAAAAAAAGTCCTCTTACCGATATGTCGACTGAAAAAGAAAAGATGAAAGCGAAAAAGTAAAATTGCATCCTTTATGGGGTTGACTACAACTTGAACAACCCTTTCTCAATTACGATATTCCCACATTTAAACTAAAAACAGCCTGTACTCACCTCCAGTAACATAGTGATTCCAGCAATATTGGCGCTGGGTATCGCAGAGCTTGCGTGACATTGTCATGTCAAGTGAGCCCTGCAGCCAATCTGTGGCCGCTGATGGGCCTCTTCCGCCTCACTTTGTTGGGTCAAAACTGGCATCCGGAAGAAGTTAGAGTGCAGCAATTATGACTACCTCACAATATCCGGACAATCTCTTTAAGTGGTTTATAAAATCGCTGTTCAGGTTATTACAATCACTTCTTGCAGTTTCCATCCAACCTTGAGAATTTCCCGATTTTCTTTTAGTCTCAGAGGTTGCAGTCAGCAAACCTTAAGTGTTATTAGCAAACCTTAGAGCGTTATCTGCATATAAAGCTATTTATTCAGATCTCCTCAGACTTCAAATCCCTTTATCCTATTAACATTTCTGATCCTTAATGCTAGGGGCTCTATGGCTAAGGCAAATGACAGCGGGGATAACTGCCTTGTCTTTTGTCTTACAACATTTTTTTTGTGCTATGACCATTGATCCTTACCCTTATTTTGGGGTTATTGTACACAAATTATGTGATAGACCAAAGTATACCATGATGGAGCAGAGAAAGTCTGACTGGACACTGACAAAAACATCAGATCAGTGACAGTATTGAATTTGACTCTCTGGACTCAGATTCAACAGTCCACATGTTAGCAGCTAATCACCTAATATCTAAAGTCCCATTCACCTGATTGCCTGACAAACTTTACTCATTTTACTTATATGTTTCCTTTCCTGCAGCTCAGTCTTCTTTCTTTTCTGAAGGGATGCCAGCTTGGAATTCAGTCTCCTTTCTTCCGCTCTGCACCTTCTCTTGATGCACCAGTACAGCATATGAGCAGCTAGAGAGCACAGTGCCATTACCTGCTTTAACAGGAGTGGGGAACCTTTTTTTCTGCTAAGGACTATTTAATATTCATAATGTCATTACAGGACCATACAAAATTATAAACATAAAAATGATCCTGCTATAATTGGTCAAACATTTAACCTCTGAACGACTGCTAATATTCTTTAAAGCGGCGCTTGTTAAGGGACCTTAATCCTGCTCTCTATTTTAAAACGATGGGCAGGAATAAGTGAATAGCTCCCTCCATCCCCGTGGGTGAAAATTACGTGAGGATGACAGCTGTACAAAAAAATAAAAAGTTCCAGATTTCAGAAAATGGCAATGCAAAAACAAATCACTTTTTGTAAAATATTGTTTTCAGTGTGTAAAAGTAGAAAAGCATAAAAAACTGTATAAATGTGGTATCACTGTAATTGTACCGGCCCGAAGAATAGATTTGTCTTATAACTTTTACCGCATGATGAACTGTGCAAAAAAATAAATAAAAACAATAACTGAATTTCTGTTTTTTGCTCATTCTGGGGCTGAAAGATCTGAATAAAAATGGTACCAAAGAAATCTCCCAACTCGTCGCTCAAAAAATAAGCCCCATGCAGCTCTGTTCACAAAAAAATAAAGTTACAGCTTTCAAAATATGGCAACAAAAAAACTATTTTTCTTATCAAAAAAGTATTTTTACTGTGTGATTGTAGGAAAACCTAAAAAAGATATAAATCTGGTATCGCTGAAATCACACCGGCTAGAAGAATAAAGTCGTCTAATCACTTATAGCCCAAAACAGCGCAAAAATAAATAAATAAAATATGAGCTATTCTTGTACTGCTGTCTATTTGTTCATTCTACCTCCCAAAAATTGGAATAAGGCCGAGGTCACATTTATCCTGTGTTCTCCGCTGAGCACTTATGACAGGGTTTCTGTATAAATCCCAAAAAATGCGATTCACACAAAATTCCCTGACGGAACAACTCACTATAATGAGGCAAATGGAGTCACTTTGGACTCTGGTCTCTGTTTTCCCATTGTCCCATTATTTTAGGAGTCTTTTTAGCGCACAGGTGTAGGCGACAACAGATCTGTGCACGCCCTAAAACATGGATACCACCGGAATACACACCAAATGGAGTCCAAAGTGTCTGCATCTGCCTCATTATTGTGGGTGATTTCGTTGGTGGCTTCATCTGAATCGCATTTTTGTGGGATTTACACTGAAACCCCTATGTACGTGCTTAGTATAGAACACAAGAATGTGATCCCAGCCTTATTTTCAAAGCTATCGGATAATATTATGTACCCCAAAATATTACCAATAAAAACCCTAATTTATCCTGCACAAAATCAGCCCCTGACTCAGGTCCGTCATCTGTCACTGGAACTATAGGGAGCTTCCACGTTACTGGTAGAACAAATATACAAAGCTACATGGCTCCCACCACCTCAAATAAAACCCTGTGAAATTTGCGCTCCCAAACCACAGTAAGCAGCCATATGTTTGGAATTATTGTAGTGAGGAGATTGCACATAACAATTTATGGAGTGCATGTCTCCTAAAGCACAAGCTGGGCACAATGTATGAGGGCGCTGCAATATATGGGGGCTCTACACTTTATGGGGGCACAATGTATCGGCACTAAACTGGCAGATTTGAAATTCTCCAGAATAAAGTATGGCACGGATGTTACAAAATAGTCACTACAGCTGTAGGTGAATTCATTGAGAGCTGTAATTTCTACAATGGGGTGAATTTTTTTTTCTGCGATTTTGGCACCTTTGTGGCTCCTTAAATGTCGCAAACAAACTATTCTAGCAAAATCTGTGCTCCTAAAGCCAAATAGCCACCTGACATGTGGCTGAACAGTAGTTTCTGATGACATATGGTATATCACTGCATTCGGGATAAATTGTGCAATAAATTGTGGTGTCCTGTTTCACCTATTAACTCTTGTGTACCTGACAAATTTGCAGCAAATATATACTTTTTTATTTTTACCACTAAAATGTTTTATTTCCACTTCCCAATGTTATAAAATTTTGTGAGGCCCCTCTGGGTTCAAAATACTCATACTCCCCTAGATGAATTCCTTAAGCAGTGAAGTTTCCAATATAGGGTCACTTTTGGAGATTTCTGCTGATCTGGCACCTCAGGGGCGGGTAATGGAGCAAACAATCTATTCGAATAGAATCTGTGTTGTAAAAGCCAAGTATAGCCTGCCTTTCCATCCGATCCCTGTTGTGTGCTCACACAGTATTGTATAGCCACATATGGTGTACTGTCACATTCTGTAAAAATTGCATAACAAATTATGCATTTTTTCTTATTACCTCATATGTAAATGATAAATTTGGTGTTAAAACAGTATTTTAGTGGGAAAAAAAGAAAACATTTTTGTTTTTACATCTAGATGTTCTAAAGTTTTGAGAAGGTTAAAAATGCTCAGTAAACCACTAGATGAATTCCTTGAGGGGTCTAGTTTCCAAAATGTGGCCATTTGTGGAGGATATCTGCTGTTTTGGTATGTAAGCGGGACTACAAATGCGACTTTCACAATCGATTCCAGACATATTCAAGCTCCAAAAATCAAATAGCGCTCTTTCCTTTTCGAGCCCTGCCATGTGCCCATACAGCAGTTTTTGACCACATACGGGATATCATTGTGTTTGGAAGAAATTGCATAACAAATTAAGGGGTCTGTTTTTTCGTATTATCAATTGTAAAAATGACAAATTTAGGGCTAAAATAACATTTTAACGGAAAAAACATACGGTAATTTTCATTTTCACATGCACATTTTAGAAAGTTCTGTGAGACATCTATGGGTTCACCAAGCTCAAAACAACCCTGGATGAGTTTCCAAAATGGGATCACTTGTGGAAGTTTCTTCTGTGTTGGTGCCTCATGGACTCTACAAATGAGATATGATTAAAAAAAAAAGTTATTCAGCTCACTATTATATGAATTTCTGTGTCTTTGGGTGTGGACTCCAGGATGGTGCTCGGAAAAAGTGGCTGTGGTAATCAAACAAAAAAGTTCCAGCAACAGGCATCCAAAATCAGGTTATTTAGTAGACGTTAAAAACTTCATTTTATTGAAATGCCTTTAAAAACATGCTGTTAAAATAGTAAGGCCAAGGAACTTTTTTGTTTGAAATGAGATATGATGTCTGCAATCTATTCCAGACAAATGTAGATTCCAAACACCAAATGTTGCTTCTTCTTCCCTTCTAAGCATCCGTGTCGTGCATCCAAACAGAACTTTTTGACTACATTTTGGGGTATTGCCGTTCTCGGAAGAATGTGGATAAAAAATTGTGGGGTCCACTTTTTTGTTTTTCCGCTTGCAAAAGTGAGAATTTGGGGATATAGCAACAGTTTTTGAAAAAAAAAAAGAAAAATTTCAGTCTACAACATAGAAAAATATTCAGGATTGAGAGTCCTCAGTAGTTGATACCTTTTAATGGCTAACTGAAAAGATGGTAATACATTGCAAGCTTTCGAGACTACTCAGGTCTCTTCATCAGGCTCGACTAATACAAAATCTGAAGTCACATATTTATGCACAATACAGCCTAGAAAAAATGCAATAGATAAGACAAGTGACGTGAAGCAGAACTATCAATATGGGAGAGGGAGAAACATGTTTTGCCACAGGTAGATCCATTCTTTTTTCTCTTATTGTGTGACGATGAGCATTCATCCGATGAGATAAGAGAAAAAAGAATGGATCTACCTGTGGCAAAACATTTCTGTATCCCTGATCACAGCAGCATGGATATGAAATTACTGGTATTGAAAGATACAGGAAAGATGTATATCTTTGTACCGTGTTAGCCAGTAGATAGAAAAATATTCAGGATTGAGAGTCCTCAGTAGTTGATACCTTTTAATGGCTAACTGAAAAGATGGTAATACATTGCAAGCTTTCGAGACTACTCAGGTCTCTTCATCAGGCTAGACTAATACAAAATCTGAAGTCACATATTTATGCACAATACAGCCTAGAAAAAATGCAATAGATAAGACAAGTGACGTGAAGCAGAACTATCAATATGGGAGAGGGAGAAACATAAATATAAACATTGGACCAGTTCATAGATAAGGAGTCTGGATGTTTTATGGTCCTCTGATTGGGGTCTAGTTCTGTGTTGCCCCGCAAGGTTTTAAAAGGAAATTCCTTAATTGATGTAAAAAGACATAAATCCATGCGACACATTCATTCCAGCACTGAGAGTGTCAAAGTTCGTCATAAATTTGTACTCCCAAACTCGTCTCTCTCTCTGAGATGTGAAGTTACCTTTCAATACCAGTAATTTCATATCCCTGATGTCGTGGTCCATCATACAAAAATGTTTTGCCACAGGTAGATCCATTCTTTTTTCTCTTATTGTGTGACGATGAGCATTCATCCTTGTTCTAAGCTTTTCCCCTGTCTCCCCCACATACAGACCCCCAGTTGGACATTTAGTACAAATAATTAAGTACACCACATTAGATGTAATGCAGGTGAAAGTACCTGGGATCTTGTAGTCCTGATGTGAGTTGGGGATCTTTATCTTGTCCGTGGTCATTATAAATGGACAGGTTTTACATTTTTTCTGGTTGCAAGGAAAGGTTCCTGCAGCTTTTGGAGAGGACAGGGAGCTTCTGACAATGATGCTTCTTAAATTTGGGGGCTGCCTAAAACACAGCAGTGGGGGGTCTGGAAAAATGGATTTTAATCGGGCATCTTTTTGTAGTAAAGGTTGTAATTTCCGTGCAGCTCCCCTTAGCACCTCCAGATTTGGGTTGTAAGTGACTACTAGAGGCACCCGGTTATTTTCTTCTTTAGCTTTGTAATGTAGCAGGTGATTCCTTGACAATCTGGTGGCTCTTGTAATTTGGTTTTCAATTGTTCTTGGATGGTAACCCTGATTCAAAAAGGTTTTTTTGAGGCGACCAAGGTGTTTGTCTCTATCCATGGGGTTGGAACATATACGATTGTATCTGATGGCTTGGCTATAGATAATAGAGTTCTTTATGTGTTTTGGATGGAAACTGTCCCATTTAAGGTATGTTGGACGGTCGATTGGCTTCTGATACAGGGATGTCTCTATTTCATTGTTTTTTAGCTTAATGATGGCGTCCAAAAAATTAATCTCGGTACTGGAGTAGTTGAGTGTTAAATTGATGGTGGGATGAAATTGATTAAACTGTTCGTGGAACGTCTTTAGCTGTTGCTCAGACTCCGTCCAGATGATTAAAATATCATCAATGAAGCGGTAGTAGGCCAGGGGCCTGATGGGGCATGAGGACAAAAAATCGCTTTCAAGCTTGGCCATGAAAAGATTTGCATACTGTGGAGCCATTTTACTTCCCATAGCTGTGCCAGTCTCCTGTAGATAGATCCTGTTGTCAAATTCAAAGTAATTGTGGGTGAGGATGAATTTTATAAGTTTCACCACAGCATCAGCATCAGTCCCTGTGTTTTCCATGAAGAATTTGCAGGCATGTAAACCATCTTGGTGTGGGATATTAGAGTACAAAGATTCCACATCCATGGTGGCCAGGATGGTTCCTTCTGGTAGAGGACCTATTGCTGCTAGTTTATTCAATAGGTCAGTTGTGTCCTAAAAGATGCCCGATTAAAATCCATTTTTCCAGACCCCCCACTGCTGTGTTTTAGGCAGCCCCCAAATTTAAGAAGCATCATTGTCAGAAGCTCCCTGTCCTCTCCAACAGCTGCAGGAACCTTTCCTTGCAACCAGAAAAAATGTAAAACCTGTCCATTTATAATGACCACGGACAAGATAAAGATCCCCAACTCACATCAGGACTACAAGATCCCAGGTACTTTCACCTGCATTACATCTAATGTGGTGTTCTTAATTATTTGTACTAAATGTCCAACTGGGGGTCTGTATGTGGGGGAGACAGGGCAAAAGCTTAGAACAAGGATGAATGCTCATCGTCACACAATAAGAGAAAAAAGAATGGATCTACCTGTGGCAAAACATTTCTGTATCCCTGGTCACAGCAGCATGGATATGAAATTACTGGTATTGAAAGGTAACTTCACATCTCAGAGAGAGAGACGAGTTTGGGAGTACAAATTTATGACGAACTTTGACACTCTCAGTGCTGGAATGAATGTGTCGCATGGATTTATGTCTTTTTACATCAATTAAGGAATTTCCTTTTAAAACCTTGCGGGGCAACACAGAACTAGACCCCAATCAGAGGACCATAATACATCCAGACTCCTTATCTATGAACTGGTCCAATGTTTATATTTATGTTTCTCCCTCTCCCATATTGATAGTTCTGCTTCACCTCACTTGTCTTATCTATTGCATTTTTTCTAGGCTGTATTGTGCATAAATATGTGACTTCAGATTTTGTATTAGTCTAGCCTGATGAAGAGACCTGAGTAGTCTCGAAAGCTTGCAATGTATTACCATCTTTTCAGTTAGCCATTAAAAGGTATCAACTACTGAGGACTCTCAATCCTGAATATTTTGGTATTGAAACGTAACTTCACATCTCAGAGAGAGAGACGAGTTTGGGAGTACAAATTTATGACGAACTTTGACATTCTCAGTGCTGGAATGAATGTGTCGCATGGATTTATGTCTTTTTACATCAATTAAGGAATTTCCTTTTAAAACCTTGCGGGGCAACACAGAACTAGACCACAATCAGAGGACCATAAAACATCCAGACTCCTTATCTATGAACTGGTCCAATGTTTATATTTATGTTTCTCCCTCTCCCATATTGATAGTTCTGCTTCACGTCACTTGTCTCATCTATTGCATTTTTTCTAGGCTGTATTGTGCATAAATATGTGACTTCAGATTTTGGATTAGTCCAGCCTGATGAAGAGACCTGAGTAGTCTCGAAAGCTTGCAATATATTACCATCTTTTCAGTTAGCCATTAAAAGGTATCAACTACTGAGGACTCTCAATCCTGAATATTTTTCTATCCACTGGCTAACACGGTACAAAGATATACATCTTTCCTGAGTCTACAACATAATGTTATAAAATTCTGTGTAATATACTGTCTGTGTTAGGCGTCGAGTTTCCCCCACTGCACAGGGGGAATCTCAAGCCATGTCCTCTGCGGTCTCCCATTCCTCTGCAGCCGCAGAGATTCCTGTTCACCAGAGATGTTGGTCCCAGCATCTTGCCCAGGCTGATGCTAGCCGTCTGATTGCTTCTTTTGTCTCTGCTATAACACCAGCTTGAGTCAGCAGCAAGCAGACGCTTCTGGGACTAAGTCCTGTCTTTTGCTTACTGAGCATGCCTCTCATTGGAGGTTGGAGGTCACATGCGCAGGTCCCGTTCCTGCTCGGATTGGTCCACCGGGAAGGTCCCGGAAGGACGCCGCTATAAAAGAGTCGCATGGCCACTCGGCCATGCGCTAGTATAGACTCAAATGCTTATGGTGTGTATGATGATGGATGCATGTATCTGGTGACTGACTCATTATAAAACCCCTACCCTTGGTTGTGTCTGTTGTTAGGGTCTTGTGGTTAGAGTCAGCGCCTGTCAGTGGCTAGGCTATACACCACAGTGCATCCCAATCCTTTGCACTTGTTAGCGTCTGATTGTGCCTCTCTGCTCAGGACACTTTCATACCGCGTCAGGTAGCAGTAGCCGCCAGTGCGGCGCCGTGCTCAACTCTAGCGCTTTCCTCCCCACTCTGGGTGGTTAGTGGCGTCCGCCAAAGCGGTACTGTGCGCACTTCCTTTCCTTTTGCTGGCACTGCAGCCGCGGCACCGAGCGCTAATGGTCTAGAGGAACTCTAGCCCTGTGCCTCTGGGACAGAGTTCTGTGACCTTTAACTAGCGCTCACCCAGCCGAGCTCTGTGAGTTCAACTGGCTCCGGCGTTTGTTTTAGCGGCTCTGTGAGGTAACAGAGTTCGCTCCTGAGCACACCGGATCAGTGGATAACCCGCCGGTGTGCGTTTTATTTACCATCTCTGCGCGGTGGACCCTGGGCTGCGAATGCACCTAGCCTCTACTTTATATTATTAGGTGCATTCCGCAAGCCCTAACAATATGTGGGTTTAAAATACTCTCTATGCCCCTGGATAAAATCCTTGAAGGATGTATTTTCCATAATTTTGTGACCACTTGGGTTATCAGCATGCTCAGATGAAACTGGGTAAGAAATTGTGGGATCTATTTTCTCATGCTACTCCTTGAAAAAAATGGGACTTCAGCAGCATTTTAGAGGAAAAATTACAATTTGTGTTTTTCATTCCACTTTGCATTAATTCCTCTGTAGCACCTGAAGTATTAAATTTTTTTTCCTGATAGCAGTGTTGAAATATTTCAGAGGTGTGGTTTTTAAAATTGTATCACTTTTGGGGAATTTCCAGTATATAGGCCCCTCATAGTTGTCACGATCCATTTTTGGATCTGTGGCAGATTTGGCGTTTCATATTAAAACTTTTTTCCTTTCAGGCCATCAGGGGTTAATGTCAGTTTTTCCCCCGGTGGCCGCTGGTGTAATTACATTGCTGCTAGGCTTGCTGAATCTGGTGGTGACCACTCCCATCATCCTTTAAAAGGTCAGCTGATGCATCAGATGACTGTTGGTGATACAGGTCCTTTTGGATACCAACCGTCCTGAAGACAGGAGGTTGCTGGAGCAATGGTGCTTCAGCTGAATTCTGTGATCTGGTGCCTTACTCTGCTGTGTGGTGCATTGCAGCAGAGAAAGCTAAGTGTTGTTTTTGTATTTCCTATTCCCTGTGGTGTTTGTCTTAGTGCAGCGGTTTGACCAGTGTCTTCACTTGCCAATTCCCTACTTAGGGATAGGAGCAGGGCAAGTGAGGGTTTAGGTATCCTGCTCGACAACGGGTTGAAAAAACCTGTGTAGGGACGTTAGTAAGAGCAGGGCACATCCTCAGATGAGTGCAGGAGGTGTCCATTTCCCCGTTCCCTATTGCAGAGCCCACCGTTGTTAAAGTTTCCCTGGTGTGTTTTTTTTGGTTTTGCCATTTAGTGACCGACCGATTGGTGGGTCATGTCACACTGGGCCAGTCACTCCGTGACATTATCACCAACCTTCCCATTTTTATTTTTCTGGTGAGCCATGGCCCAAATGCAGGCCTTTGCTCAACTGCTCCAGACACTCACCGATGAGCTCAAGGTGCTGTGTGATGAGGTGGTGCAGCAGCTGCAGCAGTCAACGGGGATCTGTGCCTCAGCTCAGTTGCAAGCTCTACCAGAACCGAATATATCTCTCCCTGACCGGTTCTCTGAAGGGAGAGATAAATTTTTAGTATTTAAGGAAGCCTGCAAGTTGTACTTCAGGCTTCGCCCTCGTTCTTCAGGGAGTGAGGAACAGCGGGTGGGGATTATAGTCTCCCTTCTCAAGGGTCATCCCCAATCCTGGGCCTTCTCCCTGCCGGCCGGTTCACCATCTCTGCGGTCGGTGGACGAGTTTTTTGTGGCATTGGTTATTGTGTATGGGGATCCTGATGGCGTCTCCCTGGCGGAATCCTGACTGCGTTAAATCAAGCAGGGGGGCCGGCCGGCTGAGGATTACTGCTCGGAGTTCAGGAGGTGACAAGCAATGGAAAGACCCTAGCCTTAGGAGTCATTTTATGCAATGTCTGTCTCCAAGGTTACAGGATACTCTGGTGCAGTACGCCGCCCCCAAGTCGTTAGAGGCTGCCATGTCCCTTGCCATCAGGGTGGATAGACGCTTGAGGGAGAGACATACACCAAATGTGCCCCCTGTAGTCCTTGTTAGGGAGGACACACCAGTGCAGACGAGCCCATGCAGGTGGGAGGAGTTGGTTCACAAACGGTGTTGCCTGCGGTTCGTCGTGGTGTGGGGGCATGTTTTTACTGTGGCCAGACTGGTTATTTCATCGGTGTCTTCCCAGCTCGCGCCAAAATATCTGTACCATCTAAGAAGCCGCATCCCCCTGGTTGTGTGGAGGGAGGCGACCAGGGAGTGGATATTTCCCCCATTTTTTCCCCTCAGTGTTCCTTGTCTGCTGGAGAGGTGGTTAGCGGGGTATGTGCTTGTGGACAGTGGAGCAGGTGTCAATCTGGTGGATGTTCACTTTGTCCAGACCCATGGCCTGAGGTGTAGGATGCTAGCAAAACCTCTAAGCGTCCAGGCCATTGACTCTGTCCCACTTAGCCAGGGGAGGTTGACCCAAGTCGTGGATGATATACATCTGCGTATAGGGACTCATCATGAAGAGTCCCTGTCGTGCTACATCTTGGGGGGGAATGCCATCACCCATCGTTTTAGGCCTCCCTTAGTTGAAAAGACACAACCCGGTCATAGATTGGCGGTCCAGGGAAGTAGTCATCTGGGATCAGTCGTGTGAGGGCTGCTGCCTGGGGGCTACTGTCTCTGTCATCTTTCTACAACCATCCCCTTTTTCTCCAGTGGGGGCAGCAGAGGTGCTGCCAGGGATTAGGGGCAAGTCTCAATCCTCACCACAAGCTAACCCTGAGTGTCAGAGTCCTCTTAGGAGGAGGAGCCAGAGGAGGGTGGTGGTTCCTTCTGAGCATTGTGGGGGTGTGAGTGTGATGACATAGAGGGACGCCTCTGTTGTCGGTTCTGTAAAGAGTTCACCATCTTGTGGCAAACGTGTGCGTGGCAATAAACATTCAGGTCTGGACCTGTGTGTGAATGAATATGTATGGGTGTCCACCAAATGCATCCGGTAGAAGTATGCCACTGGGGCCTGGAGTTCTAGGGTAATCGGGCCATATCGGGTGTCGGCCATTCTCAGCCCAGGGACTTACCAGCTGGAGTTACCCCCAGTAATGCCCGTATACAGCTCATTCCCCAGGTCGGCGCTCTGGAGATTTTTGGCACCTCCGGAGCATACGTTATTGTCACTTCCATCTGTCCACGTTTGCCATAAATCTGAGGGTCAGGTGACTGCTGAGGTGAACTCTGGTGGATCGAGGCATCCTCACTGTAGGTTTTCTGGTGAGGTCCAGTGTTGAGGGTCCAGAGGTCCCTCATTGAATGGGGGGGTTACTGTCTCGATCCATTTTTGGATCTGTGGCAGATTTGGCGTTTCATATTAACTTTTTTCTTTTCAGGCCATTGGGGGTTAATGTCAGTTTTTCCCTCCGGTGGCCGCTGGTGTAATTACATTGCTGGTGAGTTTGCTGATGCAGGTGGTGACCACTCCCACCATTCTTTAGAAGGTCACCTGATGCATCAGCTGACTGTTGGTGATACAGGTTCTTTTGGATACCAACCGTGCTGAAGACAGAAGGTTGCTGATGCAGTGGTGGTTCAGCTGAATGCTGTGATCTGGTGCCTTATTCTGCTGTGTGGTGTATTGCAGCAGAGAAAGCTAAGTGTTGTTTTTGTGATTCCTATCCCCTGTGGCATTTGTCTTACCTTACCTTATGTTGTCTTAGTGCAGCGGTTGGACCAGTGTCTTCACTTGCCAATTCCCTACTTAGGGATAGGAGCAGGGCAAGTGAGGGTTTAGGTATCCTGCTCGGCGACGGGTTGAAAAAACCCATATAGGGACGGTAGTAAGAGAAGGGCACATCCTCAGTTGAGTGCAGGAGGTGTCCATTTCCCTGTTCCCTATCGCAGGGCCCACCGTTGTTAAAGTTTTCCCTGTTGTGTGTGGGTCGTGTAACACTGGGCCAGTCACTCCATGACAATAGTCCATTTGATCTGAATGAGTCTCTAAATAAGCAGGTTTTGTAAATTTCTTGAAAAAATGAAAAATATCAGCTACAATTATAACCCTTCTAAAATCCTAACAAAATAAAATGACATTTGAAAAGTGATGCAGATGTAAAGTAGACATGTGGGAAATGTAATTTATTAATTATTTTGTGCAGCACAACGGAAAGTTTGAAAATTGCGAATTTTTCAAAATTTGTTTACCAATATTCTGATATTTTCACAAATAAACACAAAATATATCAACCTAAATTTACCACTAACATACAGTACAATGTTTCACAAAAAAAAAATATTAGAATCATTGAGATATGTTAAAGCACTCCAGAGTGGTTACTATATTAAGTGACACTAGTCAGATTTAAAATATTTGGCCTGGTCATTAAAGGGCCTGTCCACTACTAGGTGAACTCCTTCTTGATCTAAATGTTTGACCCCGATAACAAAAAAAAAACTATACTCACCTCCAGTGCTGGTGCCGTCCCCTTTTTATTTTATTGGGGACAAACATTTAGATCAAGAGGTCAAAATTAGCTCGGTCACTAAGATGATAATAAAATCACCCTTAGTGATGGAGCTGCTTCTCTTTGATGAGATGTGTGATGTAGAATGGTAGTGCACAAGGATATCGGAAAGAGATATAAAAGGGGAGACAAGGGGCGCAGAGTCTAAGTGTAGGTGTATATTCACCGCAAGAAGATATGTATTGTTGCACTCACCCTTTGGATGTCTTGTATGCACATTCAGTTGATCAGTGTGATGGATCCACTCCTCATAATCTTCCTGTATGCAGCACAATTGCAGGAACTATGCCAGCCTTGATTACCAGGATTGGTTTTAAGATCACACTGACCTACCTGGGGTGGGATGTTAATCCCAATTAATTGTATAGAGATTTTCATTGGAGACGGGAGAGAGGAGTGAGAGGGAGAAGAGGTGAATGAAAGATGAAAAAACATTTTTTATTTTCTCCTTTCGAACTTTTAAATTTTGCTAAGACGATATGTAATTTAATTGTTTTATAAATACGTGTGGAAAGGACTACTGGATCCACTGTGTAATTTTACAATTTATAATATGTTTTTGCATATATATATTTTTTATTTTTTTTATATATTTTTTATGTTTTGTTTTTTTTCATATACCATTATACCAGTCTGATATACCAGGATTGGTTCAAGATCACACTGACCCAATTGGGGTGGGGTGTTAATACCATTTAATTGAGGTACACCCCTGTCAGGAGTCACCAGTCTATAAAGACAACTTTCTTTTAAACATTTTTAAAAGCACATATTATACCTGATGAAGGCCGTTGTGGACTGAAACACGTTGTTTTGTTCCTATTAAAGTGTCCTAATAAATTTGCTACTGAGCAAATCATCTCAACCTGTAAACTATCCTTGTCCTCCGGAAGCGCCAAGAAAGGATATATATATTATATATATATACTGTATAATCATTGTAAAATGGTAGTGATGATGTTGCTACTTCCAACAAGTTTTGCATGTTTGCTTTGGTCTGGAGCATAGTCGACTGTTTTTAATGGTAAGTCTTGTAAAAATCTGCTCATAGCATTAAGTTGTTCTAAACACAGATGCATATTTGTGTTTATTTATAAACACGTCTCTTGAAAATTGGAAATTTATGACTGCTCACTTAATGCTTATAAATCTCAAGCAGTGGGAGGTTTGGTGTAAACAACGTATCACAGATATTGGGACTGCTGTTTATTCATCACATAGTAGGCACCATGACTTCTGTATATACATCACATAGGAGACACTGAGACTGCTGTATATGTATCACATAGGAGACACCAAGAATACTGTATATGCACCACATAGGAGACACAGAGACTACTGTCTTTTCATCATATGGGAAACACTGGTGTATTTACATCACTGAGACTGCTGGATACATAACATAGGTAGGAGTGTGACCGGAGATAGAGCTCGCTTACTCTGCTCACAAACAAAATCCCGATGCTGCTGCAGGCCAGCGTTGGACGAAATCCAGCATTGTATGTGCTGCAGCAGCGCCCAGCAGTGAACGCTCTGTGTGTTTCTGTGTGCTCATTGCAGAAAAATTCTAGGAACAGCAGCAGAAAAAGGGGACTATCAAGCAAGCACTGCAGTCCCATTTTGGATTCTGTCTCGGGATTCACTTGTACCAATAAGCCCTTATCAGGCTGTGTGATGCTTCCTAAGAATTCATCTAGTTGACATCTGCTACTATTACTTGTGTTCGCTGGCCTGTTTTATTAGGGTTCGCTCACAATTGCATATAACTGGGACGAATGCAATTCGATAAAAAAATCGGATTGCACTCGGACCACTGTTATTCAATGAGGCATTGTAGATCTGCGTATTTTTTCTCAGTTGTATTTGGCATGTGATTGGGTTTTATCACAGGCGGACACTTGGAATGTGAATGTGTCCAAATCGAGGTTCTGTAAGCTCATTGCATGGATCTCAGACAGGAATACTGTACTTTTAATACCTCGTGGATGTTGTACATAATCTTATGAAGTCTGAGGTTTGCTGCAAACAACATTTACTGTGTCCTAGAGAGCAGATCAATTGCCTTTTCACTTGTGGGTAAAGATAAGTCCATCATTTATGTAGAAGTTCTTCTCTAGAGATAGACAAGTGTCAGAGCCGTACTCTCTCTCACCTTCCTTTGCTTTCCGTCTCAGTCCATAGATTGTCACAGTGGATGAGGGGCATTTAGTCCAGCAGCTGGTGTAATTTGCATAGTTTCTGCCACATATGGAACTGACACTGTGTGGTTGACCAGAATGTGATGATATGGCTGCATAATGGCTTGCATGTGGGCGTCTGTATATGGTTTGCTGAGGTGTAGGGGCCTGGCACATTCTGGTGCATGAGGGAGGTTCAGGATGAGTTATTGGCAGTTCATTGTACTGACATTGAATGCAGAGTGTTGAGGAAGGATCTGCGTGCTGATGCTTTGAAGAAATGTCTGCACTGTCAGGAACTATTGCTTTTGCGCTTCTTCTCGATCAAGAAGAATTTAAATGGTGTTGTCTCTTTGACTGCTATTGATAGCTTGTCCCAGGACATTTAACTTTGTGTGGAGATTTGATCGGGTAGGCAATGGCAGGAAGGCAGTAAGGAGGCACATGCAGGTTTTCAGTTCAAGCCCAGTGTTTTATTCACACTGGTAGCAGAAAAAAACAGTCTTACATCGGACAAATCTAAAGTCCAGCTTGCTTCCACAACATAGGTTAGTAATGTGCCAGACGTGCTAGTCTGTTCAAGACTGAGGTTGACGCAAAACACCCCTCAGCTCTTTCCCACCAACCAACATAGTGAGGAGTTCTAGCTGTCTATTTATGCTGTCCTCAGACCTACAGCTGTGCAATCCAGGCATTGCCCCAAAAACCCGGAATATCAGAGACGGTGCAGGCCAGGTCTTGACCTCCTTCCTTGCTGTTTACCGGTGTGAAAGGCTCTTGCTAGAAAAATACATCTCCCTTCCACCACCATACCCGTCACACTGGCCGAATGTTCACATTCCTTCTCTTGAAACTCTATTTGTGTACTTTTGCGTGCTGCACTTTTGTTTCCATTTCTGCTGTCTAGGATGCTTCTTTCATTTTCTGTTCTGCCTTCTCACATGTTGCACCCACTTCCATCTCAGTTTTCTTACACGTAAAGGCGACTTGTTTCTTAGTAGCTCCTGCAGCCTCTGCCATTATAAGCTGCTTACTGAGAGTTGAAGATTTGGAAGAGCTTGACCAAGATTTGATTGTTTGATGTTCCCAGAAATGCGAGATGAAGTCTCTGGTATCTGTACAATTCTTGCCTCTGTTTTGAACATAATATCACTTACTATGCAATCTCTCTCAGAATTAAGTTGCTGGAAACTTTGCAGTTCTTCTCTGGAATCATATGTGTTAAGTTTCTCCAGAGTTGCAATGTATTCCCTGCTCTACTATACTAGAAGTATAGACCTTATAAACGGCACACAATTATTCTAGAGCTCCCTCTAGTGGTAATTCGTAAAAAGCAGGTTTGAGATGTACCTAGGTGATATGACTCAGCAGTTTTTGACATTAGTCTGATACATTACATGAAAGTTCATACTTAACATGGAAGCTGTATAGACTGTCTCTACAGATATATCTGGCAGAAGTTATTTTTACTATTCTGTCTCCATAACTAGGCTGCGAGTGCAGGACGCTTGAGAAACCGTTTCTGTGGCTCTGTTTGTATCGTTACTTACAAAATTATTTCATCAGATAGTTTGACTCGACTGCAGAGGCACATGTGAAGATTTCAGAAGAAAGTTTATTTTCCAGCTGAATTCTTGTAGTTATGCAAAATTATAGTAGATAAAAATAAATGATTCTAAATCAAAGATGCAGACTATGACGACATAGTGTCACTCTGGTCACTGGATTGGGGGTGAATTATTCTTAGTTATGCCAGATGTACTGTTCTTTTGTTCAGTAGGTCAGGAAAAACGAGCCATTGTTTCATGTGAGACCGTGTGTTGACCCTTGTTGTATGTTAATTTGTCGAATTATGTATTGCATCTGTCCCCTGTGGTGTACTAGACTTCGCAACTTTGAGGACAAATATGCAGTCTAACTGAACATTGAAGGATTACCTCCACCCACCTAGCCCCAATCCTGTGGGAGAATGACCGGAAATGAGAGCTGTGAGATATAAACTCTACAGGACGTCAGCCCAGAAACCACAGTTCCAACTGATGGAATACAGATCTGCTCCACTGCCCATCACTGAGTCTACAAAGTAGTTTGGAGAACCCAAGTTGGGACAATCAGGTTACCCAGCCAAATACTTCACTTTGCTCAGTCAGGTTCCTAAGCTTTGTAGGTACCCGCCAAAAGCGGGGTGCTACTTGTTGGGGTAGTTGGCCCTGGATGCCCAGAAGTCACGGAGGTTCTAATCCCCCGAGAGCCTCCAGAAGGGTGAGACTCATATTTTACACCATCTTGTGGAATTTCTGGCAATGTTTTTGACTTTTGGTGATCCAATAAAATCTTACCAGTGTATGGTACCCTCACCCTATGTTGTCTGAGTAGTGTTCTGCCCACGGGGAAGGAGTACGGGTATTCAATGGGATGAGCCAGGTCAGTGGATGAAAGCACCCACTAGCCCTCGTGTCTCCACACAGATTGCTGGCTTACAGAATAAGGGAGGGTTTACTGACATCAGAGCTACAGGGAGAAAGGAAAGCCAGACTTCTAAAATGGGCAAACCAAACAGCAGCACAATGAAAATACAATACTGCCTGTAGGATTCATAAATCATTGGGTATTGCTGCATTTGTAAGAAATTTGTTTATAAATGTTGGAGGCCACGTCTTCCTATTATTCCTATTATTCTTTGTGAAAAATTTTTTGTGGAAAAAATAACTTATTTTTTTTAGAGGAGTGTATTTTCCAAAAGGAGGTCACTTGTCAGGTCAGGGGTGTACTCATCAGTCATTGATTTACAAATTGTGCTGTCCATTTTCACCTGTTACCCTTGTGAAAGGGAAATATATGGGGCTAAAACAACATTTTCATTTAAAAAAACTACATTTTTAATTTCATGTCCCAATAAATAAAATACATTTTTGTAAAGCACTTGTGAATCACAACACTCCAAGTTGAATTCCTTGAGGAGTTTAATTTTCAATATGGGGGCACTTGTGAGAGGTTTCTGGTGTTTTGGCACCTTTGGGGTTCTGAAAATGTAATATGTCGTCCACATTCTGTTAGAGGCAGGTCTATTAAAGGCAGGTCCAGGCTGTGTGTCAGCCATTATTTTCTGTGTATGGGTCAAACCAAGCTGGGCAAACTGTGGCCTGTGGGCCACATCCAGCCCTTTGGCTATTCCAGTCCGGCCCGTGGACCGAGACAGCCAAAGGGCTTAAACACTGGCCCATGGGCCACACCATGTCCTCGTTCTCTGACTGTCCACCACCGCTGCCTGCTGCCACTGCATCCTCAGAATGCAGATAGCGGGGAATACATTGGTGGAAGGTGGAACCACCCATTTCTTCTTCCACCAATCAGCGTGTGCGACTGAGCCAACAGAAGCAATGACGTCACTTGATCTCGTCTGCTGCACAATGACAGTCAGTTAACTGGAGGCTGGAGGAGATCACCAAGGGAATGGGAGCGAGGTGATAATGTGTTTTTTTTTTTTTATATGTGTATGGGATGTTTGCATGTATTTAGGGGGCTATGTGAAGGCTGATACTGTATAGGAAGACTATATGGTAGCTCATACGGTATTTAAGAGACTATGGGGCCCGTCACACACAGCGAGATCGCTGATTTTGTGACACATCAGCAATCTCCAGCGATATCACTGTGTGTGACGGGGATCAGCGACCGGCCCCCCTGCCGGGTATCGCTGATCGTGTACAATCATCCCGGGCCATTTTTTGATCGTTGGTCTCCCGCTGGCCAGCACGCATCTCTGCGTGTGGCAGCGAGAGATCAGCGACGCTGGACGCTGGTTTCCAACGTAAACATCGGGTAACTAAGAGCCGTGCGGCTCTTGGATACCCGCTGTTTACCCCTAGATACCAGTGTGCACGCTGGTATCTAGGGTAAACAGCGGGTATCCAAGAGCCGTGCGGCTCTTAGATACCCGCTGTTTACATTGGAAACCAGCTTGATCGCTGGTCCAGATCACTGGAGGGGCTGTCTATATGATAGCTCACCAGCGATCAGCCTAACGATGTCCCAGCGATTCCATCCATGTCGGATCGTTGGTGGGATCGCTGGGACATCGTTATGTGTAACGGGGCCTTATGTTGGGGCTCATACTGTATTTGGAGGGCTATGTGGGTAGTCATACTGTATTTAGGTGCCTATCTTGGGGTTCATAATATTTATAGAGGGCTATGTGGGGCTCATGCTCTTTATAGGGTTTATGTGATGGCTTACATATTATATATTGAGACTATGTGGGGACTCATACTGTATGTAAGGTGCTATGTAGGGTCTCATACTGTATATAGAGAGGCTGTGAGTGCTCACAATATATACAGAGGGCTATGTGGGTGCTCAAACTGTATACAGTAAGCTTTGTGGGGACTCATTGGCTATAGAGAGGCTATGTTGGTGGTCATACTGTATATCGGGTATATTGGGGTCTCATATATAGAGAGGCTATGTGGGTGCTCACACTGTATACAGGGGGATATGTGGATCCTGACCCTGCATACAGGGGGCTATGTGTGGTCTCATACTGTAGAGAGGTTGTGGGTGTTCACACTACATACAAACAGCTATGTGAGTGCTCACAATGTATACAGGTAGATATGTGGCTGTTCATACTGTGTACAGTGGGGTATGTGAGGGCTCATACTGTATATAAAAGGGATGTGGGGGGGCTCACTGTGTCTAGGGGCCTGTGTTTGGGCTCTTACGGTATATAGGGGGTTGTGAGGGGGCTCATACGGCATATAGGGGGATGTCAGCATACTTAATTCTGCTCAATATTAAGTCATACTATTAATATTAAATAAAATAATTATAATTATTATGATTATATCAATATTGAGCAGAATTAATTTCAGCGTATTTGTTCGGCCCTCCACCATGGTCTCTCATGTGGCCCCTCAGAAAAATGAATTGCCCATCCCTGATTCAGACTCAACCCTGTGAGCCTGCTCCATACTCCCTCTGCCGACTTGCGCCATATATTTACATGTTGGTAAAGGGGGTTAAAGAACAATAAGGGCCTACAGAAGACCTTATTTTTTCTTTTCATATTCCAACAATCTCCTCCTTTGCTGATGGTCTTTGATAAAGTTTTGCCATTATTTTTAACTTGTACCTATTTCTTTTTAAGCACATCATATAACATACAATCACAATCACAAAGTTAATTATTTCTCTCCAATGTAGTAAAGTCAGAGAGTTTAAGCAAAAAGAAGCCATGTGAACTTATCTGCGACAGTGACGAAGACGAGCAGAACAACCAAGAGCAGAAAAGTAACACAGCTAGTTGCGAGGACAGTGAAGAAACGAAACTGGAGAAACTATTTCGCTATTTTGCAGGTTTTATTTCCTTTATACTTGAAACAGAAAACTGCAGAAAAGTAAGAAAAAAAATCTCTGTTGCCATGTACAGTATACTATTTCATTACAGTACATCTCTATTGCCAGTCAAAAGTTTGGACACACCTATTCATGCAGTGTTTTTTTGTTCTTATTGGAATCTGCACATTGTATGTTCAGACTGATGACATCAAAACCATGAAGGGACAAAAGAGAAACAAGGAGAAAAGAAACATGTGTAAAACAAACTAGAATATGTGTTAAACCTTAGATTCTGCAAAGTAGCAACTGCTTTACATACCCTTAACATTCTCTCAAGAAGTTTCATCAGGTACAGTGCGTTGTGAAAGTATTCGGCTCCCTGGAAATTTTCAGCCTTTTCCCACATATCACACTTCAAACATAAAGATACCAAATGTAAATTTTTGGTGAAGAATCAACAACATGTGGAACCCAATTGTGAAGTTGAACGAAATTTATTGGTTATTTTAAATTTTTGTGGAAATTCAAAAACTGAAAATTGGGGAGTGCAATATTATTCGTCCCCTTTAACTTAATACTTTGTTGCGCCACCTTTTGCTGCGATTACAGCTGCAAGTCGCTTGGGGTATTTCTCTATCAGTTTTGTACATCGAGAGACTGAAATTCTTGCCCATTCTTCCTTGGCAAACTGCTCGAGCTCAGTGAGGTTTGATGAAGATCGTTTGTGAACAGCAGTTTTCAGCTCTTTCCACAGATTCTCAACTGGATTCAGGTGTGGACTTTGACTTGGCCACTCTAAAGGTACTGTCACACTAAGCGATATCGCTAGCAATATCGCTATAACTTGTGACGTTATGGCGATATTGCTAGCGACATCGCTGTGTCTAATGCTTACCAACGAACGGCTCCCCCGCTGGTTATCGCTGATTGTGCAAGAACGTGCAGGACTGTTTTTCGTCGTCAGCTTCCTGCGGCGCTTCCTGTGGAGAAACGAGCGTGGAGCCGGGCGGGAGGACGCAGGATCGCCTAGTGTGACAGGTAAGTAGCGACCCCCGTCCCCAGCGATGTCGCTGGTGAGATCTGCCTGTGTGGCAGCTCACTAGCGACCACTTAGCGATGTACCAGCGATCCTGACCGCGTCATATCGCTGGTCGGGATCGCTGGTACATCACTAAGTGTGACAGTACCTTAACACCTGGATATGTTTATTTGTGAACCATTCCATTGTAGATTTTGCTTTTTGTTTGGGATCATTGTTTTGTTGGAAGACAAATCTCCATCCCAGTCTCAGGTCTTTTGCAGACTCCAACAGGTTTTCTTCAAGAATGGTCCTGTATTTGGCTCCATCCATCTTCCCATCAATTTTAACCATCTTCCCTGTCCCTGATGAAGAAAAGCAGGCCCAAACCATGATGCTGGCACCACCATGTTTGACAGTGGGGATGGTGTGTTCAGGGTGATGAGCTGTGTTGCCTTTACGCCAAACATATCGTTTGGCATTGTTGTCAAAAAGTTTGATTTTGGTTTCATCTGACTAGAGCACCTTCTTTCACATGTTTGGTGTGTCTCCCAGGTTGCTTGTGGCAAACTTTAAACAACACTTTTTATGGATATCTTTGAGAAATGGCTTTCTTCTTGCCACTCTTCCATAAAGGCCAGATTTGTGTAGTGTACAGCTGATTGCTGTCCTATGGACAGACTGTCAATAGCTGTAGATCAGCTGTAGATCTCTGCAGTTCATCCAGAATGATCAAGGGCCTCTTGGCTGCATCTCTGATCAGTCTTCTCCTTGTTTGAGATTAAAGTTTAGAGGGACGGCCGGGTCTTGGTAGATTTGTAGTGGTGTTATACTCCTTCCATTTCAATATGATCGCTTGCACAGTTTTCCTTGGGATGTTTAAAGTTTTGGAAATCATTTTGTATTCAAATCCGGCTTTAAACTCCTCCACAACAGTATCACGGACCTGCCTGTTGTGTTCCTTGGTTTTCATAAGGATCTCTGTGCTTCAAACAGAACCCTGAGACTATCACAGAGCAGGTGTATTTATACGGAGACTTGATTACACACAGGTGGATTATATTTATCATCATTAGTGATTTAGGACAACATTGGATCATTCAGAGACCCACAATGAACTTCTTGAGTGAGTTTGCTGCACTGAAAGTAAAGGGGCCAAATAATATTGCACGCCCCACTTTTCAGTTTTTGAATTTCAACAAAAATGTAAAATAACCAATAAATTTCGGTCAACTTAACATTTGTGTTCCACTTGTTGTTGATTCTTCACCAAAAATTTACATTTGGTATCTTTATGTGGGAAAAGGTTGAAAAGTTCCAGTGAGCCGAATACTTTCGCAAGGCACTGTAGTCACCTGGAATTGCTTTCCAACAGTCTTAAAGAAGTTCCCAAAGATGTTAAGCACTTGTCTGCTTTATATTCATTATCCGGTCCAATTCATAACAAACTATCTTCATTAAGTTGAGGTCAGGTGATTGTGGAGGCCATCAAGTGTGTATTTGAAATAAATCACCAACAGCGTCACCAGCAAAGCACCATCTCACCTCCCCCTTTTAGTTTCATGGTGGGCACCTCACATGTAGAAACCATCTAGTTATCTTTTCTACTTCTTGGAAGGCACATCGTTTGTTAACAAAAATCAAAAATTTTGATTAATCAGACCACATTACTGATTTCCACTGATTCAGTGTACAGTCTTTGTGTACTAGAACCAAACAAGTCTCTTCTTCTTGCTTGTGGCCCTCAGTAGTAGCATTTTTGTAGCAATTTTCTCATAAAGACCTGCTTCTCGTAGTCTTCTCTGGACACTTGATCTAGAGATGTTACCAGTGGTACTGTAAATTTGCGGTTTCTGATTGTAACATCTGTGCCAGTTTCAGCTCCGGCCGCTATGTGGTGCTGTTGTTGCAGGTGTTGCTTGACAGCATAAATCCTATATTATTCCTGGGACTTGTGGCTCTGGCCAGTCCAGAAGCAATGGAGTTATTTCTGTTCATTTGGCTTTCTAGCAGCTCTAAGCACTGGGTGGGGCTATTACGACATAAATCCCTGAGTCCTGAGTGCCAGTTGCCACCGTCACTCAATGCTTATAGTACCTGACTTTACCTGTGTGCTGTGCATCTGTTGTTTCTTCCGGACTTATCCTTTTCCAGACCTCGGCTTAACTTTTGACTACCCGATAGTTTTACGATTTTGGCCCTGACGTGATTTTGGCCTCTTGACTTTGACCCTGCTTGGCGATCATTTCTACCTATCGTTTTACACTTCCGCATGACAACCATCCCATGGTAGCAATCTTCTGTGCCCTTGTTGTAAAACCAGATCCTTGTACAGGGTTAAAGGGCATTGGGGTTTCTCTGCAATTTGCCAAGTTTATGGCTTATGCCAAGTCTGGACAAGGTAACCTGTTATGAATGGGTCGCGAAGGAGGATAGCAGGCCCAGGCTAAGCCATAGAAAACCAGAGAGGTAACAAATCTGCAGGTTGTTGGGCATCTAGGAAATAGCGACCACAATATTGTACAGTTTCACTTGTCTTTCACTAGGGGGACATGTCAGGGAGTCACAAAAACACTGAACTTTAGGAAGGCAAAGTTTGACCAGCTTAGAGATGCCCTTAATCTGGTTGACTGGGACAATGTCCTCAGAAATAAGAATACAGAAAATAAATGGTAAATGTTTAAGAACATCCTTAATAGGAACTGTAAGCGGTTTATACCTTGTGGGAATAAAAGGACAAGAAATAGGAAAAACCTAATGTGGCTAAACAAAGAAGTAAGAGGGGCAATTAACAGTAAAAAGAAAGCATTTAAACTACTAAAGCAGGATGGCACTGTTGAAGCTCTAAAAAACTATAAGGAAAAAAATTATTTATCTAAAAAAATAATTAAAGCTGCCAAAAAGCAAACAGAGAAGCACATTGCTAAGGAGAGTAAAACTAATCCCAAGCTGTTCTTCAACTATATCAATAGTAAAAGAATCAAAAGTGAACGTGTAGGCCCATTAAAAAATTGTGAGGAAAGTATGGTTGTAGATGATGAGGAAAAAGCTAATATATTAAATACCTTCTTCTCCACGGTATTCACGGTGGAAAATGAAATGCTAGGTGAAATGCCGAGAGACAAAGAAAACCCTATATTAATGGTCACCAATCTAATCCAAGAAGAGGTGCAAATCCGGTTAAATAAGATTAAAATAGATAAATCTCCGGGTCCGGATGGCATACACCCACGAGTACTAAGAGAACTAGGTAATGTAATAGACAAGCCATTATTTCTTATACAGTATTTAGAGACTCTATAGCGACTGGGTCTGTTCCACAGGACTGGCGCATAGCAAATGTGGTACCAATATTCAAAAAGGGCTCTAAAAGTGAACCTGGAAATTATAGGCCAGTAAGTCTAACCTCTATTGTTGGTAAAATATTTGAAGGGTTTCTGAGGGATGTTATTCTGGATTATCTCAATGAGAATAACTGTTTAACGCCATATCAGCATGGGTTTATGAGGAATCACTCCTGTCAAACCAATCTAAACAGTTTTTATGAAGAGGTAAGCTATAGACTGGACCAAGGTGAGTCATTGGATGTGGTATATCTTGATTTTTCCAAAACGTTTGATACTGTGCCACACAAGAGGTTGGTACACAAAATGAGAATGCTGGGTCTGGGGGAAAATGTGTGTAAATGGGTAAGTAACTGGCTTAGTGATAGAAAGCAGAGGGTGGTTATAAATGGTATAGTCTCTAACTGGGTCGCTGTGACCAGTGGGGTACCGCAGGGGTCGGTGTTGGGACCTATTCTCTTCAACATATTTATTAACAATCTGGTAGAAGGTTGGCACAGTAAAATATCGATATTTGCAGATGATACAAAACTATGTAAAGCAGTCAATACAAGAGAAGATAGTATTCTGCTACAGATGGATCTGGATAAGTTGGGAACTTGGGCCGAAAGGTGGCAGATGCAGTTTAACAATGATAAATGTAAGGTTATACACATGGGAAGAAGGAATCAATATCACCATTACACACTGAACGGTAAACCACTGGGTAAATCTGACATGGAGAAGGACTTGGGGATCCCAGTTAATGATAAACTTACCTGGAGCAGCCAGTGCCAGGCAACGGCTGCCAAGGCAAACATGATCATGGGGTGCATTAAAAGAGGTCTGGATACACATGATGAGAGCATTATACTGCCTCTGTACAAATCTCTGATTAGACCACACATGGAGTACTGTGTACCGTTTTGGGCACCGGTGCTCAGGAAGGATATAATGGAACCAGAGCGGGTACAAAGGAGGGCAACAAAATTAATAAAGGGGATGGGGGAACTACAATACCCAGAGATATTAGCAAAATTAGGATTATTTAGTCTAGAAAAAAGACGACTGAGGGGCGATCTAATAACCATGTATACGTATATAAGGGGACAATACAAATATCTCTCCGAGGATCTGTTTATAACAAGGAAGGTGACAGTCACAAGGGGGCATTCTCTGCGTCTGGAGGAGAAAAGGTTTTTCCACCAGCATAGAAGAGGATTCTTTACAGTTAGGGCAGTGAGAATCTGGAACTCCCTGCCTGAGGAGGTGGTGATGGCGAACTCAGTCGAAGGGTTCAAGAGAGGCCTGGATGTCTTCCTGGAGCGTAACAATATTGTATCTTACAGTTATTGCTAGGTTCTTTAGAAAGACGTAGATCTGGGGATTTATTCTGACAGAATTTTATAGGCTGAACTGGATGGACTAATGTCTTTTTTCGGCCTTACTAACTATGTTACTATGTTACTATGTAACTAAGCGGATGCAGACCCCTGATCCTGTCCACACAACTAGCAGTAGCCGTGGAGTGTACCTACGATGATCCTAGACGCCTCAGCACAGCCGGAGAGCTAACTAAGCCTAAAGCAAGAAAGGGGAAATCTAAACTGCCCCGGAGCAGACCCCAAAGGAATAGATAGCCCCCAAACATATATTGTCGGTGAGGCAAGATGAAAACACAAACGCAGTCAGAAAAATTGACTGAGCAAACGATGGGGCCCACACTGACTAGACAGGGCAGGAAAGAAAAGACACTGTCTGCAATTACGCAAAAAACCCTGCAAAAAGTCCAACACATCTGATGCACAAAAAACACAAGTCGCACGACTTCGCCCCCACTATATCAGCACTCTGGTATATTCTGAAAGCAAAGCAAAAAGAGACCAATATAACAGGGGACAAAACAAACTGGCACAAGCAGTAACATATGGGCGGTGATTCAGCACAGCCCCAGCCAGAGTTGGCTGACCCGCACAAAGCAGAGATAGACAAAACCAGATCAAATGCAAACAGAATAGCAAATGAATCACTTAGCTGAACCATGCAGGGAAGGAGCAGGGGACATCAGACCTCAGAAGGCACAGGAAGAAAATCACCAGCAGGGATACAGGGAGTTAGCTGTCTTAAATCCCAATCAGAAACCACAGATCTCCAATCGTCTTCCTGAATATCAGGTAGCAAGCCTCTGTCAATCAGATCAGCTCCACTACCTCCAGTAACCACCAGAGGGAGCCCAGAAAGAGAACTCGCAACCTCTCTGTCAATCTGACCAGCTCAACTACCTTCAGTAGTCACCAGAGGGAAGCCAAAGAGAATTCACAACAGTAACCTTTTTGAGTCACAGACGTGACATTTATCAACTTATCCTCTGCAGCAGAGGTCATTTTTAGTCTTACTTTCCAGGGTCGGTCCTCATGAGAGCCAGTTTTATCACAGTGATTGATGTTTTCATGACTACATTTGAAGATACCTTCAAGTTTGTATCAATTTTCTGGATTTTCTGACATTCACATAATAAAGCAATGATGGATTGTCAATTCGGTTTTCTTAGTTGAGTGGCTCTTGCGATTTCCTGGCTTAGACCAGTTTCAGAAGGCCTACTTTTACATAAAGGGATCACCTAAAATTAGTCACTGTTTATTAACATGCCGATAAGAGCATGCTACATTATAAAAACAAGAATTGTTTACATTAATAATCAGTGTCTAATTCTAGGTGATTGCTTTGTATGTACTTTTTTCTTCTCTTTATATCAACTGGGCATTTATTGGTATGCTTTGGGTTGATTCTGGTTTATTGAGTTTTGCCCTTTTTAATTTTCTCAAATACATTCATTTTTTCACCAAGGAACCAAGAAAAAGGTAGGTACTTAAAGAAATCTAAGGTTTAACACATATTCTCTTTGAACCAGTCACAGAAGAAGTAAGCAGGCTCCTTTCATCTTCTCGCCCAACCACTTGCACCAGTGACCCATTTCCGTCACATCTACTCCAGACACTTTCCCCTGCTGTCACCCCTCACCTAACTAAAATATTTAACCTCTCTCTCTCTTCTGGTATCTTTCCCTCCTCATTTAAGCATGCCATCATACATCCACTCCTTAAAAAACCATCCCTCGACCAAAACTGTGCCGCTAACTATAGACCTGTTTCTAATCTTCCCTTCATCTCTAAACTCCTGGAACGCCTGGTCCACTCCCGTCTTATCCGCTATCTCTCAGAAAACTCTCTTCTCGACCCTCTCCAATCCGGTTTCCGCTCTTTACATTCTACTGAAACTGCCTTCACTAAAGTCTCTAATGATCTACTAACAGCTAAATCAAATGGTCATTACTCCATGCTAATTCTCTTGGATCTCTCTGCAGCATTCGACACTGTGGATCATCAGCTCCTCCTCACTATGCTCCGTTCCATTGGCCTCAAGGACACCGTTCTCTCCTGGTTCTCCTCCTATCTCTCTGACCGCTCCTTTACTGTGTCTTTTGCTGGCTCCTCCTCCTCTCATCTTCCCCTTACTGTTGGGGTTCCTCAAGGATGAGTCCTAGGCCCCCTCCTCTTCTCTTTGTATACTGCCCCTATTGGTCAAACAATCAGTAGATTTGGTTTCCAGTACCATCTCTATGCTGACGACACCCAATTATACGCTTCTTCTCCTGACATCACGCCAGCCTTTCTAGAAAACACCGGTAATTGTCTAAACGCTGTGTCTAACATCATGTCCTCACTATATCTGAAACTGAACCTGTCAAAGACTGAACTCCTTGTGTTTCCTCCCGCTACTAATGTACCTATACCCGACATTGCCATTTCCCTGTGTGGTTCTACTATTACTCCCCAGCAACATGCCCGCTGTCTTGAGGTCATACTTGACTCTGAGCTTTCCTTTGTCCCCCACATCCGATCACTGGCTCGCTCTTGTTATCTGCACCTCAAAAACATTTCTAGAATTCGACCTTTTCTTACTTTTGACTCTGCAAAAACTCTTACTGTTTCTCTTATTCATTCTCGTCTCAACTATTGTAACTCCCTTCTAATCGGTCTCCCTCTTACCAAACTCTCCCCCCTCCAATCTGTCTTGAATGCAGCTGCCAGGATCATATTCCTCGCCAATCGTTACACCGATGCCTCTACCTTGTGCCAGTCATTACACTGGCTACCAATCCACTCCAGAATCCAGTACAAACTGATTACCCTCACCCACTAAGCCCTCCATGGCTCAGCACCACCCTACATCTCCTCCCTTGTTTCAGTATACCATCCTACCCGCGCCCTCCGTTCTGCTGATGACCTGAGGTTAGCATCCTCAATAATCAGAACCTCCCACTCCGTCTTCAAGACTATACACGTGCTGCGCCAATTCTTTGGAATGCATTTCCTAGGTCAATACGATTAGTCCCCAATCCCCACAATTTTAAGCGTGCCCTGAAAACGCATTTATTCAGACTGGCCTATCGCCTCAACATATTAACCTAATCAATCTCTGTGTGGCACAGCCAAAAGTTTTTTACCATAACCAGGTTCCCCGCATCATGTTCCCACATGCTTTATGCATCCATTAGCCCTCTGCATCCGTACTGTTACACACTTAACATTATGGCTGGTCCATACAATCAGGGCAACTGTTACCACCCACCTTTCGTGTATACCTCTTTCCTCATAGACTGTAAACTTGCGAGCAGGGCCCTCATTCCTCTTGGTATTTGTTATGATCTATGTGATTATTGTTATGCTGTAATGTATATTGTCTGTACAAATCACCTCTGAAATGTAAAGTGCTGCGGAATATGTCAGTGCTATAGAAATAAAATTTATTATTATTATTCTCGTTTGTTTCACACATTTCTTTGGTCCTTTAGTCCTTGTTGCCATATATGCGCCTTCACGGTTTAGCTGCCTTCAGTCTGAATCTGAAATGTGAACATTCCAATTAGAACAAGGAAAACCATTGCATGAACAATTGTGTTCTAACTTTTGACCGGTACTGTCTGTAGATTTACTGTACAGTGTATACAGGAATGTTCAAGGTACACCCCTTGCTACCGCTCTCTCTTGGAAAAACTCCACTTCTCACCTATCACACATTAACAGTTCCCATCACCAGATCACACATATAGCCAGCAGCTTTTGTTTTGGCCAAAAGATTTTTAAAGCTGCCACCACGACAAGGTTGACTCTTTTGGCCGAGCTCTACTCTACTCTATCCTATTAATCATTTGTTAAAATATCCAATACAATTTAGGTATATTTTAATTTATTTTTCAATTTTAAAAATGACCAATAATATCACATACAAGGAGCAAATACCACTGCACCATGACCACACACCATATTACCACCACATAGTGACCTATAATACCACATACAAGGGACAAATACACCATGACCAGACCACATATTACCACCACCAGTGGCCGAATAATATCACATACAAGAGACAAATACCACCATACCATGACCAGACCACATATTACCACCACATGGTGACTGAATAATAGCACATACATGGGTCCTGCTGTAATTAGAACCGCCATGGGCTGATGGGTGGAGTGCATACTGTACTGTAAAGCTGTTTTTTTTTCAATTAGGTAGAAAGTACGAGACTCTAGAGAATGAAGACTGCAATGAAGTCCTACCAGTGGAAATGAAGTCGTGCCAAGTAAGCGTCATGCAAAGAACATTTTGTGGAATATCCTATATTTTCACACATTTAATTGTGATTTAGAATAGATGATTAAACTCTAATCTGTTGAAGGAAAAGCAGAAGTCTCTGAGGACATATGTTTGGTACACTAATATAAGGAAGATATTGGTTACTGTTGCATTAACAGGACGGGCTCCTCACTCCAGATAGGGGGCCATAGCACAGCATACACTGTACTTTATGTATATCAATTCTCCATTTATAGCTAATCATGTGACTGACCCCATTTTTTATGTCAGAAGTGGCATTGTAGTGCACTTCTATGGGCCATTTACAGCAATATTTATTTATCTTGGTAGTAAAGTGATCAGATCCTTCAGATTTATATGTCTTTAATGTATAGGATTGACATTGCTCCAAATAAAGAAGTACGCTCCATGTAGATCTTGTTTTATGCCACGTTAGATGTGTACACAAGGGGTTCTCCCAAATAATGCAATCATCAGAATATATTTTCTTTATGTAGATTTCCTTATTGCATTTACTAAATTTGTGTGTGTGTGTTTTTTTTTTTAAACAGGACAAATCTAAATACACAGATGGCTCAAATGTTAGCACTGAAACCAGTTACTATACTCCGGAACTTGATGATTCGTTTGAGAAAACGGAAAATGAGGCATGACAACACTCTTTTTAATTCAACTAGTTTCCCCAAAATTGCATCTTGTCCTCATTCTGTTACTTCAGCAGTGAATTTTTATTGGTTGGGAAAGCGCTTGGTTAGCAGCGTGAATATGTTCGCTCAAGGTTTTTTTTTATGACATTACCGTGTATATGTGGCTTAACTTTCTTCTGACCTTTCATTCAGACAACAGTGAGAACCTTTGCACTCCACCAAATTAATGAATATAGGGACCACAGCCCGGCCGAGCGCCTTATGTCTTTGACATATCGGCGTTATGGTGATGGCTTTCCCAGTGAAACCAGTATGATTTTAATACTCATTCAATGATTTTAAAGGAATTATTCAATTTTTTGTTTTAAAAAAACATACTTTCCCGGGTCACCCGTTGAATCTTTGCCGCTGCTCATGGTAAAGTGGCATTGGCTGTGGCACTGACATCAGCTTGATTAGAGTGGCAACCAATCAGTGAACTCAGTGGATCTGAGGTTGGCGTTCCAGTGTAAACAAAATGCTCATCTTCGAGTGTCTTAACTCACTGATTGGCTGCTGTACAGTTGATGTGACGTCAACGCCACAGCACTTGCTACATACCGGGTGCTGCGGTAGAGTCTCACCAGAAGAATTGGGGAAGGTGAGTATTGTGCGGTTTGCTTTTTAAAGAGACTATATTTACAAGGGAACGACAGCCTTTAATTTTTTGGGAACATACATCACACATAATGTTTAAATTGGACAGTTCATTATTGTTGTATTACTTAATTTTAGACGCTGAATGTGTGCGATGGGTCAAGCTCCATTATTTGCTTTGGTAAGTGAAGCAGTAAGTAAAGCATATACAACCGCTATACAGTTTTTCTACATTGATTGAAGGTTTAAGGTGATTGCAGAAAGTTTTGTGTTGCTTCAAAACCAACTAACTTTCCAGTCACAAAAGAGGCTTTTTGGATGGGATTCCAGGGGGTGAAACGAGGCAGTATGGCTAAATGTGTGTTCACAAACTACGCTTGACCTCACAATTTTTCTGGTAAATTGAGCTATGAGGTGTTTAAGTTGTATATTTTGATATCATTGCTCAAAGAGGTTGTCAAATTTTTTTTTTTAAATCTTGTTTTTATTGAATAGAAACTTTTTTACATACATCAATGCAAGCATTAGCTGAAGCATATACTGTATATTAATTGCAAGGATTAACCAAAGCCTACTATAATAATGTATGTTATGTTATTATGAGATGGTGGGTAACACAGTATTTATTCCAGCTATAATTACATTGATTCAAAAGGAAAATAAACAAAAATTGGGAAGGGGAGGGAAGGAGGAGAGAGAAGAACATGTCTGAAACAGGTACATCTCTTACATATTGGTCACCCAGCATGGGCGTGTAACCTTACACTCTTTTTGAGAAGTGTGCAGGAACCACCGACACCAGAGCAGACTCCCAATACCTAGAAAAGTCTTTTCTAGGTGCTTCTCCTAACAGTAGTTGCTTTTGATACCACACTGTTTGTTGAAAACAAGTTCTAATGTCATCCTGAATGCGTTGTGGAAGAATTTATTATTATTATTATTCATTTTTATAGCGCCATTTATTCCATGGCGCTTTACATGTGAACGGGGCAAATATAGACAAGTACAATAAACATGAGCAAAACAAGGCACACACAAGTACAGAAGGGGAGAGTACCCAGTCTGCGAGGGCTCACTGTCTACAGGTGATGGGTGAGGATACACTAGGAGAGGGTAAAGTTGGTCATGCGGCAGTTCAGCAGACTGAGGATCACTGCAGGTTGTAGGCTTGACAGAAGAGGTTTTGAAGGTTTCCGTGGTAGGTGAGAGCCTGATATGTTGGGGTAGAGAGTTTCTGAGTATAGGGGAAGCACGGGAGAAGTCTTGTATGAGGTTGTGGGAGGAAGAGATGAGGGGGGAGTAGAGAAGGAGATCTTGAGAGGATCGAAGGTTGCTTGTAGGTAGGTACCAGGAGACCATGTCACAGTTGTATGGGTGAGACATGTTGTGAATGGCTTTGTATGTCATTGTTAGGGTTTTGAACTGTAGCTTCTGGGCAATAGGAAGCCAATGAAGGGTCTGGCAGAGAGGAGAGGCTGGGGAATAATGGGGAGACAGGTGGATTAGTCAGGCAGCAGAGTTTAGGATGGATTGGAGTGGCGCCAGAGTGCTAGAGGGGAGGCCACAGAGTAGGAGGTTGCAGGAGTCGAGGTGGGAGATGATAAGGGCATTCACTAGTGTTTTTGTGGTGTCATGGTCAAGGAATGCACGGATCCCGGAAATGTTTTTGAGTTGGAATCAGCAGGAAGAGGCAAGGGCTTGGATATGTGGATTGAAAGAGAGGGCAGAGTCGAGGATCACACCGAGGTACCGAGCCGGCAGGATTGGGGAAAGTGAGCAGCCATTGACATTGATGGATAGGTTGGGTGGAGGGGTAGAGTGAGGTGGGAGAAAGATGATGAATTCTGTTTTGTCCATGTTCAGTTTTAGAAAGCAAGCAGAAAAGAAAGATGAAATAGCAGACAGACATTGTGGGATTTTGGTCAGTAAGGAAGTGAGGTCAGGTCCAGATAGGTAGATCTGCGTGTCATCGACGTAGAGATTGTATTGTAAACCGAGGGATTCTATGAGCTGTCCCAGGACAATGGTGTAGATGGAGAAGAGTAGGGGTCCTAGAATTGAGCTTTGGGGAACACCGACAGACAGGGGGCGAGGTGAGGAAGTGGTGTGGGAGAGGGAGACACTGAATGTCCGATCTGTTAGATATGACAAGATCCAGGAGAATGGAGATTAAACTTTCCCAAGTGTCAAAAAAGGACTACACCCTTCCCTCTTTATACAAGGAGGCCTCAGCCCAATCCATCTGAAGCAGAAATGACAGTTTGTCTAGAAAGATCTTGAAGGGAGGAGCCTGGTCGTGAATCCATAGCTGCAGAATGGCTTTAATACTGGCTGCCACCACCAAATGTAGTGTAGGGCCCCTAAAGGTGTATTTATCTGGCTTTAAATATCAAAAGATGACCCATAGAGATTCATCAGGAGCAAAGTTTGTCAGATGTGTGGTGGTGAATTGTTGCACTCTGACCCAGAAGGCTCGAATGACTGGGTGTCAGGATCCTGTCAGCGTCGGCAACTGCCACGGCTGAGAAAGGTGACTTACCCACACTGCGGGAGAGCACGAGGCCCAATACGGTAGTGAAGGTTTAAGCAGACAGGACCTGAGGCACGGAAAATAGTTAGGAGTACCAGGACCTACGATCATGTGACTGCAGGGGGCGGGGCTTAGCGTCCTACTACTGCAGATGATGTAATGTACCTACTGCAGGAATACTGTAGTAGAGGAGAGGAAAACGCAGGTCAGACAAGCAGAGGTCATACACGAGAGGGCTGTGCGGTACAAAAGGGATGAGCAGAGAATAGTCAAGTCACAAGCAGAGAGTCATACACGAGAGGGCGGTGCGGTACAAGAGGGACAGGCAGAACTCGTAACAGGGACAGAACCAGATCAAAACCAAACAAGCAACAAGTTAGCAGGCATACGTACACAAGAGGTCAACTAACTCAGCCGAGGGCAGGAGTATAACTGACACCGGACCCAGGTCCAGTGAGCATTAAATAGCCACCCTCTGCCAGAGAGAGGCAGAAACAATTAACCCCCTGTCTGACCAGGACGGGCCAAAGCGAAACCCCGTCCTGGATCATGACACTGGTTATGTACACATGCAGTAGAACAAATTAGCTTTGGTGGAGTGGCACTTAAAACAGATGGAGGTTGTGTAGTCCCATTTTGTGTCCTTTTTGCAGAGTTAAATAGTATCTATGACAGATTTTCAGTCTCATTTTTAGAAAACAAGCTGAAGGAAGGAATTTGTGGGCTTAATCCAATTCTTTTCAGAATGGCGCTGCAGGACAAAGTGGGGTCCTCGATCTGCCGCTTTGTTAGCGGAAATTGAGATTGCTCATATTCCAAGTCTACATGGATGAACTTGTAATTAGTGGCTATTTGGCAAGATGAAGAATTAGGTTTAGTGAACCATCTAAGCAGGCATGATCTCCACTCTTGCTCAGGAAGATGTGTTAGTATTTTTGTTACGCAACTCTTAGCTTGTTGGTATTGGAAATGAGGGAATATAGTGGTAGGGTATGTAGACTGCATCTCCTCCATTGAGTACACATGCCGTTCCTCAAAATGGACCAGGTGTTTAATAGATATTATACCTTGAGAGAACCACTGATAAAAGACAGTGTGAGAATGTCCATGTTGAAAATGAGGGTTATTAACGAGTGTGAGAAGGAGAGATGCCCAGGGAGAGAGCCAAAGCTGTTGGCATATTTTCTGCCATGCCTTCCATGTAGGCAACAAAAGTGGGTTTGCGCTTACCTCAACTGGCAATTTAGTATAAGGGAGGTGTAAAAGGGCAGGAAGAGCCAGCCCCGGTGTGAGGCAGCACTCCAAGCCGTACTGGGCATAGCAGGATGTCCCCACCATCCGGAATAGGGATGCTAAGTTATAGTGTCTAATGTCGGGGAAGTTTATCCCCCTATTTCTCTTCTGCTGTCGGAGTAATTTAAAGGCTATGCGGGGCTTTTTCCCCTCATAGATAAATGAGGGGGTATAAATACAGTGTGTCCGTAAAGACATGGTGCACTTTTGACTAGTCACTGGAAAGCAACAAAAAACGATAGAAATGTGAAAACTGCTGCAAATAAAAGAAAAACTCTCCCAGTTTCATACCTATTCAGTGCAGTTCGATGTGGGCTCCATTTGTTGCCCTACACACATCCAAACGATAGTGAAGTTCTTGCCACACACGGGTAAGGACGTCTGGTTTAACAGAGTGAGTAATGTCTGCGATTCTCTGTTTTAAGTGGTTAATGTTGTTGATACGTTCAATGTACACATGTTGCTTCACATAACCCCAAAAGTAAACGTCTAAGAGCGTCAGATCGGGGATCATGGTGGCCATGGCATGACAGAACCCCTGACTATCCACCGCCGGGGGAAAGTTCTATCCAGAAACTCAAGAACAATGGCTGCGTAGTGTGGAGGAGCGCTGTCCTGTCGAAAGATGACACCTTCTGGAAATTGTGGCACTGCATACAATTCCAACATGTCAAGATACGTGTTTTCCGTCAGAGACTGGTCCACGAAAAAAAATGGGCCTATCACCTTATCATGCATCAGGTCACACCACACGTTCACTTTAGGGGTGTTATGTTCATACTCAACTTAGGCAAGAGGATGTTTAGCAGCCCATATTCGGACGTTATGGCGGTGAACATGTCCACAGATAATTAAGGTCACCTCATCGCTAAACACAATCTTATGCAAAAAATCTTGCATCATTGTCGATCTCATGAAGCATATCTGTAACAAACGTCCATCGTTTGGGTCTATCCACCGGTTTGATAGCGTGCAACAGCCGCAATTTGTACCCCGTAAAACAGACGTTTCTTTAACACCTTATGAACTGTAGTCTTGCTTAGGTGTAATTGTCGAGCACACGCGCGCACAGATTTTATAGGGCTCCTTAGGTAGCTATCCCGTATAACCTCTACAGACTCATCACTCACTGGTGGAGAAACCCCGTTCTGGTAGGCCATCAAACTGCCAGTTTCCTTCAACTGCTTATCCCACCGAGTAACGTTATTCCTGTGTGGTGGCGCTTCGTTATAAACACGCCGATATTCACGTAGCACTTTGGTCACGGATTCGAATTTAGTGAGCCACAGAACACACTGAACTTTCCTCTGTACCGTCCACATCTCGACTGGCTTGGAAAACCACACAGCTGGCATAAGCTTGTGGTTGCATGATGTCACAGACCTGGCAGTTTATTAATCAGAGTTCAGTTTATCAGGGGTTAATCTGACTGGTGGCTCGGCAACAGCTTAAATGAGTTTGTGTTATTTGATTGGTTTTTGTTATCTCTCCTCATGAACGGGTCTGATATGATTGGGCCAGACAAAGGGCGCCAAAATATAAACTATAAATAGATCTACATTCCTGTCAGGACTGCTGAGCAGCTCTTTAAGTAAGTAGAAGGGGTGACAGAGGACATCCATGTTTGGTTCCCGAAAGAGATCTATTGTTGGTGCATTACATCCATTAACCGTCACAAAAGTATTTGCATTTATATGAAGGTTTTGAATATATTGCAGGAATCTCAGGCCAAAATTTCCCCTGCCTAGAACTTCATATAAAAAAGGCCATGCCACCTTGTTAAAGGCCTTTTCGGCATCCAGACTCATCAGCATTGCGGATATTCGTGATGCATCTTGGGTCAAGACCGTGGCTGCAACCATCAGGCCTATATTTGCCACACTGCTCGGTCCCTGAGTAAAGCCCGTCTGAGCCTCACACAGAAGGCCAGACAACAACATTTGTAGATGGATTGCTAAGATCTTCGCCAGGAGTTTATAATTGTGGTTGAGGAGTGAGATTGAGCGGTATGATTGTGGCAGTAATGGAACTCTGTTAGGTTCAGAGATAACTATGGTACGTGAGTCAGTATATCGATCGATAGAAGCCCCCTGAAGGAAAGCTACATTGAAAAGGTTAGTCAGAATGGGAAGTAAGTCAGGGGATAGAATCTTATAATTAACAAACAACCTAGCAATATATCTGTCATTTAAAATCGTCTCCGTTCTCCAGGAGCATAGTGCTTGCAAGAACTTTACAATAGAGCTTGCAAGCCCTGATTTGTAGGTAACTGGATCAGTGCTGCAAAGGCAAAGCATAGTGCCAGCGGCACAACCATGCCATTGATCCAAACTGACAATCATGAAGGATGATCCCTGGCAAGCAATAAGCTGGAGGTAGGGTGGAGAACTCTCTTGAAGAAATATTATTGGAAAATCCTTTTGAAATGTTCCTATCACATTATTATTATTATTATTATTATTATTATTATTATTATTATTTATTTATATAGCACAATTGGTTCCATGGTGCTGTACATGAGAAGGGGTTACATACAAATTACCGATATCACTTACAGTAAACAAACTAACAATGACAGACTGATACAGAGGGGAGAGAGGACCCTGCCCTTTCGGGCTTACATGCTACAGGATGGTGGGGAAGGAGACAGTAGGTTGGTGGGTTGCAGCAGTTCCGGTGTTGGTTGAGGTGATATCACCGGTAGTGGTGAGAGAGAAGGATTTAGCGGGGTCATTGCAGGCTGTAGGCTTTCTTGAAGAGGTGGGTTTTCAGGTTCCGCCTGAAGTTTCCAAATATGGTTGATAGTCGGACTTGTTGGGGCAAAGAATTCCAGAGAATAGTCTGGAGTATTCTGGAGAAGTCTTGGAGGCGGTTGGGTGAGGAGCGAATAAGTGTGGAGGAGAGAAGGAGGTCTTGGGAGGACCGGAGATTACGTGAGGGAAGGTATCGGGAGATTAGTTCAGAGACATATGGGGAAGACAGGTTATAGATGGCCTTGTAGGTCAGAATTAGTAATTTGAACTGGATACGCTGAGGGAATGGGAGCCAGTGAAGAGATTTGCAGAGGGGAGAAGCGGAGGAGTAGCGAGGAGAGAGATGAATTAGTCGGGCAGCAGAGTTAAGGATGGACTGGAGAGGTGCGAGGGTGTTAGCAGGGAGACCACAGAAAAGGATGTTGCAGTAGTCGAGTAGTTTTTTTTCAGAAAAACGTAAGAAGTGACAGTAAGTAAATTTTAATAATATTTAATATTTCTTAAATATATATCATTAGTAAATCAGATGTTGTTCCTCATGCACTAAATGGTAATGTGGAGCCTTGTGCTGCGATCTGGCAGAGTCTATGGGGAACTTATCACTTTTCCTCCTTTGCTGTTTTGTAAAGTCCCTAGTCCAAAGAATATATTATTAATATATTATAAATTAATTCTCCTATTCTCAAAAACTCACCAGAGATGAAGTTGAAACATTATTAATTTTTAAATATAGCCCAGATAAAAAGAGGTGTTTATAGCTGCTTCTAAAAAGTTCATTTACTAGAGAGGGACATAGCTGCTTCTAAAGGGTTAATCTACTAGAGAAGTACATAGCTACCTGTAAAGGGTTAATAATAGTCTCTCACTATCTATAAACAGCTTTTAGCAGCTACAATACAAAGAAGACTGACAGGATTTACCGTATATACTCGAATATAAGCCGAGATTTTCAGCCCGTTTTTTTGGGCTGAAAGTCCCCCTCTCGGCTTATATTCGAGTCATATACACCGGGGGGTCGGAGGGGGAGGAGGAGCGGGGGTGTCAGGTCATACTTACCCGTCCTGACGCTGTCTCTTGAGCCCCCAGCTTCTCCGCGCTCTCTCTTCCTGCAATCAGCGGTCACGTGGTGCCGCTCATTAAAACTCATGAATATGCGCATATTCATGAGTTTTAATGAGCGGTATCACAAGACCGCTGAATGCAGGAAGAGAGAGCGCGGAGAAGCTGGGGACTCAAGCGACAGCGTCAGGACGGGTAAGTATAGCGATACTCACCTCCTGCGTCCATGGCTGCTTGCTGCTGTCTGTCATCGGTCAGTGACTTCAGACAGCAGAGGGCGCGGTGACGTGATTAGTGCGCGCCGCGCCCCCTGCAGTCTGAACGTCACTGACCGATGACGTGGCAGATAGCGGTGAGCAGCCATGGACGCAGGACAGGTGAGTATCTGACACCCAGCGATGGAGAGGTGAGTATGTTATTTTTTTTATTTTTACATGCAGCAGCACATGGGGGAATAATCTAAGGAGCTTCTTATGGGGGCAGTATATGGGGGAACAATCTATGGAGCTTCTTATGGGGGCAGCATATGGGGGAACAATATGGAGCTTCTTATGGGGGCAGCATATGGGGGAATAATCTATGGAGCTTCTTATGGGGGCAGAATATGGGGGAACAATATGGAGCTTCTTATGGGGGCAGCATATGGGGGAATAATCTATGGAGCTTCTTATGGGGGCAATATATGGGGGAACAATCTATGGAGCTTCTTATGGGGGCAGCATATGGGGGAATAATCTATGGAGCTTCTTATGGGGGCAGTATATGGGGGAACAATCTATGGAGCTTCTTATGGGGGCAGCATATGGGGGAATAATCTATGGAGCTTCTTCTGGGGACACCATATGGGGGAATACTCTCTGGAGCATTTCCCACCCTAGGCTTATACTCGAGTCAATAAGTTTTCCCAGTTTTTTGTGGCAAAATTAAGGGGGTCGGCTTATACTCGGGTCGGCTTATACTCGAGTATATACGGTACTTCTATTGCTAATTCTTGTAGCCTCTTCTTTTTCCTACTGAAGCTTCATAATATAAAGGACTCGAACATACATTGGTTCTGTATATCTTCATTCACCATGACGAGAGGAGCACAAATCTTCTCTGTGTTTACAAGCTGCCCACAATCTTCCCAACCATAGTGGTATTTCCCAGGTCGGAAACAAGAGATCTCATATAGATGCCAAAATAATAAGACAATGGAGAGCCTGCCTTCATCCTCATTCATTTAATGGGCCGGAGCTTTTATTTCTAAGAGAGAACATATTTTATTTTTCTTGATCCTTATTTTAGAAATGTTTTAGATTTTCTCCTTTAACTTTGTGACGTTTCTTAAAAGGTAATAGGTTCTCTTTAACCCTTTCCTGACTGGGCGATTTCCCATTTTTGCGCTTTCTATTTTTCTTCCCATACTGTCAAGAGCCATAACTTATTTCTTTATCATTTGTCATAGTGTTATATATCAGGTGTTGCTAAGAACCACAAGTAACATGATCAGTGCTACCTTTTTTCATTTTGAGAATGATATAAAGCACCTTAATTCATAATTGTTACAAATAATTATACTTGTTTACTTACATATAGATAAAACATTATTAACATCGACTGGAGAAAGTACCATGGAAAAGAAGTTACTTGGACTTACCACCTTTGGCTTATCAATGAATACCAGGTAATAGAGATTATTGATTTCTGATTTTTAAGTAAGTTTTTGTAATCTAGATTAGCAGAAAAGCTTGGCCAGAGACCGGACATAGATAATTGATTATCATCTACCAATTCTTTTTTTAACAGGCAGAGTGTGATGTCTGCAATGTACAGTTCTTATTTACCACTGAGGTGTAGTTGAAGAACAAGTTCAAGTGCAAAAAGTGAAAATTTTCCTTTTTCCAAACCATTTGTGGGTGTGTGCAATGCCGATTGGAAGGAATGGTTGTTTGTTGGAACAGCTATTTTATGTATAGCCGGATTTGTTGGGATTGTCTACCATCCTCCTGCTTGCCGGTGGTTGTGTGCTTCTGTAGATTGATAGTTTGGGTTGGCGGCATGGTCGCTCTGCTGGCCCTGATGATGCAAGCATGGGAGGCTTTCCTCTGCAGCATCAAAGGAGCGCAGGGGCGTTACAAGCATATGGGAAAGAGCCTGTAACCTGTTCAGGACCCCGGGCAATCTTTCTTTCTTAAGCTTTTATTTTTTCCTCCTTTTCTTCTAAAAGCCATAACATTTTTATTTTTCTGTCGACATAGCCTTGTTTTTTTGCAGAGCTTGTACTTTTGAATGACACTATGACACCATTTATTTTACTTCATCTTGTGCTAAATAACGGCGGGAAAAATTCCAGATGCGGTGAAATGGTGAAAAATATGCAATTCTGACATTTTTTACGTTTTGTTTTTATGATTGTGCTGTAAAAATGGATACCTGATTCTCCAGATCAGTACAATTATGGAAATACCAAACTTATTTTTTTTTTATGTAAGTATTAAAAAAAAAAAGTTCAGAAGTTTAAAAAAAAAACAAAAAAATCATTTTTGTTTGTGTTATCATTTTGAGAGATCTGTTTTTACTTTTCCAAAATGGAGCAGTCTGAAAGCTTGTTTAAAGGGAACCTGTCACCCCCCCAGGCGTTTTTAAGTAAAAGAGCCACCTTGTGCAGCACTAATGCTGCATTCTGTCAAGGTGGCTCTGTTGCTTAGCTTCCGTTCCACCGCAGAAATAATATTGCGCATGTCTTGGGCATGAGAGCCGCAGAGAACTACTGCGCATGCCCAAGATTCCCAGCCCCGCAGTGTGAATAAATCATAATTGACTGCGGGGCAGGATCTCTGACCGCGCGATATGAAGGCCAGGATGTGATCTGAGATCACGGGCACATCGGGCAGTGCTAACTGCGCATGCCCACGAAACTATAGTACAGCGCAGGCGCCAGCATTTCAAAAGAACACTGAGGAGGCAGCGCCAAATACTGAAGAAAGAAATGACTGATGGATGCGAGGCGTCTGTGTCCAGGGGGGAAAAACCTGCCCCCCCTGTCAAATTTCAGGTATTTTTGAACAATTTTAAAAACGATTATTTCTACGGTGGAAGGGACGCTAAGTAAAAGAGCCACCTTGACAGAATGCAGCATTAGTGCTGCACAAGGTGGCTCTTGTACTTAAAAACGCCTGGGGGGGTGACACCAAAAAAAAAATCCAAGTGTGGTGAAATTAATTCCGCAGTTGTTTTTTTTTTATCATGTTCACTAAATGCATAAAATAACCTTCAATTATGTTTCTCCAGGTCATTAAATGTTCACAGACACAAAACATGTCTAGGTTCTTTTTTAGTTAAGTGGTGAAAAAAGAATCCAAAATTTGTTGAATAAAATAAAATGGCGCCATTTTCCGAGACCTGTAGCGTATCCAGTTTTTGATTTTTTTTTTATATTTTTTTATTGTTTTATTTTGAATGTTGCAAAGGGAGTGTGATTTGAACTTTTATAACTTTTATATATTTTTTATTTTTTTAATATTTTTCAAAACTTTTTTAAAACTTTTTGCATGCTTCAATAGTGTCCATGAAGACTAGAAGCTGTAGTTCTTTGATCGCCTCTGCTACACACAGGCGATGATCAGATCGCCTGTGTAGCAGAAATGCTCACTTGCTATGAGCACCATACATGCTGCGGCGCTCATAGCAATCTAGCAATGATAACTACAGAGGTCTGCTGCAAGAACCCAATACCAATGAGTATGGTGGAAGATGATACTGACAGAGTGCCAAAGTAGAAATAATATATACAGCAACACGTGAAAATAGATAAAAACACCTTTATTAATATATAAATGGGTGTACATTTACATAAAATAAAATAAAAAACAAATAATAAAAAGGCATCCCAAATAAATGCGTAATATTGGATTATAATAACCTACAACATAGGGTAAAATATATACCCATAAAGCACAGGCTCAAAGAGGAAAATGAAAATTAAAATAAATATTGATGGAACCTTAATAAAGCCCCCAAAAGGAATTGTGTATGCAGTGCACCATATAATAATGAATATCCAAAATTGTGTAAACACAGTACACAAAAAATAAATAATAAAGAATAATAATAACAATAACAGCTGTGCAGACAATGGTGCAATAAAAAAATAATTTAAAAGAATGAGAGCAGTGAACAAACAAAAGACACTTCAAGAGTGTCACACAATGTGAAAGGGAAAAAGTGATGGGAGCAGGAGCTAAAATAATACCTAATGAGCCGGAGGATAATGCCTGGGGATGCCTGAGAACGCGCCCCGACGCGCGTTTCGGAATAAAACTTCCTTCGTCCCCCCTATGTTGTAGGTTATTATAATCCAATATTACGCATTTATTTGGGATGCCTTTTTATTATTTGTTTTTTATTTTATTTTATGTAAGTGTACACCCATTTATATATTAATAAAGGTGTTTTTATCTATTTTCACGTGTTGCTGTATATATTATTTCTACTTTGGCACTCTGTCAGTATCATCTTCCACCATACTCATTGGTATTGGGTTCTTTCACCGGATGGTCTGCCATCCACATTTCTAGAGGGGTTGTGGATTTTATTTTATTATTTCTAATTAGTACATTACCCTCATTGTTCTAAGAGGTCTGCTGCAGACTACTGGTTGTCATGCCAACCCGTAGGGGACCCGCGACCTTCCTGTTAGCGCGAGTTAAATGCCGCTGTCAGAAATTGACAGCGCCATTTAACTAGTTAACAGCCGCAGGTGGATCGCAACTTCACCCGTGGCTGTTGTGGGAACATGTCAGTTGTATAGATCAGCTGTCATGTGCCCGGTGGATTCTGACATGTGGTATTATTACAGCACATATCGGAAAGGGGTTAATAGGGTAAAAGTGGGAGATTCAAATTTTTTAGCTGGTGACTTTATTTTTTAGCCCCTTTAAGTGACTTGAAGTTATGATCATCTGATTGCTTATGCTATATACTACAATATCACAGTATTTAAGTAGATGGTGAAAATCACCGTCTCCTTTGTCCTTCAAAGAAGGACTATGTTGGCAGTAACAGGCTCCTGACTGCCATGGTAACACACCGGTGCCTCACAATCACATCATGGGGCTCCGATGGAAGCCTGTGTACTCTCTGGCTGTGACGTCGATCAAATGCCACTGTCTGAGACTTTGAGAATAAAGAGGTTATGGTGGCACTGAAAGACAGAGTAGTTTTGGTGGTGTGGGGTTGGGGAACACACAGCAGGGAGGAGCACCAATTGGATGCCCGTTCAGGGATAGAACGTGATAATTAAAGAATGGGGTGCTGGTGCATTGCCAAGGAGGATAGTGGAGACAAGGCAGGTAAATGTAGACGACTTTATTTGAAGTGTTCTGGATCACAAGCCGGTTTTCGTCTCCAGACCAGAGCTTTCATCAGGAGTTACCCACCAAAGGGCTAAATGCTGTGCTATGTGCCTAGGAGACTGGCCACCACTGATAGACTGCAGACATAGCCTGTAACCTAGGGAATTAGCAATTAAGTATATAGTTGAAAATAGGATGACACTACTTGGTAATCCTATTCTAACCCATTATCTGGCAATTTTTTTCAATTATTTATCTCCCTTATGGGACATGTTCTCATTAGGGTCCTTGGTCTTCATTATGTTATATAAGCACGCCTATGTTAGGATTTTTTGGTATGTAATATTTTCATATTTTTTTGCAGTGATTTTACTGTCTTGTCGTGGACATTCTCACTAATTATTTTACTATTATAACTCTTGTGGTTTGATTCTATATACTTTATTTTACCAGTTTTGTTTACTTCTGTATGGCATGTATATATTATGTTTACATTCATCATTATTGTCTTTGGATACCTTGATTATTATCATTGTTATTGGACTGGCAAATGAGGTTAGGTGTTAGCCTTATTATAGTCTCTCACCTCTGTATTTATGGATGGCCGATTGGCTTTTCAAACTTCTGTGTTTTGTGTCACCAGCTTGGTGTCATTTGTGTTAATTAAGAATGACGTTTATATGGTGATCGCATAGCACTTGCATATTTCTTTTTTCTCACCCTGCCAATCACATAGCATAGCAGAACCTGCAGTAGTAGCTGCACAATTTAGGGCTGGTATTCCCACTTCAGAAATTCCTCAACAAATACATCCCGTGTGAACATGGCCTAATTAGATATTTCTTTACTCCCCACTGCTAAGCAGATAATACTTTGTTGTAATTTATTGCAACATCTGTAGAAAGAACAATAAAACAATTAGTTTGTTTCACATTATTTAGGTCTCTTATAAATGTTGATGAATTGTCAAGTATTTCAAGTGATCAGAAAGCTTCTCTATTGCAATGTACTCCCGGAAACAGTGAGACTTCAGCGAGACACAGCACTCCGGTCAGCCCAGGTATGGACGGGTTTATATTATATTTGATGTAGTATTTGGGTTCTGATGCTCAGATAATATTGCATTTCTAGTCATTTTTATAGCTAGAAATCTGTTTAGAAATTTCACAATGTCAAATACCTTGTAGCATCAGGAAGCAATGATGAATAGTTTTTGGTCCAAGCAAGTTGTAAAGTAACTCTTTTTGCTTGCAGATGAGCACATTAATCGGAGATGAGACTCGCCCATTTCAGTAAATGATTTTTACGAATCCATTTGTATTATAAACCTAGAAAACTGTATTTGATCATGTACAGGGTGGGCCATTTATATGGATACACCTAAATAAAATGGGAATGGTAGGTGATATCAACTTCCTGTTTGTGGCACATTAGTATATGGGAGGGGGAAAACTTTTCAAGATGGTTGGTGACCATGGCGGCCATTTTGAAGTCGGCCATTTTGGATCCAACTTTATTTTTTTCAATGGTTAGAGGGTCATGTGACATCAGACTTATTGTGAATTTCACAAGAAAAACAATGGTTTGCTTGGATTCAACGTAACTTTATTCTTTCATGAGTTATTTACAAGTTTCTCTTTGTTTACAGCCATTGACATGTCGCAGAGGTTAACACGTGAGGAGCGGATAGAAAGTGTGTTGATGTCTGGTGAAGGCAGTACCTGGGTCATTGCAGCAGATTTCAATGCAAGACACCCTATGCAAGAAAAGTGTCACCATTCCCATTTTATTTAGGAGTAAAAAAGTTTGCCTCATCACTGAACATAATGAACATAATGTTCTGTGTAAACTGAGGGTCCTGTTCCAATTTTTTTGCCCATTCTGCAAATTCTGCGCGCCGATCTGGGTCACCAACCATTCCCATTTTATTTAGGTGTATCCATATAAATGGCCCACCCTGTATATTTTTTAATGTAGGAGTATGAAAATGGATCATACACAAATGTCACACGGATAAAATCAAATAAAATTACATAAAAATCACCCCAGTTTTCAGGATGACTTATATGCTCGTTTGTATCTGACTTAAAACTGAACTTAAGCCTTTTTCTGAACTTAAGTCATATTTGCATAGGATATTGGAGATGGTAATACACCTTAAGCGTCACTTGCTTGATGGACTCCTGTCTCTCATTCTCAGCCGATAAACAAACATCGGAGCAGTGACAAACAGGCATCGCTGGATTGAGGGAGGGTAAGTAAAAGCGCAGTTTGTTACTTTATAGGCTTGGAAGTAGAGGTGAGCTGATCGATTTTCAGGACTCCTGTCCAGGTCAGTGATACCTGGCAGCTATATGGAAGGCCCACAGATCTCTTATCTTCCGGTGTTCCCAGCTCTGGTTTTGTGTAGCCGGAGCTCGCGTGACATCATCTGTATGTCATGTTTCACAGATGACATTGCACCAATCCCAACAAATCAAATGATGCTCTGGGGAAAGTGCTGGATTGGTGTTATGTATCACTGAGGTTATTAGCTTCAGTGATATGAACCTAGATAAATGCTCCAGTGCAGTAAGTGCTGAGAGAGGTTAAGCGGCCATGTTAAGGGCTAGGTTTAGTGAAAAATTGTAGAGTGAGTGGGAGGCTGTTCACCATATCTCCACCCCAGGGTGTGGTTTAGGAGGTAAATAGTCAGCCTTCTGAATCAGTAGTGTTCTGTGTATCTGGAGGTGAGAGCTCCAGAACTGTGTTTATACTAAAGGAGAACTCTGTTGTTGTTCCTGAGCTGGCGGATACCCGTAACCACATGGATTGTGCTATAGGTTATCTTTATGCCAGATAGGCCATGTTTATTTTCGTGAACTTTGATGGTTTATGCCGTACTTTTCAATAAACCAGAAGAAGATTTAAACGAGAAACATTCCTATGGCTACCTCTGTGAGCAGCCGAGTGAGCGAGTCGACCGCAGGACTCCAGAAGGTAAGAGATTTGCGAGCCTATCATCTAGGTGCCATGTAGCACTGATTTGGTCCCCGAACTCCAGACCAGAGTCCCGAGAATCGACCTGCTCATCTTCACTCGAACTAGAAAAGGGCAAAAAATGGAAACAGGCCAACTTTTTAATGATCATTTAAAATATGATACACAGTTCGGTAAAGCAGCTCTCGTAACACACAGTATATGCATCAACTGCAACTTGCTGACTGTTTCCAGGTCACAACAGGAGATCTTATGAGATAAGCTATGTGGACTAGAATGATAATGCGAAATGTGTTTATGTGACTAATTATATGGCCACTTTAGTTTTTATTAAATAGTTAAATTTGTTCACTTTACAGGAAAACTGATGCCTGGTGCTACGTCTAAAAGAAGTTTCTTTCTAGAAAAGCAGATAAAAAGCCCTAAAACTGCTGAGAAAAGTTTTGCATCTCCATCATCAAACAGAAATGTTTCAAGTAAAACCTCAGAATGCTTTGTGTCTGCTATGGTAATGGGAAGTTTCCTAACTTTTCTTCACTAAAAAAAGTGTTGTTTGAGGAATATGATGCACAGTTGACTTGCTATTCATACCGCTAGGCTGTGCATCAGGCTTTGGAAGGGTGAATTCTCACACAGCCGATCTGCTGAAGGAACTACTACAATATTCCTTTACCTAAGGCCCTGTGCACACTGCGTTTCTGCAGTGCTTTCAGAGTTTTCGCCTGAATCCTTCTAAAAACGGGGTTTAAATGAACCCTGCGGGTCCGTAGGCTACAATCATACGGACAGAGTTGAAATAAGCTGTATGTTTTTTTTCTGAAAGTTCCTATTCAGATGGGCACAAAAATGTAGTGTACCATGTTTTTGTGCCCATCTGAACTAATGGACACTTAAAGAAAAAAAACACAAGCTGAGTTAATTTGAGCTAATTTCTCAGCCTATGGCCCCGTAGGGGGTATGTATGAATCCTGTTTTTAGGGGGACTCAGGCAGAACCCCTGTGAAATGCAGTGTGAACAGGGCCTTAATGTGGCTTGCAGAAATTCATGTTCTTGAGGTCAAATTTCTGCAGCGCATCTGCCTTGTGTTAACATCCTCTTGACATCAAATTAGACAAGAACACTAGCGCCCTCAATGACAGGGAATGAACACACTTACAAGATAAGCACAATTATAGGATGTAGAGCAGCTGACAAACTTGGGATTCTGTGTGTAAAATCCCCAAACTCAGAGAAACAAAGTACAATATGAATAGTTTGTCGCACTAATCCTTGTAATCATACATCTGCCTGCCTATAAATACCCAATAAATACCAAATCAACACACAAAATACCCCTAATAATGCCAAGACTCATTAATCCAGTAAGATAAACTACAATGTGTATTAGAATGATTCATGGACCTTGCAATACCAGAGATCAAAATGATAAACTGCCTGTAGTATTGCTTTGTCTGAAAAATACAAATCAGGCACAGTAGGTCTTCACCATTGCATGCTTATAAATAAAACACGTGCAATACTGCCCAGTTACCAGAGATACGTGACAGGCACTCAACATACCAGCCTTTAAGTACAAAAAAATTTATACCACTTGTGCCCTAAAAAAGGCAGATCTGGATAACCAAAATATAATAGGGTACAGCCACAATGGCTGAAAATCTAACCTGCTGTAGCTGCAAAACCCTGGCTGCTTCTGCAGGCTGCAGAGTGATGGTGTGTCACGCTCGCGCCTTGGCTGATTGGCGCGAGCCGGGGGGTTGTGGCCCCACTGTGCCACAAACCAGACTACCCTGGAAGGGGCGTGACTACGACAGCTACCTCGGTCTTCGCTGAAGACTCTGATGGTGAGGTCAGGCTTGTGCGGCAGATAGCTGTCGGGTACCACTCCAGGGTGGTGTCTGGCTGTGGCTGCTGATCCCACTCGGGGACAAGTCACTCAGACAGGTGCTATAGACAGGCAAGCACGGCCGGCACGGGTTGGAGACACAGGGCAAGCAGGCACGGCTTGGAGACACAGGGCAAGCAGGCACGGCTTGGAGACACAGGGCAAGCAGGCACGGCTTGGAGACACAGGGCAAGCAGGCACTGCTTGGAGACACAGGGCAAGTAGGCATGGCTTGGGACACAAGGCAAGTAGGCATGGCTTGGGACACAGGGCAGACAGGTGTGTACGAAGGAACAGGTAGGGGCCTGTTCACACAGCAGGAGCGGGTACTGGCCGGCAGTAATGGGATATGACGGGACAGGTTTGGACCTCTTCAGACGGGAGGAGCAGGCATGGATACAGGCCAGAGTGCGGAGTAGGCGGAGCCGCAGGAGTGCGGAGTAGGCGGAGCCGCAGGAGTGCGGAGTAGACAGAAGCACAAGGTCTGTGGAGAGAAGCTGCAGCAAGTGGTTATGCAGCAGCAGGAGCAGAGCTGCACGGGTGCAGAGCAGAGACAGAGCTAGCAAAGATGCAGAGCACAGACAGAGCCTGCAAAAGGTGCAGAGCACAGACAGGGAGGACACAAGGAAAGACACAGCAGGAAAGGAAGCCACTGACAAGGAGACAGCGAGACAGTACAAGACAAGGTACAGGGAACAGGAAATACAGCCTCCTGGAGGGCAGTAGGACAAGTAATCACAAAGCTAGGACAGAGACACAGAGGCCAGGATATGCAGCCTCCTGGAGGGCAGATAAAGAATACTAAGCAAGGCTAGGAGTATTCCTCCTGAGAAGGAGATACACAGAACAGGGCCTGGCTTCCTCAGCAGCAAGGCTCTAACTGAGTTGAGACATTGCACAGGCAATGTTCCAGTGGGTGTGGTGGACCTAAATAGTCAAGGGCTGTAGGTAATTGGTCAGGGACAGATTACACAGGTGCACCCTGACTGCATAAGAACCAGAGAGTTCTGGCACCACCCCCCTATACACACATAGCCAGGAAGCATGCAGGAGAGCAGAGGAACAGAGCACAGAGCAAAGGACTGGCAGCAAACAGAATTCACAGCATGACCCGGAGCAGTGAGTAAGTTGGTGTGCGGGGGATGGGAGGCCATGCAGTGATGCCAGCAGAATTGTTACATGGTGATGGAAGGGGTTACACGGCTCTGCTGTAGCTGTGCTGCGGTGATCTGGCTGTTTGTGCAGGCTGCAAGGTAGTGGTGCTGGAAGGGATTACATGACTCTTTTGGCCTCCTGCACACTCCGTAGCGAAGTGATGTCACACGCCGGCCAGCTTTGTCAGACATCTTTTTCTGCCGCGTAAGCAGGGACGCCACCACCTGGGGCGCCCCTGGCTCTGCGCGGACTCATTGCATTCCCCAGAGCCGTGTTATCCCATTGTGGCTGTACCCTATTATTTTTTGGTTGATTTGTATTTTTCAGACAAAGCAATATTACAGACAGTTTATCGTTTTGATCTCTGGTATTGCATGGCCCATGAATCATTCTAATACACATTGTAGTTTATCTTACTGGATTAATGAGTCTTGGCATTATTACAGGTATTTTGTTTGTTTATTGGGAATTTATTGGTAGGCAGATGTATGATTACAAGGATTAGCGCAACAAACTATTCATAATGTAACATCCTCTTGATGTTTCCCACTGTGTCATGATTCCTAGTTTTGAGAGAATTTTGACCTTTCTATCGCTAAAGGGTTTGTCAGATTACAAAACTATTACCTAGTACCAATTATAGTATTTTGACCCAACAATGGAGGGATCTCTCACATGGAACCTATACAAGGGGCTGCTGATAAGTCTTTGGCTTTACCAAAGTCTTTGGCTTTACCAAGTTCAGAAAAGAGCGACCAGAATGGTGACAGGTCTGCAAACCGTGTCTTATGAGGAAAGGTTGCAGGATTTGGGAATGTTTAGTTTGCAAAAGAGAAGACTGAGAGGAGACTTAATAGCTGTCTACAAATATCTCAAGGGCTGTCACATTTTAGAAGGATCAACTTTATTCTCATTTGCACAAGGAAAGTCTAGAAGCAATGGGATGAAACTGAATGGGAGGAGACACAGATTAGATATTAGAAAAAACTTTTTGACAGTTAGAGTGATCAATGAGTGGAACAGGCTGCCACGAGAAGTGGTGAGTTCTCCTTCAATGGAAGTCTTCAAACAGAGGCTGGACAGACATCTGACTGGGATGATTTAGCAAATCCTGCTTTGAGCAGGGGGTTGGACCAGATGGCCCAGGAGGTCCCTTCCAACTTTACGATTCTATGATTCTATAATACCCAGAAAGAAATGAGATTGGATGATGAAACTTTACATTTATTCCACATACTCTCCACTAATGTCAACACACTTCTTACATCAGTATTCCAAGTTCTGTAAGCCTTGAAAAAAGAAGGATTTCGGTTGTGCCTCAAACCAGGCATCCGTGACAGCCATGTCATCAGAAATGGTGTGAAATTTGGTACCCTTGAGGTGTTTCTTCAGGTTTGGAAACAGATGATAGTCGGAGGGAGCTAGATCTGGTGAATGAGGTGGGTAGTTAACCAGCTGGTCAACGCCTACATCAGCTGACTCAGCAGCACTGCAATTACACCAGATTACCAGCGGGGGAAAAACTGACATTAACCCCCGCTGGCCTGAAAGGAAAAAAGTTTTAACTTATTGGAACCAGAGCTGACACAAATCCAAAAATGGATCGTGACAGCTGGGTTCAGCTTATTGTTTGGGGAACCTTCTAAGAAAAAAGAATTGTCAAGTAGGCAACCTGTTTAACTTCACCAGCCAAACCAAATTTCAAGTGGCTGTTATTTCTCTGTGCCATGTGAGTACTTCACATTTATTGCACTATTAGTGGACAGTCCTCATTGCACTACACTATCACTGAAACATAATATTATGCAAAGATTGTGACAAAATTATCACACCCATAACATTTAGATTTGGCTGGTATTGGCTAGATAATTGCTAGGCCAGGATATAAGCAGGGTATGTTTCCGAAGCTCATGTTGTATATGTCAGTAACTTGTCCTTTGTGATATGTTGTGTAGTGTCATTCAACTGACGTCATCAGCTTATGTCAGGAAGAAATATCCACTACGAAAGATGAGAACGCAAATATCACTTCTGCCAAGAACCAGGAGTCAGGTGTAGTAGAGATGTTCCTATGGTTATCATGTCAGAATTCCTTCAGTGCTTTTGCATTAGTAGGTCCTCACAGATGAGGTTATGTGCTTAAGGTAAAAAACCTTTCAGAAGAAATTCTAAAATAAAAAGTTATATTAAAGCACTAAATTGGAGATAATTGACAGAACCTAGTGAGAAAAAAACAATACCTATGCATGTGATTTGGACCTGGAAACTCAAAACACCCCGAGCATGTGAATGTATATGGGCCGATTCATGAAGGTATTTATATCTTTGTATTGGGCTATAGAAATATACGGCACCCCGTCAAGAACAATATGGTGCTTGAGTAGGGGTCCAGTCCATAAATATAATGAGAAAAATGCGGCACTCAGTTTTTGCAGAGCGTGAACAAAAGTTTTTAATGGCAATCTAAAACAATATTAGCATTTTGGTCCTAACCCATAATTTGGCATAATTTAAAATGGTTGTCCCACTAAAGCTATTACGCGAAACTAAATAGGATATGTCAAATGAAGTCTATTATCAATATACATTCTTTAAAAATAGTGTGGATTTTTGCACTGCATATATATATATATTACATATACTGTATATTGCCTCCTGCTGTGTAGTTATCTAACAGGGAAGAGATCAATACTGTGCAGTAACGACAGGATAAATGGAGTTATGAGGTGCATATAACGAGCGAAGATAAGCATAAGGTGAAGAGAGATATAGATAGATTAGATATACAGATATGAAGCTGTGCTGCCAACACCAACAAAGGCTGATCAATGGGGTGTACCTGGTGTCGGACCTCCACTGATCTGGCATTGATGACATCCATAGGACAGGCCATCAATATAAAAATAGTGGAGCAACCCTTTAAAATAATGAGGTGCATTTTACCAAAGATTTTTACTCCTTTTTTCAGTTTCACAGATAATCTCTTTAATAAAAAGCCCAGCCCCTACATAGCACATCTAATAGTGTACATCTCATGCATGGGCTGTAAGCCTTCTCGTTAAAATGATCCCTTCATAGTGGAAAAATATAATGACTGTAATTATGTTTTAAGTGTAATTTTCCTGTCACCACATTCTTTTGTGTATTGCTTATATAATTGTTATTAATAAAATGGCTTTGCCTACTGCAAACCTTCATCTTATGCTGCTGATACAAGAGGAGATGAATTTAACACCTACGCATTATCTGTAATTCTGTCTATATCGAGCACCATCTCTTGAATTAGGTGCCTACCATGCTGAAAATAATCATACACTTCCACCAAGGTTTTCCCACATTACCTTGGCAATATTGGTTATCTTTTCGAGAGGATATGAATTAGAATTCTTATTGGCAGAACTCATTTGCCATGTCTATATTTCCAAAATACGGTACTATCATAAAAAATATAGTCCATCTATAGCCCAACCAATCAGACTTTTATGGCTTATCCCATAGATGTGCCATGAAAGCTGTTCTTTGAGAAATCTTTTAAAATCACCCTAGTTAACTCGCATGCACTAACTAGTAAGATATTTTGGTATATTGGCAAGAAACTTACTGTTCTCGGGTCTTCATGTAGCAGCTTGTCATTACATTGTTTGAGAAACATGCTTCAGAACGTCACATGGTTTATACCATTAGCCAGTTTTGGCCTGTTAAACTGACCACATCTTGAAATAATGGTTGCAGAGCTGTATAAAACCATTTTTTTATTTTCCAATTACTCCTCTTCGGTCTTGAGATATTTGCTTGTAAATTTATAGGTGCATACTTCTATCCCCTTCGTGAGCTTGACCAATTATGAGCAGGCAGCAACATAGAAGGTAAAAAAGAGCAAGCCCTCACAATAGCTTAAAGCAGGTTTCTCAGTAGGAGGACATGTAACGACAAACAGCCCTTTGCTCCTCATTGTAATCACACAGAGCTCTGTAGTGTTACCAAAGTGCATGGAGCAGAGAAGAGATGAGTGTGATTTCATCTCCCCACAATGACAGCTGTGAGATGAAAGCTGAAAAGTGTCACGCTCATTACTGTTCTGCTCCTGGCACTTTATAATCAGACACTGCTGTGAGATCTGTGAGGAGAGCAGACTGTCTGTCATTACATGTCTCACATAGGAGAATCTGCTTTCCTCACTGATCTCATTGCAGAGCTGTGTATGATTACAAAGTGTCAGGAGGAGGAGGAGAGCACACATGAGTGTGATTATAGACACCTTTCATCTTTGATCAATCAGTGTGAGGGGAGGGGCAGTACAGCAGGGCTGAGCTTTGTCTCATTACAAAAACTCCAAGCAGGTTTCCTCTCACAATGATGTCAGCTCTGCTGTACCTCTGTTACCCCCACACTCACTGCCTTAGTATGAAAGCTCATCTATACTTTACTCCTGGCACTTTATAGTGAAACACAACTCTGCAGTGAGATCAGTGAGGTGAACAGACTATCTGTCTTTACTTGTCACACAAGAGAAAACCATAACTAATCTATTGCTTGGACATGTTCTTCTTTCTTCTGCATGCTCCTGACTGCTTATGATTGGTCAACCTCATGCAGGGGAAGCAGTAAACAAACCCAGTGACAACTCTCTGTTAATACCCAGTTGCACTATAGCATAAACTATACTCTAAACTTTACAAGCTAATATCTCCGCAATGGAGAAAAGAAATTAAAAAAAAGAAATAAAAATTATGTTTTCCGGAGCTCTGCAGACACTATTTCATGATATGGCCAGTTAAACCGTGCTCAAACTGGTGAATGGTTCTGTTTAAGCAATACTGAACAATTTTGATTCATTGACGCAACTATTAGCCTAGTCATCCTACTCCAGCGTATATTAGGAGCTGAAAAATGACCAAGACGCTCCCAGCTGCATTTATAATGATAATCTATAATATTGATATATACCTTTATTGTAGGGTCTGATGAAAATGCTCTGCCTGCACCTCAGGGTTCACTGAACAAAACTGGTAAGCAATTTGTCATGAAGTTGCATTTTGTAAATTGGTTAGGAATACTAAATGTGTTTTTTTTATGCTTGTGTTCACCAGACCAAATGTTCACATTTATTAATTCTTAACACAGAGGTGTCACCTAAATCTGAAGCCCTATACACAGTGAGGGATTACAGCTTGTTTAGCAGTATGTTGGTGATATTTTCTGTTTTTTAAAGGGTCGTACGTTTGTTGATAAACAGTAGACTAAATCAACGTATGAGACCACCTGTCCCAGTGGATAGGAGGCTACTTTGAGATTATACAAACTAATAGTTTTAGTTCATATTTAGATATTTGCAATGCAAAAAGGGATTCGTAATTGTTATGTTTTTCCAATATTCTTAATGTTCTAATAATCTATGAAAATACTGATTCTATCGTAAATAACCTTAGATCTTGGTTAGTAATAGTCTTGAACCCTCATTAACCTTTGTGTTGTTGTGCCTCGGTTCTCAAATTATAGTACATGTAACCCAAGGCATTGCTCTATAACTGATCTTACTACTCAATGCTGGGAAAGAACGTGGTCGTCATTGTTAGACATTCTGGAGGCTACGTGGAGCTGCGTTTGGTCACATAGTCACCTATTGTTTTGGCAGATGATTCCATTTTCTCTCTTCTGTCCATCCCATTATTATTCCTTGTCTGTCATTTCTCTGTTCTTAGTATGATCTGTGCAAAAAGGGAATGCAAACTTGCAAAAAAGATCCGCTAACTTCCCACATGTGGTTATGCCCACCATGCGCAAAGTGAGCGGCTCATGTGCGGATGGTACCCATGGCCTGAAGGAGAGGAGACTGTCCTCCAGGCCCTGGGTACCATATCCCTGTAAAAAAAAGAATTAAAAATAAAAAATCGGGTTATATTCACCTTATATTCACCTTCCGGTTATATTCACCTTCCGGCGTCCCGCACAGCCTTCCCGGGCCTCAGCGATGCTCGCGTTCCCAGTAATGCCTTGCGAGTCCTTTGTTTACGTCACGGTCCTGCGATACTGTAGCGGTCCCTATTCCTCGCAAGACCGCTACAGTAACGCGAGACCTCATGTCATCAAAGGTCTCGCAAGGCATTACTGGGAACGGAAACATCGCTGAGGCCCGGGAAGGCTGCGCAGGACGTCGGAAGGTGAGAATATCACGATTTTTTATTTTTTTAGTATTTTTAACATTCTATCTTCTAATATTGAAGCCGCATAGGCAGCCTCTATAGTAAAAAGTTGGTCACACTTGTCAAACACTATGTTTGACAAGTGTGACCAACCTGTCAATCACATTCCAAGCGATGCTTCAAATTGCTTGGAAAGTGCTTGAATTCCGCACGCGAAAAACGCGGGAACAACGCGATAATAACCGCAAAAAAATCACGCAGAAAACTCGTGGGAAAAAACGCGCATTTTCTGGGAAGGAGTCCGGTTTCAGGTGTCAGGTTTTAAACGCTACGTGGGCACATAGCCTTAAATGTAGTAAATATTAGGGACTGCCCGCTGAGAAATGACAGTCGTCGACAAAAATACTATGTTTACAGGGATGTTTTCTGACATCAATGTACCAACAAACCTGCAGTCTTGTAGAAGGTTGTCTGCTGCTCATGCAATCCAAGAGAAAGTTAGGTCTCCTGTATGCACCTTTTTGTGATATGTACTTTTACCCTTGAATGCATCTTTGCCTGTGATCTGGACACTAACCCAACAATGCCTCCTCTGCCTGTCATGTGGACACAATCCCTATAACGCCACCTCTACCTGTGATATGGACGCTAACCCTACAATGCTTCCTCTGCCAGTGACGTGGACACATTCCCTACAATGCCAACTCTGCCTGTAATGTGGACAGTAACCCTACAATTCCACCTCTGCCTGTGATGTGGACATTAACCCTACAATGCCTCCTCTGCCTGTGATGTGGACACTAACCCTACAATGCCACCTCTGCCTGTGATGTGGACACTAACCCTACAATGACTCCTCTGCCTGTGATGTGGACACTAACCCTACAATGCCACCTCTGCCTGTGATGTGGACACTAACCCTACAATGCCTCCTCTGCCTGTGATGTGGAGACTAACCCTACAATGCCTCCTCTGCCTGTGAAGTGGACACTAACTCTACAATGCCTCCTCTGCCTGTGATGTGGAAACTAACCCTACAATTCCACCTCTGCCTGTGATGTGGACACTGACCCTACAATGCCTCCTCTGCCTGTGATGTGGAGACTAACCCTACAATGCCACATCTGCCTGTGATGTGGAAACTAACCCTATAATGCCTCCTCTGCCTGTGATATGGAGACTAATCCTACAATGCCACCTCTGCCTGTGATGTGGAGACTAACCCTACAATGCCTCCTCTGCCTGTGATGTGGAGACTAACCCTACATTGCCTCCTCTGCCTGTGATGTGGACACTAACCCTACAATGCCTCCTCTGCCTGTGATGTGGAGACTAACCCTACAATGCGACCTCTGCCTGTGATGTGGAGACTAACCCTACAATGCCTCCTCTGCCTGTGATGTGGAGACTAACCCTACATTGCCTCCTCTGCCTGTGATGTGTACACTAACCCTACAATGCCTCCTCTGCCTGTGATGTTGACACTAACCCTACAATGCCTCTTCTACCTGTGATGTGGAGACTAACCCGACAATGCCATCTCTGTCTGTGATGTGGACACTAACCCTACAATGCCTCCTCTGCCTGTGATGTGGAGACTAACCCTACAATGCCTCGTCTGCCTGTGATGTGAAGACTAACCCTACAATGCCTCCTCTACCTGTGATGTGGACACTAACCCTACAATGCCTCCTCTGCCTGTGATGTGGACACTAACCCTACTAACTATGCCTCCTCTGTCTGTGATGTGGACACATTCCCTACAATGCCACCTCTGCCTGTGATGTGGACACATTCCCTACAATGCCACCTCTGCCTGTGATGTGGACACATTCCCTACAATGCCACCTCTGCCTGTGATGTGGACACATTTTCTACAATGCCACCTCTGCCTGTGATGTGGAGACTAACCCTACAATGCCTCCTCTGCCTGTGATGTGGAGACTAACCCTACAATGCCTCCTCTGCCTGTGTTGTGGACACTAACCCTACAATGCCTCCTCTGCCTGTGATGTGGACACTAACCCTACAATGCCTCCTCTGCCTGTGATGTGGAGACTTACCCTACAATTCCACCTCTGTCTGTGATGTGGAGACTAACTCTACAATGCCTCCCCTGCCTGTGATGTGGACACTAACCCTACAATGCCTTCTCTGCCTGTGATGTGGAGACTAACCCTACAATGCCTCCTCTGCCTGTGATGTGGACACTAACCCTACAATGCCTCCTCTGCCTGTGATGTGGACACTAACCCTACAATGCCTTCTCTGCCTGTGATGTGGAGACTAACCCTACAATGCCTCCTCTGCCTATGATGTGGACACTAACCCTACATGGCCTTCTCTGCCTGTGATGTGGAGACTAACCCTACAATTCCACCTCTGTCTGTGATGTGGAGACTAACCCTACAGTGCCTCCTCTGCCTGTGATGTGGACACATTCCCTACAATGCCACCTCTGCCTGTGATGTGGACACATTTTCTACAATGCCACCTCTGCCTGTGATGTGGACACTAACCCTACAATGCCACCTCTGCCTGTGATGTGGACACTAACCCTACAATGCCACCTCTGCCTGTGATGTGGACAATAACCCTACAATGCCACCTCTGCCTGTGATGTGGACACTAACCCTACAATGCCACCTCTGCCTGTGATGTGGACACTAACCCTACAATGCCACCTCTGCCTGTGATGTGGACAATAACCCTACAATGCCACCTCTGCCTGTGATGTGGACACTAACCCTACAATGCCACCTCTGCCTGTGATGTGGACACTAACCCTACAATGCCACCTCTGCCTGTGATGTGGACACTAACCCTACAATGCCACCTCTGCCTGTCATGTGGACACAATCCCTATAACGCCACCTCTACCTGTGATATGGACGCCTCCTCTGCCTGTGATGTGGACACTAACCCTACAATGCCACCTCTGCCTGTGATGTGGACACTAACCCTACAATGACTCCTCTGCCTGTGATGTGGACACTAACCCTACAATGCCACCTCTGCCTGTGATGTGGACACTAACCCTACAATGCCTCCTCTGCCTGTGATGTGGAGACTAACCCTACAATGCCTCCTCTGCCTGTGATGTGGACACTAACTCTACAATGCCTCCTCTGCCTGTGATGTGGAAACTAACCCTACAATTCCACCTCTGCCTGTGATGTGGACACTAACCCTACAATGCCTCCTCTGCCTGTGATGTGGACACTAACCCTATAATGCCTCCTCTGCCTGTGATATGGAGACTAACCCTACAATGCCACCTCTGCCTGTGATGTGGAGACTAACCCTACAATGCATCGTCTGCCTGTGATGTGGAGACTAACCCTACATTGCCTCCTCTGCCTGTGATGTGGACACTAACCCTACAATGCCTCCTCTGCCTGTGATGTGGACACTAACCCTACAATGCCTCCTCTGCCTGTGATGTGGACACTAACCCTACAATGCCTTTTTGTCTGTGATGTGGAGACTTACCCTACAATTCCACCTCTGTCTGTGATGTGGAGACTAACCCTACAATGCCTCCTCTGCCTGTGATGTGGAGACTAACCCTACAATGCCTCCTCTGCCTGTGATGTGGAGACTAACCCTACAATGCCTCCTCTGCCTGTGTTGTGGACACTAACCCTACAATGCCTCCTCTGCCTGTGATGTGGACACTAACCCTACAATGCCTCCTCTGCCTGTGATGTGGAGACTTACCCTACAATTCCACCTCTGTGATGTGGAGACTAACTCTACAATGCCTCCCCTGCCTGTGATGTGGACACTAACCCTACAACGCCTCCTCTGCCTGTGATGTGGAGACTAACCCTACAATGCCTCCTCTGCCTGTAATGTGGACACTAACCCTACAATGCCTCCTCTGCCTGTGATGTGGACACTAACCCTGCAATGCCTTCTCTGCCTGTGATGTGGAGACTAACCCTACAGTGCCTCATCTGCCTGTGATGTGGACACTAACCCTACAATGCCTCCTCTGCCTATGATGTGGACACTAACCCTACATGGCCTTCTCTGCCTGTGATGTTGAGACTAACCCTACAATTCCACCTCTGTCTGTGATGTGGAGACTAACCCTACAGTGCCTCCTCTGCCTGTGATGTGGACACATTCCCTACAATGCCACCTCTGCCTGTGATGTGGACACATTTTCTACAATGCCACCTCTGCCTGTGATGTGGACACTAACCCTACAATGCCACCTCTGCCTGTGATGTGGACACTAACCCTACAATGCCACCTCTGCCTGTGATGTGGACAATAACCCTACAATGCCACCTCTGCCTGTGATGTGGACACTAACCCTACAATGCCACCTCTGCCTGTGATGTGGACACTAACCCTACAATGCCACCTCTGCCTGTGATGTGGACACTAACCCTACAATGCCACCTCTGCCTGTCATGTGGACACAATCCCTATAACGCCACCTCTACCTGTGATATGGACGCTAACCCTACAATGCTTCCTCTGCCAGTGACGTGGACACATTCCCTACAATGCCAACTCTGCCTGTAATGTGGACAGTAACCCTACAATTCCATCTCTGCCTGTGATGTGGACATTAACCCTACAATGCCTCCTCTGCCTGTGATGTGGACACTAACCCTACAATGCCACCTCTGCCTGTGATGTGGACACTAACCCTACAATGACTCCTCTGCCTGTGATGTGGACACTAACCCTACAATGCCACCTCTGCCTGTGATGTGGACACTAACCCTACAATGACTCCTCTGCCTGTGATGTGGACACTAACCCTACAATGCCACCTCTGCCTGTGATGTGGACACTAACCCTACAATGCCTCCTCTGCCTGTGATGTGGAGACTAACCCTACAATGCCTCCTCTGCCTGTGATGTGGACACTAACTCTACAATGCCTCCTCTGCCTGTGATGTGGAAACTAACCCTACAATTCCACCTCTGCCTGTGATGTGGACACTAACCCTACAATGCCTCCTCTGCCTGTGATGTGGACACTAACCCTGTAATGCCTCCTCTGCCTGTGATATGGAGACTAACCCTACAATGCCACCTCTGCCTGTGATGTGGAGACTAACCCTACAATGCCTCCTCTGCCTGTGATGTGGAGACTAACCCTACATTGCCTCCTCTGCCTGTGATGTGGACACTAACCCTACAATGCCTCCTCTGCCTGTGATGTGGAGACTAACCCTACAATGCCACCTCTGCCTGTGATGTGGAGACTAACCCTACAATGCCTCCTCTGCCTCTGATGTGGAGACTAACCCTACATTGCCTCCTCTGCCTGTGATGTGGACACTAACCCTACAATGCCTCCTCTGCCTGTGATGTTGACACTAACCCTACAATGCCTCTTCTGCCTCTGATGTGGAGACTAACCCTACAATGCCATCTCTGTCTGTGATGTGGACACTAACCCTACAATGCCTCCTCTGCCTGTGATGTGGAGACTAACCCTACAATGCCTCGTCTGCCTGTGATGTGAAGACTGGCCCTACAATGCCTCCTATGCCTGTGATGTGGACACTAACCCTACAATGCCTCCTCTGCCTGTGATGTGGACACTAACCCTACTAACTATGCCTCCTCTGTCTGTGATGTGGAAACTAACCCTACAATGCCACCTCTGCCTGTGATGTGGACAATAACCCTACAATGCCTCCTCTGCCTGTGATGTGGAGACTAACCCTACAATGCCTCCTCTGCCTGTGATGTGGATACTAACCCTACAATGCCTCCTCTGCCTGTGATGTGGACACTAACCCTACAATGCCTTCTCTGCCTGTGATGTGGAGACTAACCCTACAATTCCACCTCTGTCTGTGATGTGGAGACTAACCCTACAGTGCCTCCTCTGCCTGTGATGTGGACACATTCCCTACAATGCCACCTCTGCCTGTGATGTGGACACATTCCCTACAATTCCACCTCTGCCTGTGATGTGGACACATTCCCTACAATGCCACCTCTGCCTGTGATGTGGACACATTTTCTACATTGCCACCTCTGCCTGTGATGTGGAGACTAACCCTACAATGCCTCCTCTGCCTGTGATGTGGACACTAACCCTACAATGCCTCCTCTGCCTGTGATGTGGAGACTAACCCTACAATGCCTCCTCTGCCTATGTTGTGGACACTAACCCTACAATGCCTCCTCTGCCTGTGATGTGGACACTAACCCTACAATGCCTCCTCTGCCTGTGATGTGGAGACTTACCCTACAATTCCACCTCTGTCTGTGATGTGGAGACTAACCCTACAATGCCTCCCCTGCCTGTGATGTGGACACTAACCCTACAATGCCTCCTCTGCCTGTGATGTGGAGACTAACCCTACAATGCCTCCTCTGCCTGTGATGTGGACACTAACCCTACAATGCCTCCTCTGCCTGTGATGTGGACACTAACCCTACAATGCCTTCTCTGCCTGTGATGTGGAGACTAACCCTACAATTCCACCTCTGTCTGTGATGTGGAGACTAACCCTACAGTGCCTCCTCTGCCTGTGATGTGGACACATTCCCTACAATGCCACCTCTGCCTGTGATGTGGACACATTCCCTACAATGCCACCTCTGCCTGTGATGTGGACACATTTTCTACAATGCCACCTCTGCCTGTGATGTGGACGCTAACCCTACAATTCCACCTCTGCCTGTGATGTGGACACTAACCCTACAATGCCACCTCTGCCTGTGATGTGGACAATAACCCTACAATGCCACCTCTGCCTGTGATGTGGACACTAACCCTACAATGCCACCTCTGCCTGTGATGTGGACATTAACCCTACAATGCCACCTCTGCCTGTGATGTGCACACATTCCCTATAACACCATCTCTGCCTGTCATGTGCACACATACGCTACAATGCTACTTCAGCCTCTATGTGTAATCACATTGTTAGTACATAGTACATTGTAGAAAAAAAACAGGAAAAAAACAGAATACACAAGTGTAAGAAATAATGGGAAAAAATTAATTTTTATTTTCTTTTCTTTTTATTATCCTGTGTGTTACTGTCAGCTGTATCTTATCCTCTTCTGTGTGATACTGACTGCTGAGCTGTGTATCTAATCCGTCTCCTGTGTGATACAGTCTTCTGAGCCGTGTATCTAATCCTATCCTGTGTGATTCTGGGCTCCCCCTGCAGTCTGTGTCAGAGGGTGGTCTGTGTTGGCACGGTAATAAATTGTATTATTTCCAGCTTTACAGAAGGACGATAACACCATAGAAATGATAAGAATAATAGTCCTCAGTTACCACAACTGTCTACAATCTGAACTGTTGCTCATAGCAACCAATCACAGCTTCTTTTAAACAGCTCTGGTGAAATGAAATGATGCTTAGTGATTGGGTGGGGCTATGTGGAGTGGGCTTGGCTGATATACACACATACACACGCACACATACACTCTTTTTTATTATTTATATATATATGCTGATATTATCAGGCCATATGTTTGCAATTTTGCACATAGGCACTTTATTATTTACTTAATATACCTCATTTTGTTGCTGCTAGTTATATATCTTGCATATTCTTTGTCCCCCTGTGGTGTGTCCATTTTTCTTCCTGGTGTTCCCCCCCACCCTTACCTCACCTGTTTATGTAATCAACAAAACAAAAATGTATTTTTTCACAATATTTCTTGGACTTGTGTATTCGGCGTTTTTCCTCTGTTTTTTTCTGTTCATTTTACCGATAAGTCCAATATTCCTGTCCATCAGTAACACACATGGCATAATGATATGATATAATATTCAATTTACAACATTTATGGCCATTTATCTCATGTGAACTGTACCTTTAGGTTTTCTTTTAATCTAACAGTAGATAGTAGTATGTTGGATGTTAGCTCTCTCTGTGTAGTTTTATCTGGATATATTCTGAAAATACTTAGGTAAGGGATGGAGAATTAAGTAAAGAACTTTAGTTGAACCCCTTTTTTATAATGTTATCACATTTTTGTTAATGTTGACACTAATTATAGCTATTATATATATTTCAGCACCAGATTATTCTAAATAGCGTTTTGAAATGATACATAAATATACGCAGCCTAATATTTGCATTAAAACAGGGTAACAATCCATGACCTCTTGTTCCAGCTTCTCTTTCCATTTGAAGCTTCTGCGGTGCTATAGCATGCCTCATATATTAAAATTATAAAATAACACAAAGTAAAATGACCTGTAATCTTTCTAATTATATAGAAAGCCTCCAGCAGGAATATATTGTCTAACCTTCTGGTCCCCCATTTAATGTTACACAAAGCTCCTACACCGGGTACTATCATCCACCTACTACTGTATAATGGTGAAGCAGATGAGAGGTGACAATGCTAGATGTATGTAGAAAATACCTGTTTTTCTTGTATTGACGGAAGAAACTTTAAAGAGGTTGGCCACTACCTTTTTTTCATGGCCTATCATTAGGTCATCAATAACTGATTGGTGGGAGTGCTACACATGGTACCCCGCTGATCAGCTATTACTGGGGGTGGCCAGAAGTTCTCTGATGCTGCTGGAACACAGCAGCTATACCGACCATGGCCGGGTACTGCAGATTCACTCCGTATTCAAGTAGATAGGCGCCGGTAACAGATGATCGGTAGAAGTGCCAGCGCCGTACCCCCACTGATCAGATATTGATGGCCTATTCTATGTGTAGGCCATCAGTACAAAAGTAGTGGCCATTCCATTTAAGCATATGTTCCCCAGTAGCATCTTAGCCATATCCAATTCACAGTTACGATATCGTTGCAAATAAGGTGCAATGCAAAGAATGAAATATTCAATGATTTTTGGGTGAAACGTTCACATACTGGGGATTTCAGATCTGCAGCACTGGTATATTTTCACTGTGAAATTTTTTTTTGCAGCATGTGCATGAGATTTTTTACAATCTACTGATACTGTAAAATGCAAGTGAATACACAGGGAAAAATCTGCATTTTGACTACTTGGGAATACAGTTTTTAGTAAAATACCAACTTATAGCATTTTGCTTTTCCTTTAAAAAAAAAAAATAAATATATTTATTATTGCAATGTTAATGTTTTCTATCTTTTATTTTAACAGATCGCCAGAGTCGGAGCATGGAAATCACATGTCTGATTAATGACACCAATTGTGACCACTTAGAAAGCGGAATGTTCATGAGCTGTGAGTGATACAGCATGGTTGAAGATTTCAGGTCTAACAAAAACATAAATGGTGAACAGAATAGGTTAAAGCTTTTAACTGATCATCATCTGCATGGCCTCTCAATACACAAGCAGGTCTTATTGATGAATTACCTGAATGTCCAATTTGAGAAAAATCAACACTACTGGACAACCCCTTATTTTATTAATGGGCCCATGGAAATGAGAATTCCTGATGCCTTCATGATACTTCCATCACCTGTGCAATACTAAGGAAATCCTGACCTTTTGGGGGCCGTGAGGACTGGAGTTTTGGGGAACAGTGGTCTAGCAGAATAAACAATGTTTCAAATTAAAACTTCTTTTTGGCCGGTTTCACTCGTCAGTGGCTCCGTTACGTGTAGTGACAGTTTCCTCACGTACCGGAGACACTGACACACTTACACCCATTAACATGAATGGTTCTCTGCACATGTCAGCGTGTTTTCACGGACACACGGTCCGTGTGCAAAACACTGAGACATGTTAGTGTTTGTGGGAGCACACGGTCCAAAAAACGTGCTGAACACGTGCACACGGAGAACAGTTCACACTGTCCTCCGTGTTCATGGGCGGCCGCCGGAGAAAGAAGCGCTACTGTAAGTTGCTGGTGCTGAACGCAGCTGTCATTGTTCTCTCCTGCTCTGCCGGCAACGGCGAGCAGAAGAGAAAGAATGAATGAAAATCCGACGTGGTGTCCCCCTCTGTTTGTGATCCAACCTGGCAAAACTCACAGCTGGGGGCTGCTATTCTCAGGCTGGTAAGGGGCCATTGTTCTTGGCCCTCCCAGCCTAATAACAGCAGCCCACAGCTGCCCATCTATTAGATGCGCCTATTTTGGAGCTTTGTCGGGTTCTTCCCACTTGCCCTGTAGTGGTGGCAAGTGGGGTTAATAATGGGTTAATGTCACCTTTTAATGAAAGACTGCACTACACAGTTTTAAAAACTTTATTATACTCCTAATCTCATAGCGAAGCCATTGTTCTCCTGTAAAAAAAAAAAAGCAAAAAATGATAAATCAACAATATCCATATCTGTCCAGCGCTCAGTCAAGTTCCACGGAGTAAATCGAGCGCTGCTAATGCGACCGCGCTGACTGTAAACTACTGGGGAATGAAGGTGAAGCAGCCGGCGCATGCTCAGTAACTAGCGGTGACGTCACAGAGCCTGTGCGCGCTGCTTCAATATATATATATATATATATATACAGCTCTGGCAAAAATTTAGAGACCACTGCAAAATTTTCAGTTTGTCTGATTTTTCTCTTTATAGGTCTATATTTGAGTAAAATGTAAATTGCTCTTCTATTCTATAAGCCACTGACAACATGTCTTCGAATTTCCAAGTACTAAATTTTGTATTTATTTTCAGAAAATGAGAAATGGTCAAAATAACAAAAAATTGCAGTGCTTGCAAACCTCAAATAATGCTAAGAACACAAGTTCATAATTATTTAGAAACAACAATACTAATGTTTTAACACAGGAAGAGTTCAGAAATCAATATTTTGTGGAATAACAATGATTTTTAATAACAGCTTTCATGCGTCTTGGCATGCTTTACACCAGTCTTTCACTCTGCTTTTGGGTGACCTTATGCCACTCCTGGTACAAACATTTAAGCAGTTCTTCTTTGATGGCTTGTGACTAGCCATCTTCCTCTTGATTACATTCCAGAGGTTTTCAATGGGGTTCAGGTCTGGAGATTGAGCTGGCCATGACAGGGATTTCATGTGGTGGTCCTTCATCCACACATTGATTGACCTAGCTGTGTGGCATGGTGCATTGTCCTGCTGGAAAAACCAGTCCTCAGAATTGGGGTACATTGCCTGAGCAGAAGGAATCAACTGTTTTTCCAGGATAATCTTGTATGCGGCTTGATTCATACATCCTTCTCAAAGATTAACCTGCCCAATTCCAGCCTTGCTGAAGCATCCCTGTTGTGAGTTCATTTTCCCCTTCACCATTGAGGTCTGATGAACTCCCTCTCCTGGTGAAGGAAGGTAGTGAGGCTGATTACAAAGCACCTGAGCAGAATGATGATGACTGGGTGACTGGGATTGCTGACTGGATATAAGGCAGCCGACGCCCTTCTGCCTTGCGGGTGATTACTCTGAGGGATTCTTGGAGACCAGTCTGATTCCTGCTCCTCAAAAGCTAAGTTTTCTGCTCTACTTTTTGCATTTGTGTTTTGGTTTTGTTTTGCCTTGTTTTTCTGGATTTCTGCCTTTCCCTGCTGGGTGAGCTGATTTCCTTTTTGCTCTGTCTTCAGATAATACCTGAGTACTGATGTAGTCTTTTTGAAGCCTAGCGTCTTCAGGGCCTTTTTCCCAATCAGTCTGTTGGCTCTTGTTTTTGAGAGGGTTTTGGTGGATTGCATACAGCAGCTTTTCTATTCTGTCCTATATAGTTATCTTGGGCCCCATCATTTGCTCAGCCTATCTTTCTATCTGTGTGAGTGTTTTTTCATCTTGCTTCACCGTCATTATATGTTGGGGGCTGCCTATTGCTTTGGGGTCTGCTCTGGGGCAGTTTAGATTTCCCTTTCTGTCTTTAGGCTATGTAGTTCTCCGGCTGTGATCGAGGGGTCTAGGGCACCGTAGGAACCCCCCACGGCTACTGCTAGTTGTTGTTGATAGGTTCAGGGGTCTGCAATCCGTAGCTGCCAACTTCTCTGGTTTTCTGGACTTAGCTAGTATTTCTATTTTTGCCTCCTACGGTGACTCTTTCATAACAGAATCACCCACCATACCGCAGATCCTAGGGTACTCAATAGTAGGAAAGAATTGTTAAAAAAAAAAAGTGTGTATATTTTTTCCTCTATATCTCTGAGGCCGTAGGGGGAATTTTTTTTTCTCTCAATGGAGATAAAGCAATTGTCGGATCGTGTGGAGCAGCTCGCTGCGGAAGTGCGGGGAATTTCCACCTACCATGCTCATTCACATGCTGCTGAACCAAAGATCCCTACTCCTGATGTGTTTTTTGGGGATCGGTCTAAATTTTTGAATTTCAAAAAAATTGTAAATTATTTTTTGCCTTGAAGCCTAACTCGTCAGGGAGCTCCGCGCAGCAGGTTAAAATTGTCATCTCTTTGCTGCGTGGCGATCCCCAGGATTGGGCGTTTTCTTTGAAACCAGATGATCCTATTCTGACTAATGTGAACGCATTTTTTCAAGCCTTGGGGTTGTTGTATGACGAACCTAATCCTATTGATCAGGCTGAAAAGACCCTGTTGGCATTGAACCAGGGTCGAGATTCTGCAGAATTGTACTGTCAAAAATTCCGAAAGTGGGTGGTCCTTACTACCTGGAATGATAATGCCTTGGCAGCTCTCTTTCAGAAGGGTTTGTCAGAAGCCGTAAAAGATACTATGGTGGGATTTCCTGTTCCCTCTGGTCTTGACGATTCTATGTCATTAGCCATTCAGGTTGATCGGCGTTTACGTGAACGCAGGACTGCACGAGAGGTGTTGCCACCTGTTGAACAAGTGTCTGAACCTATGCAATGTGATAGAGTTTTGTCCAGGGAGCAACGTTAGGAGTTCAGAAGGCGTAATAAGCTGTGTTTTTTTTGTGGAGATGCTTCGCATATTATTTCTGTCTGTCCTAAACGAGAGAAACGTTTTGCACACACGTTTTCTGTGGGTGGTGTTCAACCTAAGTTTCTTCTGGCAATTACTCTGATCTGCTCCCTGTCCACATTTTCCGCCAAGGCTTTTGTGGATTCGGGAGCAGCCCTGAATCTAATGGACTTGGATTTTGCTAAACGTTGTGGATTTCCAATGACACCTCTGCGGACGCCTATCCCTTTGAGGGGGATTGATGCTACTCCTTTGGCGAAAAATAAACCTCAGTTTTGGACCCAGGTGGTAATGCGGGTCGCCCCAGACCATCAAGAAAATTGCAGATTTTTGGTGTTGCATAATTTGCATGATACCATTGTTCTGGGGTTTCCCTGGTTGCAAATTCATAAACCAGTTTTGGATTGGAAATCTGTGTCTGTGGTTAGTTTGGGTTGTCGGTGTGCCCTTTGGCGGACTTTTATGATGTATTTAGTGAGAATGAGTCTGCGTCTTTGCCTCCTCATAGGAGTTATGACTGTGCAATTGAACTGAGCCCGGGGTGTAAATTTCCCAAGGGTCGGCTCTTCAATTTATCTGTACCCGAGCACGAGGCTATGCGATCCTATATTAAGAAGGCGTTGGAGAAGGGTCATATTAGACCATCCTCTTCACCCTTAGGTGCCGTTTTTTTTTCGTGGCCAAAAAGGATGGTTCATTAAGGCCTTGTATTGATTATCGTGCCCTCAACAAAATTACTATTAAATATCAGTATCCGTTACCCCTGATTTCGGATCTATTCTCCAGAGTTAAAGGTGCTTGCTGGTTTACCAAGCTTGACCTCAGGGGGGCGTATAATCTTATCCGCATTAAGCATGGGGATGAATGGAAGACTGCGTTTAATACTCCGGAGGGACATTTTGAGTACCTGGTGATGCCTTTTGGGCTCACTAATGCCCCTTCTGTCTTCCAGTGCTTCATAAACGACATTTTCCGAGACTTTGTGGATACATTTTTGATTATCTATCTGGATGATATTTTGATCTTCTCCAAGGATTGGGATTCTCATGTGGAACATGTTCGGACTGTGTTCCGGATCTTGAGGGAGAATTCCCTGTATGTCAAAGGATCGAAATGCCTTTTTGGGGTACAGAGGATTTCATTTTTGGGATTTATTTTGTCTCCGTCAACTATTGAAATGGACCCGGCCAAGGTACAGGCCATTTATGATTGGGTTCAGCCCACTTCTTTGAAGGCCCTCCAGAAGTTTTTGGGTTTTGCTAACTTTTATCGGAAATTTATAGCAAAATTTTCTAGTATTGCCAAGCCATTGACTGATCTGACTAAAAAGGGTGCTGATGTGTTGAATTGGTCTCCGGAGGCTGTTTCTTCCTTTCAGGAGCTGAAGTGAAGATTGACTTCTGCCCCGGTTTTGTGGCAACCTGATGTCTCACTCCCGTTCCAGGTAGAGGTGGACGCTTCTGAGATTGGTGCAGGAGCTGTTTTGTCCCAAAAGGATCCTGTAACATCTAAAATGAATCCCTGTGCTTTCTTTTCCCGAAAGTTCTCTCCATCTGAACGTAACTATGATGTGGGGAATCGGGAACTGTTAGCCATGAAATGGGCATTTGAGGAGTGGAGACATTGGTTGGAGGGAGCTAAACACCAAGTCGTGGTCCTCACTGACCACAAGAATTTGATTTACCTGGAGTCGGCCAAACGCTTGAACACTAGACAGGCTAGGTGGGCCTTGTTTTTTACACGTTTTGATTTTGTGGTCTCTTTTCTTCCTGGCACTAAGAATGTCAAGGCAGACGCCCTCTCTAGGAGGTTCTTTGCTGATTCTCCTGTGGTGACCAAGCCTGCTACCATCTTAGGCGAAAGGGTAGTTCTTTCTGCCATCTCGCCCGATTTGAGACGTGCTCTGGAAGAGTTCCAGGAGGGCAAACCTGAGCGTTGTCCCAGTGGAAAGTTGTATGTTCCTGACCAGTGGAAGAAGAGAGTGATGTCTGAAGTTCATTGCTCTGCATTGGCTGGTCATCCAGGTATTTTTGGTACTAGAGATCTGGTGAGCCGGTCTTTTTGGTGGCCCGCCTTGTCTCGTGATGTCAGGAATTTTGTGCAGTCCTGTGGGACTTGCTCCCGGTCTAAACCTTGTTCTCGCTCTAGTGAGTTGTTGATGCCTTTGTCGGTCCCCAGGAGGCCATGGACCCATATTTCAATGGATTTCATCTCTGATATGCCTGTCTCTCAGAGAATGACTGTTATTTGGGTGATTTGTGAAAGGTTCTCTAAGATGGTTCATCTTGTACCACTCCCTAAGTTGCCATCTTCCTCTGAGTTGGTGCCCCTGTTTTTGCAACAGGTGGTTCGCTTGCACGGGATTCCTGAGAACATTGTATCTGACAGAGGAGTTCAATTTGTGTCTAGATTTTGGAGGACTTTCTGTTCCAAGCTGGGAATTCAGTTGTCCTTCTCCTCTGCTTTTCACCCTCAGACCAATGGGCAGACGGAGAGAACAAACCAGACCTTGGAGTCGTATTTGAGATGTTTTATTTCCGCTGATCAGGATGATTGGGTTTCATTTTTGCCCTTGGCCGAATTTGCTTTAAATAATAGAGCTAGTTCTGCCACTTTGATGTCACCTTTTTTTTGTAACTTTGGGTTTCACCCTCGGTTTTCTTCAGGGCAGGTGGAGCCTTCTGCCTGCCCAGGTGTTGACACTGTGGTGGAGAGAATGCACCAGATCTGGGACCAAGTGGTGGATAAGTTATCTCTCTCCCAGGAAAAGGCCCAGTGGTTTTCCAACCGACATAGGACCATTGGTCCCCAGTTTAAGGTTGGTGATATGGTTTGGTTATCATCAAAAAATATCGCTATGAAGGTGGCTTCTCCTAAGTTTAAGCCTAGATTTATTGGACCTTACAAGATTTTGGAGATTATTAATCCGGTCTCTTTTCGTTTTGCTCTTCCTGTCACATTTAAAATTCATAATGTGTTTCATAAGTCCTTGTTGAAGAGGTTTGTTGAACCAGTTGTTCCTGGGGTGGCACCTCCGGACCCTGTATTAGTTGAAGGTAACATGGAATATGAGGTAGAGAAGATACTGGATTCCCGTCTGGCTAGACGGAGACTCCAGTATTTGGTTAAGTGGAAGCGTTATGGTCAGGAGGATAATTCCTGGGTCTCTGCCTCTGATATTCATGCCAAAAGATTGGTGCGTGCCTTTCATCGGGCTCACCCTGATCGCCCTGGTGGCGTGGATGAGGGTTCGGTGACCCCTCCTCAAGGGGGAGGTACTGTTGTGAGTTCATTTTCCCCTTCACCATTGAGGTCTGATGGACTCCCTCTTCTGGTGAAGGAAGGTAGTGAGGCTGATTACAAAGCACCTGAGCAGAATGATGATGACTGGGTGACTGGGATTGCTGACTGGATATAAGGCAGCCGACGCCCTTCTGCCTTGCGGGTGATTACTCTGAGGGATTCTTGGAGACCAGTCTGATTCCTGCTCCTCAAAAGCTAAGTTTTCTGCTCTACTTTTTGCATTTGTGTTTTGGTTTTGGTTTGCCTTGTTTTTCTGGATTTCTGCCTTTCCCTGCTGGGTGAGCTGATTTCCTTTTTGCTCTGTCTTCAGCTAATACCTGAGTACTGATATAGTCTTTTTGAAGCCTAGCGTCTTCAGGGCCTTTTTCCCTATCAGTCTGTTGGCTCTTGTTTTTGAGAGGGTTTTGGCGGATTGCAGACAGCAGCTTTTCTATTCTGTCCTATTTAGTTAGCTTGGGCCCCATCATTTGCTCAGCCTATCTTTCTATCTGTGTGAGTGTTTTTTCATCTTGCTTCACCGTCATTATATGTTGGGGGCTGCCTATTGCTTTGGGGTCTGCTCTGGGGCAGTTTAGATTTCCCTTTCTGTCTTTAGGCTATGTAGTTCTCTGGCTGTGATCGAGGGGTCTAGGGCACCGTAGGAACCCTCCACGGCTACTGCTAGTTGTTGTTGTTAGTTTCAGGGGTCTGCAATCCGATAGCTGCCAACTTCTCTGGTTTTCTGGACTTAGCTAGTATTTCTGTTTTTGCCTCCTACGGTGACTCATTCATAACACATCCCCAGATCATCACCGATCGTCCACCAAATTTCACAGTGGATGCAAGACACTGGCTTGAACGCCTCTCCAGGTCTCCGTCTAACCATTAGTCGACCAGGTATTGGGCAAAGCTGAAAATTTGACTCATCAGAGAAGATTACCTTATTCCAGTTCTCTATGGTCTAATCCTTATGGTTTTTGGCAAATTTCAGCCTGGTTCTCCTTTGCTTGTCATTGATGAAAGGCTTTTTTCTACCTTTATATGACTTGAGCCCTGCCTCTAGGAGCCTGTTACGAACTATTTTTGCTGTTCACTTCACCCCAGCTGCCATTTGCCATTCCTTTTGTAGGTCACTTGATGTCACCATGCGGTTGCTGAGTGACATTCGAATAAGATGGCTGTCATCCCGGTCAGTGGAGAGTCGTTTTCGCCCTCTGCCGGTCTGTAGCTTTGTTGTCCCCAATGTCTGCTGCTTGACCTTGTTGTAATGGACTGCCGTCTTAGAAATTTTAAGGATGGAGGAAACATGACACTCACTGTATCCCTCTGCTAGTAAAGCCAGAATTGAGCCCTTCTTTTTCTCACTCAAGACTTTTCTTTTCAACTCCTTTGGCATGAATAAAAGCTACTTTTTCATTCCTATTTCTTTTGGGATATTACTAGCACTTGTTTTGCCATCCAGCTTGTCCTATTGCAAGAGGACTGTGAACACCACAGCAGGGTTTTTTATACTTTCCTTCGTTAAATAAGATTTGGTTCAGGTGATCACCTAATCAGAAGCACATTAAGTAGAATGAGGTGTACTCTGGTTGGAATTCAACTGACACTGGAATGGAATTGACTGTGCAGTGGTCTCTTACTTTTTGCCAGAGCTGTGTGTATATATATATATATATATAATATATATATTCTATGTGTATATATCTATCTATTCAATTCTAACCTGTCACTCTGTGATTATACTGTACGCGGCAGATCATTTGCCGGCTTTTAATCAATCTATTAGGCATGAGGAAGCCTGCAGCACTGCCTGTGACAGATCGCTGATCTGTCACAGCGATCTGTGATGTGACAGATCAGCGATCTGTCACATGACAGTTATATCCCCCCTGGGACATTGTAATAAAGTTAAAAAAAAAAAAAAGTGTAAAAATAATTTATTAAAAAAAAAAATCGCTAAATAAATTAAAATTAAAAAAAAAAAAAAATTCCCTAATAAATTCATTTTTTGAAAATAAAAAAAAACAAACAATAAAAGTACACATATTTGGTATCGCCGTGTCCGTAACGACCCGCCCTATAAAACTGTCCTGCTAGTTAACCCCTTTATTGAACCCCTTAAAGAATAAAAAACGAAGCAAAAAATAAAGCTTTATCATCATACCGCCGAACAAAAAGTGCAATAACGCACAATCAAAAAGACGGATATAAATTATCATGGTACCGCTGAAAACGTCATCTTGTCCCGCAAAAATTGAGCTGCCACACAGCGTCATCAGCGAAAAAATATAAAAGTTATAGCTCGCAGAATAAAGCAATGCAAAAATAATTATTTTTTATATAAAAATGTTTTCATTGCATAAAAGCGACATATATGAGGTATCGCTGTAACCGTACTGACCCGAAGAATAAAAACGCTTTATCAATTTTACCGCACACGGAACGATGTAAACTCACCCCCCAAAAGAAATTCATGAAACGCTGGTATTTGTTCTTTCTGCGTCCCAAAAATCGAAATAAAAAGCGATAAAAAAAGACACGTGCCCGAAAATGGTACCAATAAAAACGTCAACTCGTCCTGCAAAAAATAAGACCTCACATGACTCGCTGGGTCAAAATATGGAAAAATTATAGCTCTCAAAATGTGGTGATGCATAAACTATTTTTACAATAAAAAGCGTCTTTTAGCGTGCGACAGCTGCCAAAAATAAAAACCAGCTATAAATAGTAAATCAAATCCCCCGTTATCACTCCCTTAGTTAGGGAAAAATAATACAATTAAAAAAAATGTACTTATTTCCATTTTCCCATTAGGGTTAGGGTTAGGGGTGTGTTGGGGTTAGGGTTGGAGTTAGAATTGGGGGGGTTTCCACTGTTTTGGCACATCAGGGGCTATCCAAACGTGACATGGCGTCCGATATCAATTCCAGCCAAAAAAGTCAAATGGCTCTGCTTCCCTTCTGAGCTCTGCCATGCGCCCAAATAGTGGTTTACCCCCACATATGGGGTATCAGTGTACTCAGGACAAGTTGCACAATAACTTTTGGGGTCCTGTTACTCTTGGGAAAATCAAAATTGGGGGTGAAAAGGTCATTTTTGTGGAAAAAATATGATTTTTTAATTGTACGGCTGTACGTTATAAACTTCTGTGAAGCCCTTGGGGGTTCAAAGTGCTCACCACATATCTAGATAAGTTCCTTGGGTGGTCTAGTTTCCAAAATGGGGTCACTTGTGGGGGGTTTCCACTGTTTAGGCACATCAGGAGCTCTCCAAACTTGACATGGCATCCGATCTGAATTCCAGCCAATTTTGCAGTGAAAAAGTCAAACGGCACTCCTTCTCTTCTGAGCTCTGCCATGCGCCGAAACAGTGGTTCCTCCCCACATATCAGGTATCGGCGTTCTCAGGACAAATTGCACAATAACTTTTCCAGTCCAATTTCTCCTGCTACCCTTGGTAAAATAAAAAATTGAACCTGAAGTAATTTTTTTTGTGAAAAAAAGTTAAATGTTCATTTTTTTTTTAAACATTCAAAAAATTCCTGTGAAGCACCTGAAGGGTTAATAAACTTCTTGAATCTGGATTTGAGCACCTTGAGGGGTGCAGTTTTTAGAATGGTGTCACTTTTGGGCATTTTCTATCATATAGACCCCTCAAAGTGACTTCAAATGTGATGTGGTCCCTAAAAAAAAGGTGTTGTAAAAATGAGAAATCGCTGGTCAACTTTTAACCTTTATAACTTCCTAACAAAAAAAATGTTGGTTTCCAGACTGGGCTGATGTAAAGTAAACATGTGGGAAATGTTACTTATTAAGTTTTTTGTGTGTCATCTCTGTGATTTAAGAGCATAAAAATTCAAAGTTGGAAAATTGCAAAATTTTCAAAATTTTCACCAAATTTCCGTTTTTTTCACAAATAAACGCAAGTTATATGAATGAAATTTTACCACTAACATGAAGTACAATATGTCACGAGAAAACACTGTCAGAATCACCGGGATCCATGGAAGCGTTCCAGAGTTATTACCTCATAAAGGGACAGTGGTCAGAATTGTAAAAATTGGCCCGGGCATTAACATGCAAACCACCCTTGGGGGTAAAGGGGTTAATCAAATGAGTTGCCAAATTAATTTAAAATCTAGGCCAGACATTTACAAGGTTCGACAAAAAGATTTTTATTTGAAATAATAATTTTTTCCTTCAAACTTTGCTTTCATCAAAGAATGCTCCCTTTGCAACAATTCCAGCATTGCAGACCTTTGGCATTCTAGCAGTTAATTTGCTGTGGTAATCTGGAGAAATATTACCCCATGCTTCCAAAAGCCCCTCGCACAAGTTGGTTTGGCTTGATGGGCACTTTTTGCACTCCATACGGTCAAGCTGGTCCCACAACAGAGATCTGGTGACTGTGCTGGCCACTCCATTACAGATAGAATACCAGATGCCTGCTTCTTCCCAAAATAGGTTTTGCATAATTTGGTGGTGTGCTTTGGGTCATTGTCCTGTTGTAGGATGAAATTGGCTCCAATCAATCGCTGTCCACAGGGTATGGCATGGCATTGCACAATGGAGTGATAGCCTTCCTTATTCAAAATCCCTTTTACCTAGTACAAATCTCCTACTTTACCAGCAGCAAAGCAACCCCAGACCATCACATTACCTCCACCAAGCTTGACAGATGGAGTCAGGCTCTCTTCCAGCATCTTTTCAGTTGTTCTGCATCTCACAAATGTTCTTCTGTGTGATCCAAACACCTCAAACTTGGATTTGTCTGTCCATAACATTTTTTACCAATCTCCCTCTGTCCAATGTCTGTGTTCTTTTGCCCGTATTAATCTTTTCCTTTTATTAGCCAGTCTCAGATATGGCTTTTTCTTTGCCACTCTGCCCTGAAGGCCAGCATCCCGGAGTCTCCTCTTCACTGTAGACGTTGACACTGGCGTTTTGCGTGTACTATTTAATGAAGCTGCCAGTTGAGGAGCTGCGAGGCTTCGATTTCTCAAACTACAGACTCTAATGTACTTGTCTTGTTGCTCAGTTGTGCAGCGGGGCCTCTCACTTCTCTTTCCACTCTGGTTAGAGCCTGTTTGTGCTCTCCTCTGAAGGGAGTAGTACACATCGTTGTAGGAAATCTTCAGTTTCTTCCCAATTGCTCTCATGGAATAGCCTTCATTTCTAAGAACAAGAATAGACTGTCAAGTTTCACATGAAAGTTCTTTTTTTCTGGCCATTTTGAAAGTTTAATGGAACCAACAAATGTAATGCTCCATAGTCTCAACTAGCTCAAAGGAAGGTCAGGTTTATAGCTCCTCTAATCAGCCAGATTGTTTTCAGCTGTGTTAACATACTTGCACAAGGGTATTCTAACCATCCATTAGCCTTCTTACACAGTTAGAAAACACAAAGTACCATAAGAACAATGTATAGACTTCATTTCTGAATCATTTAATGTTAGCTTCATTGGAAAAAAACTGCTTTTCTTTCAAAAATAAGGAAATTTCTAAGTGACCCTAAACTTTTGAACGGTAGTGTATGTGTATATATATATATATATATATATATATATATATATATATATATATATATACATAAAAATTTTGGCACAGCCAGCTCACCGCTTTGAAGAAAACCAGGAATAAGTCCAGCCTGTGGTAGCAGTTCGCACGGAAAACGGATTGGGATAAGTCCTTGCATATAAAGGAAATAGTATGGTTTCTCCAGCGATCAGTCCAATGGTAGGGTAAAATATAACTTTTATTTTTCTATTAAAAAAAGTTCCATGTTTCTTCAGTAACATTTTTGCAAATAGTCAATCCCTTTTGGACGACATGTTTCGACACTACGTGTGTCTTCTTCTCAGGGCCGGCCCGAGAGATTACGGCGCCCTAGGCAAAACTATTTTGTTGCGCCCCTACTATTCTTGGCAGTTGATGAAAACTTGGGATATAAATTTAGGAGCAAAATAAACCACAACAACAATGATTAATTAACTCTCTCCTAACTCTTTAATCTTCTGAGAAGTTGTATAGGACAAATATATACAAAGTAATCAATAACACAAAACAAAAACGACCATAGGTAATTCAAATTTTTGTTTCCTTGCCTTTTTTTTGAAAAGGATGACACTAAGTCACTGAGATTAATTTGTTTAGCAACTTCAGATTCTATCGAAATTGTTGCCAACCCAACCAACCTCTCTTGCGTCATATTTGCCCTTAAATATGTACACTTTTCTTTCCATCCCTAAAACTTTTTGCCTTTTGAAAAGATTTTTTATAATTTTTTCTATTTTTTCTCTGGCGCCCCCTTTGGGTCGGCGCCCTAGGCGGCCGCCTAGTTCGCCTATACGTATGGGCTGGCCCTGCTTCTTCTAGGTCCCTGGAACTTTTTTAATGGAAAAATAAAAGTTATATTTTACCCTACCACTGGACTGATCGCTGGAGAAACCATACTATTTCCTATATATATATATATATATATATATATATATATATATATATATACATAAATACAGGTCTTGCAAAAATTAAGAAACCACTTTCAAGTGTTCGGTTTGTCTGATTTTTCTCTTTATAGGTATATTTCTGAGCAAAATGTAAATTGGTCTTTTAGTCTACAAACTTCTGACAACATGTCTCCGAATTTCCAAGCACTAAATTTTGTATTTTTTTTCTGACAAAGAAAAATGGTCAAAATTAAAAAAAAAAACAACAGTGCTTTCAGACCTCAAATAATGCTAAGACAACAAGTTCATAATAACTTAGAAAGAACAATACTAATGTTTTAACTCAGGAAGAGTTCTGAAATCATTATTTTGTGGAATAACCATGATTTTTAATCACAGCTTTCATGCGTCTTGGCATGCTTGCCACCAGTGTTTAACACTGCTTCTGGAGCAAAAATTTAAGCAGTTCTTTTTTGTTGATGGCTGTGACTATCGATCATCTTCTTTATTACATTCCAGAGGTTTTCATTGGGGTTCAGGTCTATGGCACTCGTCCGTTTTTTTGGTCTGGAAATCGGACCTTTTTTTCTTGCATATGGGTATGAGCCCTAAGGCCATGTGCACAGGATGAATATTTGGTGTTTTTTTACCCCAGTATTTGTAAGCTAAAACCATCAGTGAAACAATCAGAGGAAAGTATAATAGAAACACGTTACTACTTCTGCATTTTTCACCCACTCCTGGTTTTGGCTTACACATACATAGGTAAAAAAAAAAATCACCAAATACTGAATCTGTGCATGAGCCCTTACAAGGATTCTAAGATGGCAGCCACAGGTGCCTTCAGCAGGGTCCCAGTTGCCGGTACCATTCAGATAATCCACCTTATATGCTGCTGTTAGAGATTGAATGTGTTAATTAAGGGGTTAAACAGCAGCGCTAGGAGCTAGATTAGGTTGCTGCTGTTAGAGGCAGATGCCATCTGTATAACACAATGTGTACCCGCCATGTCTGGTAACGACCTCAGCTATTGAGCCTGCTCTTAGGCTCCTGCTCTGCAGCGAGCGGAGCAAAGTATCATGCTACTGTGCTCCGAGCCTCTCGCACAGAGAGAATTGGAGCACAGCTGTGGAGGAGGCGGAGAAACTAATTTCTCCATCTCCTCCATTGCCGGGGTCAATGTATATCGCACAGCTCTCAACTCAACTCGGCTTAGTCTCAGTGCCAATCCCAGCATGCTGCAATATCTTTCGCCCGTATAATACGGGCGAGAAAAAGGTGATGGGAGCTGCCCAATAGATTAACAGTGGTCCGAGTTCTATGCAATGTTTTATAGCATAGCACTTGTCCGTTTTCAATGCAAGTGTGACTCCGGCCTTACACCTATATTCAGTGTGACATACATGTACTGCCCTCGTCCTGTAGGGATTAACCACTTGTTCTTGTTCTTGTTGAAACATCATTGTGAAAGCTTAGTTTATTGAGTTTCTCTCATCACACACGGTAGTGTGATCCCAGCCTATAATGAAGTTTCAGAACAATTAATGTCTATGGTATTTGTCCACCACTAATTTCATTCATATAACAGCGTTGATATTTAGATATCAGTACCTTATTTAGCGTTTATAAGATTTATCCTACATTTTAATGCATGTCTCAAGTAATAATCCTCGTACAAGCATATATTTATAATTGTAACACTGAACCTTTGTTTCATTTTTATCTTTTAGGATAAGTTTCCTGAAGAAGGACTAGATTTTCTTTTCATTTAATGGCTTATGACTACTTTGTTGGCATTGAATTGGTGTATTTGCGGACCCCTGTTTCCAGTGGCTGTTTAGTAGATACTGTTTTCATGTTCATTTTCCAGTTATGTTTTCTGTTGCTTGTAAGAATATTTCAGCTCATTCTGATGTATTAGTGCTTTACTTGTTTTAAGTGTTGTCATATAGACTGTGTAAACCTGTCACTTTGACATTATTTGGCGTACGATCAGTAATGAAAGTGTCGCGTTATATATTATATTGTTCTAAACAGCAAATAAAAAGATCCTATCCCAATATGTAGTAGTAATAATAATATTAGCAAATACCTCCAATTATAAATGTAGTATAGATTTTCTGATTCGCTATGTCTCTTTCCTCATGTGCAGGCATTGCAGGACCTTAGGTATCCATAGTTACGACCACTAGCATCTAGCTAAATGTCACTATATCAGTGGTCATAACCTAAGGTCCTGCAATGCCTGCACATGAGGAAAGAGACATAGTGAATCAGAAGAACTATACTACATTTCAAATCAAATGTTTTTGCTAATATTATCATTACACCTACTACATATTTGGATAGGATCCTAGAGATGGGAATAACCCTTTAATTTTCTCCCTGTAGCTGTATTTCAAATTAGACAGCTACACTTTTAAATCGAATGGTATTGTATGCTGTTTTTTGGTGTCTTTATTTTGTTTTTGTTGACAGGCTCCCTTTATGGAAATAAATATTACATTATTTCTAGAACAACTTGTTATTTATGGAGCAGATTATATGTTTTGTGAACTTGATACAATCTAATTCAAAATATGCAACAAACTATAAGATAAGTTTTGCATTGTCACAAATATTCAGGCCTACCACAAGATAATTCCTATTTGGTCATAACATGAACAGATGTGATTTCCAGCAGAATGGTGGATAATGCTCATATATAATAAAGCAGTGTTTTGCTCATGGCAGTCAGTGTCAATTATTACATGTTTAACAAAGACTAATATAGAAGACAGAAACATTGGACAATCTTGGAAGTGACACACATGACAGATACGAAGACTAGTATGGGGAATACTTTTTTGGATCCTTTAAATCTTGCTTAACTTGAAAGTACTTATGGGCTTATCATTTATAATTGATGATGAACGTAAGCAAATTACCAATTTTAACTATTTGCTGACCACCAAATGTCTTAAATCGTTTGGGTGTTCGTGTAGCTTTTGGAACGCAGAGCGGCTGTTTGCCTTCCTGATCTTTGTACACAGAAAGCGGTAATGGTGCATTCTTCTCTCATTCCAGCAATCACCTTAGGAAGCTGCAGACCCAAATCGCTCAGCAGTGTATGTTAGGCCTCTTTCAGATGTCATTGTGTCCGATATGTGTGGTGATAGTTTTCACATGTACCGGAGACACTTACATATGTAAACCCATTCAAGTCAATGGGTTTGTGCACATGTCAGCTGGCATGTCCGTTTTTTACCAGTAGCACAGGCAGCAAAACATCCTGGACACATGCACACAGATGACACACAGGGATGTCATCCGTATGACACGTATCGGCGCCTGAGAAGCAGCGGCACCGTAAGCGCTGTTCCCCAGCGCCGGGTGCTGAAGACGGCTCTCATCATTCACCCCTGTTCTGCCGGTGATCAGCGCGAGCACTGGAGAGTGACTGATGAGAGCCGTCTTAAGCACCCGGCTCCGGGGAAAAGCACTAACAGTACCGCTGCTTCTCAGGCGCGGGTGCGTGTGGTACTGATGGGGCACATGGTTGCCACACATGTGCCACATTTATTACACATTCGGACACGGATATCTCCGGGACCGGTTTTCCCGGTACCGGAAATATCAGAACTTGTGAAACCGGCCTTAGGAGGATTTCAAAATTAACAATAAAAAATGTAATGTTAAAATGCCCCTCTTTTATTACCTTATAGAGCACATACAATAGTAAATAAAGATAAAACAAAAAAAAAAGTAAAACAAAATTTAGAAAAGAAATCCACAGATATCCAAAACCAAATGAGAAATAGATTACAGCCTTTATGTATGGGAAAAAAAACATGCCAGGCCTTGAACAATGGAAAATGGCCTGATCATGACCTGGTTAAGGTGGGTACGTTGTGAGATTTTGTGTCCTGCTGCAGATTATTATCATTTAATATATTATGTTTATGGAATATTTTATGTTATTTTCCTTCTTTTTGGACACTTACAGCCTAATCGAATGTTTCTCTTACAATCAGGTATTCCTACTCCAAAAAATTACATTAAAATTTCCTGTAAAGAACAATTATAAGCTATCCACAGGTTTAGTGTTTGATAGACCCACCAATGATCATGAGATCTGGGTCCTTTGTTCTTGTTTGTATAAATCGATGCTATTTGAAAGATTGCGGGACTGACAGAGGTGTTGGAGTACAGCACTATGTTATCTTATGGGGTATTTACACTGCAAGATAATCGTTAACCTGCATTGCTAATTGCTTGTTTTACAAATATATTGCCATGTAAACAGGCTGCCGATCACCTGACGATCGAGCAAACTGCTTGCTCACTGGTTGAAATGATCTTTTGCACAGCGTAAAAGATCATCGTTCCTAGCGGTGCATCGTCCGGTGTAATGATTGCTAGTGTCCATCGTTTACTTTGGTCTGTCTGTGTAAACATATTCAAATGACCGGCGATCGCTAACAGTTTACAGTTCTGCAGTTGAATCGTGCTGCCGGTCAGTTCTTGTAAATGGACCTTCAGTCAAATACAATATGAATAAGAGCAATAGAGAGCATAATCGACCACTACTATGTTCAAATCGGGGACCCCAAAACACTTGTGATCACTGGATAAGGCCTCTTTCACACATCAGTATTTTTGATCAGTATTTCATCAGTATTTGTATGCCAAAACCAGGAGTGTCTCCAAAACAAAGAACAGACATCAGTCTTTCAATTATATTTTTTTCTCAGTAAGTTCCATTCCTGGCTTTGGCATACAAACACTGATGCAAAATACTGACCAAATACTGACGTGTGAATGAGCCTTAAAATAAACTTTTATGTGAAAACCAAATTAACATACCCCTATGCTGCAGTAATACATTGTGCTCACAGGCACATGGGTTGCGATCGCACCCAGGCCCTTGGGCATAAGGGCCCCCAAATGTCCCTTTGGCCTATATGAAAGACCAATGCTATTAAAGGCTTCCAATAATTGAAGTTTGTGGGTAAAATTTTGCAGTTGTAGGGGTTCATTTAAGGGGTTAATTTGTTGTATTAAATTGCGGGGACTCCCGCTGACGTCACTGAGGCTGCAGGGAGTCCCCGCAATTTAATACAACGAATTAACCCCTTAAACGAACCCCTACAACTCCAAAATTTTACCCACAAACCCTCATATAATTAATAGTGATAGACATAAAAAAAAACCATGAAATGAAATGGTTAACTATATGTAAACCATGTGTCATTTCATGTCGGGCAGGAGAATGTTATACAAAAGCCGGCTAATGTTTCAGCGGCTATTCTGCAATGGTGAACTGTATGAATTAGAAATATATATATATAAATGTGTCTCTATGACATGTATAAAATATATATATATATATATATATATACAGTATAAATATATATTTATTTAATGTGTCAAGATCTATCAATTCGTTTCTTTATTTAACCGGACACTGTGATTTTACTGTATTTTGGATAAAAAAATGCCGGCTTTTGGTGCGATTTTATCGCAACTCACACATCGGGTCCGTTTGCAATCCAATTTTTTCTCGCCCCCATAGACTTGCATTGTCAAATCCGATCCGAAAATCGGTGACAATCGCAGCATGCTGCGATTGTCTCGGTCCGAGGAACGGATCCGATCAAAAATCGCATGATGTGAGCTGCCCCATAGAATAACATTGGGACAAATGCAATGCGATTTTTTATCGCATTGCATTCGTCCGTTTTAATCGACAGTGTGACCCCGGCCTTAGTGTTGGGCTTTGTTCAGTCATCTTGTTATTGAAGCAACTTTTGGACAACTCTTTAATCCAAGAAAGCCATCTATATTGTCTGACTTGTGAGACATAAAACCAATCTCTTCTTTGATTTTATAGTGCTTCTTGGTAGATGTTTCAAGTATGAGATGTGAAACATCTACGCATGAGCTCTGACATAAAAGTAAGACATCAGGAATCAAGTGATTGGAGGGTACCATTTTAGCCTATGTAAAATAAAAAATGCTGTGCACATGCTGCGAATTTTTCCGTGCAGATTTACTGCGGTTTTGAATCCGCAGCATGTCAATTCTTTCTGTGGTTTCTGCAGCGTTTTTACACCTCTTCCATTATAGGAATCCGCAGGTGTTTAAACGCAGGGGAAATCCGTACGAAAACTGCAGAAAATCCGCAGTAAATCTGCACTAAATCCACAGGTAAAACGCAGGTCATTTTACCTGCGGATTTAGTAAAATCCGCGCTGAAAAATCTGCAGCAGAATCTGCAACGTGTGCACATACCTTAAAACTCATCGCGTTCACCTGAGTTAAAAGATGTGTGCATGTAGCCAGATTCTGCTCTGTAAGCTCAGCAAAAAGACTCTGTGTGCACAAACCCTAAGGCTGTGTGCACACGTAGCGGGTTTTTTTGCGTCTTCGCGGCGCTTTTTAACTTGCGATTTTGCAGCGAAAACGCAAAAAAAAAGCATCCCATGCAATCCTATGGCATTCCGCACATGCTGTGCTAATGCTGCCTATTTTTCCGCGGCGGAATCGCATCGCGGAAAAATATGCAGCATGCTCAATCTTTGTGCGGAATCGCTGGAATTCTGCACACATAGGATTGCATTGTTCCTCTTACTTTCCGCATGTGGCTGTGCCCACCATGCGCAAAGTAAGCGGATCATGTGTGGATGGTACCCAGGGTCCGGAGGAGAGGAGACCCAGGCTCTGGTACCATGTACCTGTAAAAAATAGAATTAAAATAAAAAAAATAGTGATATACTCACCCTCTGGCGGCCCCCGGAGTCCTTCCCGCTTCTTACCAAGCTCCCGGCATCTTCCGGTCCCAGTAATGCTTTGTGCAAATGACCGCGATGACAACGCGCTCTCGTGAGAGTGACGTCATCTCCGGTCCTTCGCGCTAAGCATTACTGGGACCGGAAGATGCCGGGAGCATGGAGAGGAGATCGGGGGCCGTCGGGAGGTGAGAATAACCTTTTTTTAATTTTTTTTTATTTTTTACTTTCTATCTTTTACTATTGATGATGATTCACCTCAGATCCTTCACGCAAAGCATTACTGGAACCGGAAGATGCCGGGAGCGTGGTGAGAGGCGGGAAGGCTCCGGCGGTCATCGGAAGGTGAGTATATCACTATTTTTTATTATTTTTAACATTCTATATCTTTTAGTATTGATGCTACATAGGCAGCCTCAATAGTAAAAAGTTGGTCACACTTATCAAGCACTATGCCTGACAAGTGTGGCCAACCTGTCAATCACCTTTCCAAGCGATGCTTCAAATCGCTTGGAATGCGCAAGCGAAAAACGCTTGCAAAACACTTGTTTTTTTGCGGGAAAACGCATGTGAATTCGCATGCGTTTTACCCGCGGCGGGAGTCGCGGAAATTTCCGCAGCATTTCTGCACATGAGCATAAAGCCAAAGGCCACGTATACGCGTGAGTTTTTTACCTCAGTATTTGTAAGCCAACACCAGCAGTGGAACCATCAGAGGAAAAGTATAATAGAAACACGTCACCACTTCTGTATTTATCACCCACTCCTGGTTTTGGCTTACACCTACTGGGGTAAAATACTGAACTTGAGCATGTGCCCTAAGGGAGTATGCACAATGTCTTCCTGAGTTAGATTCCACCACGGAAACTGCCTGAAAAACTACAAAAAAAGGAACATAGGCATTTTTATGTAGAAACGACTTGCTGTGCATATGTCCAGGACTTTAGATGGATTTTAATTGCTTCAAGTTTGCTTCAAGTTTCTGAAAATATCAAGGTGTTAAGAGAAATGACATGTCTATTCTTCTGGCATTTTCTGCTTGGAAAATGCTCTGTACTTTGCAATACAAATTGATGGGAAAGCTCAGAAGACACTTGGACATTTTTTGTAGTATTTTACTATCATTTTTGGTAAAAAAAGACATTGGCTGTTTCGTTATTATTCAATCCTTCAGAAAACCTCTGGTGGCGAAAAACATTGGAAAAATGCTCAGGAAATGACACCAAAAAATTACACAAAAGACACTCCAGAAAAAAACCTGCCAGAGTTTCCTGAAGCATCTTCTGCGTGAAAAATTCGGTGGGTTCGCCTGAGTTTAAAAGTTATTGAATCCACATACCCTTTTGGTGTATACACACTTCAAATCTGCTACTTTTTTGAAGATTTTCTAAAAGTTTTCAATGAGTTTTGAGTTTTTCATGAAGTGTTTAGAGATGCTTTGGTCAAGTTTTGCTTAAGATTTTGGAACTTAAAAAAAATAGATAAAAAGAAACTTCATGTTACTTTTTTGAAGCAGATCCTAATGGAGACTTCTTCAAACTAAGCACTGTCCTTTCAAATGCCTGCAAAAAAAACCAAAACATTTTAGGAAAAAACTTTTTCAAAACTCTACAAAACTTCTTCAAAAACACATCAGCAAACACTTCAGAAAAAGAAAACCCTACCAAGAACTCCCCTAAGGCTGGGGTCACACTAACATATGGCATCCGATGCGAGAGCATGCTACTGTGCTCCAATCCTCTCACACAGCTGCGGAGGAGGCAGAGAAACTAATTTCTCCATCTCTTCCATTGCCGTGGTCGGTGTATATCGCACAGCACTCGGATGATATGCGAGTGAGTCGAGTTTCTGTGCCAATCGTAGCATGCTGCCCTTTTACACGCACGCAGAATACACCTGAGAAAAAAAAACGCTGATGTGAGCTGTCCCATAGAATAGCACTGGGCCAAGTGCAATCTGATGTTTTCTCGCTTAGCACTCGTCCGTACAATAGTTTAACCCCGGCCTAAAAATTAAAGTTTTGTAAAGCGGTTTATGCTTGCAAACCTAGTAGTTATTGAGAGCCTCAATTATTATGATGTACAATAAAAATTTTATTGTGGTTGCAAATAAGAAGACTGAGAGGAGACTTAGGCCTGTTTCACACTTCCGTTTTTGTGTCCACCAAACGGATCCGTTTCCGTTTTTTTGACGGAAACGGATGCAAACGGATCCGTTTTTTAAAAAAAGGATCCGTTTTTTGATGGATCCGCGGTAACCGCTATGGAAAAAAAACGGATCCTGCAAAAAAATGGCGGATCCGTTTTTTTACGGAAACCAACGGATTTTGACGGATTTGAAAAAACGGAAGTGTGAAGCAGGCCTTAGGCGGGGGTCACACTAACCGACGCAAAATACGGTCAGTATTTTACATGCGTAATACGGATGAATGGCCCCTAAACAGTGCTCCGTAATCAAGGTGTGGTCGCGTATTTTGCGTATGTCAGCATCCGTATGTAATCCGTATGCCATCCGTATGGCGAGATTTTCTCGCAGGCTTGCAAAATGGACATATAATGGAGCCCTATGACAGGGTTTAGAACAGAAACAAAAGAATAGATATAGACACATAGAATGCATATATATATATGTGTGTATTCTATGTGTATATATCTATTCTTTTGTTTCTTTATTAAAACTGTCAGTGTGAGTTTACTGTATAGCGCACTGAATTGCCGGCATTGCTAAAAGACACCTGGTGCGTATTTCTCGCAAGTCACGTGTGGTCCGTGTGTAATCCATATTTTTTGCGCAGCCATAGACTTGCATTGGCGTACTACGGGCGTAGTACTCTGACAATCGCAACATGCTGCGATTGGCACGGAGCGTAGAATACGCAAGGGACCCCATAGAGAATCATTTGTCCGTGTCTAATGCATGCTTTTAGCGCCTCACTCGGCCGTATTCCTCGCCAGTGTGACCCCGGCCTAATAGCTGTCTACAAATATCTCAAGGGCTGTCACATTGTTGAAGGATCATGTTTATTCTCATTTGCACAAGGAAAGACTAGAAGCAATGGAATGAAACTGAATGGGAGGAGACACAGATTATTATTTTTATTAGAAAAAACTTTTTGAGGGCAGTTTCACACGTCCAGATAATTCCGGTACCGGAAAAACCAGTACCGGTCCGTGTGCATACGGAGGCCATCCATGTGCATACGGAGGCCATCCATGTGACATCCGTGTGCTATCCGTATGTCCGTGTGTACCATCCGTGTGCTGTCCGTGTATTTGAAAAATTAGTTTCAATGTTAACCCTTTGACTTTTAAAAACGCACATGAATCGCACACGGACAGCATCCGTGTGCGTTACGTGTTTACACGGACCCATTGACTTGTATGGGTCCGTGTGATCCGTGCTGTTGCACAAAAACGGACATGTCAGCGTGTTTTGCACATGGACACACGGTCCATGAAAACACACTGACATCTGCATAGACACATTCATTAGAATGTGTCTACGTGTGTCAGTGTCTCCGGTACATGAGAAAACTGTCACTACACGTACTGGAGACACTGACGTGTCAAACTGCCCTGACAGTGAGGGTGATCAATGAGTGGAACAGGCTACTACTAGAGGTGGTGAGTTCTCTTTCAATGGAAGTCTTCAAACGAAGGCTGGACAGGCATCTGTCTGAGATGGTTTAGTGAATCCTGCTTTGAGCAGGGGGTCGAACCAGATGGCCCAGGAGGTCCCTTCCAACTCTAACATTCTATGATTCTATGGTTCCTCATCAAGAAAATCTATGTAATAATTTTATGCTCAAAAGAAAAAAGTGTGCTGGAAGTGACATCTTCATTGGCTAAACAGAAAAATTGTATGTGATGTATTTTAGAGCACAGAGACTCCTTCATCAGGAAGTTTTTTACATTTATTTGCAAACTTGCCTGTTGAATCTCCTATAGCTTGCATATTTTTCTTCATAGACAATAAAGGTATCATTCCTACCACCTCCCATTTTTATCATTTTTGGGCTTAAAAGTATCTGTACTGAAATCATAAAAAACTCTGTGTGTCCATATCCTATGCCTTGTGCACAGAGAGTTTTTTGGAGTGAATCCCTCAAAAATGGGTCAAGTTTTAAAAAATGATAGAAAATAAAAAAAGTGCGTCACTTCTTTAAAATTTCTCATGATGCAATCTGCTCCAAAATAGGCACTGCCCAATGAAGAGACTGCAAAATATAAAATGGGTCAGGAAACAAAATTCTTAGTCTATGTTCACATGTAGTTTTTTTTTTGCTTTCATTTCTGCAGCCATAACCTGCTCTCTGCAGTGAAAACGCTGCTTTCAAATCAATGGTTTTGTGACTTTCACAGCATATTTTTAACTCTTTTTTGCAACATTTTTTGGGTGCGGATTACATGTGTGATTTGTCTACAGCACAGTACGCAAAAGAAACAGCAAGAAAGCGCAAAAATATTTGCTGCTTTTTTCTGCGTTCTTTCACTTTCTCATTGTTTTCTATAGGTGGGAAAAAAAGACTGCAAGAAGTGGCAAACTCTCTGCACATAGTCTAAGATGCAGTAAAAGGCATCTGAAAAGAGGCATCTTAAAGGGAACCTGTCAACAGGATTGTGCAGAGTAACCAACAGACAGTGTCAGGTTGGCACCGTTATACTGATTAAAATTATACCTTTGTTGATTAAATCCGTCTTGTTGTTTAATCTTTATTTTCAGCGGTTCCATCTTGGAGGAGGAATTTTTTTTTCCTCTAACATGATACCAATAACTGCTGCTGCACATGCGCCGCCGGTGTCATTTTCAGACAGATTTTTTTTAAAAATAAGTTTCAGGATAACGTTAAGCAAATGAATTATATACACATTACATATGCGGATCATGCTCCAGCACAGGTGCCACTGCCACCGCCGCCTGCCTGCAGAAGGGGATTTCTTTTTTCTCCAAGATAAATATATATAACTAGATGGTGGCCCGATTCTAACGCATTGGGTACTCTAGAATATGACCCGCGGGAGACCGACGTTCAAAAGATGATCGGTGATCTCACAGTGGGGTCCTGGTCGCTGCTGCGTGTCACACTGAGGCTAAGCACCCACATTGCAGAAATGCTGCGGAAATTTCCACAGCATTTCCGCAACTCCCGCCGAGGGAAAAACGCATGCGAATTCGCATGCGTTTTCCCGCAGAAAAAAATGCGTTTTTCACGCGATTTTCGCATGCGGAATTCAAGCACATTCCAAGCTATTTGAAGCATCGCTTGGAATGTGATAGACAGGTTGGTCACACTTGTCAAGCATAGTGTTTGACAATTGTGATCAACTTTTTACTTTTTGATCAACTTTTTACTATTGATGCTGCCTATGCAGCATCAATAGTAAAAGATAGAATGTAAAAAATAAAAAAAAATTAAAAAAGGTTATTCTCACCTTCCGACGGCCCCCGATCTCTCCATGCACCCAGCATCTTCTGGTCCCAGTAATGCTTAGCGCGAAGGACCGGAGATGATGTCACTCTCACGAGAGCGCGTCGTCATCAGCGGTCTTTCGTGCAAACCATTACTGGGACCGGAAGATACCGGGCGCGTGGTGAGAGGAGGGAAAAAGACCGGGGGCCGTTGGAAGGTGAGTATATCACTATTTTTTATTTTAATTCTATTTTTTACAGGTTTGTGGTACCCAGGGCCTGGAGGAGAGTCTCCTCTCCTCCAGACCCTGCGTACCATCCGCACATTGAACGCTGCGCCAGTCATCTGGCTGCGTCGCCGCTGACCTCCGTGCGGCAGGAGATGACCCGTGGCAACTGTCGGGAGATCAGCTACCCGACGGTAGCGGTGGAGTGCGTCATTCGAATTTCGCGGCCGGACTGCGCCTGTTGCTGATCGGCCGGGTGCGACCAATCAGCGACGTGGGATTTCTGTTACAAACAGACAGACAGAATTAGTTAGACGATCATATAGTAGATATTCATGGTAGCAGAAAACCCAATCAATAAATAAAGACAAAAGATTACAAGCATTTTTTGAATAAATGGCGGTGATGCTTTTTTTTAGCGTTACTTTAAATAATAAACTTCATAAGCTTGAACTCAAATAAATTAACCATTAAATATCACTTAATTACCAACCAAAACAACCAATCCGCCCTTGAAAAGGGCGATTTTTCCGGCAAATATCACATCACAACAAAAAACATGATACAAAATTGGGATCTTCTTTTCTTCAAACAGCTCCGGTATGCAGAAACGGCCACAAGCAGGGGTTTATATATATTTAATTCGCCCGCCAAAACATGAATGAACCAATCAAAACCCGTTAAATTTGGGCGCCAAGAACTGGAAAAAAAACGGACAGGACTGCTCGTGGCAGTTACCACAGCTAAACTGCTGACCTTTGAATGACCCCAAAAACAACCATTCTAAAGCAAAATACCTTTTTACAATGGAGCTAATAAATACATTAGGTCTGTGCTGCTATGAGACCCCCCCATTATTATATTTTTATTTCCAAGGGAGGCTTCCATTATGTAAACTAGGGTGCAGGTCAGTGAGGGATCAGTGACCTATCAGAAGCCATACAGATGAATACCTAATCAGCACAACATGAAGACCCCCCACAGCCCTGCCCCAGGGCACAAGCATATCTGTTGTGAGTTCATTTTCCCCTTCATTACTGAGGCCAGAGGAACTCCCTCTTCTGGTAAAGAAAGGTAGTGAGCCTGATTATCAAACACCTGAGGCTGATGATGATGACTGGCTGAGTGGAGTTACTGACTGGATATAAGGCTGCCGACGCCCTTCTGCCCTGCGGGTGATTTCTCTGTGGGATCCTTGGAGACCAGTCTGAGTTCCTGCTCCTCTAAAGCTAAGTTTGCTGCTCGGCCTTTTGCATTTGTGCTTTGACTTTGTTTTGCTTTGTTTTTCTGGATTTCTGCCATTCCCTGCTGGGGTGTGCTGAATTCCTTTAGCTCTGTCTTCTGAAAATACCTGAGTGCTGATTTAGTTTTTGAAGCCTAGCTGCTTCAGGGCCTTTTTCATATCAGCTTGTTGGCTTATGTCTTTGATAGGGTTTTGGCAGATTGCAGACAGCAGCCTTCCTGTCCTTTCCTATCTAGGTAGTTTTGGGCCCCGTCTTTGCTCAGTCTATCTTTCTGTCTGTGTTAGTGTTTTCATCTTGCTTCACCGTCATTATATGTTGGGGGCTGCCTATTGCTTTGGGGTCTGCTCTGGGGCAGTTTAGATTTCCCCTTTCTTTCTTTAGGCCTAGTTAATTCTCCGGCTGTGATCGAGGGGTCTAGGGCATCGTAGGAACCCCCCACGGCTACTGCTAGTTGTGTTGATAGGTTCAGGGGTCTGCAATCTGATAGTTGCCAACTTCTCTGGTTTTCTGGACTTAGCTTGTATTTCTGCTTTTGCCTCCTACGGTGACTCATTCATAACACATATCATTAATTAACTAAAAACTGAAAATAAAGATTACACAACAACCACAAGATGGATTTCATCAGCCAAGGTATCATTTTAATTAGTATAATGGCGCCAACCTGACACTGTCTGTAGGTTACTGTGCACAAGGCTGCTGGCAGGTTCCCTTTAAGACCATTTACATTTTAAAGCTAAGTTATTATGTAATGAAATATACATTACATCCATTATTATGCTTTCTGTACATATTACTGGAGAATGAATCTGATTTCTCCGATAGGATTAATTGCAAAGATTCTTTTATTTCCGCATACTATTGATCTATGCAAAGTTTCCATATGGTAAGGTTAAAGGGAATCTGTCACCCCTTTTTTGAGTTATCATATAATGATATCATTCAATTGTGTGTCACATAAGGATTCTCTTAGTACTTTTGCTTCCCCCTGACCCCGCACCTTTAATGCATTGATACCTTTTTTATATCGGTTCAGATGTATGTAAACTGCAGCGGTCCAGTCCAATGGGTGGGGCTTATTCAACTGCTCCCCCCTACCTGTCGTGCTCTATGCATTTCTTGTGTAGAGCAAGACAGGGAGGGGGGGAGCAGTTGAATAAGCCCCGCCCATCAGACCGGACCGCGGCAGTTTACACACATCTGAACCGATACAAAAAAGGTATTTATGCATGAAAGGTGCGGGGTCAGGGGGAAGCAAAAGTACTAAGAGAATCCTTATGTGACACACAATTGAATGATATCATTATATGATATCTCAAAAAAGGGGTGACAGATTCCCTTTAAGTTCACACTTTATATCATTTCTGGTTTTCTAGAACAGAAAACCAGAAATACCATGAGTAGCAGATCTGACGTGACAGACACCATCAGCGCCAGATGAACCTCGTTGACTTATAATAAGGCACTCTGGTGTCAATCATTGTGACTTAAAGAATAGTGCGGCGGTCTATGCTATTCTCATTGAACATGACAGCATTGGTAATGAAGTCTCCAGATGGCGCTTACGACAGAGATGTGAATTCATCCTAACTACCTCCTTTTATCTTTGGTGACTACATAACCTACAGATTATTCCTAGCTTAATATATGCAGGGAAATGACTCGATTTGCATAAATATGGTGAAATGTTTCCCTGTGAAATATAGGAATGCGTAATAAAAAATTGCTTTACCTTCTGACTGAATATATTTTCCTTCTCTAGTAGTCTTATGTGGAGCCTACTGAGCTTTGATAACAGACAGCATTTTATCTGGTTCAAAGCTTTCCCTTTAACACATAACTAGCGATGAAAATCTGTTATCACTGAATGTTTTTGCTGAGCAATTTATATCAAGGAAAAAGTTGCTTAGAAGATGGCAATTATTCCATGTTTATGTATAGGAACTTGCTGACTTTGAATCTCAAAATTAAAGAATATGTAGCTAAAACCCCTCCTTATGCATAAAATGTAAAGATATTATTTCTTTTCATCATGAAAATGTAAAGAAAAATCTGTTGCTATAAGTGCACGTCAGTTCCAGACTAAGGAAAGTGCGAAATACCAATAGAGTTCTATTGGACTGGGTACTGATACCTCTAACTTCGGTAGTCAAATGCTTTTCAAAACCGTAAGTAAGCCTCGCAATATGAAAAAGATGCTTCCTTCCATATATTTTGGAAGCCAAATAAGCAAAGAAGTCTCTGCTTGCCTTATATACTTTAGTAGAGAGAAATACTGAAAAATATAATTGCTGTATTTTTTTGTACTAATGGAATCACCTATATACACTGTGTACAGAATTATTAAGCGGGTGAGTTTTTTGACCATATCATACTTGTTTATGCATATTTCCAACTCCAAGCTGTATAAATTGAAATTCTTATTGGAGGAAGCAGATCAGGTGATGTGTATATATGAATAATGAGAGACAGTGTGATCTAACGATATCAACACCCTGTGTGCATAATTATTAGCTTGTTTCTCTCAGGCAAAATGGATCAAAAAAGAAATATTACTGACTATGAAAAGTCAAAAATTGTGAGGGATGCAGCAGTCTTGACATTGCTAAGATATTGGGATATGATCACAGAACCAACAAAAGTTTTTTTTCAATCAGTCAACAAGGTCGCAAGAGCAATGACCTTTTATGCAGCACAAATATCGTTTCACCAGATGAGCGTTTTGCCAAATTCATCAGGTGATCAGCAGCCTGTTTACACTGCAAGATTATCAAGAAACAAGCTTTCTTAGGAACACTCATTCACGATAATCTTTCTGTGGAAATGTACCTTAAACTTTTGAGTAGTTTCGCACTTCTTATAACATCATTGGTTGAGTGATTTGACTTTTGTGTATGGGTAAAAAAATCATCATTGGTAACACATAATTCTAAGTTACGGTAATAGGTCATGTGCTGTCTATAACGTACTGTTTATAACAGGAGTGGGGATCCTCTGGCCAGCGGGCTGTTTGACCTTTTCTTCAGCCCTCAGGCACATTTCAGGGGACCGCAGTGCTCAAGACAGCAGCCTTGTCTTGTAGGCCTCAGGCCCTTCATGCACTGTAAGTATGCGCACACAACATTCAATACTGTACACTCCAGTGTGTGCAATGAAGGATTACATCCTGAAAGGATGTACCTCTTGGGTAGAGTAAGGCCAGGTTCATACTGCGTTTAGGCAGCCCGTTCAATGCATAGCGTTGATGGGCGGCGTTAACGCTATAGCATAACGCGATAGCGTTATGCTATACCGCCAGCGCAGATGCTTCATCTGTGCTGTGGTGACGGAGCCTCAGATGTTGCAGCCTGCGTCCGAGGCTCTGTCACAGAATGACAGCACACTGCTAGCGCATGCCGATTATGGCATGCGTTAGCGATGCGCCCGATAATGGGGGTTAATGGTAGTGTTAACGGACTGCGTTACACCGCATTATGCCACGGTGTAACGCAGTCCGTCTAACGGACTGCCATAACACAATGTGACCCAGCCTTAGCGTTTGATACACTCCTGTGCCACAGTTGAAGAATGAAGCAGCAGCCCCTGTGTCTCCTATGATGTATGTGCTGCAGTCTACAGCCCCAATGTCTCCTGTAATGTGCTGCAGCCTCCAGCCCTAGCGTCTGATGTAACGTATGTGCTGCATCCTCTGGCCGCAATATCTCCTGTGACGGGCTGCAGCCTCCAGTTCCAATTACTCCTGTGATGTTTGTGCTGTAGCCTCCAGCGCCAGTGTTTTATATGATCTATGTGCTGTAGCCTCGAGTCTTTCATTCTGCTTTGATGTATGTGCTGCAACTTCCAGCCCAAAAGTCTCCTGTGATGTGCAGCAGCCTCCACCTTCAGCATCTGTGATGTATGTGCTGCAGTCTCTGGTTCCAATGTTTCTTGTGATGTGCTTCAGCCTACAGCCCCAATGTCTCTTGAGGTTTGCTGCAGCCTCCAGCCCCAATGTCTCCTGTAATGTGCTGCAGCCTCCAGCCCCAATGTCTCCTGTGGCGTATGTGCTCCAGCCCCAATGTCTCTTGTGATGTGCTGCAGCCTCCAATTCCAATGTTTTGTGTGGTGTGTATACTCCAGTCCCAATGTTTCCTGTGTGATGTATATGCTCCAACCAAAACATCTCCAATTTAATTAATTTGCTCCCACCACAGCGTCTCCTATGTGATGTATATTCTCCAGTTCCAGCGTCTCCTATATGATGTATATGTTACAGTCACATCATCACCTAAGTGATGTGTATGGTACAGCCCCCAATCTTCTATGTGATGTATCTCTTCCTACCCCAGCATCTGCTATGTATATACATCAGTCTCTATGTTTCCTATGTGATGTATATGCTCCTTTCCCAGTGTCTCATAATGCTTCTTCCCCAGTGTCTCCTATGTGATGTATATGCTTCTGCCCCTGCATCTTCTATGTGATGTATATACAGCAGCCCCAGTGTCATATATGCTTCTGCCCCAGCATTTCCTATGTGATGAATGTACAGCAGTCTCGGGGTTACCTATGTGATGTATACAGCAAATCTCCCACTGCTTGCGTTCTATAAATGTAGCGCAAGCAGTGATGAATTCCCCCCTGTGAAGAGACATGCAATGTAATGTGCGTGTGTGTTCAGTAGGACTACTGCTGAGAGGTCTTTACAAAACCTATCATCACAGTTGACTGTGCTCCAGACCAAAGCAAACATGGAAAAGCAGTTGAGAGTAGCAACATCATCATTGCCACTTAAATTATTATAATAATTTTTTATATATAGAATCAACATATTCTGCAGAACTTTACAATTAAGTGGGGACATGTACAACAATAAAGACCTTACAGAGTAACACATAGTTCAGTAGTTACAGGACGATTGAGGGCTTTGCGCGCAAGCTTACAATCTATAAGTTTCACCCTTCCCTTCTCCATGTGAGTGGTAGTTGTGTATCGTCCTCTGAACCACTCCCATCAGTTCCTGGATTCACTTTGCCACCTGGCTTCCAAATTTTCTCTCCTGTTACAACCCCACCCTTATCATGGGAGACTTTAACATCACCATTGCTTTTCCCCTCTCCCCATCTGCTATTCACCTTTTATCTCTGACCTCCTCCTTCGACCTCTCGTAGCTTACTAACTCTTCTATGCATGAAGATGGAAAATCCCTCGACTTGGTCTTGTCCCGACTTTGCGCACTGTATGATTTTACAAACTCCCCTCTCCCGCTCTCTGACCATAACCTTTCATTCTCGGTTAAGAACTGCCATCCCGCTCAGGTCACCCCCACTTTCCACACTTATAGAAATATACAGGCCATTATCACCCAGAAACTTATGAAGAAGGTGCAGTCATCATTGGCCCCTATCTCCTCCCTCTCATGGCCTGACTCTGCACTGAACCGTTACAATAAAACATTGCAAAGTGCCGTGGATGAAACTGCACCTCCTGTACATAGAACAACTCGGCACAGACGGTGACAACCCTGGCACACTCTGCAAACACGTTTCCTATAGCGGTGCTCCAGGTGTGTCAAACGTCTGTGGAGAAAATCCAATCTTCCCGAAGATTTAATCCATTGTAAGTTTATGCTGAAAACATGCAACACTGCCCTTCACCTCTCCAAACAAACCTATTTCAACACCCTCATCACCTCACTATCCAATAACCCTAAATGTCTCACTGACACTTTTCATTCCCTACTCAACCCAAGAGTGCAGGCCCCAACCACGAATCTCCGCACTGACGATCTGGCCAATTCAAAGAAAAAATTTACCATATCCGACAGGAAATTTTCTCTCCCCTCATATCATACACTGTCCTCCCCCCCCCACTGCATCTAGCTCACTCTCTGATTTTGAGCCAGTCACAGAAGAAGTGATCAGGCTCCTTGCATCTTCTCGCCCTTGCACCAGTGACCCTATTCCGACACATCTCCAGTCCCTTTTCCCTGCTGTCACCACTCACCTAACAAAAATATTCAACCTCTCTCTTCCAGTATCTTTCATTTAAGCATGCCATTATACATCCATTACTTAAAAAACCATCCCTTGACCAAAACTGCTGTAGAACTGTGTCTAATCTTCCCTTCATGTCTAAACTCGAACACCTGGTCCACTCCCATCTTATCCACTGTCTCTCAGATAACTCTCTTCTCATCCCTCTTCAATCTGGTTTCTGCTCTTTACACTCTACTGAAACTGCCCTCACAACAGTCTCTCATGATCTACTAACAGTTAAATCTAATGATCACTACTCCATGCTAATTCTCCTGGATCTTTCTGCAGCATTTAACAATGTAGATCATCAGCTCTTCCTCACTATGCTCCGCTCCATTGGCCTCAAGGACAAAGTTCTCTCCTGGTTCTCCCACTATCTCTCTGACCGCTGCTTCACTGTATCTTTTGCTGGTTCATCTTCCTCTTACTGTTGGGGTTCCTCAAGGATCAGTCCTAGGCCCCCTCCTCTTCTCTTTGTATACTGCTCTATTGGATAAACAATCAGTAGATTTGGTTTCCAGTACCATCTCTATGCTGATGACACCCAATTATACACCTCCTCTCCTGACATCATGCCTGCCTTTTTAGAAAACACCAGTGATTGTCTTACCACTGTCTCCAACATCATGTCCTCCCTCTATCTGAAACAACCTGTTAAAAACTGATCTTGTGTTTCCTCCCTCTACTAACCTACCTATGCCCGATATTGCCATTTCCGTTTGTGGTTCTACTATTACTCCCCAACAACATGCCCGCTGTCTTGGGGTCATACTTGATTCAGAGCTTTCATTTACTCCCCACATCCGATCACTGGCTCGCTCTTGTTAGCTGCACCTCAAAAACATTTCTGGAATTCGACTTTTTCTTGCTTTTGACTCTGCAAAAGCTCTTACTGTTTCTCATTCATTCTCGTCTGGACTTACCAAACTCTCCCATCTCCAATCTGTCTTGAATGCTGCAGCCAGGATCATATTCCTCACCAACCGTTACACCAATGCCACTACCTTGTGCCAGTCATTACACTGGTTACCCATCCACTTCAGAACTCAGTATAAATGTATTACCCTCACCCACAAAACATTCCATGGCTCAGCACCACCCTACATCTCCTCCCTCGTCTCCGTCTACCACCCTACCCATGCCCTTCGTTCTGCTAATGACCTAAGATTAACATCCTCAATAATCAGAACCTCCTACTCCCTTCTCCAAGACTTTTCATGTACTGCGCCAATTTTTTGGAATGCACTACACAGGTTAATTTGATTAATCCTCAGTACCCACAGTTTTAAGCGTACCCTAAAAACACATTTCTGCAGACTGCCTACCGCCTCAACACAATAATCTAACTATCCCTGTGTTGCCTATTCAAAAATTTTACCATAACCATATTCCTTGTATCATGTTCCCATGCACTTTATGCATTTAATAGCCCTCTGTGTGTGTACTGTTACATACCTAGACTGATAACTGGTTCATGCAGCATTACATGAACACCCAATTTCTTGCATTATGGCTGGTCTGAACAATGAAAGCAATTGTTACCACCTTTCGTGTCTCCCCTATTTACTCATAGATTGTAAACTTGTGAGCAGGGCCTTCACTCCTCTTGGTATCTGTTTTCTATGTGTTTATTGTTATGCTGTAATGTCTATTGTCTGTACAAGTCCCCTCTAAAATGTAAAGTGCTGCGGAATATGTTGGCGCTATAGAAATAAAATTATTATTATTATTATCTACCTTCTATACAATCGATGCCACCTACTATCACAGCCGCAACAAAAATAAGCAATTTCAGCCATCACATTAGGGGTAAGGTAATTAATTGACCAAATGTAGCAGGATCGGGGGGAGCAAAGGTCATCTTAGTGAACTGCACAGTTCAGAGGTTGAGGAGGTGGTCATGCTGCCCCAGCAGCACAGCAAAAGAGGGAGCAGGTAGCTACTGCACTACAGCGATGCTAAAATGAGCACACCAAAGCCAGCTTGAAAAAGCTCAATGGTGTGGCTCTTCTTCAGATAATATGTGCTGATGACAAGCGACAGGTGGTTTGCATGCTGTTCTATGAAATCCTGGAGCGAGGCATAAATGTTCTGAACCTGAGCACGACGGGTATGACGAGGCATCTGAATTGCAAGCATGAGGTTGGAGTACACACATTAAAGGGAAGGTGCCACCAGTTTTCTTGTAGTTTGTTTTTGTGTGAAATTAAGCTTAAAATAGTAATTAAAATGTATTAATGCAATGTTTGCAAACATTTCTATATGAAAGATATATTTTTTTTAAAATATATATATAATTACAACTAGGGGGAGCATTATGTGTTTTAGACCTCAAGCAGCTATAGTAAGACTTACCAGCTTTACTGTTAGCTGGACAATTGGGGCAGTAACTGCTGACATCACTATTTCCCTCCCCTTTGGTTGTTCTAGTACCACTGGGGCAGAATGAAGAGTAGCATCACAGCGCAGCGCCATTTTGTGGGTGACTGCCCTGTGATCAGCAATCACCAGCAGTTACTGCATCGGAAGCACAGCTTGTTTACAGAGGTGCAGAAGACAGTGAACTCAGCACCATTGTGGACCGGAGGAAGAGTGAAGACATCTGGTGTGTATGGAGCAGCATTATCAGCAGGAGCTGTTGGTATGAGCTATGACTCATCCCTCATACTCCATATGTCTCTCTAACATCAGTCTCCATATGTCTGTCAGCCAGACTACGTGTATCTCTCACCCTCCATAATGCCTGGCCATTCACTGCAGACCTGCAGGTCCTTCTTATCTTACTGAGGGATGACTCACAGCTCCTGCCAACAGCTCCGATAATGCTGATCTTCTGCTTAGGTCTTGGCCTCTTCCTCATGCTCACGATCAACAGAGCCACATGCCTCCCTGCAAAAGGAGGATATACAGCAACACCACCAGGATGTTTGATATTTACTTCTGTTTTTTTCATATATAGGCTGTGAATTTCAAGAACTAAAATTTGATTATATTCATCAATACGAATTGTTATGTCTTGAGTAAAGTTGAGTGAATTTGTTTGGGTCCCTGCTTATTCCGGTACTCGGATACATAGTCTTGAGTGCCAAAGGTCACCTACTTATATAGCACCACCACCAGCGTTACCAAGCATCTCCACACCATCCTATGGAAGTGTTCAGCTCTGCATCCCTCAATCCCTTGAGAGAAAGTGGAGATACCCCCTAACCACCCATGAGCTATGGTCCTGCATGACAGCACTTCCAAATTAATGGCCTTTGAAATGCTGCCATTCCAGCTGGAGAAGGAAAGTTTCAAAAAACTGATGGCAGTCGCTGTCCCACACTGCACAACGCCATCAGTGTCTAGGTCCACATAACCACTGACATGTGGACCAGTATGCACGGCCAGAGACCTTACATTTTACTGTCTTCTAACTGCCCAATGGTTAAATATAGTGATGGCTTGGTCAGAGGTGGAAGGCATTCTAGACCATGTCCTACTTCCACCGAAAATTGATGGACATTTCTCTGTCGAGATTGCCTTCTACTCTGCTTCCTCCGCTGCCTCCTCATCCAGTCACAGTAAGACCTGCATCACCAACTTCAGCACAGCCAGAGGGAAAGGAGAGCAGGCTGTTCTGAAACTCATCTGTTTGGGGGACATCCCACAACGCGCAGGAGCTGTGGAAGGGGATCAAACAGCAGACAGATTAGTGGTTGGTGTTCGATAATGGGCAAAATCTGTTAGCAGCTTTGGGCCTAGCTGGTTTGACGCATATCCATTCCATGGTGCATGTACTGAATTTAGTGTTTGCATATCATCCTTGAAAATAATCCACATATGTGAGTGCTGCTGCTGAAAGTGCAGACAGTGTGTGTGCTTTCGCTGTTCTCATCCTGCTGCTGTTCACCTGTCTGTGTTGCAGCATCACTTCAGCCTTCCGGCTCACTGCCTCATATGCGATGTACCAACAAGGTGGAACTCTACCTTGTATATGCTGGAGGGACTTTGAGAGGAGCAGCAGGCAATAGTGGAGTTTCAGCTGCAGCACACCTGCTGGAAAAAACAATTTCAAGCATGATGAATGAGGTGGTGGCACAAGAGGAGCAGAGCCAATTCACACCGTTATCAGGCCTGTCATCTACACATGGCTTGTAGAGTGTGCTACTGTCCAACTCCCAACAGTGACCAGATACCCAGCTGTGCAGTCAGAAGACAGTTTGGGAGGATGAGAAGACGGGTCAACATGTTCACAGCTGGGTGGCATTCAAAGCAGCTCAGTCATCACTGGAGCATGGTTGGGGAGGGATACAAAGGACCCAGAAGATACACCTCTCGCCAAGGACAGCTTGTCATTGCATCTGGTCAGCCTGGCACACATGAGCCAATAGATGCTGCTGTGCCTGTGCAACAACTGCCGAGTTGCTCGTATTGTTACCAGTGCTAATTACTGGGTGGCCACCCTTCTGGATCCCCGCTACAAGGACAGCGTAGCATCATTATTCCGTCACTGGGGCAGGATTGTAAGATTCGTGAATACAAGCAGACACTGGTAGAGGAACTACTGATGGCTTTCCTACCTGAAAATGTCAGCTCAGTGGAAGAACAAGGTTGAGGCGGTGGAGGAAGTTGCCAACACAGCTGGGTTAGCATGACTGAAATGTACCAAAACTTTATGAGCACATCACAATATCTGGCACCACCATCTGATATGGTCCGTATTAGCAGAAGGCAGTGTTACAACAACATGGTTGAAGAGTATGTGTCCATACGGCTCTAAGTACTTACTGATGGGTCTTCACCATTTAACTTCTGGGTCTCCAAATTGGACACATGGCATGAGCTCTCCCTTTATGCTTTGGAGATGCTGCCCTGCGGTAAGTGTACGATTGTGTTGTTTAGTACAGCTGGGGATGTGATGACAGACAGGTGCATCCACCTGTCCACATCCAATATGTGAAAGCTAACATTCATTAAAATGAACCTGGCATGCATCCCACAGGACTTGTTAATACCTTTGGTTAGCTAGACTACTTTACCAGCCACATCCAGCCAGTGTTCAACTCTATTTGCTTTTTGTTTCATTTGGGTGCCTCCCCAAATAAAAAAAACTGTGTTGGATATTTCCTCCTCTGCCTCTTTCACCTACACCGCCACGTCCACCAGCACCTCATCCAGTTGGACCGCCACCTACTAGTTTTAGCTTGTTAGTGTTTTTTCAGCTAACTGTATGTTCTTTTAAATCAGTTCCCTAAAGAAACCCCCCCCTAAAAAAAAGCAAGAAAGGAAAAAGCTCCCCACAAAGCCAAAGTTGGATTACTCCTCCCCTGCCTCTTCCACCTTCCACCACATCTACCTCGCCCTCCTCTGGACCTATGCCTTCTGGTTCTAGATTGAAATTTTTAATTATGTTAATTCTAGGTTGTTTTAAGTCAGTTCCATAAAAAATAAAAACATTGAAAAGCATACAAACAAAAAAAAGAGCAACAAAAACTGTTGAATTACTCCTCTCGCCTTTTCCACCCAAATTGTCACTTCCACCTCCACCTGGACATATGCCTCCTGGTTCTAGATTGCTGTTTTTAGTTTTGTTAATTCTAGGTTGTTTTAAGTCAGTTCCGTAAAATAAACAACACTAAACAAAAGAAATAAATACAAAAAAAACAGTGCTGAATTACTCCTCCCTTGCCTCTTCCACCTACACCACCACTTCCACTTAGACCTACGCCTCCTGTTTCTAGATTGCTATTTTTAAATTTGTTAATTCTAGGTTGTCTTAAGTCATTTTCACAAAAAATGTAAATAAAAAAACTGGAAAATGCAGCAAAAACAGTGTGGAATTTCTCCTCCCTTCTTCCACCCACAAGGCCACGTCCTCCTTTACCTCCACTTGGACCTACACCTCTTGGTTCTAGATTGTTTTTTTATTTTTGTTAGTCTTAGGTTATTTTAAGTCAGTTCCATAAAAAAACACTAAAAAATAAAAAAAAGTGTTGAATTACTCCTCTCTTGCCTCTTCCACCTACACGTCCATGTCCATGTCCACCTCCACTTGGACCTACACCTCCTGTTTCTAGATTGTTATTTTCAGTTTTGTTAATTCTCGGTTCTTTTAGGTCAGTTCCATATAAACATACTATCAAACACTAAAAACAATGTTGAATTACTCCTCCCTTACCTCTTCCATCTGCACTGCCATATCCACTTTTACCACCTACTCCACCTCCTCCTCCACTTGGACCTCTTACTCCTGGATTATTATTTTTTTTATTTGTGCTCTGCTTAGTGTAGGGATAGGACGCAGCTGTAGTGAGGGACAGTATTAGGTTGGAGTCACACACAACTTATTAAAAATCAGTCCGTTTTTCACAGACGAGAATCGCCCAAATCTTTCATGAACAGTGATCCATATGTCATCCGATTGTAATGCGAGGATGTGATTTTCTCACATCTAAGCATCCCTATGACATCCATATTGCATCCGTATGCCGAGATTTTCTCGCCGGCTTGCAAAATGAACATATAATGGATCCTAATGACAGGTTAAAACACAAACGAAAGAATAGATATGTACATATATATGTCATTGTGACAAATATATATTTGTAGTTCATAGAGTTCTACATAGAATAATAGCTGCTAAATCAATTGCCAGCTTCTGTAAAATCATTCCAAAACCCAACATGCAATGACACATGCAGTAAACCATTTCATTTCATTTAGTTTTATATATGCCTTTGACTAATAATTAGATTATGTGTGTAAAATTTTGGACATGTAGGTGTTAAATTAAGGGGTAAATTCATTGAAAAAAATTGCGTGGGCTGCCGTGGTAATTTCTCCGCCAGAGAGGGAAAGACTGTGAGTGATGGCAGATATTAATAGCCTAGAGAGAGACCATTGTTTTTGGCCCCCCTGGCTAAAAAAAATCTGCCCCCAGACACCCCAGAAAAGGTGCATCTATAAGATGTGCCTTTTGTGGCACTTAGCCTCTCGATTCCCATTGCCTTTAGCGGTGGCTCATGGGTTAATAATAATGGTTTACAATCACTTTGCTATTGGAAGGTGACATTAAGCCAGGGTAATAATGGAGAGGTGTCAATAAGACACCTAGCCATTATTAATTTTATAGTAGTAAAGGGTTAAAAAAAGACACAAACACATTAATTAAAAAGTTTTTAATGAAATAATCACACAAAGTTTTTGACCAAATTTATTATTCGACTACTCCAACAAAATCCCTTGTTCTCCTGTAAAAATAAAATAAAAAAAACAACAATATACATACCTCTCCGCCATTGAGTCAGGTCCCCCGCTGCAATCAATCACAAGGGGTTAACTAGTTTACAACGGGGACCGGTGCTAATGCTACCGGCCCCACTGTAAACCACTGCCGAATGAATTCATCTCTGCACAGCCTCCCAGGCTGACCGGAGATGTACTAATAAGCGTGGGAAAGTTTCTGAATTTTTTCCCATGCTGTCAGCTCACCTCAGGTCAACCGGGGACTCCGGCAGTGCGTGTGTCTTTTTTAACCCTTTACTACTATAAGACTAATAATGGATAGGTGTCTTATTGACATCTCTCCATTATTAACCCGGCTTAATGTCAGCTTTCAATAGCAAGGTAACATTAACCCATTATTAACTCATGAGCCACCCCTAGAGGCAATAAGAATAGAGAGGCTAAGTGCCATAAAAGGCGCATCTTACTCACTGTCTTTCCCTCTCTAGCAAAGAAATTACCGTGGGAGCCCACGCAATTTTTTTCAACGAATTTACTCATTAATTTAACATCTACGTGTCCAAAATTTTACACCCATGCCCTAATCTAATTATTAGTCAAAACATATAAAAAACTAAATGAAATGAAATGGTTTACTGTATGTAAGCCATGTGTCATTTCATGTTGGGTTTTGTAATGATTTTACAGAAGCTGGCAATTGATTTAGCAACTATTAGGCTATTTAATCACGATTGTCCCAATACAAAATAAAAAATGGCATTTCATATACTACATATACAAAACTGGAATAAAGTTTGTACGCCAGAAAGAAGAGATCCAAATAGTAAAATAATCCAATTATTTCAACATTTTAAAATCAAAGAAAGAATTAAAATAGAAAACAGGATGTCTCACAAAAGAGACGTCACCACAATAATGAGTTTGGAGGAATTGAACTGTATAGATATTACCTATATGGCACAAAAAAATTGTATATATACAGTATAAAGGCACCACCATCAAGGGTCATCAGTATGCCCTGATATTCACAATAAAAATTACCCATGCCTAAAAAAATTATAAGTGAAAAATACAGATAAAATACTTAGCCATAACAATCATGGATAAATAAACTCCATATCATAAGAGTGTCACAAATTAAACAGTCATAAACAGTCGTAAATCGGTAAAGTCCCTATCAGAACAATGCCACATGTTAAAGGAATATGCTAAAAGCCAGATAAAAGGCGCTCAAAAATATAAAGATGTCCGTAATAACAATAGAGGTACCCATTTAGTAAAGTTAATCCAGCTTAAAAAGTTAGAGAAATATAATAGAAACCAAGTGGAAAGTGCTCAAGTATTTAGATATCCCAAATAACAGTAAAGTGCCCAAAGTACGGGGACAACAATAGAGGAAATGAATATTAGGGCAATATTTTTACCTGGAAAGTTAATGTGGTGATGTCCCCTCACCCCAACCCGCGTTTCGCCGTCTGCTTCTTCCAGGGGCATGGTTTAGTGCGGAGCAGAGATGTATTTAAATGCCATAGCGGCCAATGACGGGAGCGGTACACAGCTGTGAGGAGATATGCTGGGGGTGTGTCAACGCATGGTCACTGATGCCATGCCCCGTGATAAACATAGACATAGACTCCCTGGAAACTGCTCCGTGACCCTCATGTGTGAAATGCAAGCGGTCACGTGAGGAGCACTTCCGGGAGTCTGTCAGGGTCTAGGAACTCAGCGCATGCGTGCTTCCATACCATAATCTCATAAATAGAAGAAGAAGTGCCCGCAGTGCATAAAAAGAAAAAATAAATATATTTCATAAGTGCATAAGAAATAGAGATAAAAAATGGACAGTCATTTATTGTAGCGTGCAAAAGTGCATAGAAAAAATATTTATAATAAAGAATGAATTTCAGACTAATAAGCAAGTAATTTACAGAGGTGCAAGTGTATTGATAATATTACAACAATGAAATTATGTAAGAAAATATATATAGAAATACATAATATATAATTATATTCATATTATAGCAGCACAATTTCAAAATTTATGATTATTTATTTCTTATAAAACTAAAGTGAAAAAAGTCCAAATTAGGACCACTATGATTATTATGTAAGAAGTCCATAGGAAAGTATGTGAAAGGAATTTTGTCGCATAAGAAGATGTGAAGCTTCACTCCAGGAAAAACAACATCATTGGCATCTGCAAGAAATATATAAGAAATAAAATCAATAAATAAGAAAAAACAACGACAATAAAATGACATTTACCCTAACTCCTAAAAAGGTATTTAATAAATAGCTAGTTATAAAGATGCAGCAAATACAAAACTCTCATTATGCCCTTGAGGACTCAGGGTACCCAGCCTGTATATCCACTTACTTTCCATCTGCGTCAAAAATTGTTTCTTTGATTTTAAAATGTTGAAATAAATTGAATTATTTTACTATTTGGATCTCTTCTTTCTGGTTTACATGGCTATTAGGCTATGTAGAACTCTATGAACAATAAATATATATATACTAGCTGAAGAGCCCGGCGCTGCCCGGGCCTAGTAATTAACTGTGGTTAGTTATAACAAATTATAATTATCCTCCATCCCATAATCCAGTACCCATATACCCATCATACATATCCACCATCCCATAGGCCCGTGCCCATATACCCATCATACATATCCTCCATCCCATAGTCGAGTGCCCATATACCCATCATACATCCTCCATCCCATAGTCCCATGCCCATATACCCATCATGCATATTCGCCATCCCATAGTCCCATGCCCATATACCCATCATACATATTCACCATCCCATAGTCGAGTGCCCATATACCCATCACACATCCTTCATCTCATAGTCCCATGCCCATATACCCATCACACATCCTCCATCCCATAGTCCCGTGCCCATATACCCATCATACATATCTGCCATCCCATAGTCCCGTGCCCATATACCCATTATACATCCTCCATCCCATAGTCCCGTGCCCATATACCCATCATACATATCCACAATCCCATAGTCCCATGCCCAAATACCCATCATACATATCCGCCATCCCATAGTCCCGTGCCCATATACCCATCATACATATCCTCCATCCCATAGTCCCGTGCCCATATACCCATCACACATCCTCCATCCCATAGTCCAATGCCCATATACCCATCATACATATCCTCCATCCCATAGTCCCATGCCCATATACCCATCATACATATCCGCCATCCCATAGTCCCGTGCCCATATACCCATCATACATCCTCCATCCCATAGTCCCATGCCCATATACCCATCATGCATATTCACCATCCCATAGTCCCATGCCCATATACCCATCATACATATTCGCCATCCCATAGTCGAGTGCCCATATACCCATCACACATCCTTCATCTCATAGTCCCATGCCCATATACCCATCACACATCCTCCATCCCATAGTCCCGTGCCCATATACCCATCATACATATCTGCCATCCCATAGTCCCGTGCCCATATACCCATCATACATCCTCCATCCCATAGTCCCATGCCCATATACCCATCATACATATCCTCCATCCCATAGTCCCATGCCCATATACCCATCATACATATCCGCCATCCCATAGTCCCGTGCCCATATACCCATCATACATATCCTCCATCCCATAGTCCCATGCCCATATACCCATCATACATATCCTCCATCCCATAGTCCCGTGCCCATATACCCATCATACATCCTCCATCCCATAGTCCCATGCCCATATATCCATCATACATATCCTCCATCCCATAGTCCCATGCCCATATACCCATCATACATATCCACCATCCCATAGTCCCGTGCCCATATACCCATCATACATCCTCCATCCCATAGTCCCATGCCCATATACCCATCATACATATCCTCCATCCCATAGTCCCATGCCCATATACCCATCATACATATCCGCCATCCCATAGTCCCATGCCCATATAACCATCATACATATTTTCCATCCCATAGTCCCATGCCCATATACCCATCATACATATCCGCCATCATCAACATCATGGCAACCGTTATGACATAACCGTCACCATTGCAACCTACTATGACATCATCGTTCGTCACCATGGCAACCATTGTGACAGCATCTTCACCATTGCAACCTATTATGACATTAGCGTCGCCATGGCAACCATTATGACATCATAATGAGTGGCAGGGCTTGATACACCCACTTTTTCCCCATTATGTAGATAGGGGCTAAATTGTTTGGTGAATTGGAACACGCGGGGTCAAAATTTTGCCTCACAACATAGCCTATGACGCTCTCGGGGTCCAGACATGTGACTGTGCCAAGTTTTGTGGCTGTAGATGCAACGGTGCGGATGCCAATCCCGGACACACACATTGAGCTTTATATATTAGATATATATGTGTCCCAATGACATGTATGTATTATTATTATTATTATTTATTGTTATAGCACCATTTATTCCATGGCGCTTTACATGTGAGGGGGGTATACATAAAAACAAGTACAATAATCTTAAACAATACAAGTCATAACTGGTACAGGAGGAGAGAGGACCCTGCCCGCGAGGGCTCACAATCTTCAAGGGATGGGTGATAATACAGTAGGCGAGGGTAGAGCTGGTCGTGCAGCGGTTTGGTCGATCGGTGGTTACTGCAGGTTATAGGCTTGTCGGAAGAGGTGGGTCTTCAGGCTCTTTTGAAGGTTTCGATGGTAGGTGAGAGTCTGATATGTTGTGGTAGAGAGTTCCAGAGTAGGGGTGATGCGCGAGAGAAATCTTGTATGCGATTGTGGGAAGAGGAGATAAGAGGGGAGTAGAGAAGGAGATCTTGTGAGGATCGGAGGTTGCGTGCAGGAAAGTACCGGGAGACGAGGTCACAGATGTATGGAGGAGACAAGTTGTGGATGGCTTTGTATGTCATGGTTAGGGTTTTGTAATGGAGTCTCTGGGCAATTGGGAGCCAGTGAAGGGATTGACAGAGGGGAGAAGCTGGGGAATAGCGGGGGGACAGGTGGATTAGTCGGGCAGCAGAGTTTAGAATAGATTGGAGGGGTGCGAGAGTGTTTGAGGGGAGGCCGCAGAGCATGAGGTTGCAGTAGTCAAGGCGAGAGATGATGAGGGCATGGACTAGGGTTTTTGCAGATTCTTGGGTGAGGAATGAACGGATGCGTGAAATATTTTTGAGTTGAAGTCGGCAGGAAGTGGAAAGGGTTTGGATATGTGGTTTGAAGGAGAGATCAGCATCAAGGATTACTCCGAGGCAGCGAGCTTGTGGGACTGGGGAGAGTGGGCAGTCATTTACTGTAATTGATAGGTTCGTAGGGGGGGTCACGTGAGATGGGGGAAAGATGATGAATTCTGTTTTGTCCATGTTGAGTTTCAGATATCTAGTGGAGAAGAAGGATGAAATAGTGGACAGACATTGAGGGATTCTGGTTAGTAGGGAGGTGATATCTGGTCCAGAGATGTAGATCTGTGTGTCATCAGCATAAAGATGATACTGAAAGCCATGAGATTCTATGAGCTGTCCCAGGCCAAAGGTGTAAATAGAGAACAGCAGGGGCCCTAGGACTGAACCTTGTGGGACTCCGACAGATAGGGGGCGAGGTGAGGAGGTGGTGTGTGAGTGGGAGACGCTGAATGTCCGGTCTGTTAGGTATGATGAGATCCAGGAGAGGGCCAAGTCTGTGATGCCGAGGGATGAGAGGGTCTGTAATAATAGGGAATGGTCCACTGTGTCAAAGGCAGCCGACAGGTCCAGGAGGAGGAGGACAGAGTAGTGTCGCTTGCTCTTGGCAGTTAAGAGGTCATTGGTGACCTTAGTAAGGGCAGTTTCAGTGGAGTGGTGTGACCGGAAGCCAGATTGTAAGCGGTCGAAGAGGGAGCAAGAAGAGAGATGGGAGGACAGTTCAAGGTAGACGTGTTGTTCCAGTAGCTTGGAGGCGTATGGGAGAAGTGATATAGGGCGATAGCTAGATACAGAGGATGGGTCAAGAGAGGGCTTTTTGAGGATAGGTGTGATGGAGGCATGTTTAAAGCTTGAGGGGAAAACACCAGTTGTTAGTGATAGGTTGAAGAGATGGGTAAGGGTTGGGATGAAGACTGTGGTGAGGTTTGGGATGAAGTGGGATGGGATCGGGTCGAGTGCACAGGTGGTGAGATGTGATCTTGAGAGTAGAGTGGAGAGTCGATCTTCTGTAATGGTGGAGAAGTTGGTTTTGAAGGTGGAGGGCTGGGAAGTCGGGAGGAAGGGCTCTGGGGGTTGTTGACCAAAACTGTCCCTGATGTTATCAATTTTCTGCTTGAAAAATGAGGCAAAGTCTTCAGCTGAGATGAGTGGGGAGGGAGGAGGTGCTGGGGGGCGGAGGAGAGAATTGAAGGTGTTGAATAACTGTTTAGGGTTGTGAGACAGGGAGGATATGAGAGATGAGAAGTAGGTTTGTTTAGCTGTGGCGAGTGTGGTCTTGAAAGTAGTGAGGGACTGTTTGAATGCGATGAAATGCTCGTTGGAGTGGGATCTTTTCCATCTGCGCTCAGCAGCCCTGGAAGCTCGCCTCAGCTCTTTGGTCAGGCTGGTGTGCCAGGGCTGTCTGTTGATTTTGCGAGTTTTGGTATGTGTAAGTGGGGCAGCGGATTCCAAAGCTACAGCTATTGTGGTGTTATATAGAGCGGCAGCGTCATCCGCATTGTGTAAGGAACTTATATCTGTAAGAGGGAGGAGGGATTCGGAGAATGAGTGTAGGTCAAGGTGTTTAAGATTCCTGCGAGGGTGTGAAAGTTTGTGGGGTGGGGATTGTAGACATGGAGTGAAGAGGGAAGAGAATGTGAGCAGGTTGTGGTCAGAGAGAGGAAGAGGTGAGTTAGAGAGGTTAGATAGGGAGCAGAGGCGGGTGAAGATGAGGTCCAGTGTGTGGCCATCTTTGTGGGTGGCTGTAGAAGACCATTGAGTGAGGCCGAAGGAGGAAGTGAGAGATAGAAGTTTAGTGGCAGCTGAGAGGGAAGTGTCAATGGGGATGTTGAAGTCGCCCATGATGATAGTAGGGATGTCCGCGGAAAGGAAATGAAGTAACCAGGTGGTGAAGTGGTCAAAGAAGGTGGTGGCTGGCCCTGGGGGGCGGTAGATGACAGCCAGTTGGAGGTTGGAGGGGGAGTAGATGCGCACAGAGTGCACCTCAAAGGAAGGGAGGGTAACAGAGGGTGGCAGTGGGATTGGGGTGAAGGAGCAGGTATCTGACAGGAGAAAACCAACTCCTCCACCATGTTTGCTGCTGGGGCGGGGGGTGTGAGAAAGGTGGAAGCCGCCATACGAAAGTGCAGCAGGAGAGGCTGTGTCAGAAGGGGTGAGCCAGGTTTCGGTGATGGCGAGGAAGGAGAGTTTGGTAGTAACAAAAAGATCATGGATGTAGGAAAGCTTGTTGCAGACAGAGCGAGCGTTCCACAGAGCTCCTGTTAGTGGGACTGGGGAAGCGGGGGCTGGGTGAATGGGTATAAGGTTGGAGAGGTTACGGAAGGTTGTGATAGAGCGTGGATGGGAGGTAGAAATGACTGTGGGAATGTGGTGAGGAGGACCAGGATTTGGAGCGATATCACCAGCAGTGAGAAGGAGCAGAGAAAGTGTTAGCAGGTGGGAGCAGGAGAGGGCATGAGGGGGCTGTCTGTGTTTGGAGACAGAGGATTGTATGTTAAGGAACAGTTTTGAGGCGGAGGTGAGGTGGATGGGAAGGATTGAAGAAGAGATGAACAGTTCCTTACTAGGAGTAGGGATTAGGGGAATTAGCAGAAAGTGAAGGATTATTGGGGTGAAAGTGAAAACAAACAGAAACATTGTTTACAGTGACTGTGTCCAATTACCTTCAGTTCCCTTCTGGTTCAATTCTGGTTTTAATTCTTAAATTAATCTTCACACTTCTAGCACACACTTCTAGCAATCACAATGCAGACTGAAGTCTATGCAGACTTGTACTCTGCAATATATGTACAACTAAGTGCAGTCAGGTGTGAAGCAGAGAGGAGTGGTCTCTGCTCATCTTGGCCAGACAATTAAGAGTGGACCAGATGTACAGTATATGATCAAGCCAGAGTAAACAAGGTCATAAATAACACTGGGGTAAGCTGGGGTTAGCTGAAAGGCATACCATGTGAATGCTAGGTGCAGAGGCAAGTCTATGTGCAAAGCTGGGTGACGCACTGTGTGTCCTTCATAGACAGACAGCAGGAGAGCAGGAGAGCTGGGTGGATGGACATACCATGTGAATGCTAGGTGCAGAGGCAAGTCTATGTGCAAAGCTGGGTGACGCACTGTGTGTCCTTCATAGACAGACAGCAGGAGAGCAGGAGAGCTGGGTGGATGGACATACCATGTGAATGCTAGGTGCAGAGGCAAGTCTATGTGCAAAGCTGGGTGACGCACTGTGTGTCCTTCATAGACAGACAGCAGGAGAGCAGGAGAGCTGGGTGGATGGACATACCATGTAAATGCTAGGTGCAGAGGCAAGTCTATGTGCAAAGCTGGGTGACGCACTGTGTGTCCTTCATAGACAGACAGCAGGAGAGCAGGAGAGCTGGGTGGATGGACATACCATGTGAATGCTAGGTGCAGAGGCAAGTCTATGTGCAAAGCTGGGTGACGCACTGTGTGTCCTTCATAGACAGACAGCAGGAGAGCAGGAGAGCTGGGTGGATGGACATACCATGTGAATGCTAGGTGCAGAGGCAAGTCTATGTGCAAAGCTGGGTGACGCACTGTGTGTCCTTCATAGACAGACAGCAGGAGAGCAGGAGAGCTGGGTGGATGGACATACCTGTCGGAAGAATAGAGATGCTTGTTAGAGTGCGATGGTGGCAGGTAGCAGGGCACAGTCTGTATACATCCTTCTGGTTTTAATTCTTAAATTAATCTTCACACTTCTAGCACACACTTATAGCAATCACAATGCATACAATGTATACAGTTTATATGTATTTTATGTGTCTATATCTATTCTTTCTATTCTTTATTAAACATGTCAGTGTGATTTTACTGTATCGCAAAATGAATTGCCAGCTTTTGTTAAAGGACACCGGTGCGTATTTATCGCAAGTCACACTTGTGGTCCATGTGTTGTTTTTTTTCTCGCACTTGCATTGGCGAGAATCTCAGCTGAGAATCACTGACAATTGCAGCATGCTGCGATTTTCTCAACCCGTTTAAAACGGGCGAGAAAAAATGGGATGATGGGAGCTGCCCCAAAGATTAACATTGGGACAAGAGCAATGCGATTTTTTTATCGCATAGCACTTGTCTGTTTTTCTCGCTAGTGTGACTCCAGTCTTAGGTTTTGTGTGTGTGCATACCCAAAAGTTTCCTAATCTAAAACAGTGTCTGTGGGAGACATGGGCATGAAAACAAATTTTTCAACTCTTACGAACCCAGGTCTGTGATAATACTGTGTGTAAAAACTAATTTTTCGAATTTATAACCGTGTTTGTAGGAGTGCTTTACCTAAAAATCAGTTAAAAAAATGAGGAGAGCATCAAGTAAGGGTTGTGGACGTGGCCATCACATTCTTACTTTTTGCCATCTTGTTGTGTTTCTTCTTGTTTAAGATTGTTATCATCTGCTGGAAATGAATGTTCATTTTGTTCACATACATCTCTTCCACAGTCCACAACATAATAGCTGCTTTACATGCATTACTTTACCGGTTCAGAATTTTACTGCAATTTGTAGTCAGAAATCAAAAAAATATAAATATTCCAAATTCATTGGGCTAGATTGTATATTCAGAAGTTGAAATTTGCATGACTGCTGCCTTACTTAGATGCAGTACCCGTTTATTAGGCTCATTCTCCAGATTCAAACACAGATTCACTGTAGTCCAAGGACATCAGCATGTAATTGAGCCCATACAGCATGGGGGGGTGATCCGAAGGGACTGTGCCTCACTATGCAGGCAGGTCAAGAAGCGGCAGGTGTAGTGAAAATACCCCTTGCACAGCAAGGGTGAGGTGAAGGGCCACCCGAGGACATCACGGCCAACCTGCCTCGTCAACCAAGGCAATGCACAGTCACTTGGAAGAGGGACGAGGATGTGGGGGCCTATGTGGCACCTCGGTCAGGCTTAGACCTGCCTCTGCCGCAGGGGTTCTTTTTTGGGGGATTCTATGTTATTTTAAGTCATTTCCCTATCCAAATTTGTTTGCTGTGCACTTGTCTTGTTCTTACCCCCATTTTGCTTACTTTTGCAGCCCACTAGCCCTAACTATCACCATTTTACAGCCATTTTAAAGCATCGAAGTTTGGGTCACTATTGACTTCTATGTGGTTCGGGTTAAGTTCGGCTTCCAAACGGAACTTTGAACTCCAGTTCAGCCGAACCCGAACATCCCAAACATCCATGGGTCCGCTCATCCCTATTCACTAGAATAATTGTGCATTGCGGCATTCTTTCTGAAGTCTTCATTTCTTCAACATCCATGAGTCTTTGTGTCGTTCTACTCATTCATTGGTTTTACCAAAATTCATAGTGTGAGATCATTTTTGGTTTAACATAAGAACAGTAAAATGGCTAACCATTAATTACATAATTTATCCTGGTCATCTTAATTTCTTAAAGGAGAATAGAAATAATTATTGAATACAGTGATTGGCTGGCCGCACAGCATTATCAGGTCTATGTCAGACTTTGCGCTGCCCTGCTCGTCCCAGTCAGCACCGGAATCACCAATGTAGGGAGAGCTGCTGCAGAGATAGTTACAGAATAGGTGGGGTATACAGTTACTGTGGGTATACCATAATTGAATACACAGTTCAGGTTCTCCATACTCATTATTGTGGTGACGTCTCTTTTGTGAGACATCCTGTTTTCTATTTTAATTGTTTCTTCTAAGGACTAATTACGGGGTGTATACTGTACTGTAGATTGCAGTGCTAGGTAGGCAGGAAGTATATGTGGGCATATACATATCAGTGAAAGGCATGCAGGCACTGTATGTGGGTATATAGATATCACTGCTAGTCAGGCAGGCATTGTACGTGGCATACTTCATTGCATGCATCAATAGGGTCCATTCCATTACTGTATGCTGATGCTGCTGCCTATTACATATATTGACCGTATATACATAACCCCAGGTATCAGTGGGCAGGAATTTTTTTTTTTGCATCTTAATCCTGATTATTTTATTCAAAAGCAATCCAGAGCACACTTTTTTTTCTCCAATTGCTCGTTGACACTGCAGAATACAGCCAGATCCTTTTCGTAGTGTAGTGTGAAAATCCAACTATTTTAAATGGGTTTGCCCATCCAAGCGATCACATCTGAATGCCCAGAAAATTCTGCCATTTTTGTGGTACTGTAAAAAAAATTTTGAACGTTTTATACAATTTCTTGACACCATTTTGCTGCCAAAAAATATGCAGATATTTTCCATGGGGTTTTTGTCCACCACACGGATCGCATATCAATGTGGTCAAAATTGTGCCATTTCAGGCCTCCATAGAATTGTTTTTGCTATGTCTTAGCCTACTTATTGACACAATTTTTCTGGCCTCCCCCAAAAATAGGCCAGATATTTGAAAGTTTGGTATCTCCGTCACACGCCTCATCTCTCTGTGGGCTACAAATTGTGGCATTTGAGGCCTCAATTCAACTGCTTTTGATGTGTGCTACCCTAGTTAGTGACACTATTTTGCTGTAAAAGAAAAATACAGGCTACATATTTTACAGTGTGGTATCTACGGCACACGACTCATCTATCTGTGGGCTAAAAATTGTGGCATTTCAGGCCTACAGTGAACTGGTTTTGCTGTGTGCTACCCTAGTTAGTGACAGTATTTTGTTGTAAAAAATAAAAAATACAGGCCACACATTTTACAGTGTTGTATCTCCATCACATGCCTCATCTATCTGTGGGCTACAAATTGTGGAATTTGAGGCATCCATTAAACTGTTTTGCTGTGTGTTACCCTATTTCTTGACACTATTTTCCTGTAAAAAAATAAAAATGCAGACCACATATTTTACAGTGTGGTATCTCCGTCACATGCCTCATCTATCTGTGGGCTAAAAATTGTGGTATTTCAGGCCTACAGTGAACTGTTTTTACTGTGTGCTATCCTACTTAGTGTCAGTATTTTGTTGTAAAAATTAAAAATACAGGCCATATATTTTACAGTGTGGTATCTCCGTCATATGCCTCATCTATCTGTGGGCTACAAATTGTGGCATTTGAGGATTCCATTCAACTGTTTTTCCTGTGTCTTAACCTAGTTATTGATACCAATTTGCTGAAAAAAAATTGTTACCTACAGGTCAGATATTTTAAACTGTGGTTTTCCCGCCCACGGATCACATATAAGTTTGCTCCAAAACAGTGTCTACGGGTGACACCACTGCTTTTTCCACTGTTGTGCGTGCAAGCCAATCCCCTGTCCATAGTGCATATGACGATGTCTCCTGCCCTGCTGCCCTGCACCTGTCGTTGCCCACACTCAACTAGCACCATCATCAAGCACATCCATGTCCTTGTCCCAGCGCAGCCATCAGTTGTCCACAGCCCAGTCATTGGAACTCAAGTGTAAATACGCAGCCAATGTCCCACAGGCCACAGTACTAAATTCACACATTTCTCGTCTAGTTGCGCTTGATATGTTGCCTTTTAGGCTTGTAGAGGTGGAAGCCTCCCGCAACCTGAGGGCGGTGGCCGTCCCAAGGTACTCGGTCCCCAGCTGCCACTATTTCTCCCAGTTTGCCGCCCAGACATTATAAAAGCATGTGTCCCACAACATTACCCGTGCCCTCAACAATGCTATTCATGGGAAAGTCCACCTAACCACTGACACGTGGATAAGTGCTTGTGGGCAGGGATGATACATCTCGCTGATGGCACACTGGGTTAACATATTGGAAGCCGGGACCCAGTCAGACCTTGGGATGGAACACGTCCTCCTGATGCTGAGGATTGCGGGCCCTACATCAATCAGGGTTGTCCCCACAGTCTACAGGTCCTGAAACTCCTCCTCCTCAGCATCCATCTCCGAAATTACCACATCAGTCACAACCTGGAAGCACTGCAGCACTGCCTCAGCCAAGTGGCAACAGGCTGTGCTGAAGTTAATATGCTTAGGTGAAAAAACCCACAATGCTAAAGAGTTGTGGACAGCTCTGAATGAGCAGGCAGATCTGTGTCTGACACCGCTAAATCTACAGCCAGGCATGGTCATGTGTAACAATGGCTGGAACCTGGCGGTGACTCTGAGGCAAGGCGAGCTCACACACATACCATGCCTGGCCCATGTGCTTGCCCTCGTTGTTTAACAGATTCTCAAAAGTTATCTGGAGTTGCCGGATCTGCTTGTGAAAGTACAGTACGCTGCCTGTGTGCCCATTTTAGAAAGTCAGCTACAGCTTCCGCCGCCCTTGCCGTGCTTCAGCAGTGTTTCCAGCATCCAGCTCACCGACTGGTGTGTGATGTCCCCACGCGTTGGAACTCTACACTGCATATGTTGGAAAGGATTTGTGAGCGGAAGAGAGCAGTTGTTGATTACCAGCAACAACAAGGCTGTTGGTATTCAGTTCAGACTCCACACATAAAACCTCAGGAGAGGACATGGATGTCACACATATGTACCATCCTCCAAAACTTTGAGTAGTCCACCAAGATGGTGAGAGGTGATGATGTCATAATTATCATCACCATCCAGCTTCTCTGTATTCTGAAAAGCTTTCTGCTCACAATGAAATAGGAGACATTGCAGGCAGAGCATGATGAGATGGAGCAAGGACTCATACAGGGTGATTAAACAAAGCCCAGCCTCATGTCATCACAACGTGGATTGGTTGACAATTAGGATGTGGAGGAGGAAGCACAGGAGCTAGTTTCATGCGCTATAGATGATACTACATGCACTACTGTCATACCGTCTGTTCAGCATGGATGGCCTGAGGACAGGGAGGAGGACATCATGGTCAGTCGTCCTCTTGGTGAGGACACGGAAATCTTGCCTGTTAGCAGTCTGGCACGCATGGCAGACTTCATGCTGAGCTGCCTTTCCCGTAACCCTTGCATTCTCAAAATTTTGGGTGACACTCATTACTGGTTGGTGACACTTCTAGACCCACTCTACAAGGAGAACTTTCAATCTCTTATCCCAGAGGCAGACTGGTCTTCTAAAATGGAGCAGTACCAGAGGGACATTGTTGCGGAATTCTTAAAAAAAATTCCCATCTGAAAACGCTGGCGGCAGAGGTCACAGTTGGTAGGACAACCAAGGAGTACAGGCGAGAGAGAAACAACTCCAATCCAGCAGAGTCAGTGGAACACTGGCAAAGTTCTAGGAGAGTTTTCTCAGACCCTCCCATCGCACTGGCCCTGAGGCGCAGAGTACTCTCACAAGGAGTGCAAAGTTTTGGAAGATGCTGAAGGAGTACCTTGCTGACCGTACCAACGTCCTACGTGATTCCTTTGTGCCTTTTAATTATTGGTATCCAAGCTGGACACATGGCATGAACTTGCTCTATACGCCTTGGAGGTCCTGGCCTGCCCTGCCGCTTGCGTTTTGTCAGAGCTGGTTTTTAGTGCCGCTGGTGGAATTATAACTGATAAGCGCATCCACCTGTCAACTGAATATGCTGACAGGCTGACTCTTATAAAAATGAACATGGGCTAGATTGGGCCAGACTTCTCTACACCACCGCATGATAACAGCGAAACATAACCTCAAATACAGTATCTTTCTTTGGGAGGTCTATTCTCATGCACCTCTTCACACCCACACATGGGTATACGATTCCTGATTTTGGCTATTTGCTGTTATCCCCCTCCTTCTAATCATACTCATCATCCACCACCACTAGATCACCAGGGTGAACGTGTTCCGTGATGCAGCAGCCATGTTTTTGTTTTCAAGGGTGTTTATGATGCACATACAAAAAATGTTTACACAGTATGTTGAGGTTCCCCAGGGGGAAATGTTTGTCAACCTATACACTTAGTGTATGGGCATTACAAGTATAGGAAACCCACTTCTTTAAACTGGAAAAACATTTTTCGTAGGTCATTCTCCACATTTATTCCAAGGGGGATTGGGTGCGTGCAAATTTGGGGCAGGCCTTGCATTCACTTCATGGGCAAACTTTATGAGACTACCAAATGACTAATAATGGGAACTTTGTTTTCATGTGGCTATCTAGTATGTTGGTTCACAGGGTTAGTGGGGTGCGTGTAACTTTGGAGCAGGGCAGGCCTTGCATTCAATGCATAGGCAAACGGTATGTGAGGACCAAATGAATAGTGGGAACTTTGTTTTCATGTGGCCATCCAGTATGTCAGTTCAAAGGCTTTTTGCAGTGCGTGTAACTTTGGAGCAGGGCAGGCCTTGCATTCAATGCATAGGCAAAAAGTATGGGAGTACCAAATGAATAATGGGAACTTTGTTTTCATGTGGACATCCAGGACATCTGTTCAATGGGTTATTGGAGTGTGTCTAAATTTGGAGCAGGCCTTGCATTCACTTCAAGAGCAAATATTATGGGAGTACCAAATGACTAATAATGGGAACTTTGGTTTCATGTGGCCATCCAGGACGTCTGTTCAATGGGTTATTGGGGTGCTTCCAAATTTTGGGCAGTCCTGCCACTCACTGCATATGCAATAACACTATAAGAGACCCACTGTTTAATAATGGGAACAACAAAGCATAGCCAGCTGATGGCTGTTTAAGAATACTGAGGGTCAGCTGCTAGCCCTATAAAAATAGGCTTTGTGACTTTCAGAGTCCCTCTTTCATGAAAGAAACAGGATGTGTCTGATTATGTGTCACACACCACATGGCCAGATAAGGTTGTAAAATGTTCAAATGACATTTCCCAGTGAATGCATTTCTCTTGGTTGAAAGCAATGCTAAAGTTTAAAAATGCATCAAAAACATGTGCTATGTGTAACACTGCCCAAATGGTGGAGGAACACTTTTGTTTTGGGTTATTTGTTTTGCCCTACAAACAAATCATTACCCTGGAAAGGATGTTCCTTAACATATTTCCCAGGAAAATCCATTTTGGTTTCGTTTTTGTATATGTTATTGTGCGCCTGTAAAAGTGGCATAAGACTCTCACAACATTGTTCACAGCTGTGATCTGGGAGTCAGAAATGCTTCCAGGGGTCTTCCCCATGATGTTCCCATGTCATTTGAGCACTGTTTCCATTGATTTCAGAAGTTTTAGACTCCCCAACAAAAATGCTCTTTATGCTTGGGCTCATTGCTGGGGTCGAGCACCAAGCATTCCAATTTGCATGACCCGAGCAATGAGCACCCGAGCATTTTAGTGCTCACCCATCACTTCTCTCTTTACTTTCGACTCTACACCCTTGACATTAAGCCTGACTGGTGTTTTTCGTACTCCAGTCTTAATGAAGTAAGATGTGCCACTTAATAATTTAGGTGCATCTTTCAACTGGTGTGCGCCACTGCCAGAAATGTTAATACAGTCCATATCTTGAGTACATTTCTGTCATAGTTTACATCACTTAAGTGGCATAAATTTTGATGAATCTACCAGGTGGGCTTTGCCATGCCACATCCCACCACAACTCTGACCAGGTTGACAAAGCTAGCATGCGAACTCCCAAATTTTAACATTTCAGAGTGTTTTACAGTACAATTTTGAGATGAATACCTTGATGAATAGGGCATATTTTGTATACACATTAACGTGTAGAAAGAAAGTAAAATCGAAAACTGAATAGTTAAAGTAAATTACGCAGGGACACATTGTGAGTACAGTTTTTATTAATAGTTTCTTTTTGATCAATTTAATTTCAAACGTCACAAAATTCATAGATTCAAATTAATACATTTTACTTATGTTTTGTAATAACATCTTTCTGTTTTGCATTGAAAATCACATATAGCCGTCACATGTAATGTCTCATATTCACAATAGACACAGTAAACAATATTATCAGAGAACATATAGTATTACCTGTAGACATGGCATAGAATGTATTGATTTTTTTTACATATACATGAAATCATATAATCTATAAGTTTTTGTAATAAATTGGTGTTTCACCAAAACAAGTCCCTTTAAACTACCAATAACCCAAGAATGCTGGGAAACTGCATGTAAAGGCATCCACTGAATGGCAACTTGGTTTTTATTGGGAGCTTTAATGAAACATGCCACATATGAGCAAATGAGGAGGCTTTAACTTCTCCAGATAGTAGTGGTGAGGATTCTTATTAGCATTATTGGGACATCTCATCTACGGTGGCCTAAATTAAAGGGGGTTTGTTCTGAATTCCCTTAACATATGTTACACAAATTTCTATAGTTATGCTGGTGAGACTTTGCTTCCACCTCCTTCAGATACTGATGTGACATCTGTACGGCCGCTGACTGAGCTTGAGTCATCGTCTCCACCAAATGGATCGCGACCACAACATAAAAGTTTCATTAAGCAAGTTCGAAACTAAAACATAAATAGAAAACATGACATGATAACAATATCTAAAACTAAGACACAACAGCAGAAAGTGCTACCACAGATAAAAAAAACACACTATAATGAATGCATGTTGTAAATGGTCTTCCTTCGGTGGGCCTATTGAGTTTTGGATAATTCACTGCTCAAAAAAATTAAGAAAATTTCCCTTTCACCACATCTATGTATGGCGCTGTGGGAGGTGCCTTCCCACAAGCTGCTATACATGTACAGCATGACAATCGCATTGGCTCACTCCAGGCACGGGCGTGATCAAAAGCGGCTGTCAGCGCTATATGAGAGCTCACACCCTACAGCAATACCCACGATCGGTGCTAACCCCAATCGCGGGTGTTTAACGCCTTTGATGCCGCTAACAATAATGACCCAACTGCTTTGTGCTGATGGTCTCCATGGTCACCGTGGGCTGAAAGATGGCCGCGGAGTTACCCAGGTATGGTGACCTGTAAGTTCCTGCTTAGAACAGGAGCTGACATGATTCCTCCCTGTGTGCCAGATACTGCTCTAATACCCTACAATGCAAAAGCATTGCAGAGTATCAAATCAGGGCGCGAAAACTTGACGTCCCATCCTGTGACAAGGTAGAAAAAAGGTAAACAAAAAACTTTTTAACAATTGTAAAAAATATTAAAAAATGAATAAATCACTAAATAAACAAAAAATGAAAACAACCTGACCTATAAAACTGTCCCACTAGTTAACCCCTGCAGTGAAAACCATATAAAAAAAAGTGGCAAAAAACTATGCTTTTTTATCATACTAACAAATAAAAAGTGGAAGAAAATATGCCGGATGAAGGTAATGGACATCGGTGACATAGTGGTGTGACTGTGGGACGGTTTCCCACAGTTCATATAAGACTCCCCTGAAGAATTTACTGCTATAGGAAACACGTTGAGAGCAGTGCACCTCACACCATATTCTGAGCATAACATGCTGGAAGTGGGTCCATATTAAAGGCCCCGTCACACACAGCGAGATCGCTGATGCGTCACAAAATCAGCGATCTCGCTGTGTATGGAACGCATCAGCGACCGGCCCCCCCGCCGGGTATCACTGATCGTGCAGGAACGTCCTGGGCCATTTTTTGATCGCTGGTCTCCCGCTGGCCAGCATGCATCCACCTTTGGCACTTCTGTATCAATGAGAATCCGCTTATTTTACCGAGTCCATGTCTACCAGAAGCACGAGCTGGGCACAATGTACGCACACTACAATGAATGCACTACAATGGCAGATGTGCAATTTTCAATCAGCAACATTCACCGCTGCTTATTTCTGGAAAACACCAATGGAGTCAGAGTCGTCGTTGCCCCTGTAGATACAGTGGCAGGCACCCTTGGTCAAAATTATGAACAATTGAACAAGTTGAAGATAAAATGATATCTAAAAGGCCTGCGGTTAAAGATGACCCATTTCCTTTGTATTTTAGGCAAAAAATATATATATATTTTCATATTTTACATTTTAAAAATTACAAAAAGGAAAATGCGCCAATGCAAAAGTATTGGCCCCCTTTGTAATTCGTATGCCCGAATAACTTTATCCAAGGTTTCAGACCTTAATTAGCCTGTTATGGTTTTGTCTTGTTCGCTATTATCATTAGGAAAGGCCAAGTGATGCAAATTTCCCAACTTTATAAAAACCCAGCCTCCTCTAACCTTGTGCCAAAAGACAGCAACCATGAATTCTTCTAAGCAGCTGCCTAGCATTTTGAAAATGAAAATGGTGTAGGCTCGCAAAGCAGGAGAAGGCTATAAAAAGATAGCAAAGCCTTTTCAAGTTGCCCTTTCCTGAGTTCGAAATGTAATTAAGAAATCACAGTTAACAGGAACAATGGAGGTCAAGATAAGGTCTGGAAGACCAAGCAAAATTTCAGAGAGCTGCTAATAGGATTACTTGAGAGGCAAACCAGAACCCCATGCTTGACTGCAAAAGACCTTCAGAAAGATGTAGTAGAGTCTGGAGTTGTGGGGTTACATTGATCTACTGTTCAGAAACACCTGCATAAAAATGGCATTCATGGAAGAGTCATCAGAAGAAAACTTCTCCTGTGTCCTCCCTATAAAATTCAGCGTCAGAAGTATGCAAAAGAACAGCTAAACAAGCCTAAAGCATTTTGGAAACACATCCTGTGGACCGTTGAGGTTAACATAGAACTCTTTGGCCAAAATAATCAAGGGCAGTGGCTCAATGGTTAGCACTGCAGCCTTGCAGCACTGGAGTCCTGGGTTCAAATCCCACCACGGACAACATCTGCAAGGAGTTTTTATGTTCTCTCCGTGTTTGTGAGGGGACAGCGATGATAATGTGTGCAAAAACTAAATCGCTGCAGAATATGTTGGCACTATATAAATAGATTATTATAGGTATGTGTGCACAGAATTTCAACAAATTCTTGATGCAAGCATAATACATCTGTAAAAAAAGCTGAAGTTGAAAAAAGGATTGCTTCTACAAATGGATAATGAACTAAACACAAGTGAAAATCCACAATAGACTACCTCAAATGGTGCAAGCTGAAGGTTTTACAATGGCCCTCACAAGTCACATGATCTGAAAATCATTGAAAATCTGTGGCCAGACCTCAAAATAGCAGTGCATACAAGACGGCGCAGAAATCTCATAGAAGTGGAAGAATTTTCCAAGGAGGAATGGATGAAAGTCCCTCAAGCAAGAACTGATAGACTGTTGTCTGGTTACAAAAAGTTTTTATACGTTCTGATAGATTCAAAAGGGGGTGCTACTAGATACTAACCATGCAGGGTGCCTAAACTTTTACATCGAACCATTTTCCTTTTATAATTTTTAAAATGGGAAAGATGAATATATATGAATATATATATACATATACAGTATATATATATTTTTTGCCTAAAATACAAAGTAAATGTGTAATCTGTAATTTTAGGCCTTTTAGAGAACATCTTCAACTTCCTTAACTGTTCCCAATAACAGTGATTTTGACGAGGGGTTCCCGAACATTTTCACGAAACTGTGAATTCCCAGAGGGGTGTAATTTCCAAAATAGGGTCACTTGGGCCAGGGGGGGGGGATTCTGCTCTTATCTCATGGTGTCCTGGAGGATCTTCTCACAGACCTGGATTAGGTCATCAGTGAACTTCTGGACAGTTTGTGGTACTCCTTCGCAACTTGAATGCATAGATATGTAATGTCTCAAAGGTTCCCAATTGGACTCAGGTCTGGAAAATTTTAGAAACAGTCAATGGCATCAATACCTTTGTCATCCAGGAACTGCTTACAAACTCTAGCAACATAAGGCCATGAATTGTCTTGCAAGTAGAGGTAACCCACGGTCCAGAGTACTAGCATAGCGTCTGATAAAGGCTCTGAGGAGCTCATTGTTATACATAGTACCTAACAGCAGTCATGGGACTATTGGATGTCACTTTAATGATTATGCAACCCTATAAGCATATTATATACTTCCCCAAAACAGTAATGATGGATCATGTTGCAAGCAGGACAATGCCGACTATGGCATCTATAGACGCTTTCAAATCTGTCTTGTGGTCAGTGTGATCTTGAAGAGAACAGAGTGCTTATTGGTATATGTCCCCCATTCTGCTGCTGTTCTTTAATGTATAGAACAAAATAAACCATTACACTAACCAAAGGTGCACATAGATGTCATGGGGCTACATAAAAGTAGTATAATGCACCTCCCATAGTCCTCCATATGATATACTGCACAGCTCATAGTCATCCATATAGTATAATGCACAGCCCATAGTTATCCATAAAATATAATGCACCCCACAGTCATCCATAAAGTATAATGCACCTCCATATTCATCCATAAAGTATAATGCACCCCCATAGTCATCCATAAAGTATAATGCACCTCCATAGTCATCCATAAAATATAATGCACCCCATAGTCATCCATAAACTATAATGCACCCCATAGCCGTCCATAAAATATAATATACCTCATAGTCATCCATAAAGTATAATGCACCTCCATTGTCATCCATAAGGTATAATGCACCCCATAGTCATCGACAAAGTATAATTCACCTCCATAGCCATCCATAAAGTATATTACACCCCATAAGTTAAGCATAAACTATAAGGCACCCCATAGTCATCCATAAAGTATAATGCAACCCATAGACACCACTAAAGTATAATGCAACCCCCAAGTCATCAATAAAGTATAATGCACCCCGATAGTCATCCATAAAGTATAATGCACCCCATAGTTATCCATAAAGTATAATGCACCCCATAGTCATCCATAAAGTATAATGCATCCCCCAAGTCTTCCGTAAAGTATAATGCACCCGATAGTCATCCATAAAGTATAATGCACCCCATAGTTATCCATAAAGTATAATGCATCCCCCAAGTCATCCGTAAAGTATAATGCACCCCATAGTCACCCATAAAGTATAATGCACCCCATAGTTATCCATAAAGTATAATGCATCCCCCAAGTAATCCGTAAAGTATAATGCACCCCATAGTCACCCATAAAGTATAATGCACCCCATAGTCGTCCATAAAATATAATGTACTGCACTCCATGGTCATTCATGTACTAGTATGGCCACTGATTTAAATAATAAAAATAAATACTCACCTTTCCTTCGCTCTACTGCCGCACACATCCTCTTTTGAAACTAGCAGCTGACTTCGGCATGTGATGGAAGTGTGTAAACTCACTGTCATGCGCTGACTTGATGTGTCTATGTGCCGCAATACACTTCAACTGGATGTGTGTCCGAGGTTGCACATCCAGTTGAAGTTTATACTGGCGTTGGCCCCTGAATTGCTGGGCCCGGTCGCAGCAGTACAGTTGTTAAGCCAATGACTGCATGCTACTGGTAGTGACAAAAAAAAGTAAAATGTAAAACTAGAGAAGTATTAGACGGGATGATGAAAGATTAATTGTGTTTGACCACCCCCTGTAAAACCTTTCCCTCTTTTTGGGTTGTCTTGATGTTCCTCTCCAGTGCTCTCTTGTCACTTTCATTTTCAATAAAGCAGGTAAAGTTGCCTGGACAGATCTGTCAATAACCTATAGCAGTGCAGGGAGAACATTTTAAAACTATGTTTAACCCCTTCAATGACCTTTAATGTACATGTACATCATAAGTCATGTCTCTGCCTTTGATGTGGGCTCATATGCTGAGCCTGCATTTCTCCTGGCAGATGGTGTCTGATTTAATTAGCCATCATATGCTTTTGACAGCCACAGGTGGCGTGGAATGCCACCCATGGCTGTTAACCTATTAAATGCTGCTATTAATCTCTGACAGCAGCATTTATCAAGCACACTGGCAGGGAGCAAATCTTTCCACATGCCCATAACATGATCTCAAAGTGCCAGTGGGTTGCCCATGCTTGTCATGACGATCTTCCTGTGAGGCCAGTTTCACACGTCCAGATAATTCCGGTACCGGTAAACACAGTACCGGAGCTATCCATGTCCGTGTGTCCATGTGGACACGTGGTACCTCCATGTGGCACACGTGTGGCAACCGTGTGACGCTTGTGTGCCGCATCAGGACCACATGGGCGGTCGCCGGGAAGAAGTGCTACAGTAAGCGCTGTTCCGGCGGCTGGTGCTGAACACCGCTGTCATTCTTCTCTCCTGCTTTGCTTGCAACAGCGAGTAGGAGAGCAGAATGAATGAAAACAGGACATGGGGTCCCCCTCTATTTGTGAACCAACCAGACGAAACTTACAGCTGGGTGCTGCAGCCCTCAGCTGTCAGCTTCATCAAGGTTGGTTCTCAAGAATAGAGGGGTCCCCACGCTGTTTTTTTAATTATTTAAATAAATAATTTAAAAAACGGCATGGGGTCCCCACATATTTTTGACAACCAACCTGACTAAAGCTGACAGCTGAGGGCTGATATTCTCAGGCTGGTAAGGGGCCATTGATCTTGGCCCCCCCAGCCTAAAAACAGCAGCCCCCAGCTGCCCAGAAAAGGCACATCTATACATCACCGCTCATCACTGAGTCTGCGCTCTGCTTCCATTCATTCTACTGTAGTTTACAGTCGGGAGTGGCTGTGTTCGCAGTGCTCCACCTGTAAACTTATTAACCCCCCAAGAAGGATTTACGCTGTGGGATGTGACTGAGCGCCGGACAAGTAATTTATATTGTTGTTTTGTTATTTTCACCTTTTTTACAGGAGATTGATGGCGTCGCAATGGAATTAGTAGTGTAATAAAGATTTTAAAACTGTGTGTAGTGTATTCTTTCATTAAAATACTTTGCTCTTATTGTGTGTGCTTTTATTTAACCCTTTAATTACTATAGGATTAGTAATGGATAGATGTCTTATTGACACCTCTCCATTACTAATCTGGGCTTAATTTCATCTTACAATAGAAAAGTGGCATTAACCCCTTATTACCTCTACAGGGCAAGTGGGAAGAACCAGGCAAAGTTCCATCTAATAGATGCGCCTTTACTGGACAGCTGGGGGCTGCTGTTTTTAGGCTGTGGGGGGCCAAGATCAATGGCTCCTTACAAGTCTGAGAATATCAGCTGTCAGCTTTAGTCAGGTTGGTTGTCAAAAATAGGGAGGATCCCACCCGTTTTTTAAAAATGATTTATTTAAATAATTTAAAAAAACAGCGTGGGGACCCCTCTATTCTTGAAAACTAACCTTGATGAAGCTGACAGCAGAGGGCTGCAGCCCCCAGCTGTAAGTTTCGTCTGGTTGGTTCACAAACAGAGGGGGACCCCACGTTGGGTTTTCATTCATTCTTTTTCTCCTGCTTGCTGCTGCCGGCAGAGCAGGAGAGAATGACAGCTGCGTTCAGCACCAGCCGCAGGGGAACAGTAGTGCTTCTTCGGTGGCTGTCCATGACCACGGAGGACAGTGTGAACTGTTCTCCGTGTGCATGAGTGCAGCACGTGTTGTGGGCCGTGTGTCCATGTTAAAACGGACATGTCAGCATATTTTTCACATGGACACACGGTCCGTGAAAACACGCTGACATGTGCATAGACTCGAGTACTTGAGAAAACTGTCACTACATGTACTGGAGACACTGATGTGTGAAAGAGGCCTGAAATCCAGAGTTTAGCTGGCGTTCATAGGAGATCATGATTTTAGACAAATATAGAAATGCTGATACACTGCTATGTCTGGTATAAGCGATCAGATGATCGCAGCTTCAAGTCCCCTAAGGGGACTAACAAATACAATAAAGAAAAGTTTTTAAAAACCTGAAAACAAAAGTTCAAATATTCCCCTTTTTGCCCCATTAAACACAAAACAATTAAAAACTATACACATATTTGGTACTGCTGTGTTCATAAAATTCCAATGTATGAAAATATAAAATACATTAATCTGATCAGTAAACGAGAAAAAAAAATCAAAACGCCAGAATAACGTTTGTTTGGCCGATGAAATGTTGCAATTAAATGCAATAAAAGGCGATCAAATCATTGTATGTACCCCAAAGTGGTATCAGTAAAAACATCAGCTCAGGGCGCAAAAAATTAAGCCCTCACACAGCTCCATATCCTAAAAACTGAAAAAGTTACGAGTCTCGGAAAATTAAGACAAAACCAAAATATTTTTTTTCTAAGAAGTTTCTGATTTTTTTTACACTACTTAAATAAAAAAAACTTGGCAGAAAAAAAAGTTATGATATTTTGAAAAAAGGGAGGAAAAGATGAAAAAAACCCTAAAAAATTCACGGAGTTGAAGGTGTTAAATAAATTATACCTGGCTCCAATCACACAGCAAGGTTCTGATTTATGCTGTCCAGGTTTTGGGCAACCTGAAAAGACCAACATCATGTTCTATTTAAATTTATTTGATAAGGAGTTATGCTGTGATTCCTAGGTGTTAAATTATTATTTTATCAGTGTACTGTTTGTGGGGTAACCTTTTTCATATATACTAATCCCTGTTATACAGTTACATGCCCAAGGGCATTCGAATAGCTTTAGCTGCCTAAAGCCCCCTTTACATTTAGTGATGCACCAGCGATCCCGACCACGATATGACCGAGTCAGGATCGCTGGTGCATCGCTAAATAGTCGCTAGTGAGCTGCCAAACAGGCAGATCTCACAACGATGCAGCGACGCAGCAGCGGTCGTTACTTACCTTTCAGACGCGGCGATGATGACATCCTCCTGCCAGCGTCCACAAAACGGACGGGGACGATCTCGCGTGTTCAGCGATAGCCAGCGGGGGAGCCGGTCGGAGGTAAGTATCACATGTAGCGATATCGCTAGCAATATCACTGCTGCGTCACAAAATCGGTGACGCTTTAGCGATATTGCTAACGATATCGCTATGTGTAGATCTCCCTTTAGTGAGTACTGTATTATGGAGCCTTGTGTTCAAGAGTCGTAATCTACTAACCTATTGTAAAGCTAGTTTTACTTTTTGCTGTCATTTACACAGTGGTGAAAAAACATAGTAAAGGTCCTGTTACACTTAGCGACGCACCAGCGATCCCGACAACGATACGACCTGGTAAGGATTGCTGGTGTGTCTCTAAATGGTCACTAGTGAGCTGTCAAACAGGCAGATCTCTTCAGCGACGCAGCAACGATCCAGCAATCCCTGTAGCAACCTCGCCGGTGTTGGTACCTTATCACACAGCAGCTTCTCAGACGATTCCCGCCTGTGTCCCTGAGTTCAGCATCGCCAACAAGGTTGCTCGTCGGTGTCAAACACAGAGATGTGCGCTGGCCAGCGGGACACCGCTGATGAAATAATGGCCCAGGACATTCGAGCACGATCAGAGATATCCAGCGGGGGGGGGGCGGTTGCCGCTGCGTGTCACATGTAGCAAGATCGCTGGCGAGGTCGCTGTTGCGTCACAAAATCGGTGACACTTCAGCGATCTCGCTATGTGAGAAAGGGGCTGAAGGGATGGCTCCTCTAGGCACTGTTTGGCATTCTGGTATTTTGTATTGATTGTTTCCCTGTATGCTAGTAATAAATGGAATTATAGGCACTAAATGTCACTAAAAAGTATTTTACAAAATACGGTATTATGTCAAGCTATTATTGTACTTTGTGGATACTGTTATCTGGGCAATGTATGATGCAGAATGGATGAAACCTCACTTTTGATTTTGACATTATGTGGTAATATGGCAGTATATCTACAGTTGTGTGAAAAAGTGTTTGCCTCCTTCCTTATTTTCTGTTCTTTTGCATGTTTTTCAGACTTAAATGTTTCAGATGACCAAACAAATTTAAATATTAGACAAAGATAATACAAGTAAACAAAAAATGCCGTTTTTAAATGAAGGTCTTTATTATTAAGGGAAAAAGAAATCCAAAACCTACAGGGCCCTGTGTGAAAAAGTGATTGCCTACCCCCTTAAAACGTAAATTAACTGTGGTTTATCACATCTTTGGGAAACTGAGTTTAAACTCCCTAGCCAGGCTTGATTACTGCCATACCTGTTCTCAATTGAGAACTTCACTTAAATAGGTTCTGCCTGACAAAGAGAAGCAGACTAAAAGATCCTCAAAAGCTAGACATCATGCCGCGATCCAAAGTAATTCAGGAACAAATATTAAACAAAGTTATTGAGATCTATCAGTCTGGAAATGGTCATAAAGCCATTTCTAAAGCTTTGGGATGTCAGCAAACCACAGTGAGAGCCATTATCTACAAATGGTGAAAACATGGAACAGTGGTGAACCCTCCCAGGAGTGGCCGGCAGACCAAAATTACCCAAAGACTCTTCCAAGAGGTCAGAAAAGACTTCACAACAACATTCAAAGAACTTTAGGCCTCACTTGCCTCAGTTAAGGTCAGTGTTCATGACTCTACAATAAGAAAGAGCGTGGGCAAAAATGACCTGCATGGCAGAGCTGCAAAGTGAAAACAAATGCTGAGCAATAAGAACATAAAGTCTTATCTCATTTTTACTAGAAAACATCTTGATGATCCCCAAAACTCTTGGGATAACACTTTATGGACGGTCGAGACAAAAGTTTAACTTTTTGGAAGTAGCACAGCATTTCAGAAAAGAAACATCATACCAACAGTAAAATATTGTGGTGGTAGTGTGATGGTCTAGGGCTGTTTTGCTGCTTCAGGACCTGGAAGACTTGCTGTGGTAAATGGAATCACAAATTCTGCTGTCTACCAAAAAAATCCTGAAGGAGAATATCCGGACATCTGTTCATGGCCTCAATCTGAAACACACTTGGTTTATGCAGCAGGATAATGATCCAAAACACCCAGGATGTCTATCTCTGAATGGCTTAAGAAAAGCAAAGTTAAGACTTTGGAGTGGCCTAGTCAAAGTCTTGACCTTAATCCGATTGAGATGCTCTGGCATGACCTTAAAAAGGCAGTTCATGCTCAGAAACCCTCCAATGTGGCTGAATTATAACAATTCTGCAAAGATGAGTGGGCCAAAATTCCTCCAAAGCACTGCAAAAGACTCATTTCCAGTTAATCCAAATGCTTGGATAAGTGTGGCCCAACCAGTTATTAGGTTTACACGGCAATCACTTTTTCACACAGGACCCTGTAGGTTTGGATTTCTTTTTCCCTTAATTATAAAGACCTTCATTTAAAAACTGTGTTTTGTGTTTACTTGTGTTAGCTTTGTCTAATATTTAAATTTGTTTGGTCATCAGAAACATTTAAGTGTGACAAATATGCAAAAGAATAAAAAATCAGGACAGGGCAAACACTTTTTCACACAACTGTAGGTAGAAAAATCATCTTTACTAAGTGTAAATTATATGTCACTCTCAACTCTCAGAAGCTCAAGATATTTGGAATTGTGGCAATTAGGTTTGCAATGAGCCTGTGAGACTGTGAACCCAGTATTATTATATATATCTACCTCACGTGAAGCTAGGTCTTAAATGGAATAATTGAGTTGTTTTAGATACCCCGCTTTTAAAATGTTTGATGTGAGTCTGTATAATGCACATATATACAGTATATGAATGTACATATTGTACATGTACAGATGTAGCCAAGGTTAACCTGATAAATGCAAAATCACAGAAGGTTATCTCATTTACGATAGTTAAGGACAGAGGTGTCTGGAGAAGGAGAAAAGTGTGTGGTTAAGGAGGACAAAGGTGTCTAGAGAAGGACTGAAGAATCTGGATCTGACAGAGGTATCTGGAGAAGGAGATAAGTACCCCGTGAAGGATATAAGGTATCTGATAAACAGTAATATCTTTGTCATAAGTACCAATCAGACATTTCAAAAGAAAAGAAAGTCTTTACTTTGAAAAAAAAATGCATTTTATACCTAAAATGTTATACTTGTAAATTTTACTCAGAAAAATTTGAAGGAGGACAGGAGTGTCTGGAGTAACCAGAGGTGTCTGGAGGATGACAGAGGTGTCTGGAGAAGGACGGAAGTGTCTGAAGGAGGAAAAGAAGTCTGGAGGAGGACAGTCGAAATCTGGAGACGGACAGAAGTGCCTGTAGGAGGACAGAGGAGTTTGGAGGAAAGCAGAGGTGTCTGGAGAAGAACAGAAGTGTCGGGAGGATGCAGAGAAGTTTGGAGGAGGAGAGAGGTGGACACTGATCTAAGTAAGAAGAGTTCATAGGCTACTTGCTCTCTGGTACCTCAGAAAGAAACACCTCCTAATTCCACCAGTATCTGTGATTTATGAAATTCAATGCTAACAGACAATTGGAAACTGCTTTCATCAGACCCTTTCACTACTGGGCCCTTGTACAGCTGCACAGGTTGCACAAATAGTAAGTGCACCCATGAGTTTACTTACATAGCTAGGTGCACCTCTGATTTATAGGCAATACTCAGTTTACAATATACTTATAACTGGTGTGTACATTTATTTTAATGCAATGATCAGTTGTATAGATACTGACCTGTTTGTTCATGAAGACGTATATGACAGGGTTGTATACAGTGGCTGTTTTTGAGAAATAAGAAGGCATTGATGCCAAAGAAGGATCGATAACAATATCCTTATTTGTTGCCATCAACATAGCAAATATAGCATAGGGTAACCAGCAGATGAGAAAAGCCATAACCATGGCAACAACCATCCTAGACACCTCCCGCTCGGCTCGTTGAGTTGTCTCTGATTCTTTTTGCTGGGCTGCAACCTATTATAGAAGAACAAGCACTATAATTATCTCTGTAAGATTTCTGCCAACATATTGCATTAATATAACCGTAAAGATAAAATAAAATAAAAACTATTCCTAACACTATTAGTTATTAGGCCAAAATCCGGGACTGTTTTGTTGAAAATTGTTGCAGGTAATGATCAAGGATAAGATATGTGTAAAAGTAGTTAATCACAAAAATTGAAAATTAAAATCAATGTAGTGATTTTTTTTTGTGACAGGTCACACTGAGCATGTGTGGGTTCATGACATATGGCTTGGTGCCATATACTCATACATTGGTGTCATTACAATAGGTGGATCCATTAGTGTATAAGGTTATTTTGTGACCTTATTCTGTTCGTTACATTTGGAGTTATGTTTTTAAATGTCACTTTTCAAAATGCATTATGTTTATATGCACAGGTGACTAAATACATTTTTGCCACTGACAAAGGCTGTGGCTTAGTCAAAGGGAAATATATTCAAAATGATCTCCTGATGTAAATATTGTAGGAAAGCCAGGTAGGCGAAGGCTAAATCCTAGCACTAAAGATTATGTGCACCTGGATAGCTATGACTAGAAACAGGCCATATAGTCACCGGTCAGTCGGCTGGGGAAGCTGAACAGAGTGGATTGTGTTGGCTGTATGCATCAAACTGCAAGTATCACTGGTTGCAATGGATGATAGCTGTTTTTGTGATCAAACTGAGACTAGCTCAGCCATATCTGAATATCCAGGGTCTGTATTGTTTAGTTAGCGCCAGGAAAAGGGCTAGGGATGTTATGTTTATTGTTTTGTTTTCTCTATTGTACAACCAGTGGAAATAAACATTATTCTTTTTTTTTTAATCTAATATATAAAGCTCAAGTGTGTGTATGTATGTACTGTATGTGTGTATGTCCAGGATTGGCATCCGCACCATCGCAGCTACAGCCACAAAATTTGGCACAGTCACACGTCTGGACCCCGAGAGTGTCCTAGGCTATGTTGTGAGGCGAAATTTTAACCCCGCGTGTTCCAATTCACCAAACAATTTTTCCCCTATCTACATAATGGGGAAAAAGTGTGTGTGCATTAAGCCCCACCCTTCATTATGATGTCACAATTGTTGCCATGGCGACGCTGATTCACCATAGGTTGCAATGGTGATGGTTATGTCATAACGGTTGCCATGGTGATAATGATGTCATAATGGGTATATGGGCATGGGACTATGGGATGGAGGATGTGTGATGAGTATATGAGCACTGGACTATGGGATAGAGGATATGTATGACGGGTATATGGGCACGGGACTATGGGATGGAGGATATGTATGACGGGTATATGGGCATGGGACTGTGAGATGAAGGATGTGTGATGGGTATATGGACACTCGACTATGGGATGGCGAATATGTATGATGGGTATATGGGCATGGCACTATGGGATGGCGAATATGTATGATGGTATATGGGCATGGGACTATGGGATGGAGAATGTGTGATGGGTATATGGGCATGGGACTATGGGATGGAGGATGTGTGATAGGTATATGGGCACTCGACTATGGGATGGAGGATATGTATGATGGGTATATGGGCACGGGCCTATGGGATCGTGGATATGTATGATGGGTATATGGGCATGGGACTATGGGATGGAGGATAATTATAATTTGCTATAGCTAACCACAGTTAGTTACTATGCCCGGGCAGCGCCGGGCTCTTCAGCTAGTATATACAGTCATATGTTAAAGTTTGGGCACCCCTATTAATGTTAACCTTTTTTCTTTATAACAATTTTGGTTTTTGCAACATCTATTTCAGTTTCATATATCTAATAACTGATGGACTCAGTTATATTTCTGGATTCAAATGAGTTTTATTGTACTAACAGAAAATGTGCAATCTGCATTTAAACAAAATTTGACCAGTGCAAAAGTATGGGCACCCTTATTATTTTCTTGATTTGAACACTCCTAACTACTTTTTACTGACTTCCTGAAGCACTAAATTGGTTTTGTAACCTCATTGAGCTTTGAACTTCATAGCCAGGTGTATCAAATCATGAGAAAAGGTATTTAAGGTGGCCACTTGCAAGTAGTTCTCCTATTTGATTCTCCTATGAAGAGTGGCATCATGGGCTCCTCAAAACAACTCTCAAATGATCTGAAAACAAAGATTATTCAACATAGCTTTTCAGAGGAAGGATACAAAAAGTTGTCTCAGAGATTTAACCTGTCAGTTTCCACTGTGAGGAACATAGTAAGGAAATGGAAGAACACAGGTACAGTTCTTGTTAAGCCCAGAAGTGGCAGGCCAAGAAAAATATCAGAAAGGCAGAGAAGAAGAATGGTGAGAACAGTCAAGGACAATCCACAGACCACCTCCAAAGACCTGCAGCATCATCTTGCTGCAGATGGTGTCACTGTGCATCGGTCAACAATACAGCGCACTTTGCACAAGGAGAAGCTGCATGGGAGAGTGATGCGAAAGAAGCCGTTTCTGCAAGCACGCCACAAACAGAGTCGCCTGAGGTATGCAAAAGCACATTTGGACAAGCCAGTTACATTTTGGAAGAAGGTCCTGTGGACTGATGAAACAAAGATTGAGTTGTTTGGTCATACAAAAAGGCGTTATGCATGGAGGCTAAAAAACACAGCATTCCAAGAAAATCACTTGCTACCCACAGTCAAATTTGGTGGAGGTTCCATCATGCTTTGGGGCTGTGTGGCCAATTCCAGCACCGGGAATCTTGTTAAAGTTGAGGTTCGCATGGATTCAACTCAGTATCAGCAGATTCTTGACAATAATGTGCAAGAATCAGTGACGAAGTTGAAGTTACGCAGGGGATGGATATTTCAGCAAGACAATGATCCAAAACACCGCTCTAAATCTACTCAGGCATTCATGCAGAGGAACAATTACAATGTTCTGGAATGGCCATCCCAGTCCCCAGACCTGAATATCATTGAACATCTGTGGTATGATTTGAAGCGGGCTGTCCATGCTCGGCGACCATCAAACTTAACTGAACTGGAATTGTTTTGTAAACAGGAATGGTCACAAATACCTTCATCCAGGATCCAGGAACTCATTAATAGCTACAGGAAGCGACTAGAGGCTGTTATTTTTGCAAAAGGAGGATCTACGAAATATTAATGTCATTTTTATGTTGAGGTGCCCATACTTTTGCACCGGTCAAATTTTGTTAAAATGCAGATTGCACATTTTCTGTTAGTACAATAAACCTCATTTGAATCCAGAAATATAACTGAGTCCATCAGTTATTAGATATATGAAACTGAAATAGCTGTTGCAAAAGCCAAAATTGTTATAAAGAAAAAAGGTTAACATTAATAGGGGTGCCCAAACTTTAACATATGACTGTATATAAAAACCCTGTGGCATCATGTTCCAAGTGGTTACCTGAGAGCGTGATCCCCTACAATACATATAAGATCACAAAAATGAAGTCATGTGAGAGAGGGAGGATTATGTCAGAAAAAAGGGCATGGATAGCAGAGAAAGGGATTAAGTTGCAGTTTTGCACCAGGGGCCATGAACCATTATTTATTGTATATAGCTGAATAGGAAAAGTGTGAGATTTATTGTGATAAGTGTTTTATCAGCTGTGCCAAGTCTACCAGCTTTATTTGAGGAGTACTGAGTGGAGAGCAGCAGACTGACACGACTCACGATGTCCCTCTATACTGCCCTCTTCAGGCAAGGTATACAGTCTATTGTGACAGTACTAATGTTCACAGAGTGGGAACTGAATGGGAGGAGACACAGATTTGATGTTCGAAAAAACTTTTTGAAGTTAGGGTGATAAATGAGTGGACCAGGCTTCACGAGAGGTGGTGAGTTCTCCTTCAATAGAAGTCTTCAAACAGAGGCTAGAAAGACATCTGTCTGGGATGAATTAGTGAATCCTGCTTTGAGCAGGGGGTTGGACCAGATGGCCCAAGAGGTCCCTTCCAACTCTACCATTCTATGATTCTATAAAGAGTTTTGTTTCTTGAATTCAGACAATTCATTTGAATAACAATTTGGTTAAAATACTCTATCAGGTTCCAATGGCACCAAATTGTGCTAAACAAGATATAGGTGTCATGATCCAGGTTGGATGATGACAGTTAAAAGCACATGTAACCTTTTTTTCCTTAAGCTTGTGCTTGTTTGGTTTTGCCCCCAGTGGCCAATAGGATTATTACACAGTGGTGTATTTTGTTCTAGTTTGCCCCCGGTGGTGGTTAACGTTATTACACGGGAATCACTAACAGGTGTGATTCCTCTGGCTTAACTATAAAGGTGTGTCATGTGCTCTCACTGGTGTTGGTGATAGTGTTCATTTCAACCATCCTTGGTGGAGGAAGGATCTAGAGAGAGGTCCTGGCAGCTCAGTCAGAGCCCTGGTGGGAAGGAGTCAGACGGGATTTCCTTGCAGCTCTGACAGAGCTTGGTGGCAGCTATTCAGGAGGAAAGCTGCATTCTGGTGGTGGACTCTGTTGCTGGGAGCAAGAGCAACAGAGCAAAGCTAAGTGGTGTTTCCCTGTTTTATTTTTCCCTGGTGTGTATTAGTGCAGCGGTGGGGCCAGTGCCTGCACCACCCAGCTCCCTAGCAAGGGATAGGTGTAGGGTGTGCTAGGGTAACAGGTATCCTGATCGGCGCCCGGTGCGGAACCGGCCTAAGGAACATTAGGAGAGTGAGGGACACTGACTCAGGGGAGAGCAGGAGGTCTCCATGTCCCTGTTCCCTATCGCAGGTCCCACCGTTGTAACTGTTTCCCCTTCCCCCGTGTCTTGCTGTTTTAGTTACCAGCCTGCGGACCGTGTCACACAGGACAGTTTCACGTGCCATGTCTTGTTGTTTCAGTTACCGGCCTGCTGGTCGCGTCACACAGGACGGGTCCACGTTACAATAGGATTCTATTCTGGACATCAGAGGCAGCAACTGACTACTATTATATGCTTTTTGGTACAGTAGTTTTTACTATTAGGTCTCATTCAGATATCCGTGTTTCGAGTACATGTTCTACGAGTATCCGTGATTTTTCATGGACAGAACATACCCTTTACAATCTGTGATGCTGTTCATATGATAAAATTTTATTTTACAGACCAAGTGTCCATGCAAAAATCATGGTTACATATCTGTTTTTTACCAGAATGAAAAGTAGAAATAGAAGTCTATGGGTCTGAGAAAACATGTACCACACACAGATGGCATCAATGTACAGTCTGTGTACTGTCTGAGATTAACGTGGCAAAGGATAGAAGAAGCTTTGTAATTTATTTATCCATCCATGGAAATCACTGATGAAACACTGATGGTAAGAACTGGCACACTGACCAAACACTGATGAAACTTGTACAATATTTATATACATGAACAAACACGGCCATCTCAATGAGGCCTTCGAATAAAATTGAAGCACTGAGATATATTCACTGTGTAAAAATTGTGGTATGCCCTGAATATCAGATTTTTTGCCATATGTAAGCATACCTTAAATCTAATATATAAAGCTCAATGTGGGTGTGTGTGTATTATGTGTTTGTGTATGTCCGGGATTGGCATCCGCACCATCGCAGCTACAGCCACAAAATTTGGCACAGTCACACGTCTGGACCCCGAGAGCATCATAGGCTATGTTGTGAGGTGAAATTTTAACCCCACACGTTCCAATTCACCAAACAATTTTGCCCCTATCTACATAATGGGGAAAAAAGTGAAAGGAAAAGTGTTGGAGGCAAATTGACACCTGCCAGATGTGAACAAGGGGGACTTAAAGAATGAGAGCGATGGCGCCAAAGAGTATATACCGTACAGTTGCTAAGGTGTGGTCCTGACGTGGGATACTCACCACACACAGGGATATGAACACACACACAAAATGCGCCACACACTACCACGTGCTTCAACACATATACCACCCTCAGCACACATTTCACCACACATACACCAACCTCGCCACATAAAAGTCGAAACACAAAAGTCGCCACTCAAAACTCGCCACGCTGTCCCAGAGCTGTTTAAAAGATGAAAAATGAGTTGTGATTGGTTGCTATCTGCAAAAGTTTTCTTTGTAGACAGTTGAGGTAACTGAGGCCTATTATTCTTCTTATTTCTATGGTGTTATCGTCTATTAGATACACGGCTCAGCAGACAGTATCACACAGAATAGGATTAGATACATGGCTCAGCAGTCAGTATCGCACAGGATAGGATTAGATACACGGCTCAGCAGTCAGTATCACACAGGATAGAATTAGATACACGGCTGAGCAGTCAGTAACACACATGATAGGATTAGGTACACGGCTCAGCAGTCAGTATCACACAGGATAGGGTTAGATACACGGCTCAGCAGACGGTATCACACAGGATAGGATTAGATACACTGCTCAGAAGTCAGTATCACACAGGATAGGATTAGATACACGGCTGAACAGTCAGTAACACAAGATAGGAATAGATACACAGCTCAGCAGAAAGTATCATACAGGAGAGGATACTTGGGTAATCGTTTAGTTAATTTGTGTTGCCATTCTGTAGTGTTGAATATATGATGTGAAATGTTTTTATGTGCAATATAATCATTATAATTTGTTAAAACTAACCACAGTTGGTTACTATGCCCAGGCAACGCCGGGCTCTTCAGCTAGTATATTCTAAATCAGTGTTCCCCAACTCCAGTCCTCAAGAGCCACTAACATATCTTGTTTTTAGGATTTCCTTACTCTTGCCCAGTTCATAGAATTATCACCTGGGCAATACTAAGATAATCCGGAAAATATTAGTGGCTCTTCTTGAGGACTTGAGTTGGGACACACTATCTTAAATGATGGTAACATATCAGTTAGAACAGGATAGACCCAATGTATATTCAAAATACATTTTATGGGTAATAAAGTTCTTTTCCCCCAAAAATAATGAAAGCAGACTTCCTTATTAGAAATGAGCGAGTCTGCTCGTTACTCTAGTTTTCTGAGCATGCTCAGGTGATCTCCGAGTATCTTAAGTGTGCTCGTAGATTATGTTGTGTCACCGCAGCTGCATGAAGGCGGCTGCTAGACAGCCTGAATACATATGGGGATTGCCTGTTTGTTAGGAAATCACCACATGTATTCATTCTGTCTAGCAGCTGCAAATCATGCAGCTGCAGAGACACAAACAAAATCTACGAGCACACCCAAGATACTTGGAGATCACCAGAGCATGCTTGGAAAACTCAAGTAACGAGCAGACTCGCTCATCACTATTCCTTATACATCTAGAGTAGACTGGCTAACATCAACGTTACATGACTTCACTGAATCAATGGAGGCTAAAGGGAAAAGCTTTATCTGGAATATCTGTAGAATAACAGATATTCCAGACTTATTAGTTAAGGTTATGTGAACATTAGCAAAATAGTTAGTAGAATTCATACTTACTGCTCTCAATGCAAACAGCAGGTTAGAATACGAGAATATGATGGTGGTAAGTGGCATTGCGAAACAAGTTCCAAACAAGGCCATTATATAGCTGTTGTTGTTAGTTCCCCCAGTGTACCAGTTCGGTCCACAAGATGTGCCCAAGCCTAAAACATGGCCGTAAGTACGTTAATATCAACAAAGCTAAACAAAATGTGACATATAGATTGAGGTTATGAAATAATTTGATTTCTTTACACAAAAATTCTAAAAAGCTGTTAAGCTGTTTGTCTCTTCCTAATCCCAATGTGTGTTGTTGACGCAATGATATTAATCAACTTATTCATTAGACAGCTAAATATTAGTACTAATAATCTGACTTTTATTGCTGTTGCTCAAAACTATGCTGTCATTATAATCTTATTGTTTTTTTTATTCTTTGATACCTAAATAATTTGTAAAAATGATCTATATTCAATATACAAACCTACCTTCTGTAACGTAGCTGCACCAGCCGAAAAGTGGTGGAGATGTCCACATAAAAGCCCAAATCCAAGTGAAGGCACATCCCATAATTGCATGTTTTTGCTGGAAACGGAAATCTCCCATGGGCTTACAAATGACTATGTACCTTTCAAAGGCTAATATCGCCAGTGACCATAGACCCACAATGCCTACAAATGCACAGAATATCATGTGTTTACGTAATACTGAGGTTTATTTGTAATGTTGCAACAAGAATAATGACAGTTATTGTATTTTAGCCTAAATTAGTTCAATTTTATCTAGGGCTAAAAACACTTTTGACATGGAAAAATGATTTTTACCTTGCAATATCCATTCTTGCAATTAATTTCTGACCCCTATATACAGAATTTGCAACCTGCTTTGAGTTTCAGACTTTCCTCTTTTTTGATGTGTCCCTCTCAGTAATACATTCTGGATGTCAGGTTTGATTGTTCTGAATTGTGATTGCTCATTAGCTCTCTTGTATCAGTATATTTATTTTTTTATTGCTCTTCATCCACTGCAGAGTTTGTGTTCTTTTTCTCATACAGATTCTGTGTGGCAAAAACTCTTCTCCCTACAGTGTGAGTGCCCTTCCATATCTACTCTCTGATACATTTCATCATATGAAAATCCTCTCCTCTCTGATTTAGGTGCTTTCGTTTTTATCAATATTCTTAGGCTGCTAAGCTTTCCTCTTCTTATTAGTATCTTTAACAATACACTACTAAGAGAAGGAAAGGGTAATGCAGTGAACTCTGACAGCAGCCAGAAGCAGTGTGCTATCCGATCTGCGACAGAAGCAGCAGTACTGCCAGCTATGCGTAGGAGTTGCATTTACTCTACAGCAGGAAAATAGTGGGCAATTATTACAAAAGAGTATTTTAAAAGTTGCTAAATTTCACAATAGCAAATGAATAATACATTTTACAAGTAAATGAATAATACATATAATACTAGTAATATAAAAATGATCAGATTCATAGCCTTTAATATAAGAAAGTTGTATTCAACAAATAGATCTGGATTTTATAAAGTGTTCACTGATTGTACAATTTCTCTGTAACAATTTTGGAAGATTTGAGTGGCTGTAAAAATGTCCTAAAATGTCTTAGATAAGAAAAATTTAGTAGGGAAATGTTTTTAGATGGCTTCCATCATTATTGATATGATCTATCAATATGATCCAACTATCCATCTGTCCCTAATGTCCGATAACTATCCTATAACATATCAAACCTCTGGTAATAGGCTTTGTTTTTGTCTAGCCCAGAAATGAGGTAAATATTAAGGTGCATGCGGAACTCATAAGAAACGTGGCTGTGCTGTGAGTGTGAGCTCTTAGGTCACTTTCACATGACTGTACAGTAGTCACAATTTTGTCCCAGTGTTTGTAATCCAACAACATGGAGTCTTTCATTAAACTATTATACTAATTCCCTGTGCATGCTGCACGCGAGGTTTATACATTCTGATGCTGAAAGACATCTATCAGTGCTAGTTGACAGAACTAATCTCACTAATGTGGCGCAGTGGCCTGCATTCATTTTATAACAATGATACAATTATGGCATTCCAGTCGTGACACTTATTATTGTGAGACCTGTAACACTAAATGTGTCACAGCAAACAAACCCAATGATGCAGCAGTAGCACAGCGCAATAACTGAGATGTACGCGATCATCGAATGTGTATTTTACATTTCATTACTGCCATATTTACTAAGCTTTAAATGTGAATTCTTGATGCACATTTTGATCATGTTCTGTGAGACTATTGACAAGGTGACCCCATTTAGATCCCTACATTAATTTATGTGGGTCCATTTGATTATTGCATTTGTGTCTTTATTTGCCTAGTTTTTTGTGTTTTTCACCTGTTTTTCACTTGGGCCTAATTCATCTTTTAATATGCACCTTTTTTTAAAAGTCATTTTATATGTTTTCTCCTGTTTATTTTTATTTTCCTGATTATTGATGAGCCTTGGGGTTTCTAGATTTTTTTCAGCTGATTCATCAATTGCGACTTTTTAAGAAGTTACTACATTTTTTCACAGATGTACCGTACTTCAGTTCTTCCGGAGCTATTTTACGAACACCAGAAATGGTTTTATAAATTGTGTGCCATTTAGCAAAACGTGAGATATTTTGCACTAAGAGCATCACAGAACAGGTTAGAGACAAAAATAAAGAGCACTTTTACATTTTGTATTTTTTTTTATGCTTTTTATGTTTTGTGCAAAATTCATAACCTACATTTTGATTAATATAGCACAAAAATGTTAGCAAGCACCACACAACAAAAAAAAAAAAATAAAAATGATTTTTAAAAAATCACAAATGATAAAAATGTCCTTAAAGTATGACACTGAGTTTTTTCTTTTTGCCTACTCATTAGATTCTGGAATTGGTTTTATTCTGCTGTAATTAATTTAGATGGTCACTAGCTCTAAAAGTGAGCCAAGAACTTTACATTTAAAGAATTATATTAGATTTAATAGAATTCAATTGAAATTAATCCAAACATTCAATGTCTGCATATATCTTATACCATATTTATAGATAGGTTGACAACTGGATGTGATGCGTTCTTACACAGTTCATACATTTCTATAAGGAACATCAATGGTGCATCACAGTGTCATGAGGAAAGATGCTCCAGAATTGGTATTTCTTAAGGAATACAAGTATTTACTAAAGCAGACATTTCAGTACTCTCAGGAGAGGTGAAGGGTCCTTTTTATTGACTAAATTTAACAGAGTTCATTTCAAGAATTAATGCAAAATAAAATGTAAATAAAAAAATTATGTTAGAGTATAGTCACACACAACAAGCAGACTTCATTTGAACATGATTTGCAGATTCACATGTATGTGATGGGTTACCAATTTCAAGTTCAGTTCTAAATCTGCTGTGTATGAACATTCCCTTGAAATGTTGAATTTCTAAACTCATCAAATAAAAAGTGATTATTAATTCTTACAATACTATTCATCCTTAGCTTCAAATGGAATGTCATCTTACCTGTTAAAGATACCATGAATCCTTCAAATTCACACATTGCTTTGCCCATTGTAAAGTACCCAAAAATATTGTTGTAGAAGCTAATACTGCTCCCAAAAATAGTCACAAGCAAGTCAGCTACAGCCAGGTTGACAAGTATATAGTTCAATGGAGACCTTAACTTCTTGAATTTAAGGGAGACTACAATAACCATGCCATTGACAAAGAAAGCTAAGACCACCACCAAACCCATAAGTGAAGCAATTATTAAGTAGGTGCTACGGGGAGCAAGGTGAGGCCACTGAGGTCCTTCGAATGGTCCTTGTGACTGCAGAGCCGACATGTTTGCTGAGCGCATTGTATAGTAGAATCTATGCAACGAATACGTTTCATGCAATCGAAAGAGTAAAATCTGCACACGTCTGCATGCAAAAACCCTCTTTATAAAGTCCAAGAGATTTAATGCTCCAAAGAGGATCTTTTTCTTAAAGCAGTGTAAGCTTATGCTGGTGTATTGGTAATCCACTCTCTTTTTCTTTACTTAAACAGATCAACTAGAAGAAACACAAGGTGACCTGCATTGAAGAGACATAACCTAATTAGCAAAGTAAGAACATAGAATCATGTTTCTTTTCTTAACAGGATTGCGGTACACAAGAGGATTTGGCATAAATAGGTATGGTTTCTTACTCTCCTGTTCTTTGCATTGGTGGGTGTTCTCTGTGCTGTATAAGAGCAGATTGGATATAATAGTTTTCTTTTATTTATTTTACTCATTTATATAGCACAATTAATTTCACAGCGCTTCACAAACATTATTGGCACTGTCCCCGATGGGACAGTGCCAATGAATAACCATGAATAAGACCGGTTAGGTAGAAATGCGTTGGTCACACTACCTGAGACTTTACTTGCTGCTACATCCATCTATGCAATGTATCTTTGACTTCATTTTTTATTTTTTTATGGAATAACATTTTTCAATAAATGTTTGCATTTTAAACATCAATCCAGCCCTGGAGAATTCTTCCCTACATTTACCACAGAAAGTCTACCAGGTCCTTAAGAAACAATACAGCCTCAGATCATCACACAATTCCACCATATTTTACTGTTGGTATAATGTTCCTTTTCTGAAATGCTGTGTTACTTCAATGCCAGATTTAATGGGACATACACCATCCAAAAAGTTCAAGTTTTGTCTCGTCAGTCTACAGAGTATTCTCCCCAAAGTCTTGAGGTTCATCAAGATGTTTTCTGTCAACATTAAGAAGAGTCTTTATGTTCTTTTTTTGTCTTGGAACAGGCCATTTTTGCCCAGTCTCTTTCTTGTGGTGGAGTCATGAACACTGACCTTAACTGAGGCACATGATGCCTACAGTTCCTTGGATGTTGTTTTGGGGTCTTTTGCTGCTGTGCTCTTGGGATAATTTTGGCCGGTCAGCCACTCCTGGGAAGGTTCGGTACTGTTCCTTTTTTTCAATATTTGTGGATAACGTTTGTTTGGAAACCCAAAGATTTAGAAATGACTTTACAACATTTTCCAGATAGATCTCAATTACTTTGTTTCTCATTTGTTCGAGAATTTCTTTGGATCGCAGCATGATAGCTAGCTTTTGAGGATCTTTTGGCCTACTTCACTTTCTCAGGCAGGTCCTACTTAAGTGATTTCTTGATTGAGAACAGATGGCAGTAATCAGGCCTATGTGTGGCTGGGGAAATTGAACTCAGCTTTCCAAAAAGTGATAAACCACAGTTTATTTACGTTTAAGGCTGGTTTCACACATCTGTTTATTTCCGGTACCGGAAAAAACGGTACCAGAGATATCCGAATGTCCGTGTGTGTAATATTTGCGGCACACATGTGGCAACTGTGATGAGAATGATGAGAGTTGTAGTAAAGTCAGAACGATGACAGGAGGTGGGGGCTTTTGGGACTATTACTCCCATCAACCTACAACTGCTGCCGCTAAGAACAGTGACAGCAAGAGTGGATGATGGAGGTATACCTCACCTGCCTCCTGCACTAAAACTAAATAAATAAATAAAAAACCCGACATGGGTTCCCCCCTATTTTTGATAACAAGCCAGGCAAAACGCACAGCTGGAGGCTGCAACCCTCAGCTGTCAGCTTCAGCAAGGTTGGTTATCAAGAATAGAGGGGTCCCCACGCTGTTTTTTAAATTATTTCAATAAATAATTTTAAAAAATGGCATGGGGTCCCCCAATTTTTGACAACCAGCCTTGATAAAGCTCACAGCTGGGGGCTGGTATTCTCCGGCTGGTAAGGGGCCATTGATATAGGCCCCCCAGTCTAATAATAGCAGCCCACAGCTGCTCAGGAAAGGCACATCTATTAGATGTGCCAATTCTGGCGCTTTGCTCTGCTCTTCCCACTTGCCCTATAGTTGTGGCAAGTGGGGTGATAGTTGGGGGGTTGATGTCACTTTTGTATTGTCAGGTGACATCAAACACTGATGTTAGTGTAATGTAAGATATGTCTGTTAAGCATAATGTTTCTGGAACATGCTGGAAATCTCCCATTTCACTCTACTGAGGACATTGTGGCCTGTCATAGCTGCAGCATCCCCCCTCCTTAACAGCTGTGTGTCCACATTGGTAATAGGACACTTCCTCTACAAGCATTTGGCTCCTCTCCACAGCTAGGAATATTAATTAAGCTGAGTGGAGAGCATGTCTTTGTTTAAAACCAGGGGCTTGAATTCAGTTATGGGAAGTATTAAAACAAGTCATATCGCAAAAACCATACACCGCAGAGATATAATAATCACATCTCTGTGTAGGCAACGAAACCAGCTTTCTAACCCCAAATTTTCACGGTTCTAACCCATCCAGAAACTGAGATATGGATTGCTCCCAAATGGAGTGTCTTAATTATGGCATGTTTGATGTTGTTTTATTGTATTCGATAAACTACAACCAATGAGACCCTCGGCGTGTCTATACGAGCTTCCCTAGTTAATTTATAGTTTTTTAGTAAATGGCAACTTGGAGAAAGGGGGACTGAACTTCTGCAGACTGCCCCCTTCGTGATGTAACTGACCCTAGGCTATAAGATATCCCTTCCTTGAAATTCCTCAGTGAAGCTGCAGAACCCCTGCTGAAAAGACCTGCAGATGTCCGCGGATGTGTGGCTGGCTGCCCCTCCCCCAGCACATGGTCTGCCTAATACCAACTAAGCACATGTAAGTGTTACTCTGTTTTTTTAATCCTTGTTGTTTTTATACTTGCCTTGTACATATTTAATGTCTAAACTTTGTAACAACTTTTATCTATGCAATCATTGTCCACCTTTTGGGAATAAATGATAAATTTATCAGTTTGTCTCCATGCTCTAAGAAACGAACTATGCGCCTTTTTTAGATAATCGCTACTAATTTGGGGGTTTGCCACGGACCCTCTTAATTAACTCTTTGATTAAGTGAATCATGGCTGGTGTCAGCGTGGTGTGTTCGGTTGGTTGGGCTAGTTGGCAGGACGGAAGGGTCTTACATGCTGAATGAGTCGCTGTGGCCAAAGCATTGGTAATTCCCTTACTGCAGTAGTCTAATTGCCCGTGCACAACATGCAGTCCATCCGGCGACTAATTATCCTAGGTGCAGTTCCCTGACTGACCTGAGGATAAGGGGGGCGCCGGAGAGCTGCGAGTTCCAAAGTGGACCTGAGAAGGTGGGATATCCATATATCCCCGCAGTTCTTGGAAGGTTGTTAGCAGTGGTGGGGCATCCAAAATAACCCCCCTGCAATAAATTGTTAGAGCAAGATTAGCTTGCTGTATATTTTTGTCACATGGTACCAGTGGCGGGATAAATAAGATAAGCCCCCACTGTGCCTGTGATAGCTGTGTGCCGGCAGTGTGTCGCATCCCTCCGTTCGCTGACATACCCATGTCAGTGGTGGGATCGTGACGTATTGGTGGGACAGGGTGCGCTTTCGTCACAATTTGGTGGCAGAGCGGTGGGATAATCATAGAGCATTAGTGATCTGGTTTGAGCAATCATCCCTCTCACTAAAAACCTGCACAGTTCCTGCGGGAATCCTGCGTCATAGGTTTTGGAGAACAGACTCAGTGGTTACTAGCCTTGAGACAATTTTGTGTACTTGAGAGTATCCCCTCCCTTCTCTTTGTTTTTCTTTTCTATCTTTTATTTGGCAACCATGGCTACTCGGGGAGAATCTTATTATAAGCAGCTTAATAAGGACACCCTGAGGTCCCTGTGCACGTCAAAGCAGATTGACGTCACCAACAAAACCAAAGCCCAGTTGGTCACAGCTCTAGTGCAATGGGATGAGAGCCAGGGTGCAGAAGGCAGCACCAGTGTCGATGGTGCAGCCGCAGAGGTCCAGCTGGTGCAGACCGGCAGCCAGGAAGTCCTGGACCCCTATCTGCTATTGGCCCTACAGCAACTCCCTGCCGAAGACCATGTGGGACGTCTGCCAGCAAGCTCAAGAGAGAGCCCATGAACTGCAGCTGGCTCGAGTGAGGGGAATACCCTCCGCAGCCCGTAGCAGTGAGCCCACCAGCGTCTAGAGTCCTAAACCCCGGCCAGAGTATTTTCCCGTGATGGAAAAGGACGGGGACTTGGACACGTTTCTGCAAACCTTTGTGAAAGCCTGCAGACAGTACCGGCTGGACAGGGCCCAACGGGCAAGGTACTTGACCCCGGGGCTAAAAGGCAAAGCCCTGGAGGCATTTGTTTCTCTCCGGCCAGAAGACGATGACGACTATGATGCAATCAAGCAGGCTCTGATCACCAAATACCGGCTGACACCTGAGATACCGAAAGAAGTTTTGGAACCTCCAACGTGGCCCACACGATAGTTATAACGATGTGGTGCAAGGACTCAGGACCCACTTTGACCAGTGGATCCATGGACTGTCCATTGATTCCTTTGAGCTGCTACGGGACCTGATGATCAAAGACGAGTTCCTGCATCTTTGCACAGCTGAGGTCCGACAGTTCATCCTGGACCACGAACCAACGAATGCGGACAAAGCAACGCAGATCGCCGACAACTATGAGGCCAACCGGAGGCCAGAGACGTGGAGGCCAGTCACCACCAGCTGGAGAGGGGGTAAGCCTGAAACCAACCCCATTGCCCCAGCTACACGCCCCTCCAGAGGCCCTGTCCCTGTTGCCAACGCCAGGCCTACTACGGACAGTCGCAAGTGTTACAACTGCGATTGGACTGGTCACCTCCGTTTCACCTGTCCGGAACGGCCGAAGAATCCCCCCAGCCAAGGCCTCTGGGCCCAACGCCTTTGTTCTTTTGGTGGGAGGTGTGTTTGGGAGGATTGACGACAACGTTCAACTTGTCCAGGTGGGGGCCTGTCTTGCTAAAGGCCTCAAGGACACTGGGGTTGAACGAACCCTCATCCGTCCTGGACTGGCGGCCCCTGAAGAGTTTGTTGAGGGGAAAACCCTGACTGTCACCGGGATCGGGGGTACCCGCTGTCCCTTGCCAGTGGCCCGAGTATTCCTTGATTGGGATGCTGGGAGCAGGATGAGGGAAGCGGGAGTGTCTGAAAACCTGCCCACTGATGTTTTATTGGGGACTGACTTGGGGAGGATGGTTGCATACTATGTCCCTGACACCACTCCCCAATCTGATAATAAGGGTAACGTTAACTCTGATGATGATGATGATGATGATGGAAAGCTGAATGTGTTGCCTGCTATTGCCTTAATGAGTAATGATGCAACAAATAACCATTCTCTCCCCAGGAATGATGGTGATGTAACTGTACCAAAGAAATCTGATAACCATTCTTTTCCTAGGAATGATGATGATGTATCTGTGCCGACTGAACCTGTTAACCATTTCTTTGAAATGGTAGATGTGTCCACAGGTACCGAAGTGCCCAGCCCCGTCACTCTGCGGAGTGAGATGGCTGAGGAACCCCTGGCGGGAGCAAGCAACGGTGCTCAAGGAAATGGGGAGGTGCATGGGGACCATGATGTAGTTAATGCCATGCAACTGATCAGTGCCACCGAGGAAGGTAACTGGCCCATAAGTAGCACTGCTCCTGAAGTGTTGGGGGTGGATGGGGAGGTAGAGCCCATAGCAGCGCCGACTGGTGGGTCTGTAGAAATCCCCAGGGAGACAGCATACGTAGCAGCTGTCACACGCAGTCATAGTGCCCAGATCGCAGGTAGCGCCCTGTCTTCTGGACCGTCCTCTGCTACAGGAGAGATTGAACCAGAGGTGAACCCAGAGCAGGTTCCAGAGGGTCCCAGTAAGGAAGGAACCCTGATGTCACTTCTGGCTGCCTCCAGCAAGGAGTTCCAGGCTGCTCTGCACTCACATGCGAGCCTGGAGAAATTGAGACACCTCGCCGAGACGCCCACCTCCGAACCTGATAAGGAGAGGGTGTTCTGGGAACAAGGAAGGTTGTGCTGGGAGACAGTACCCAGAGAATCCCAAAAGGAGTGGTTGAGGGAAAGACAGCTGGTCGTCCCCATCAGTTCAGAACTGAGTTGTTGCGGATTTCCCATGAGATTCCACTCGCTGGACACTTGGGGATCAGCAAAACAAAGGCACTGCTGTCTCAACACTTCTATTGGCCCAAGATGGGGACAGATGTAACACAATACTGCTGCTCCTGTGACACTTGTCAAAAGTGGGTAAGGCGGGGCCTGCTCTTAAGGCTCCCCTTATTCCTTTGCCGGTGATAGAGGAGCCTTTCCAGAGAATCGCGGTGGACATTGTAGGCCTGCTGGCCATCCCCAGCAGCTCCGGAAAGCAATACATTCTCACCGTGGTAGACTACGCTACTCGGTACCCAGAGGCAGTAGCTCTGTCTTCAACCAGGGCAGATAAGGTGGCTGATGCACTGGTGACCATCTTTTCCATGGTAGAATTTCCCAGGGAGATGCTTACCGATCAAGGGACCCAATTCATGTCTCGCCTAATGGAGGCTCTTTGTAAGAAAATGCAGGTGAGGCACCTGGTATCGAGTCGAGTGCGTATCACCCACAGACCAATGGTTTGTGTGAACGCTTCAACGGTACCCTCAAACAGATGCTCCGCATGCTGGTTGAGACCCAAGGGCGCGACTGGGAGCGGTACCTCCCGCACCTGCGGTTAGCTTACAGAGAAGTTCCGCAGGCCTCGACTGGACTCTCCCCCTTCAAGCTCCTGTATGGCAGGCAAGTCTGGGGACCCCTTGGGTTGATAAGAGAATCCTGGGAAGATGAGCCAAACCCCACAGAAGTGTCCATAGTGGATTATGTCATGCGCTTCCGTGACAAGATGCAGATCTTGACGCAGCTGGTGCATGACAACATGACGCAGGCTCAGGCTGACCAGAAGCACTAGTACGACCAGAACACCCGGGAGCGGACCAACCAGGTGGGTCAAAAGGTGTGGGTGCTAGTCCCTGTACCAACGGATAAGCTTCAGGCAGCCTGGGAAGGCCTATACGTCATCCACCAACAGCTCACCCCAGTCACCTACGTGGTCATGCTTGACCATGCTCAGGGTAGGCACAAGGCCTTTCACGTCAACATGCTGAAGGCGCACCACGAGCGTGAAGCTTGCATCCTACCGGTCTGCAACCTGCCCAAGGATGGGGAATAAGATCCCCTCCTGGACATGCTGGCCCAAGCCAAGGCCAATGGGTCCATTGAAGACATGGAGATAAATGATTTGTTAACTATAGCCACAGTCATGCCCATCGGCATGAAAAATGCCCCTGCCACTTTCCAGCGGATGGTCAACCACCTGCTCCGGGGACTGGAGGAGTACGCGGTGAGGTACTTGGACAACATCGCCATCTTCAGTTCCACCTGGGAGGAACACCTTCAGCAACTCCAGGAGGTGCTCAAGCGTCTTCACCAGGCAGGCCTGACTATCAAACCGGGAAAGTGCCAGATGGGCATGAGCGAGGTCCACTACCTGGGGCACCGGGTAGGCGGGGGTTCCATGAGTCCAGAGCCGGAAAAGGTGGATGCAATCATGTCCTGGCCCACCCCCAGGACCAAGAAACAGGTGCTGTCCTTCGAAGACGGACCCGCTGATGCCCGGCCTCCTTAGCGCCCTCTAAAAGGGGGAGGTGTAATGTAAGATATGTCTGTAAAGCATTATGTTTCTGGAACATGCTAGAAATCTCCCATTTCACTCTACTGAGGACATTGTGGCCTGTCATAGCTGCAGCATCCCCCCTTCCCCCCTCCTTAACAGCTCTGTGTCCACATTGGTATTAGGACATTTCCTCTACAAGCATTTGGCCCCTCTCCACAGCTAGGAATGTTAATTAAGCTGAGTGGAGAGCATGTCTTTGTTTAAAACCAGGGGCTTGAATTCAGTTATGGGAAGTATTAAAACAAGTCATATCGCAAAAACCATACACCGCAGAGATATAATAATCACATTTCTGCGTAGGCAACAAAACCAGCTTTCTAACCCCTAATTTTCACGGTTCTAACCCCTCCAGAAACTGAGATATGGATTGCTCCCAAATGGAGTGTCTTAATTATGGCATGTTTGATGTTGTTTTATTGTATTCGATAAACTACAACCAATGAGACCCTCGGCGTGTCTATACGAGCTTCCCTATTTAAGATATGGTTATTATAAGTTTTTTAGTAAATGGCAACTTGGAGAAAGGGGGGCTGAACTTCTGCAGACTGCCCTCTTTGTGATGTAACTGACCCTAGGCTATAAGATATCCTTTCCTTGAAATTCCTCAGTGAAGCTGCAGAACCCCTGCTGAAAAGACCTGCAGATGTCCGGGGATGTGTAGCTGGCTGCCCCTCCCCCTAGCACATGGTCTTCCTAATACCAACTAAGCACATGTAAGTGTTACTCTGTTTTTTTAATCCTTGTTGTTTTTATACTTGCCTTGTACATATTTAATGTCTCAACTTTGTAACAACTTTTATCTATGTAATCACTGCCCACCTTTTGGGAATAAATGATAAATTTATCAGTTTGTCTCCATGCTCTAAGAAACGAACTATGCGCCTTTTTTAGATAATCGCTACTAATTTGGGGGTTTGCCACGGACCCGCTTAATTAACTCTTTGATTAAGTGAATCGTGGCTGGTGGCAGTGTGGTGTGTTCGGTTGGTTGGGCTAGTTGGCAGGACGGCAGGGTCTTACATGCTGAATGAGTGGCTTTAGCCAAAGCATTGGTATTTTCCTTACTGCAGTAGTCTAATTGCCCGTGCACAACAAGCAGTCCATCCGGCGACTAATTATCCTAGGTGCAGTTCCCTGACTGACCTGAGGATAAGGGGGGGTGCTGGTGAGCTGCGAGTTCCAAAGTGGACCTGAGAAGGTGGGATATACATATATCTCTGCAGTTTTTGGAAGGTTGTTAGCAGTGGTGGGGCATCCAAAATAACCCCCCCGCGATAAATTGTTAGAGCAAGATTAGCTTGCTGTACATTTTTGTCACATGGTACCAGTGGCAGGATAACTAAGATAAGCCCCCACTGTGCCTGTGATAGCTGTGTGCCGGCAGTGCGTCGCATCCCTCCGTCCGCTGACATACCCATGTTAGTGGTGGGATCGTGACGTATTGGTGGCACAGGGTGCGTTTTTGTCACGGTTAGTAATGGAGAGGCGTTAATAAGACGCCCTCATTACTAACCCCATAGTCACATTGTAAGAAAACACAGACACCTAGAATAAAGTACTTCATGGCTCCTGAGCATCGTGCTCCTGCGCAGGCGTACTTCTCTGCCCTGTTGAGGGCAGAGCAAAGTACTGCAGTGCACAGGCACCGGAAAAGGTCAGAGAGGCCCAGCGCCTGCGCACTGCAGTACTTTGCTCTGCTCTCAACAGGGCAGAGAAGTACGCCTGCGCAGGAGCGCGATGCCGGGGAGTGATGAAGCAAGCAGAAGGGCGGTGTCACAAGAAGATGGGAGAACCCGGACCTGCGACACCCATCGGACTTTACCACGCCGGACAGCCCCCCGGGGTGAGTATAATAAACTTATTTTTCTTATCTTGGAGGTTGAATTTAGGGCTTATCTAAGCCCTAAAAGGCAGTGGCCGCATCTTATAGCAGCCAAAACAGCTGACAGGTTCCCTTTAATTGAAGAAATGACACAGACTCCTTTAATAATCTCAATTAAACCATACTTATGACCTCACCTAATTCAATCGAAGCCCTCGATCTCCTGTAATAAAAATAAAATAAAAAAACAACAATATACCATACCTGTCAGTTGTTCTGTCCCATGCCATAATCCATGTCTGGGGGAAAATTAGTTTTCAACCTGGACGGTGCCAAGATGAGACCGTCCAGGCTGAGAACCACTGATGAATGAGCTGCTGCGAGTGCAGCATCATTGACCAGGGGTGATATCATCGAGGTTCCTAGCCGGGCTGAACTGCAGTGACCTCAGGACCGTGAGAAAAAGTCAGTGATGAGGTCAAGGCAGTTCAAGCTCAGTGCCTTCACAGCAGATCACCATGAAAAAATTCTCAAGGTGATCTGCTGTGAAGACACTGAGCTTGAACTGAGCTTCCCAAATCTTCCCAAAATGTTGATTGACAGCAAATAAATTTGCCATAAATCACAATACTGCAAAGCTTCTAATTGCCAAGAAAGTAAGTGTAAAACACTTGAAGGTTTACTAGAATTATATTGAACCCTTTTGAGCTCTTAAATGCAACACAAACTCATTAACGTGAACTAAATCTATCTGGATAGGGAAAAATGGATAGTAATCGTCGGTAACTAACAGCCAATTTAAAGGAGACCTTTCACCAAATTCTGAATTTTGAGCTGGACATAAGGCATAAGGGCAGCAGAGCAGAATAAAATGTTTTTGTTTTTAATTTTGCCTCTTCATTTCAGAGATATATTAGCAATTAAAGCATTTAGCACCTAATTTGTTAAATTCTAGTGGTGTTTTCACTGGAGCGGGCATTTTTTCTCCCTGTACACCCATTTGGACTCTTGAAAAGTTAACTCATTAGATGTATACAGGGTGGGCCATTTATATGGATACACCTAAATAAAATGGGAATGGCTGGTGATATCAACTTCCTGTTTGTGGCACATTAGTATATGGGAGAGGGGAAACTTTTCAAGATGGGTGGTGACCATGGTGGCCATTATGAAGTCGGCCATTTTGGATCCAACTTTATTTTTTCCAGTGGGAAGAGGGTCATGTGACACATCAAACTTATTGCGACTTTCACGAGAAAAACAATGGTGTGCTTGATTTTAACGTTACTTTATTCTTTCATGAGTTATTTACAAGTTTATGACCACTTATAAAATGTGCTCAAAGTGCTACCCATTGTGTTGGATTGTCAATGCAACCCTCTTCTCTCACTCTTGACACACTGATAGCAACACCGCAGAAGAAATGCTAGTTTAAGGGGGTCAGATTCCTTGTAGGAATGCTCGGACCTGACACCCATAATGTGGTGGTGCATCATCTTGCTGGAAAAACTCAGGGAACGTGCCATCTTCAGTGCGTAAAGAGGGCAACACATCATCATGTAGCAATTTCAGATATCCAGTGCCATTGAGGTTTCCATTGATGAAGATTGGCCCCACTATCTTTGCACCTCATATACCACACCATACCATCAATTATGGGTGTCAGGTCCAAGCATTCCTACATAAACAGTTTCCTGGAAAGTTGATTGGTCATCGTGGGCCAGTTGAATGGCCACCAAGGTCTCCCGATTTGACCCCCTTAGACTTTTATCTTTGGTGTCATCTGAAGGCAATTGTCTATGCTGTGAAGAGATGAGATGTGCAGCATCTGAAACAATGGATACTGGAAGTCTGTGCTAGCATTTCTCTTCTGCGGTGTTGCTATCAGTGTGTCAAGAGAGGGAGAAGAGTATTGCATTGACAATTAAAACTCCAAAAAGCTTCTTTATAGTTCAGTATTTGGTTTCTATCCTCACCCCGTTTAGGTTGAGACACCATGTCCATGGCATTAACCCTTAGTGAACTCACATTCCCAGTATGAGTATGGAGGAAGTATTGGGAAGCATCTGAAAGTCTTCAGTGGTTTTATTTTGTGCATCATTGATATGCTCTGAAATACATTTCTTCAATGGCCGGGAGGTGCAAACCTCATATTACAACCTACATGCTTCACAATAACATATCCAGTATGTGTTGAACTACAACTGATGAAATGATGAATGTCATATATATTATTAACAGTAGACACACGTCTTAGCATTGTACAAGTAGGTACACAAACCACAAAGTTTCTTGCCACACTTTAAAGAATTATCAGAATAAAGTATTGGCATATGTATGTATATATACACTCACTGGCCACTTTATTAGGTACACCTGTCCAACTGTGTGTTAAGACTTAATTTCTAATCAGCCAATCACATGGCGGCAACTCAGTGCATTTAGGCATATAGACATGGTCAAGACAATCTCCTGCAGTTCAAACCGAGCATCAGTATGGGGAAGAAAGGTGATTTGAGTGCCTTTGAACGTGGCATGATTGTTGGTGCCAGAAGGGCTGGTCTGAGAATTTCAGAAACTGCTGATCTACTGGGATTTTCACGCACAACCATCTCTAGGGTTTACAGAGAATGGTCCGAAAAAGAAAAAAAATCCAGTGAGCGGCAGTTCTGTGGCCGGAAATGCCATGTTGATGCCAGAGGTCAGAGGAGAATGGGCAGACTGGTTCGAGCTGATAGAAAGGCAACAGTGACTCAAATTGCCACCCGTTACAACCAAGGTAGGCAGAAGAGCATCTCTGAACGCACAGTGCGTCGAACTTTGAGGCAGATGGGCTACAGCAGCAGAAGACCACACTGGGTACCACTCCTCTCAGCTAAGAACAGGAAACTGAGGCTACAATTTGCACAAGCTCATCGAAATTGGACAGTAGAAGATTGGAAAAACGTTGCCTGGTCTGATGAGTCTCGATTTCTGCTGCGACATTCGGATGGTAGGGTCAGAATTTGGCGTAAACAACATGAAAGCATGGATCCATCCTGCCTTGTATCAACGGTTCAGGCTGGTGGTGGTGGTGTCATGGTGTGGGGAATTTTTTCTGGGCACTCTTTGGGCCCCTTGGTACCAATTGAGCATTGTTGCAACGCCACAGCCTACCTGAGTATTGTTGCTGACCATGTCCATCCCTTTATGACCACAATGTACCCAACATCTGATGGCTACTTTCAGCAGGATAATGCGCCATGTCATAAAGCTCGAATCATCTCAGATTGGTTTCTTGAACATGACAATGAGTTTACTGTACTCAAATGGCCTCCTCAGTCACCAGATCTCAATCCAATAGAGCATCTTTGGGATGTGGTGGAACGGGAGATTCGCATCAGGGATGTGCAGCCGACAAATCTGCGCCAACTGTGTGATGCCATCATGTCAATATGGTCCAAAATCTCTGAGGAATGCTTCCAGCACCTTGTTGAATCTCTGCCACGAAGAATTGAGGCAGTTCTGAAGGCAAAAGGGGGTCCAACCCCTTACTAGCATGGTGTACCTAATAAAGTGGCCAGTGAGTGTATATATATATATATATATATGCATGGCCTACTGGAGCGAACCATAAGTGGATAAGGCAAGAAGACCTGTTTCTGATAAAATTCTACTATAACAGCAGACCAAATGAGAGAGGATATGTGAAGCGTATGAAGAAACTCTTAATAGATACAAGACCTGCATGTCCACTAACTGAGAAACAACTAGTCACCTACCGTTTCAATATCATAAAGAGAAAGCTATTATCACAACTTGAGGATGGATCAACTGTACGGCAGATCCACCCCACATGAATACCTAGAAGAACCACATGTACAACCCCCTGAAGATCCTGATCCAATTTTGCAACTAGAGAGCACTGCAGCTGATCTGAAACAGAAGATCTAAGGCTACTTTCACACTTGCGTTTTTTGCGCTGCGCACCGTGCGCAGTGCAAACGCACATAAAAACGCATCATGCGTTTTTTTGCGGTTTTGCACGCATTTAAAAAAAAAACGCATGCTTTTTTTGCGCTGATGTGTGCATTACCATGCGCACGTCAGCGCACCCATAGATTATAATGGGTGGTTGGGTGAAAAAAAAACAGATTGCGTGCGCATGCGTTTTTTTGGGACAAGTCGGACGCAACAAAGTGCATTTTGTGCGCCTGAGCACACACTACAAAAAAACGCATGCGCATACATGTGTATGCGCACCCATGTAAAGAATAGGAAAAAAACGCATGCTTTTTTTGCTCAAAAAAATGCAAGTGTGAAACCAGCCTTAGATAAACTAAACACCATCAATACCAGAAATCGACTGCCAAGGCTCAGCAAAGAAAAACCACCAGACAGGATGCTAAGAGATGCCAATAGAGCACTTGCATCAATACCTACCACCACATAACTCAAACTTATAAACTGATCTATGCTACTGCCTCAGCAATCATGGAAATGCATGGCTATAGAACCAGCAAGAAAAATATAAGTACATGCCCCCCTTGGAACTACAGAGTAATAGCACAAAGACAGCAACTCCACTAATAGCAGAGACTGAACAATACTGGAGGAACACATGAGAGAAGGAAAAAACAAACAACACCAGTGCAATGTGGCTGCAAGATGTGAGAAAGAAACACAGCAACCACCTAAAGCAAGAACCAGTCACCATTACAGAAACAGACATCCAACAGCGGATCAAGAACATGAAGCGCTGGACAGCACCTGGCCCAGAAATGATCTACATCTACTGGCTGAAGAAATTAACAGCGATACATGAATGCATGGCAAAGCAGACGAACCATCTGCTAGAAGCAGGCCAACACCCAGATTGGCTAACACAAGGTAGAACAGTGCTGATCATGAAGGATCCTAACAAAGGAACAGTTCCATCCAACTACCGCCCAATAACCTGCCTTACAACAACATGGAAACTCCTGTCAGGCATCATAGCCACCAAGCTACAGAACCATATGAACCAGTGCATGAATCCAGTTTATAAATGCATTGGGACCAACACCAGAGGCTCTAAGCACCAGCTCCTCGTAGATAGAGCAGTCACTCAAGATCCAGACAGACAAATTTCAGCACAGCCTGGATTGACTGCAGGAAAGCCTATGACTCAATGCCACACACATGGATCTGTGAAAGCTTGTCTCTCTACAATGTCAACAGGAAATTAAGAACCTTCCTCAGAAACGCAATGGGGCTATGCAGAACAACATTGGAAGTCAACTCAAGACAACTAGCACAAGTAACCATCAAATGCGGCATATACCAAGGTGATGCACTATCCCCATTGCTGTACTGCATAGACTTGAACCCCCTCAGTCAGAGTTTGTCTATGGATACAAGTTCAAGAGTGGAAGCATCATCAGCCACCTCCTCTACATGGATGACATCAAGCTGTATGCGAAAAACGAACGAGACATCAATTCACTGATCCACCTGACAAGGATCTACAGTGGAGACATCAAGATGTCCTTCAGACTGGAGAAGGCAGACGGTTGGAATAAAGAAAGGCAAGGTAGCCAAGACTCATGGAGTGGAATTACCAGCAGGGCACATAGCAGATGCACAGACATGCTTCAAGTACCTCGGCATCCCACAGGGATGCGGTAACCATGATGAGGAGGCAAGGAAAGCAGCAACATCCAAATACCATCAAAGGGTAAGATAGGTCCTGAGGAGTCAGCTCAATGGGAAGAATAAAATCTGCACCATCAATACATATGCCCTGCCAGTTATCAGATACCCTGCTGGCATAGTGTGCTAGCCAAAAAAAGAGATGGAAGCTGCAGATGTGAAGACACGAAAGCTCCTCACAATGCATGGAGGTCTCCACCCTAAGTCTAGCACCCAAAGATTGTTTACCAACCGAAAAAAGGGTGGTTGAGGCTTTATAAGTTTCCAAGCCACCATCGCAGATCAAACAAGGAGTATCCAGGAATACATCAGAAAAATGGCACCAAAAGATAAGGTGCTGAGAGAAAGCCTAAGGCAGCAACAACAACAGATCTGAAAAGAAGAACAGGAACATGAAGCGCCATGGCAAGACAAGCCGCTGCATGGGATGTACCATCGACAGATAATGGAGGTGGCTGTCATGGAGAATATATATATATATTTATTTTGATGATGATTATTACTGTATTATGTGGGAAAAACTAGTAGTCAAATTTATTTAAACACGTACCCAAAAAGTAGCTGGAAATTCTCTCTATTGTTTTTTAAAACACTGTTATCCACGCTGACCGAAAAAGCTAACCAGATTGCTTCATTTGTTCACAAAGTTTTTATACTTATGCATGGAAATTAAAATACCTCAACAATGTGTAATATGGTCGTGGGGTGAACGGTAAATTAAATTGGACTATTAAACCAGGTATTAAAAAAAATTAAATGTGTCCATTTTATAATAGGGTTATAAAAAAATACAAACTTGGTAATTTTCCAAGAATTAATGGGATGGGAAGATTTTTAATAAAAAGGAGCACGGAACAGACCACTATATTTGGGTGGCATGTATGGGCCTAATTTTTGACTACTACAACAAAGAAGTGTGAAACACAAATGAAATTTTTTAGCAACATTCACACTTTGTGAGGTAGACAATTCATTTTCATTTTCGGAGTGGTGGAAATTTGTGATTTATATTAAAAAATATCTTCTCAGACTTTGGCACACAAGCACAGGTTTCAGAATTCAAAATTAGGATACAAGGTATTAAACAATTCTCTAGGTTAGCAATTGCAGTATATGAAGATTAAAAAAAAACTATGTTGATATGGTGCTGTGCTGTTATTGTATATCACAGATCAATGAATGCACAGCACACTGACTATGCAGCTACAGGACCTCCCTATCTCACTTGAATATTTGGATAATTATTAATCAGACTGAGACTACTCTCCTATTTTCAAAATGCTTCAGCATAGCAGTCGTAGAGCACAATCAGATTTAGGCCTGTTTCTATCACTATATGGAATGAACTTTGCACTCTGTCCACTATCCAAAGGCTATAAAATCTTAAAATGGTGCTGCTTAGCTGGCCCTCATTATTTATACTATGATAGTTGCTCCTTATTGGCTGCTCTGAACCATGTGATACCATGAACTAGCATGAGCTCTTGGAGAGTGTGTCTTCTCCTAAGAGCTGCCAGGCCACACCCCCACATAATCATCTTTTACTATTGATAGCACATGTCATGAATGTCTGATCAGTGGTACACTGAACACTGTGTTGAAGAATGTAAATAGATATGATATGATGAGATATAAATGTCAATGAGATTGATTAACCTCTTTATGACCTTGGACTTATTCATACATCCAGGTTGGCTTGTACTTAATGACCTTGAATGTATGGATACGTTATGGCGATCGCCGCCTGGTGTCAGCTGGTTCTGACCAGGGCCGGCGTTAGGGACAGGCAGCCCAGGCAGCTGCCTGGGGCCCCCGCTCCCCCAGGGACCCTCAACTAGCAGCACATCATGCAGCCGCTATGGGACCCGTGAGGCAGGGGGACCCGCCTGCCCCCAGCGCCGACTCCCCGCTGCATTGAACTATACCGGCATCATAGACGCCGGTACAGTTCAAAGCAATGATGGAGGAGAGGGCGTCAGCTGATGCTCCCTCTCCCATAATTCCCTGCTCTGCCTCTGACATGGCAGGTGCGCTATATACCATGGTGCTGTGCTATATACCATGTGGGGCTTTGCTATATACCATGTGTGGCTGTGCTATATACCATGGTGCTATGCTGTATACCATATGGGGCTGTTCTGTACACCATGTGGAGCTGTGCTATACACCATGTGGGGCTGTGCTATATACCATGGTGCTGTGCTGTATACCATGGTGCTGTGCTGTATACCATGTGGGGCTGTGCTATATACTATAGACTATAATGGGTGGTTGGGTGAAAAAAAAACGAATTGCGTGCGCATGCGTTTTTTTGGGGCAAGTCGGACTCTCAAAAAATGCAACAAGTGCATTTTGTGCGCCCAAGCGCACACTACAAAAAACGCATGCGCATAAAATTGCATACAAACGCATGTGTATGCGCACCCATGTTAAGAATATGAAAAAAATCGCATGCATTTTTTGCGTGAAAAAAAGAGCGCAAAAAATGCAAGTGTGAAACCGGCCTTAGGTGTTAATGTGAATGAAATCTCAACTGAACAAACACCGTCTCGTCCTATCCAAAGACCACTGCCAATTTCTATTAATGGACAGGTTACTCAACTCCCTTTCTTTGGCAACTGCACAGTGGTATGCCTTGTAGATGAGGCTCAGAAAGAACATCCGCTCCAGTGGATGGCAAGCAATGCCTCAAGTGACCTCTCCTCCTCTTCTTCCACCTTAACATCACTCATAGTACAATCCTAAAGGTACTGTCACACTTAGCGATGCACCAGTGATCCCGACCAGCGATATGACGCGGTCAGGATCGCTGGTGCATCACTAAGTGGTCGCTAGTGAGCTGCCACACAGGCAGATCTCACCAGCGACATCGCAGGGGTCGGGGGTCGCTACTTACCTGTCACACGCAGCGATGAAGATGTCCTCCCGCCCGGCTCCACGCTCGTCGCTCATCTCTCCACAGGAAGCCCAGCAGGAAGCTGATGACGAGAAACGGTCCAGGACGTTCTCGTGCGATCAGTGATAACCAGCGGGGGAGCGGGTCGTAGGTAAGTATCACACACAGCGATATCACTAGCAATATCGCTATAACGTCACAAGTTATAGCGATATTGCTAGCGATATCGCTTAGTGTGACAAGCCCTTAAGAGGTGGCACCCTAATCACTCTTGTTTCCTCCTGCTAAACACTAAAATGTTGCTAATATTTGAACTGGCTGTAAAGGTGGAGCAGTCATCCTAACACCCTCTCTGAAGACTTCTTGTATTAAGATATTGCAATAACCCATTTTATATGCGATTTTACATGTACTGTGCTCTGCATCAATTTGTTAGGCTGTGACAGAGTTAACAGTTGGTGTCAGCCAGTGGGGAGGAGGTACATGGGCATTTCAGGAAGCTAGCTACAAGGAACAGGGCTGTATTTGGTGCTCATGCTGCCCTAGGCACTTTAACACCTTAACTGCTGGGCCATATTCTGTTTTGGCGTTTTTGTTATTTGCTTCCCTTCTTCCCAGAGCCATAACTTTTTTATTTTTCTGTCAGTATGGCCATGTGGGGGCTTGTTTTTTTGTGGGCCAAATTGTACTTTTGAACTACACCATTGGATTTAGCATATCATGCGGATACAGCTGACTCATTCTTGCTTTCCAAATTCTGCAGTCTGCTTTAAGGTGGCAGGACCTTTTACAGTCAAAACATTCACGAGTTTCTCATAAATTTCTCTTATATTTAAGGAAATCCTGTGACTTCAATGCTGTTTCTGTGCTGGATTCATTACTGCTGCTTACATGCTGCATTTTTCTCTTCAATTCACAAGTTTGACTTTAACATACTCTAGTGTCAGCTCATCATCTGGCCGTGCATCTAGTGCAGTCAGGAGTGTGTCATAACTATCTGGATGACCACTTAATAAAGTAATAGAAGTGCAGCAGCATGAAAATCTTTAATTTAATTTCCAATACCCCTGAGACGCTCCACAATCTCTAAGGTGTTTCTTAGTCCTGCATATTCTCTCCACCACTTAGCTTAGACTGATACAGCTTTCTCATTAGGATAAAGCTTATTGCTGAGATTTGATCTTTCATGCACTTTCTGTAACTCATCCCACATCTCCTTTGCAGTTGCACACTTGCATATATGCACAATCTGATTATCATCTACACTGAGCAAGATAGTGCTTTGTGCTTTCTGATCCCTCTCTAGCTAATCATTTGGTAATGGATGAGGCACTTGTTCCTGAGTATATTTCCACATACCTTTTCTTATGAGCAGCATATTCACCTTGAATTTCCAGGACTGGTAGTTCTGGTTAGTGAGGCTTGGCACTGAGAACTTGACAGGATTGCTGCTAGTGGACATCTTCTCTGTTGCTCTGTGATGCTTTTGCTCTGGGCTTCTATTGCTGTGTTACTCTGGGGTTCTGTGTCACTCTGGGCCCATAACCTGTTGGCAGTGGAATATTCAGGAAACTCTCCAAGCATGTGACAACAGAGCTTTTTTATTCAGGAACAATATATGATAAGCTTAATAGATCAAGAATAGTAATGGGTGAGCACTAAAATGCTCGGGTGCTCGTTGTTCGTGTCGAGCAAATCAGAATACTAGGGTAGTCGGACAGAACAACGAGCCCAATGTAAGTCTATGGGAAACCTGAGCATTTTTACCGCAATCCCCCCGGGGTCCTTTTAAGGTCTAAAAACATTGGAAAATGATGGAAACACTGCTCAAATGACATGGGGTTATCCTGAGGATCGCCCCTGGAAGCATTCCTGACTCCTAGTTCTCAGCTTTAAACAATTTTTTTCAGAGTTTCAAACCATTTTACCGATGCACCAAAAAACATACCAAAATGAAATCAACACGGATTTTGCTGGGAAATATGTTAAGGAACATCCTTTCCAGGTTAATGACTTGTATATAAGGCAAAATGGGAAATGTCATTGCAACATTTAGCAACCCTAGCTGGCCATGTGGTGTAAGACACATAAGGAGACACATCTTGTTTCATTTCTGAAGGAGGGACTCTTAAAGTCACAAAACCTATTTTTAGAGGGGCATCAGGCGGCATTAATTTGCTTAAAGGTCCATTATTAAACAGTGGGTCTCCTATGCTTTTATTGCCTATGCAGTGAGTGGTTGAGATGCCAAGAATTACAATGCACCCCAATACCCCTTTCATGAGAGGTACAAGATGGCCTCCTGAAAAAATGTTGCATTGAATGGAAGCTGTGCCCTGATATCAAGTCATATGCACCCCAATATGCTTTTGAACCCAGATACTGGAAGGCCACATGAAAACCCACTTCAAAGTCTTCAGTTGGTCCTGCCATACAGTTTCCTTATGCATTAAATGCAAGGGCCGCCTTGACTCAAATTTGCACGCACCCCAATCCCCCTTGGACGAAACATGGAGGAGGGCCTCCTAAAACAAAATGTCGCAATACAAATGAGCGGGTCTCCTAGACTCGTAATGCCCATACACTAAGTGTGTGGGCTGACAAACATTTCCCCATGGGGGGTACTTTTTTAAAATATACTATGGGCATCATAGACACCCTTGCCAAAAATTGGATTGGCTGTAGCAGCACAGAAGACATTAGCCCTGGTGATCTACTGGCGGAGAATGAGGAGACATTGATGAAGGCCTCATTAAAACCTAGGCCCAATGTAAAGGAGCGGGTCTCCTAGTCTTGTAACGCAGTGCATGGGCTGACAAACATTTCCCCATGGGGGGGTACATTTTTAAAAAATATACTATGGGCATCATAGACACCCTTGCCAGAAATTGGACTGCCTGTAGCAGCACAGAACACGTTAACCCTGGTCATCTAGCGGCAAAGAAGGAGGAAATATTGATGAAGGCCTCATTAAAAACTAGACCCAATATTTTTTAAGTAATTCCGCTACAAGGGCCCTTTGGTACATCAAAATTTTTGTACACCTCTCTGCCTCTGGAATAAGAGATTGAAAGTTTTCCTTGTAGTGTGGGTCTAGAAGTGTCACCAACCAGTAATGAGTGTCCCTGAAAATTTTTTCTAATGCGAGGATCACGGGAAACGCAGCACAACATAAAGTCAGCCATGCATGCCAGACTACTAACAGGCAAGACTTCCGTGTCCTCACCAACAGGACGACTGACCATGCTGTCCTCCTCCTCCTCACCCTCCTTCTCCCTGTCCTCAGGCCATCCCCATTGAACAGACAGTATGACAGCTGTGCTTGTAGTACCGTCTATAGCGCATGAAAGTAGCTCCTGTTCTTTCTCCTCCTCCTCATTGTCTACCAATCCACGTTGCAATGACATGAGGCTGGGCTGAGTCTAATCACCCTGTATGGTTCCTTGCTTTCTGCCCTCGTCCTCTGCCTGCAATGCATCATCTTTAATTGTGAGCAGAGAGGTTTTCAGAATGCTGAGAAGCGGGATGGTGACGTTAATTATGGCGTCATTGCCGCTCACCATCTTGGTGCAGTCCTCAAAGTTCTGGAGGATGGTATATATGTCTGACATCCATGTCCACTCCTGAGGTCTTATGTGTGGAGTCGCAACTGAATATTAACGACCTTGTTGATGCTGGTAGTCAACAACTGCCCTCTTCTGCTCACAAATCCTTTCCAACATATGCAGTGTAGAGTTTCAACGTGTGGGGACATCACACACAAGTCGGTGAGCTGGAAGATGCAAACACTGCTGAAGTCCAGCAAGTGCAGCTGAAACTGTAGCTGACTTTCTAAAATGGGCAGACAGACGACATACTTTCACTAGCAGATCCTGCAGTTCTGGGTAGCTTTTAAGGTGTGTGTGTGAGCTCACCTTGCCTCAGAGCCGCCACTAGGTTCCAGCCATTGTCACACACAACCATGCCTGGCTGTAGGTTCAGCGGTGTAAGCCAAATATCTGACTGCTCTTTCAGCGCTGTCCACAGCTCTTCTGCATTGTGCTCTTTGTCACCTATGCAGGTTTGCTTCAGCACAGCCTGTTGCCACTTGACTGAGGCAAGTGCTGCAGTGCTTCCAGCTTCTGACTGATGTGTTCATTTCAGAGATGGAGGCTGAAGAAGAGGAGGAGGTGCAGGAGCTGTAGACTGTGGGGGCAACCCTGATTGACGTAGGGCCCGCAATCCTTGGCGTGGGGAGAATGTGTTCCATCCCTGGGTCCGACAGGGTCTCAGCTTCCACCATATTAACCCAGTGTGTCATCAGTGAGATGTATCGTCCCTGCCCACAGGCACTTATCCACGTGTCTGTGGTTAGGTGGACTTTCCCAGTAACAGCATGGTTGAGGACACGGGTAATGTTGTGGGATACATGCTGGTGTTATGCCGGTACGGCACAACGGGAGAAATAGTGGTGAATGGGGACCGAGTACCTTGGGACAGCCGCCATCAGTATGTGGAAAGCTTCTGTCTCAATGAGCCTAAAAGGCAACATTTCGAGCGCAAGCAGACGAGAAATGTGCAAATTAAGTACTGTGGCCTGTGGGGCATTGGCTGCATATTTCAGCTTGCATTCCAATGACTGGGGTATAGACAACTGAAGGCTGGGCTGGAACAAGGACGATGATGGCCTTGATGATGGTGTCGGTTGACTGTGGGAAACAACAGGTGCAGGGCCCGAGGCATCTTCACAGGCACTGGGGATTGGCTTAGATGCGAAACAGTGGAAGAAGCAGTGTTGTCACCTGCAGACAGTGCCTGTTTGGGGTTACCAGCAGAGTCTTTAAAAAAAAACCCAGACTCGGGAAGATCTAACAGAAGAAATGGCAACTTCCATCCTGTTGGTGTTACGGGGAACGGATGCACACCTTCTGTCTGCGGCCACCACACTGCTTCTTCCTGCCTGTTGGCATGTCCTCCTGCTAGGTTGAGTCAGTCACTATGTCATCCACCAGCTTGTCTTTCACATCTGCACCCTGCTCCTCCTCCTGATTTTCCAGCAATTGTGTCTTATCATCGTCCACCTCAGGTGACCGTGACTGCTCAAAGATTTGTGCATCGCCACATGACATATCATCTTGCCCCGCTAAAAGTGGAGCGGGCGAGAGGCACGAATCTCCAAATGGATAACTGAACAGCTCTTCGTAGTGTCCCAGTGTGGTATCAATTGTCTCAAGGCACTCGGCATGGTGGGAGGAAGGACAATCAGGGTGAGTAATATCCGGTCTACACTCAAGGCTACTCAGACGTGACTGTGTGGAAGACATTGTGGTGGTGGCTAAATGACTGGAAGCATTATCCGCTATCCAACCAATAACCATTTCACACTGCTCTGGATTCAGTAGTGGTGTGGTGCGGTCCCCTAGAAACTGGGACAGGAATGTCGAGCGCGAAGATGTGGGTCTTTGCTGTGGCCCACTTTCAGCTTGACCACGGCCTCATTCTCTGCATGCACCATCAGCATCACGTCCAATTCCCCATCCCTTGCCCCTTGCCTTGCCCATTTTAAAATGGACTACTGAAATATATGAAAAGCTCAATACAAATGGATTTCTTGGGAGAAAAATTAGATGTGATAAGTATGCCTGCAAAGCAAAGAATTTTCCACCACCGATACACCAGGCCTCAGTCTGAGATAACAGACTGTATTCATTTTTTTGTATTTTGTGGATACAAAAGACTGCTGGATATAACGACTGTGACAGCCATGCCAAAAAAGGAAACCAACGTAAACTGGCCAAACTTTGAGCACACACAGATATGAGCTAACATGGATATACCACAACAAAAAATGTGTGGCCTGTATGGATTTTTTTGCCTAAATACTGCTTTATTTAACCAAAACAGACAGCCAGACAAAAAAGAGAATAAACCATAAACTGGCCAAATTTTCAGCACACACAGATATGAGCTGGCATGGAGAGACCACACCAAAAAATGTGTGGCCTGTATGTTTTTTTGGACTAAATACTGCTTTATTTAACCAAAACTGACAGCCAGGCAAAAAAGAGAAAAAAGCCTTAAACTGGCCAAACTTTCAACATGAACATATATGAGCTGGCATGGAGAAACCACACCAAAAAATGTGTGGCCTTTTTTTGTTGTTGCCTAAATACTGCTTTATTTAACCAAAACTAACAGCCTGACAAAAAAGAGAAAGAAGCCATGAACTGGCCAATCTTTCAGCATGCACAGATATGAGCTGGCATGGAGATACCGCACCAAAAATGTGTGGCCTGTATGTTTTTTTTTGGACTAAATACTACTTTATTTAACCAAAACTGGCAACCAGGCAAAAAGAGAAAAAAAAGTCGTAAACTGGCCAAACTTTCAACACGGACTGATATGGGCTGATACGGAGAAATCACACCAAAAAATGTGTGGCCTGTATGTTTTCTTTGGACTAAATACTGCTTTATTTAACCAAAACTAACAGCCAGGCAAAAAACAGAAAAAAGCCGTAAACTGGCCAAACTTTCAACACGCACAGATATGAGCTGGCACGGAGATACCACAACAAAAAATGTGTGGCCTTTTTTTGCATAAATGCTGCTTTATTTAACTAAAACTACCAGCCAGGCAAAAAAGAGAAAAAAGCTGTAAACTGGCCAAAATTTCAGCACGCACAGATATGAGCTGCACGGAGAAACCACACCAATAAATGTGTGGTCTGTATGTTTTTTTTGACTAAATACTGCTGTATTTAACCAAACCTGACAGCCAGGCAAAAAAGAGAAAAAAGCCGTAAACTGGCCAAAATTTCAGCACGCACAGATATGAGCTAGCATGGAGAAGCCACACCAAAAAATGTGAGGCCTGTATGGTTTTTTTGGACTAAATACTGCTGTATTTAACCAAAACTGACAGACAGGCAAAAAGAGAAAAAAAGCCATAAACTGGCAAAAATTTCAGCACACACAGATATTATAATAATAATAAATAATAATCTTTATTTTTATATAGTGCTAACATATTCCGCAGCGCTTTACAGTTTGCACACATTATCATCACTGTCCCCAATGGGGCTCACAATCTAAATTCCCTATCAGTATATTATATATGCAATGCTCTATTTACACACATGCAGTGCCTGCAGCTCTTGCACTGATGTGTATACAGTGACGTACACTTCCCTGCCTGCCTAATACTGGAACCTATGTACTTCAGAATTGGTCCTTAGAAGGACTGTTGGTTTATCTGGTTGTGCGTATTTAGGATGGTAGACTGTTGTGAGTTCATTTTCCCCTTCATTACTGAGGCCCGAGGAACTCCCTCTTCTGGTAAAGAAAGGTAGTGAGCCTGATTATCAAACACCTGAGGCTGATGATGATGACTGGCTGAGTGGAGTTACTGACTGGATATAAGGCTGCCGACGCCCTTCTGCCCTGCGGGTGATTTCTCTGTGGGATCCTTGGAGACCAGTCTGAATTCCTGCTCCTCTAAAGCTAAGTTTGCTGCTCGGCCTTTTGCTTTGGTGCTTTGACTTTGTTTTGCTTTGTTTTTCTGGATTTCTGCCATTCCCTGCTGGGGTGTGCTGAATTCATTTAGCTCTGTCTTCTGAAAATACCTGAGTGCTGATTTAGTTTTTGAAGCCTAGCTGCTTCAGGGCCTTTTTCATATCAGCTTGTTGGCTTATGTCTTTGATAGGGTTTTGGCAGATTGCAGACAGCAGCCTTCCTGTCCTTTCCTATCTAGGTAGTTTTGGGCCCCATCTTTGCTCAGTCTATCTTTCTGTCTGTGTTAGTATTTTCATCTTGCTTCACCGTCATTATATGCTGGGGGCTGCCTATTGCTTTGGGGTCTGCTCTGGGGCAGTTTAGATTTCCCTTTTCTTTCTTTAGGCCTATGTAATTCTCTGGCTGTGATCGAGGGGTCTAGGGCATCGTAGGAACCCCCCACGGCTACTGCTAGTTGTGTTGATAGGTTCAGGGGTCTGCAATCTGATAGTTGCCAACTTCTCTGGTTTTCTGGACTTAGCTTGTATTTCTGCTTTTGCCTCCTACGGTGACTCATTCATAACAGAATCACCCGCCATACCGCAGATTCTAGGGTACTCAATATCAGGAAAGAATTGTAAAAAAAAAAAAAAAAAGTGTGTATATTTTTTCCTCTATATCTCTGAGGCCGTAGGGGGAATTTTTTTTCTCTCAATGGAGATAAAGCAATTGTCTGATCGTGTGGAGCAGCTCGCTGCGGAAGTGCGGGGAATTTCCGCCTACCTTGCTCATTCACATGCTGCTGAACCAAAGATTCCTACACCTGATGTATTTTTTGGGGATCGGTCTAAATTTTTGAATTTCAAAAATAATTGTAAATTATTTTTTGCCTTGAAGCCTAAATCGTCAGGGAGCTCCGCGCAGCAGGTTAAAATTGTCATCTCTTTGCTGCGTGGCGATCCCCAGGATTGGGCGTTTTCTTTAAAACCAGATGATCCTATTCTGACTCATGTGAACGCATTCTTTCAAGCTTTGGGGTTGTTGTATGACGAACCTAATGCCATTAATCAGGCTGAAAAGACCCTGCTGGCATTGAGCCAGGGTCGTGATTCTGCAGAATTGTACTGTCAAAAATTCCAAAAGTGGGCAGTACTTACTACCTGGAATGATAATGCCTTGGCTGCTCTCTTTCGGAAGGGGTTGTCAGAAGCCGTAAAAGATACTATGGTGGGATTTCCTGTTCCCTCTGGTCTTGACGATTTTATGTCATTAGCCATTCAGGTTGATCGGCGTTTGCGCGAACGCAAAGCTGCACGAGAGGTGTTGCCACCTGTTGATCAAATGTCTGAACCTATGCAATGTGATAGAGTTTTTTCCAGAGAGCAGCATCAGGAGTTCAGAAGGCGTAATAAGTTGTGTTTTTTCTGTGGAGATGCCTCGCATATTATTTCTGTCTGTCCTAAACGAGAGAAACGCTTTGCACACACGTTTTCTGTTGGGGTGTTCAACCTAAGTTTCTTCTGGCTATTACTCTGATCTGCTCCCTGTCCACATTTTCCGCCAAGGCTTTTGTGGATTCGGGAGCAGCCCTAAACCTAATGGACTTGGATTTTGCTAAACGTTGTGGATTTCCGATGACACCTCTGCAGACGCCTACCCCTTTGAGGGGGATTGATGCTACTCCTTTGGCTAAAAATAAACCCCAGTTTTGGACCCAGGTGGTAATGCGGGTCACCCCAGACCATCAAGAAAATTGCAGATTTTTGGTGTTACATAATCTGCATGATACTATTGTTCTGGGGTTTCCCTGGTTACAGATTCATAATCCAGTTTTGGATTGGAAATCTGTGTCTGTGGTGAGTTGGGGTGGTCGGTGTGCCTTTAGTGAGGCTCCGGTGTTTTCCACCTCTCCTCAGTCACATGATGTTCCTGATTATTTGGCAGACTTTTATGATGTATTTAGTGAGAATGAGTCTGCGTCTCTGCCTCCTCATAGGAGTTATGACTGTGCTATTGAACTGAGCCCGGGGTGTAAATTTCCCAAGGGTCGGCTCTTCAATTTATCTGTACCCGAGCACGAGGCTATGCGATCCTATATTAAGGAGGCGTTGGAGAAGGGTCATATTAGACCATCCTCGTCACCCTTAGGTGCCGTTTTTTTTTGTAGCCAAAATGGATGGATCATTAAGACCTTGTATTGATTATCGTGCCCTCAACAAAATTACTGTTAAATATCAGTATCCGTTACCCCTGATTTCTGATCTATTCTCCAGAGTTAGAGGTGCTTGCTGGTTTACCAAGCTTGACCTCAGGGGGGCGTATAATCTTATTCGCATTAAGCATGGGGATGAATGGAAGACGGCGTTTAATACTCCGGAGGGACATTTTGAGTACCTGGTGATGCCTTTTGGGCTCACTAATGCCCCTTCTGTCTTCCAGTGCTTCATGAACAATATTTTCCGAGATTTTGTTGATAAATTTTTGATTATCTATCTGGATGATATTTTGATCTTCTCCCAGGATTGGGATTCTCATGTGGAACATATTCGGACTGTGTTCCGGATCTTGAGGGAGAATTCCCTGTATGTCAAAGGATCTAAATGCCTTTTTGGAGTACAGAGGATTTCTTTTTTGGGATTTATTTTGTCCCCGTCAACTATTGAAATGGACCCGGCCAAGGTACAGGCCATTCACGATTGGGTTCAGCCCACTTCTTTGAAGGCCCTCCAGAAGTTTTTGGGTTTTGCTAATTTTTATCGGAAATTTATAGCAAAATTTTCTAGTATTGCCAAGCCATTGACTGATTTGACTAAAAAGGGTGCTGATGTGTTAAATTGGTCTCCGGAGGCTGTTTCTTCCTTTAAAGGAGCTGAAGCAAAGATTCACCTCCGCCCCGGTTTTGCTGCAACCTGATGTCTCACTTCAATTCCAGGTAGAGGTGGATGCTTCTGAGATTGGTGCAGGAGCTGTTTTTTCCCAAAAGGATCCTGTAACATCTAAAATGAATCCCTGTGCTTTCTTTTCCCAAAAGTTCTCTCCATCTGAATGTAACTATGATGTGGGGAATAGGGAACTGTTGGCCATGAAATGGGCATTTGAGGAGTGGAGACATTGGTTGGAGGGAGCTAAGCATCAAGTCGTGGTCCTCACTGACCACAAGAATTTGATTTACCTAGAGTCGGCTAAGCGCTTGAACCCTAGACAGGCTAGGTGGGCCTTGTTTTTTACACGTTTTGATTTTGTGGTTTCTTTTCTTCCTGGAACGAAGAATGTCAAGGCAGACGCCCTCTCTAGGAGCTTCTTTGCTGATTCTCCTGTGGTGACCAAGCCTGCTACCATCTTAGGTGAAGGGGTAGTTCTTTCTGCCATCTCGCCCGATTTGAGACGTGCTCTGGAAGAGTTCCAGGAGGACAAACCTGAGCGTTGTCCCAGTGGAAAGTTGTATGTTCCTGACAAGTGGAAGAAGAGAGTGATGTCTGAAGTTCATTGCTCTGCTTTGGCTGGTCATCCAGGAATTTTTGGTACTAGAGATCTGGTGAGTCGGTTTTTTTGGTGTCCCTCCTTGTCTCGTGATGTCAGGAATTTTGTGCAGTCCTGTGGGACGTGCTCCCGGTCTAAATCGTGTTCTCGCTCTAGTGGGTTGTTGATGCCTTTGCCTGTCCCCAAGAGGCCATGGACCCATATTTCAAAGGATTTCATCTCTGATATGCCTGTCTCTCAGAGGATGACTGTTATTTGGGTGATTTGTGATAGGTTCTCTAAGATGGTTCATCTTGTACCACTCCCTAAGTTGCCGTCTTCCTCTGAGTTGGTGCCCCTGTTTTTACAACAGGTGGTTCGTTTGCACGGGATTCCTGAGAACATTGTATCTGACAGAGGAGTCCAGTTTGTGTCTAGATTTTGGAGAACTTTCTGTTCCAGGCTGGGAATTCAGTTGTCCTTCTCCTCTGCTTTTCATCCTCAGACCAATGGGCAGACAGAGAGAACAAACCAGACCTTGGAGTCATATTTGAGATGTTTTATTTCTGCTGATCAGGATGATTGGGTTTCATTTTTGCCCTTGGCCGAATTTGCTTTAAATAATAGAGCTAGTTCTGCCACTTTGATGTCACCTTTTTTTTGTAACTTTGGGTTTCATCCTCGATTTTCTTCAGGGCAGGTGGAGCCCTCTGCCTGCCCTGGTGTTGACACTGTGGTGGAGAGAATGCACCAGATCTGGGACCAAGTGGTGGATAAGTTCTCTCTCTCCCAGGAAAAGGCCCAGCGGTTTTCCAACCGACATAGGACCATTGGTCCCCAGTTTAAGTTTGGTGATATGGTGTGGTTATCATCAAAAAATATTGCTATGAAGGTGGCTTCTCCTAAGTTTAAACCTAGATTTATTGGACCTTACAAGATTGTGGAGATTATTAATCCGGTCTCTTTTCGTTTGGCTCTTCCTGTCACATTTAAAATCCATAATGTGTTCCATAAATCTTTGTTGAAGAGGTTTGTTGAACCTGTTGTTCTGGGGGTGGCACCTCCAGACCCTGTATTGGTTGAAGGTAACATGGAATATGAGGTAGAGAAAGTACTGGATTCCCATCTGGCTAGACGGAGACTCCAGTATTTGGTTAAGTGGAAGGGTTATGGTCAGGAGGATAATTCCTGGGTCTCTGCCTCTGATATTCATGCCAAAAGATTGGTGCGTGCCTTTCATCGGGCTCACCCTGATCGCCCTGGCGGCATAGTTGAGGGTTCGGTGACCCCTCCTCAAGGGGGAGGTACTGTTGTGAGTTCATTTTCCCCTTCATTACTGAGGCCCGAGGAACTCCCTCTTCTGGTAAAGAAAGGTAGTGAGCCTGATTATCAAACACCTGAGGCTGATGATGATGACTGGCTGAGTGGAGTTACTGACTGGATATAAGGCTGCCGACGCCCTTCTGCCCTGCGGGTGATTTCTCTGTGGGATCCTTGGAGACCAGTCTGAATTCCTGCTCCTCTAAAGCTAAGTTTGCTGCTCGGCCTTTTGCTTTGGTGCTTTGACTTTGTTTTGCTTTGTTTTTCTGGATTTCTGCCATTCCCTGCTGGGGTGTGCTGAATTCATTTAGCTCTGTCTTCTGAAAATACCTGAGTGCTGATTTAGTTTTTGAAGCCTAGCTGCTTCAGGGCCTTTTTCATATCAGCTTGTTGGCTTATGTCTTTGATAGGGTTTTGGCAGATTGCAGACAGCAGCCTTCCTGTCCTTTCCTATCTAGGTAGTTTTGGGCCCCATCTTTGCTCAGTCTATCTTTCTGTCTGTGTTAGTATTTTCATCTTGCTTCACCGTCATTATATGTTGGGGGCTGCCTATTGCTTTGGGGTCTGCTCTGGGGCAGTTTAGATTTCCCCTTTCTTTCTTTAGGCCTATGTAATTCTCCGGCTGTGATCGAGGGGTCTAGGGCATCGTAGGAACCCCCCACGGCTACTGCTAGTTGTGTTGATAGGTTCAGGGGTCTGTAATATGATAGTTGCCAACTTCTCTGGTTTTCTGGACTTAGCTTGTATTTCTGCTTTTGCCTCCTACGGTGACTCATTCATAACAGTAGACCCCACACTAAGAAATGCCCAATTCTGACCCTATCAAGGAAGCTGCTCTCCCTACACTCTCTCAATCTAGAGCTGAATGCGCCGAGCAGGGCAGCATCCGGTCCCTTATACCCCTGATGATGCTATGCGGCCAGACAATTACTGTACGACCACAACAAAGATGGCAATGGTTTTTTATGGCTTGGCAGACAATCCCTGCACAGTGATTGGGTCTCTAAAGTCCGCCAAAAATGCTGGGTGGAGACCCGAGTTCCCGCCGAGTAATCCTGGAAATACTCAGTGCTCGCTGAGTACACCGAGCACCGTGATACTCGGGCGAGTACCGAGTAGTGGCAGGCATGTTCGCTCATCACTAATCAGGAATAAATCATTTCTGGGTCTCTATCTGTGCAACATCTACAGCAGGCTGATTTCTCCTAAACAGACATAGGAAAATCAGGAAATACATTCACAGGCTCTCCCTGTGTGAGCCTCTGGGAGTTTTTGTTTTTTTAACTTTATAAACAACATACAAACCTAGCAACTAAACACGCAAAGGCAGGAATGGAGTTGTTGCACCAAACATATTCCAACAGTATGCAATCCATATGCAATGTGTTTTTAACATCAGGTTTTACATACAATAATTCTCTGTCATTTCAAGCTAGTTTTCTAACTAATAAAACATTCTTAAAAATAGATAGAAAGATAGATACATATATAGATAGATAGAAATATGTCAATGATATATCAGTGCTTTGCGTGTGTATTTTTCTGTACATGTATTTAGTTGCTAGATAAATAAATTTAAAAAAATGGTGTTTGGTCCACCTTAATTATATTAACCAGCTGAGGGAAAGAAGACAGCTGAGAGCTGGTCTTTATAGTCTGGGAAGGAGTCAATAAACATGGAGCTCCCAGGCTATTAATGTAAGCTCACAGCTGTGTACTGGTTATTAAGCAGGGGGACCTAAAAAATGATGTGGGGTGCCCTCTATTTTTAATAACAAGAAAAGGTTAAGCAGACAGCTGCAGGCTGATAATAATAGGCTGAGAAGGGGCGATGGATATTGGCCCCTTCCCAGATTAATAACACCAGCCTTCAGTCATCCCAGAAATTTTGCATCCATTAGATGTGTTCATTCTGGTGTTTAGCCTTGGCTTTTCCCCCTTGCCTGGTGCTTTGGCCAGTGGGGTAATGGTTTTGGGGTTGATGTTAGCTTTGTAATGTCAGCTGACATCAAAACCAGGGGTTAGTAATATAAAACACCCCCATTACTAACCCTGTAAGTTTAAAGCAAAAAACACACACAGCAAAAAGTCCTTTATTTGTACAAAGCACTCCCCAATGCTCTTTTACCCATTTATTTTCTTTAAAAAATCAAATATTCCAAATTAAAAAAATTCTCACACTGCGAGCATTGATGTCAGTAAGGTTACTGTGGGTTCATTGGCAATTAACTGTGATAACCTTTGTGACATCAGAAGCCGGATTCACACACTACTGTCAGTGTGTTTCGGCTGGCAAGCTGAGCGGTCACATTACTCATGTCACTGCTCAACAGACCATTCGAATGTAGCAGAGTTGGAGATCATCATGGGACGTGGGATGCATTTATGCCAGACCCCTTTGGAATATTTGATTTTTTTAAAGGTTTTCCTCATTACATTCAAGTCTATGGGTAAAATTCAGAAATAAAACAGATATTTACCACAAGAGAAATTCACATATTGCAGATTTCAAAATCTCACTGCAGTTACAGCAAAGTAAAAAAAAAATCACAGTGGGTATGAGATTTCTATAAATTCCTTACACCAAATGCTCACCTGGGGAAATTAGCCTAACATGTAATGGATCCCCTACTATTGATTGTCGAGTGAGTTAAGGATCTGGCATACTATCGGGACTGCTGATCCTTTAACCCCTTCATGACCCAGCCTATTTTGACCTTAATGACCTGGCCATTTTTTGCAATTCTGACCAATGTCCCTTTATGAGGTAATAACTCAGGAACGCTTCAACGCATCCTAGCGATTCCGAGATTGTTTTTTCGTGACATATTGGGCTTCATGTTAGTGGTAAATTTGGGTCTATAATTTTTGCGTTTATTTGTGAAAAAATCAGAAATTTGGTGAAAATTTTGAAAATGTTGCAATTTTCAAATTTTGAATTTTTATTCTGTTAAACCAGAGAGTTATGTGACACAAAATAGTTAGTAAACAACATTTCCCACATATCTACTTTACATCAGCACAATTTTGGAAACAAAATTTTTTTTGTTAGGAAGTTATAAGGGTTAAAAGTTGACCAGCGATTTCTCATTTTTACAACAAAATTTACAAAACCATTTTTTTAGGGACCACCTCACATTTGAAGTCACTTTGAGGGGTCTATATGGCAGAAAATACCCAAAAGTGACACCATTCTAAAGACTGCACCCCTCAAGCTACTCAAAACAACATTCAAGAAGATTATTAACCCTTCAGGTGCTTCACAGGAACTAAAGCGACGTGGAAGGAAAAAATGGACATTTTAATTTTTCCAACAAAAATTTTCTTTTAGCATCAGTTTTTTCATTTTCACATGGGAAACAGGATAAAATGGATCCTAAAATTTGCTTGCTACTTTTTATTTTCACAAGGCTAACAGGAGAAATTGAACCACAAAAGTTGTTGTCCAATTTGTCCTGAGTACACCGATACCCCATATGTGGGGGAGAACCACTGTTTGGGAGCATGGGAGAGCTCAGAAGGAGTGCCATTTTGGAATGTAGACTTTGATGGAATGTTCTGCGGGCATCATGTTGCATTTGCAGAGCCCCTGATGTGCCTAAACAGTAGAAATCCTCACAAGTGACCCCATTTTGGAAACTAGAACCCACAGTGAGCTTATCTAGATGTGTAGTGAGCACTCTGAACCCCCAAGTGCTTCACAGAAGTTTATAAACGCAGAGCCATAAAAATAAAAAATTATTTTTTTTCCTCAAAAATTATTTTTTAGCTCGCTATTTTTTATTTTCCCAAGGGTAACAGGATAAATTGGACCCCAATAGTTGTTGTCCAGTTTGTTCTGAGTAAGCTGGTACCCCATATGTGGGGGGAACCACTGTTTGAGCGCACGGCAGGGCTCAGAAGGGAAGGAGCGTTATTTGACTGGAAAATTAGCTCCAATCGCTAGCGGACACCATGTCATGTTTGCAGAGCCCCTGTGTGCCTAAACTTTGGAGCTCCCTCACAAATGACCCCATTTTGGAAACTAGACCCCCTAAGGACCTTATCTAGATGCATAGTGAGCACTTTGAACCCCCAGGTGCTTCACAGACGTTTATAACGCAGAGCCGTGAAAATAAAAATATTTTTTTCCTCAAAAAATGATTTTTTAGCCCGCTATTTTTTACTTTCACAAGGGTAACAGGATAAATTGGACCCCAAAAGTTGTTGTCCAGTTTGTCCTGAGTACGCTAGTACCCCATATGTGGGGGGACCACTGTTTGAACACACGTTGGGGCTCGGAAGGGAAGTAGTGACGTTTTGAAATGCCGACTTGATGGAGTGGTCTGCGGGCGTGATGTTAAGTTTGCAGAGCCCCTGATGTACCTAAACAGTGGAAACCCCCCACAAGTGACCCCATTTTGGAAACTAGACCACCCAAGGAACTAATATAGATGTGTGGTGAGTAGAGTTGAGCGAAACGGGTCGGTCAAATTAAAAAAATAGCCGACTTTAGCTAAAGTCGGGTTTCGCCGATCGAAACCCGACCATAGCGTGAGGTCGGCCATGAGGTTGCCGATCAGAGCACTAAAGTCGCATTTCAAATAATGCTTCCAGCGCCTTTTCTCAGCCAATGATGGAGGACACACACTGTGGGCAGCGCGATGACATGCGCAGCGGCCACCACCATCTTAGAAGGACATTGGAGTGATTGGCTGGCTTTGTGTGGCGTCACAGTGGGTATAAAAGGCCGTGACCACCGACCACCATCTTACTTCGGCCGATCTTACAATAGGGAGAGGTGCTGCTGCTGATTCTGAATAGGGAGAGCGTTAGGCAGGAAAGAAGAAAAAAAAATTGCTTCTGCTGCTAGCGCTTTTCACTGTACAGTTAGTGTGCAGTGAAAGGGGAGGATTTTTGTTCTGTGCAGCACCGCCGGTGGTGATTAGGCTGCCTTTTAAGGCTACCTGCTAGCTGCATTGCTGTGTGCACACTGCTGTTCAAACTGCTTTTTTCAAAGCACCCTAACTTTTATTATTTTGTTCTGGTGAGTTACTGAGCATTCATTTTTTCACACACCGTATAGCGGTGTACGCTCCTCACACACTACCATGTACCAGCTGGTATCACGGACAAATAGAAGCTATCTGTGTGTGACTCTGGGAAAACAAGCTGAGGAGATTTTCCATCTTTCCAGATCTACTCCTTAGACAGCTGTCATCTTTTCAAACAGTTTCGTATATCTGCTGTTTGATAACGGTCAAAACTAGTTAGAGACAGCGTGTGTCAGTCCGTATACAAATAGATGGAGATTGACAATTTTCCATACAGACACCGTATAGAGCTGTCCGATTCTCAAACAGTATTGTATATCTGCCGTTCGCATTACAGTCACATCTATACAGAGTCAGCGTGTGTGTGTGACACTCCGTAAATACATATACGGAGATTGTTAGTTACACAAAAAACGTATACAGCTGTACACTTCTGATACAGTTCCGTATATCTGCTTGTTGGATTACGGTCAAATACATACTGTGAGAGCGTCTGTGACTAACAAAATATATACGAAGATTTAATTTTTTTAATACACCTTACACAGATGGACGCTCCTCATACATCACCATCTCTCTGCTGGTATTTTTGGTATATTTTCCCAAACATGAGGAAGTATGGTGGAAGAGGCCGTGGACGTGGGCAGGGGAGCGCAGCTGGTACTGATGGTGGTGGTACATCGGCTGGTTCTGGCAAAAGCACAATAGCAGCTAAGGCAGGAGGTGTTAAGCCTGCGTCATCATCTGGCCCAAGAAGGCCTGTAAGGTTGCCTTTTCTTGGAGTAGGAAAACCACTTTTAAAGCTGCAGCATCAGGAACAGGTTTTGGCGTACATTGCCGAAACAGCCACCAGCTCTATTGCCTCCTCTTCTGAACGTTTAAAACCTGCAAGCACGGAGTCTTCAGTGCAGGGTTCTGGTCAGGAAAAGCACCCTTTGTTGTGTCCTTCACCTCCACCACAAGTTAAGGATGCGGCAGCCCACACTTCAGATTACTCTATGGAGCTGTTTTCACATACCATGCCTGGGTTATCCAGTCAAATCCTGACTTCCCCAGTCCAAGATGAATCTGACATGGAGTGCACTGATGCACAACCACTGCTAGATGATTTTGCTGGTACATTGACCCAGACCACTACATTGCCCTCACAGTCTACTGAGCCAGAATCTGACCCTGATGAAACTCAGGTGGCCATTCCTGCATACTATACCACCTTACACGGTGACACAGAGGAAGGTAAAGAGGAAGGTGCAGATGACTTTGAAGGGGAGGTGATGGATGACCCACTTCTTGACCCGGATTGGCATCCATTGGGGGAGGAGGGTGGCGCTGGCAATAGTTCAGATAAGGAGAAGGATCCGCAGCAGGCATTGACATCGCAGCAGCTGTTATCTGGCAGGCCTGTAGCTGTCCAAAAACGTGGACCAAAAACTAAAAGAGTTGCAGGACAGCTTGGCCAGATGGTCAACTTAGCACAGTGTGCAAGGCCAGAAAATGTATACCATAGTAGGAAGAGTGCAGTGTGGCACTTCTTTGTCCAAAATCCTACTGATGAGGCAAAGGTTACCTGTAAAAAGTGCAGAAGGACCTTTAGCTGAGGTAAACAAATCAGAAATTTGAAAACCAGTTGCATGCTTAGACATTTAATCAACATGCACTTGCAAGCGTGGACGGACTACTAAACCACAGGTAGCACATGTGCACCTGCACCAACTGAAGGTAGCCAGCAACGCTCCATCGCTTCCCCCGCTGTAAGACCACCGCCACCATTAAGCACACCACCAGCACTAAATGTGGAGGTGTCGCCGCAAGGCCAAAGCACTCAGGGAATCACAATGGTTTTGCAACACAACACTGAATCTAGGCCATCACCACCAATACCATTACCAACCCCCTCTCACTCCGTCCGGTCCACCGCTACTTTGCACAATTCCAGACACGGGCTGGTTTCCACAGACTGGCTTGGTTGTCACTTCAGCTCTTCGTTTCTAGCTGACTTGACGGCTGAGACTCCTCTGTTAGTCTCCCTAGTCCTCCAGTTCCCAGTCTCTAACTGAAGGACCTCCATTGACCTTTCCTCACTGGCTGCTGTTGTAGGCATTTGCTGTACTCCACTGTCCAGAATGACTACCCACAACTCAACTAACTCAAGGAGGAAAACTATCTTCTTTTTGCTCCTGGCTAGCCACTCCTCTAAATTAACCCTTCCAAAGGTTTCCTCCAGTTGTGCTCAGTGCCTCAATCTAGTGTCCCTTTTCTGATATTACAACTAATTCTAAATCTCTATTTAACCATTGTCATGTGGCCGCAAACACATACACACACGACATATGTACAGCACACGACATGTCAGGAATACAGATAATATACAATAATGACAATATTTACAGGGCGAGGTCCTGATGTCCTTACATGTGTGTGTGTGTGTGGCCGCTGGTGTGTGTGTGTGTGGCCGCTGGTGTGTGTGTGATGGGGAGAGGGCCAATGATGGGAGTGATGGGGAGAGGGCTAATGATGGGAGTGATGGGGAGAGGGGAATGATGGGAGTGATGGGGAGAGGGGAATGATGGGAGTGATGGGGAGAGGGCTGATGATGGGAGTGATGGGGAGAGGGGAATGATGGGGGTGATGGAGAAGGCAATGATGGGAGTGATGGGGAGAATGGACTGATGGGGGTGATGGAGAAGGCAATGGGGAGTGATGGGGAGAGGGCCAGTGATGGAGAGAAGGCAATGATGGGAGTGATGTGGAGAGGGCAATGATGGGATTGATGGAGAGAGGGCAATGATGGGATGATGGGGAGGAGGAAATGATGGAGGTGGTGGAATGGGCAATTTCTACATTTCTACATGAAGGCGATCATGATGGGGCATATTTCTACATGAAGGGGATCATGATGGGGCATTTCTACATGAAGGGGATCATGATAGAGCATATTTCTATATGAAGGGGATCATGATGGGGCATATTTCTGCATGAAGGGGATCATGATGGGGCATATTTCTACTTGAAGGGGATCATGATGGGGAACATTTCTGCATGAATTGGATCATGATATGGCATTTCTACATGAATGGGATCATGATGGGGCATATTTCTGCATGAAGGGGATCATGATGGGGCATTTCTACAGGAAGGGGCTCATGATGGGGCATATTTCTGCATGAAGGGGGTCATGATGGGGAATATTTCAGCATGAAGGGGATCATGCTGGTGCATATTACTACAAGAAGGGGATCATGATGGGGCATTTGGCACGTGTTGGCACTTCATCATCAATAATTGGGTTTTAGGTTGCAGTTTGGGCACTTGGTCTCAGAAAGGTTCGCCATCACTTTGCTAGGGGAATCTTAGCAATCTCTGCCCAAGCATATAAAAGCAATTTTGGTAATATGGGCTTTGGCAGTTAGGAAGAGCATATTACACCATTGGTTGAACCCTAATATACAGTACCATCCCAATCACTAATACAGACAAAAATAATGTTCCTATTCAAAATGGATTGGTTGGAAACATTAACCGACAGAGAGAGACTAACGGGGAAGTTTCTCACGACTTGGTCTTATTCCTACATTATCACCAGTTATCAAAGATAGACTGAGACCCCAGTTGAAGGACACCAGATGGTATCTCCTTAAAAGTATTGATGGACATATTCCGATTCCGTAAACTCTAGATTTTTATGGATGCACGTAAAGAGGTGGTGGGGGGATTAAGGGGAGGGATTACAGAATAGGTAGAGTTTGGATAAGTTTATTGTTTTGACTATAACATCATATTGAATAGACTGGAAAAGACAAGTTGACATGGATTCTATGACATGTTATTGGTTTGATATGTACTGTTAAAAACTAATAAAAAGAGTTTGAAAGAAAAAATATTGCCTCTACACCTTCCCCCTTATATATTACAATACCACCCCATCCCTCCCCCATGAACTATGGCTGTCACACTGTCCTTCCTTATGAACAATAACTGTCAAACCATCTTCCTTAACAACTATAGCCTATACACTGTCCACCCTACACACTGTACCTGTGTTATAAAATATAGTCTCCAAACTGTCCACATCTTCAATGCCACACCCCTCACGGTCTACAGTAAATATTTCTTGAATCTTCAGCTCCATCAAGGAGTGCTTATTTTCCCCTCCTTTCTAGCACTCTATTACATACAGTCTGCACCCCATGGACCACACACATACAGCCTGCACCCACATGCACCCTCCTTACATACAGTCCACACCCCATGTACTGTACATACAGCCTGCATCCCCATGTAACCCCCACATACAGCTTGCACTTCCATTACGCCACACATACAGCCTTCACTCCCAAGTTCTCCCTACATATAGCCTGCACTCCCATGTCTCCCCCTACATTCAGCCCACACTTCCATATTCCCCACACATACAGCCTGCACCATCATGTACCCCTACATACAGTCTGCAATCCCACGTCGCCCTTCATGCAACCTGCACCCATGTCCCCACTACATACAGTCTGCACTCCCACGTCTCCCCTCCTATACAGCATGCACCCTCCCTACATACAGTCCACACCCCATGTACATACAGTCTGCATCCCCATATAACCTTCACATACAGCCTTCACTCCCATGTTCTCCCTCCATACAGCCTGCACTCCCATGTCCCCTTACATACAGCCCACACTCCCATATTCCCCACACATACAGCCTGCACCCTCATGTACCCCTACATACAGTCTGCTCTCCCATATCACCCTTCATACAGCCTGCACCCATGTCCCCCACACATACAGCCTTCACTCCCATGTCCCCCACACATACAGCCTGCCCCAGGTACCCTTACATACAGCCTTCATTCTCATGTTCTTCCTACATACAGCCTGCACTCCCATGTCCCCCCTACATACAGCCCGCACTCCCATATTCCCCACACATACAGCCTGCACCCTCATGTACCCCTACATACAGTCTGCACTCCCATGTCACACTTCATACAGCCTGCACCCATTTCCTCCACACATACAGCCTGCACTCCCATGTCCCCCACACATACAGTCTGCACTTCCATGTCCTCTCTACATACAATCTGCATTCCCATGTCCCCACTACATACAGTCTGCACTCCCATGTCTCCCACACATACAGTCTGGCACCCCCATGCACCCTCCCTACATAAAGTCCACACCTCATGTACATACAGCCTGCATCCCCATACAATCCCAACATATAGCTTGCACTGCTATGTCCCCCACACTTACAGCCTGCACTCCCATGTCCCCCACACATACAGTCTGCACTTCCATGTCCCCTCCACATACAACCTGCATTCACATGTCCCCTCTACTTACAGTCTGCATTCCCAAGTCTCCCACACATACAGCATGCACACCCATGTACCTCCTACATACAGTCTGCACTCCCATGTCTCCCTACATATAGCCTGCACTCCCATGTACCCCCTGCATACAATCTGCACTCCCATGTCCCCCCATTTGTTATGCAAATGGTATCCTTAATCTTTGTTTTAATTCCTTTTGTAGTGTTTCAGTCTCATTCTCCAACCCTTCAAGCTGCCATTTATCAAGCCCAATCAGAAATTCTAATTCTAATAATTTACAGGTCTCTTCCCATCTTTGTTTCAAATCTATATCCTCAACTGGAAAGTAAGGGAATACTTGGACACTAGTGATGACGTGTTATCCGAGCAAGTGTAAGGGGTTGCAACGTTTGTACTTGTCTTTAAACCTCTAATGTTGAATCCCCTATTATGGCAAATGTACATTTTCCTGCTATGATGTATATATTTGATGTTATATCCTTTGACTGTGGCTAATGTATATTCAATGTTATTTATATGTATATTTAATGTTGTAGTATTGTTTGGGAAAGTGAGCTACCCCGGGTCAGCCACTAGATGGTGGTTTAATGGTAATGGGGAGTATTACCTCAGATTGGCCACTAGAGGGGGGGCCTGATGGTACCAAGTTAGAATAGGGATTACAGCAGTTAAATAGTTAACATAGGAGGGGCACGGTGGTTAAGTTAGAGGGACTTCCTGATTTTAGTCAGTCAGGGCGAGGGCGCCCATTAACTCAGGAAGGCTGGCTAGCCCTGGGCAACACCGTGTCATGCAATGTCCTGCACAAACCAAAGGCCCAGCATATAGTATCCATGACCAGGATTGTTACAGAGGGATCTACAGCAGCAGTACTGGCAGCGCATATAAGTGGGTCTGCAGTTGCTAGTGAAGACTAAGCGGTACGGGTACATCACTTAACATGTGGCAGCTTATCTCATAGGCTGATGCCCTCAGAGCTGGGGTGAAATAGCTGAGGAAACACCCAATTGAAGTGAGGCTGGGCACTGAAGATGCTGTGGGACCGTTTGGCACGGTCCTTCCTGGAAGCAGGCTTAGTGAGAAAGAGAGAAGGAAAAGGACAGAAGATAAGCTGAATGTTGTGTATCCTGATGATAATGATGCCGGAAAGAATATGAATATGCTTTGTTCAAGTCTCAGTAAAATTGTTCCGTTTAAAGTTGAACTGGACTGTGACTCCATTATTTCCAAAGTGGAACCTGAAGTCCTCCAGAAACGTACAGAGGACCCTGATGGAGCTGTGAAAGGCACTGCAGGTATGCCGAGTGATGGGCAACGTGTTCATGTGATGGGATCTGAGTATCTTGGGTGTGCTTGAAAAATATGTTTGAGTCTCCATGGCTGCATATCTCGTGGCTGTTCGACATCCACAACACATGCAGGGATTACCTAAAAAACAGGCAATCCATGCATGTGTTGTGGCTGTCTAACAGCCACAAGACATGCAGGCACAGGGTCTCAAGCATATTTTTCAAGCACACCCAAGATATTAGCACCTGAGCAGGCTTGCATAACGCCTTATCTGAGAACATTCACTCATCACTATTGGAATCACAATCCCCTAGGTGTAATATCCTTACTTAAATATTGTTCCAGGGAGACCTTGTTCCACCAAAACCTGGTGCACCTATACAAAAGAATTTTTTCATTTAATCTGTGATTATTGATATTGCTGCTGGACCGGAACTGGCCTTAAAAGAGGTAAGCAAAACCCCCCCCCACAAAGGGCCTACATACTCTGGAGTACCATAGCAGGATGTTTAGGGACACAGAAGTAAACATCGGTCAGTCCTGTCCCTTACAAAGCTGTTAAAGCTGACTCTAAGGCCATTACTTGATCTTCGATTGCCATGGCAAACATCTGACTACACAACCATGATCTCAGTGTGGTGATGGGGTTAAAGAGGGAGCCCCCACACTCTGTTAACCATCATGATTCACAGCAGCATTTAAGGGGTTAAATGGTCACGGCCGATGTCAACATTAATAGTGGCTGATGTAGCACGGTGTCAGCTATAGTGTACAGCGGTTGTATGTTCACCCAATGGGGGGGTGCTATTCTCATACATCTCAGTTCAGTAAAAAGGAGTATTATTGGTCATTAAAGGGTAAATGGACACACACACACACATGAACACAAAAAAGGATTAGCAAAAGCAGAAGACCACTTCAACTGGATGATCGTGCGCCTTTTTCAGTTCCTAAGAAGACTTGGAAACAATGAGTAACCATAACAGCACATCCTCAAAGAACAAAATCGTCAAAATGTTTTAACTTGTTTATTCTTCTCATGTTTATAAATATTATTAACAAAGCAGACAAAAATACACAGGGTAGATAATACTGAATTACAAAAGTCTGTGGGATGCAGTTTGGACATATATCTGCAGCCTTCACATTGTAGCAAAACATTAGTATCAAACATTTAACAAGTCATTGCATAACAACAACACTCTGCATGCACAGTTATGCACATGTAAGTTAAAAAAGGCTCCAGTAGAAAGTGAAATACACCCTAAAGCAGAAATCCCCTCTTCTAAAAATATGTTTCCGGCTCATCTGAAGAGATGCAACAACTAACCTTCAACATTCAATCACTAAGCAAAAAAATGTAACATGGCAGCTGAATTGCCTTGATTGGAAACCATTTAACGTCTCCCAAATGGACTGATGTTGTAGGTTGGTCGTTTATGAACCTGCCATGGACTATGACTATTTGTTCCCATAGATAAAAATCGAAACTACAAAACATTTTGAGTAAAGGGGATGCTGCTTTAGGATTTTCTGATTTTCACAAGGGCTGTCAATATTTAATAGAGAATTACAAATGGCAGCCAAAGTATCTGTAAGGATCGTGCACACAATCTCACTTGAACAATTGTTTCATTTAGTAATAGGGTTTTACGCAGAGTATAATTCATTTCTTCTACAAAAGTATTTGGATGGAGGTAATTTTAAATGTCCAGAACCAATGTAAACACCAGAGATCAAAGGTAGATAGGCAAATAGGCAACATTAAGATCATTTTTAGTATTTGTACTGTATTTGTTGAGCACACCAGAATTGCATTCAAATAAGAATCATGCATTGTCTCAGAACGTACCACAATTTTTACAAATTATTTAGGACGTGACAAAAGTTTTTTTTATTCACGCTATCTTTATACTCTTAAAAATAAGTAAACATCCAGGTCATGTGTCTAAAATGAAGACATCATTTCATTTTTTTTGCTGCTTGAAATACTCCTAAAGAATTGCACCCAAAGGAATTTGACACAGAATTACTACATTAAGCTTGCAAAGGGCATCCTCAGAAACATACATACTTTTGGATTTTCTGAAATTAAAGGTTTTAAAAAAAATTACTGTACTGTGCCACAGTTCAGAAAAGTTGAAGCATATACCGGTCTTTTCATTGACTTTATATCTGTTTTCTAGAATGAAAATCTGTTTACAACTTTAGAATTTGCTCTATGGATATATACAGTACTTGAAAGAAAAATCTCATTTAGAAAAAAAAATTACGAATAATACATTGTCCAAAAGTGATTATTTTTAAAAGCTCATGTTATAATCTGCATACAATTAATCTTAATTCTCTGTATAAAATGAAATTTGTAAATTTTGGATTTTCTTGTACACTTCTTTAAGTTAAAATCATCAGGAACTTACCGGTAAGTCATTTATACCTTTATAGCTAATGTACAAACTTAAAATACATATTTTGTCTGTCCTTATTATTATAATGCTATTGGGGCTAAAATCTTTAATAGCTCGAATTAAACTAAATTCCCAGAAATGTAAGTTTTGTGGCCCTGAATTCTTATAAATTTAGCCCTTACATTGTAAAAATATTAAATCATATAAATAAAACACAGAAAAAGTACGTCTTTGGGGAAACATATTTCATTCGACAGCTGCTTCACAATGAAGGGTCTGGGAGTGACTCAGGATATATAAAAATCGGATGTACTGTATGTTCTATATTGAAGTGGCTTGGGCATATTTGTTCCTAATTTAGCCTTACATTTTTCTTTAGCCTGTTTTTCTAAACTATTGCAAGACCACTACCAAATCCAATTGGTGTCTAAACCCCCATATAACCCATAGACACCTGTTAAACCTCTGACAATTGCAGGATTTGCATACAGAATACATGTTAGAAAAATAGATAAAAAACTTTAGTGTACATTAAAGAGGGAAAATTATTTTTTTGAATCCCTTTCCTCTGAGAAAGTTGTTTTACTTGACAAACCTGAAATCCTAAGGCTGCACTATGTAGAGAATCAGACGATATTTCGCCTCTGAAATTTCTGTGGATTTAGCTCCCCATACACATTATTTTCCAGACAGTTAGGTTGTGGGTATCTCTGTGGGTTGTTTTTTCGATTCAGACAAGTTCTCAATGACAGTTAACAAAAATAAGAACAGTATCTGTCACATCCCCATCAACTATGAGGCAAGAAAAAAGAACACTTCACTTTTACTTGTTAATATGATAAATACAATTCCTACCCCCATCAAAGCTGTGCAGATGGCATTCACAAGTACATGTCAGAATAGTTTCCTTAAAATTTGATGCGAAAATGCCTGAAAATCCTTCTTTTAAATTAAACACTTACGGCTGATTCATTATCGCTTTTGCACTTCTTTGTTTAATTCTTGGCATTTATAGCCTGTCTTTGATTTGCACCAAACTCTTTAATCCCTGCTGTTTTGAAGTCTATTTTATGCGTTCACCTGTTTTTCCTTTAATGTTTGCCATTATGGGCAGTGTTTGGGGTTTCTAGATGATTTCAGCTGACTCATCAATTGCAACTTTTTAAAAGGTCACTAAATTTTTGCCCATTTTTAGCACACCCATTGGAGTGATTTTATGGAGGCCTGAAATTTTTGTAAAAATGTTTGCGTCATTTTAGCAGAACATGCATCTTTGTGCACTAAAAGAAACAGAAATAAAGAACATTTTTGCTGTTGCACATATTTCATGAACCATATGCAAACTGTAATAGATCGCCCAGTGTGCATAGACTTCCTTTATTTTTGGCAGTTCAAGTCCTGTTTACATAGGACGATGCACCGCCAACTGCCAAGAATGATGATATTATGCCCTTGTGCAATGTTACCTTAATCCTCCTACATAAGACAGCTTTTTGTGACAAGTTATCTAGATGGTGTGTTTGTAAGTTATGGTAACTTTGACCTGGCATTATATAGTGAGTAAAGAACAAATGTTTAAGATGTTATTTTCCTATAAAATAACATTTTTTAGATTAACAGTTTTTCATAATTGCATAGGAATTCTGAAGAAAATAAATATTTAGGATATTATCATACTGTGAATCCTTTCCAAAAGACTACCCTGTTAAAGACCAGAATTATGCGCAGAAGCTACTATCCTGGATGATGGGTTAACTCCTGATATCCTAATCACCTCTGTCCAGGAAATTAATTTCTAAAACACAGTTAGTTGTTCACTCTCCCTGTTAGCCTCTGACCTGGAGCTGACGTTATTAGCCTGCAAAACAACAAGCCCCCACCTGTTCTGCTGTAATGCTTCCAGAGTATTTCTCCTTATCACAGCTCTCACTTTCCTGAGCTATGTGCTTGTTCAAAGGTCCTGTAATCTCTATAGGCAAATATAGCACTAATAGTGTAGACTTGAGAACAAGCACATTGACAGACCTGAATATGTCAGAAGCATATTGACCAGAACTGTCAGTCAAGGTGGACTGCCTGCACACCCTCCAGAAACAAGGAAGTGAAGAGACTGGAGAGTCGTGTGTTGCTGAAGAGACATCATAAGAATACCAATTTAAACTAAAACGTAAAACACTACAAAGCACATGCGTGAGACCACACAAAGCAACTGGCCACAGCCAAAACTCCACCCGCCTGTCAATGGCTACATGATTATAAAACAAAATTGTATGGTCATTGATAGCTATGGGTGGACAAAATGTTGGCAGCATTGTGTAATCTCATCTGTAGACTCTAGGAAAGTTCCTATTGTCAGAGTTTGAAAATATTGTAGAAACTAACTTGGGGGAAGCTGGCTGTTCATAACTAACAGTTATCTTTTTCAATGAAGCTGTTCTACTTTTCTAACCTCCATTCTAACTTCTCTCATTTTAAAATTACATAAATATAAACTGGGTAATACATTAGAATAACTTCTGGTTTGCGTTTTCTGAGGGTAGTTCCAACATACCTATACTTCTATTTTCTAAGAGAAATGTTAGTGAGACTTTCCAATATGTATTTTCTATCATTAGATGCCATCTGTAGCTCACTAGACTTGTGGTGTTAGTATATTGTATTCTTAAGGAGCCTAACTTAGCTGTCAATCAAATTCTCATTCAGTCAACAGCTATCTCTCGCAACTCCCTCATATACATGAATGTATGTTTGTTTTCAATGGGGAGAGCTGAGTAAGCCTTCGTCAGACACCTCTAGCAGTGTCTTATCTCTTAGAAGTACAACAGCATCAAATGTTTGATTTCAAACTGTCCTATTCTTTTAAAGTCTGTCTGTGCACTTATACCTAATGGGTAGGGGGTTCAGGGGGCTTAAGGGTCTGTTCACATCTGCATATACACAGATGCAATATATCTGACAAAACTGTCAATGGAGCCTCGGCCTCCTGGAGTGTAAACACAGACTTCTTAGGGTACCATTACACTTAGCGATGCACCAGCGATCCCGACAACGATATGGATCGCTGGTGCATCGCTAAGTGGTCGCTAGTGAGCTGCCACACTGGCAGATCTCACCAGCGACATAGCAGGGGTTGGGGGTCGCTACTTACCTGTCAGACGCGGTGATCCTGATGTCCCCCTGCCCGCGTCCATGCGTCGCTTGTCGGCGCCACAGGAAGCCCAGCAGGAAGCGCCCGACGAGAAATGGTCCAGGACCTTCTCGCACGATCAGCGATAACCAGCGGGGGAGCCGGTCGGAGGTAAGTATCACATGTAGCGATATCGCTAGCAATATCGCTATAATGTCACAAAACCAGTGACGTTACAGCGATATTGCTAGCGATATCGCTATGTGTAACGGGCCCTTAACAGATAGGTTTGTTTTTAGTTCTACTGTGCCTGGAAAGTCTTCAGTAATGCACAATCTGTGCATTTCCCCCAAATTGTTGTTCACCCCCACTTATATACTGCACCACATAATTATTCCTACCCTGGAACAGTAAAAGTGAACATCTACAATTTAATGAATAGTTTTGCAGAATATAGAATCAACCATGCAATGAATACACCAATCCCTCAGCATACAATATTAATTGGTTCCATAACATCTACCATATGAAAAAATATTTTATATTAAAACTGTAACTCTATGGAAAACTAATGCATAGTTCTGAAACCCCTAATAAGCAAACCCGAACTAAGAAAATTAGAGGATTAAAGAAAAAGAATAAACATAAAACATGTCCTTACATATAACAGTCAGAAGAAGAAACTAGAAGAAAGGAATTTTCAAGCTGTCCCTCACTTCTATGCCACTGTCTGCAGGACACACCATCACTATGGTCTACTGCCCTGTTGACCTCCAATATCGCTGACCTCTCCTAGTGGATGCCAGCACTGATAGCTGCATGTGCAGAGACTGGTACTCCAACATCGAATGAGTGACTTGCACAGATTGGTCCTCGGTCTCAACCAAAGGCTAGCATGTTTTGAGCAAAGCAGTCAAATACTTGTTCTGCAGGTTAAAAAAGCAGAAATACATCCTCAAGTTACGATTGCCTGGGAGGGGGCAAGATAACTTAAAAATATTGCATCCTGAGGCCATTGCATGTGAGGCCTACTATATTGTGCTACATTAGGTACTACATGAAATCATAGACAGAGAATTAACTCTTCTCCCAGCATTATTTTAACTTTTTCACATTTTGGATTTCTCATTATCTTAAAAAAAAAAAAAAAAAAAATGTAAAACATTATTTTGTTCATTTGGCTTGTTGCATTTAATGAACAAAAATGCTATTAGTGTAATTTATTTATTTTAAATATTTGTACATGTAGATATATACAATAATAAGTCGCAAGATTGAAACGCGCTTGTAATGACTGAAATACTAGCACACAGAGATGAGGAAGCCAAAATGAAAGGTTAATAAATAGCCACATAATAATGCTGCTGTGTTTAGCCACCTAAGACAGAGGGGCTTGGTGTTTGTCTGATGCCTCCATTCATGTTTTTAGGGTACTTGGGTCAATTTCCTGCTGCAATTATTAATTAGAAAATATCAATGCTGTTCCGATGGAGAAGGGAGTCACGTGTAGGGTCATACAAGCTAGTAGCATGGTGGGTGAGACTAACTAGGGGTTTATCACGTTTCTTAAATGACTGCATAGTAACTTTATGTCTACCCCTATTGCATGTATGATCTTGGGCTGGAAGGTAAATGTGTTGGCTATCACTTAGTTTCTTAAATGTCTTATAAACGGTATTGATGCATTTTATAATTCTCACCAAACTTGAGCATTTTCCAGCGGTTACTTTTCGTCATCAAAAGTGACCAAGTTGGCATATATGTGTCACAAAAATTCCTTATGTTCATTGAATCCCATAAGAAATGGATCCAATCAATAGCAAGATTTTAGGATCATAGAATCAGAGCTTTTCTGCATTCTAAATGGTGTCATGATTTATACACAGTCGGCAGATTTCCTATTCTAAGTGAGCTAGGATTCTGGCCCAATTCAAGCCAAAATGTGCCAAAATGTGGCAAGATGCCACTTTTTTACAAACTATTGGCATGTAGTATGTCAACTAATAAAGGGTAGCAAGTCAGACACAGATGCCTAACACTTCTTACAAGATGCACCAAATTTACACAATTAACCCCTATGATCAATTTATGGCATCCTCAGTCTGCCAAGTCTAGGTAACACGATGCTGCCTAGTTATTAGATAAATGTGTTCCATGGTCTTTTATGCAATGTAATTACTCTCATGAAGCTAAGAAAAGTTTTTTCAAAAGGTTCAAATATATTGTGTCGAAGAAGCTACACGCTATCATTCGGTCACCTATTGTTATTTTAGCATTGATATTGATGGTTTCAGTAACCTATATTACCGAAATTATAAAAATACAATAATTATGACAATATATGTGATTTTATTAACAGTCTGTTCATACAGAGAAGCAAGTATAAAACCATGCATAATCTGGATTAAAGAGTTATTCTTCCCACCAAACAGCTTTTCTTAGCTCACCTTCTCTGGACTTATGGAAAGAATACTTACCATTTTCATCTTCAAATACCCAACCTATGACTTTTTTCATAATAGGTTTTTAGGGAAACATTCAGAGATGCATAATGCCTCAACAAGATGTTAGTGGTGTTTCTCAAAAGCAAAAAAATTATTGATTTTCATCAGTGTTTTAGATCAGAGTTTCATCAGTTTTGGTCAGAGTATTAGTTTTTACCATCAGAGTTTATCTCAGATGCAAAAAATAAGTGATGGAGGTTGGTTTCTAAAGTTTCTCCTAACAACCAGTAAAAAAAGGACATAGCATGACTAGCACACAAGTGCTGTCCGATTTTCTTCATGGACTCATAGACTTTCATTGATGAGCTTGAGCCATGACTAAGATCAAAATCGGACATGTCTCTGTTTTAATAGACATGGTAACCACATGGACTATAACAGGTATGAAAAACATGGATAGAGCTTGCTTGTGAAAAACTGATGTCTGAATGAGCCCATTGGTGGTATGAAAGAAGTAGTAGTATACTTTTAACCATCAAGACACGTTTACACTTTTAGATTGGTGCTTTTGCCAAGTCCTTATCGTGGTTTACATTTGCTCAGAGCTACATAGCTATTATATTATTTAAAAAAATAAATACTGTACATGTTTTTTTTCCACTAAGTTGAGGTTTGGTTTTTTTTCACTAAGTTGAGGTTTTGATATTTTTTTCTGCTGGTTTTCCCAAATTCTTCTTCACAAAAATTGGAAATAGCAAAAAACAAAACATAACAAAACAAAACCCAACACAATATTTTACAAAATAAAAAACTCCACCAATAAAGCTTGTAGAAACCAATATGAAAAAAATGCCTTTGATTCATTAAGCTTTTGCACATGTTCAAAAATGTCGAAAAAAATATGTGTGAAGGAGGCCTAAACGTGACCCTGTAACCCTCATATGTACTTAGTGGACAACCTGTGTTTTGAGGTATATCACTCTGTTTCAAGGTTTTCATCAAAACATTCTTGGCTTCATTTGTAAATTAGCTCATGTCAAACAGTGGGTTATGGGAGCAAATCCCACATCCCTGAGATTTAGCTCGTTTCCTGCATAGTTCAAAATGGAGTAAGGAGAGATTTAAGGAGCCAACAAGGAGAAAATGTACAGTGCTATACCCGGACTTAGAAAACAAGCACTGCCTCCTTATATTCATCACAAGGAGAAAGCTGACTTAGTAAAGTATATATAATAATGTATATTATGGAAACATTTAGCTGCTTGTACTGTTTAATATCCACAACCAATTACACCTAATTAATCCCTCCAGTTAAAACATTTAGTTCACTCATTTCAATTTTGACACAGAACTTGCAGAAAACCCCATATAGGTAGATATAACAGTAAAACCAACATAAAATTAACATTTATACACTTGGTTGTCATGCTACAACATATTATAGTGGCATATATGTTGAAGGGTAAACCTACTGCCTCCATATTTTTCAACATTATGACTTGCCAAAATTTGCCCAATTTCTCCCAATGTGGTGATCTAGTAGTCTCACACTTTATACATATTGTCTGTAACATATTAGTATTGCAACTATTTAGTTCCAAATAAATATGACATATTATTACCCGATAACTTCCCTTCCCTTTATTAGCACGGATTAATTACACCTGATTTTGTACGCTGTCCGTGGAATATTTTAGCAGAACGTCTCATTCTCTTGGCTTGTTAATTACTAATAAAAAAACCCACTTCTGTTATTTTTTATTCCCGAAACCTGTGTAAATGTTAGTGTACTGTGGTGTATGTGCGTCAGTATACTCACCGATCGCCATCTTCTCCGGTTTCCAGCTCTGCTCCGGTTTCCAGCTCTGCTCCAGTCCTCTTCAGGTGACAATTCCTCCAACTTGCCAGCTCACACTGGAAAATAGCTGTTAGAATGTAAGCCTTTGGAGTATCAGGATGACACTTTTGTAGGCTTATATTATAAAAGTGACTTTCGGTTCTCACATAGAGCACAGTGTGATCTAAGGAGTTGCAATCGCCATCACATGACTCAGAAAAGGTACGACCATAGTGGTGCTGGGCCAGAAAGAAGATGCCGATCAGTTAGTATATTAAAATACTTGCACTACACTACACTAACATTTACACAGATTAATAAAAAAAATATCGGGAGTGTTTTTATAATAAGTTTCTCCTATGAGAAATTTTAAATATCTAGAAAACATCTCTGTTGTGACTAGCCTAGTGAAAAGTTACTGTATTTCAACAGATAATAATTAAGCATTGTGTAAATGTAATCGGAAATTATGTTAACACCAATTCATCTCTACTACTAATGATTCTGATTTGCACTAAATGAAGGTTCACATGTTTAATTTCCCTAGAGTTTCTCATTTATCTGCTCATATATAAAACAAGATGTGTTTTCTTCACTGTTTCTGTTTTGTAGTAATTCTGCAATTTAACAACCAAAGCTTTCTTCTTATGTGCATTGGAGGCTTTGTTTAGAACCTTAAGGCCCCGTCACACTAAGCAACTTACCAGCGATCCCGACACCGATATCAAGGTGTCAGGATCGCTGGTGAATCGCTATGTGATCGCTGGTGAGCTGTCACACAGACAGCTTCACCAGCGATCAGCACAGCAATGCCGAGCGTGCGGCATCGCTGGCCATCCCTGTAAAAAATAGAATCAAAATAAAAAATATAGTTATTCTCACCTTCCGACGTCCCGTTCAGCCATCCTGCCTCTCTCCACACTCCGGTCCCAGTGATGCTTTGCGAGAATGACCGCGAGATGTCACGGTCTCGAGGGATAACAAAGTCTCGCGGTCATTCGTGCAAAGGATCACTGGGACCGGAGCGTGGAGAGGGGCAGGATGGCTGAACAGGACGTCGCAAGGTGAGAATAACTATATTTTTTATTTTTTTTATTATTTTTTACACCTGATCGCTGGTCTCCCGCCTGTCACACGCAGCGATGCGTGCTGGCCAGCGGGAGACCAGCGACCAAAGAAATGTCCAGAGGTTTCTTCCAGCGATCAGCGATACTGGCAGGGGGGCCGCTCGCTGATCGCTGTCACACACAGCGATCTCGCTGGTGAGATCGCTGTTACGTCACAAAAGTTGTGACTCAGCAGCGATCTCGCTACCGAGATCGCTTAGTGAGACGGGGCCTTTAGTCTCAGATCTATAAAAAAATGCAGGAAAAAATAGCACAGTATTCTAATCTAGATTGTCTGGTAAAGTACTTGGCCCCACAAATGAAACTCAACGAACCCTATTATAGTTATTGGGGTCAGTCGCGCACTGCTGCTGTCCAGCATGTAAGAGGTTCTTTACTCTTGTTAAGTTAGTTTGTTAGATATGATCGAATTTGCCAAATTCCTTGGATTTTACGTAAGAATTTGATTTAAAGTGAAGTCATTCGCCTCATATGGAAATGTTCCTTATGGGGGTGAATTATACTTTATGGATGACTATGGGATGCATTATATTTTATGGATGACTATGGGGAATGCATTATAATTCATGGATGACTATGGGAGTGCATTATACCGTTTTAAGGGGGTGCATTATACTGTATGGATGACTATGAGGTACATTATATATTATGGATGACTGATGGTGCATTAGACTTTATAGATGACAATAGGTGTGTGTTATACTGTATGGATGACTATGGGGATGAATTATACTTTATGGATGACTATCGAGGTGTATTATACTTTATGGATGACTATGGGGTGCATTATACTTTATGGATGACTTTGGGCGTGAATTATACTTTATGGATGACTCTAGGGTAGCAGTATACTTTATGGGTGAATACAGGGTGCATTATACTTTATGGATAACTATGGGTTGCATTATGCTTTATGGATGACTATGGGGTGCATTACAATATATTTTATGGATGACTATGGGGAGTGCATTATAATTTATGGATGACTACTTGGAGTGTATTATACTTTATGGATGACTATAGGGTGCATTAGTCTTTATGGATGACTATGGGGCTGCATTATACTTTATGGATGACTATGGGGTGCATTATACTATATGGGGGCACAGGACTGAGCGCAGGGAGTGGAAGAACTAAGGCATGCAGTGCGCACAGGACCTGAGACTAAGCAGTCACGTGATCGCAGGGGGCAGAGTCACCACGCATGAGGACAGGGTAACAGCTGAAAGCACGGAGTACAGGGCACAGAACGTTAACATAGTCAGTGAGGAGCCGAGGGTCAAAAGCCAAACGAGAGCAAGGTACTTAGGGATGAGACAGAGACTAACCAGAGATGAGCCAAGGTGTCAGAGAACCAGGAAGGACAGGAAAGTACAGAGCAGGAAACAGAGGCAGGAGTCAGGGGACAAAACGGGTCATACACAGCAAAGTTCAAACGTACAGATGCACAATGATTACAGATGAGTAACCGGGGTCAGCTACCTCTAACAGAGTACACGGAAGTATCACCGACACCAAAACCCAAGAACTACCAACATTAAGTTGCCGCCCCAGAACCAAAGAGAGGTGAACTAGAATTAACATTGACCTGACCAGGATGGAGGCAGAACCCTCCCATCCAGAGTCATGACAGTGCATTATACTTTATGGATAACTATGGGTTGCATTATGCTTTATGGTTGACTACGGGGTGCATTACAGTATATTTTATGGATGTCTATTGGGAGAGCATTATAATTTATTGATGACTATTGGCAGTGTATTATACTTTTTAGATAACTATAGGGTGCATTATAGTTTATGGATGACTATGGGGGTGCATTATACTTTATGGATGACCATGGGGGTGCATTATACTTTATGGATGACCATGGGGAGCATTATACTTTATGGATGACTATGGACGTGCATTATACTATATGGATGACTATGGACTGTGCATTATACTTTATGGATGACTATGGGGGTGCATTATACTTTATGGATATCTATGAGTGTGCATTATACTTTATGGATGATTATACCCTGTACATTTTACTTTATGGATGACTATGGGCTGTGCATTATACTTTATGGAAGACTATGGGCTGTGCATTATATTATATGAAGGATATGGGCTGTGTATTTTACTAATATGGATGAATGACTATGTGCTGTGCTGTATATGGATGACTATGGGATACATTATACTAAATGAAGTACAATGGGGGTGCATTATACTTCTGCTTTGGAGACCCATGACTTCTATGCATGTCCCTGGTGAGCGTAATGGTCTATTTTTTTGTATACATGAAAGAACAGTGGCAGAACGGTGGACATATAAAAAGATGGAGGATATATATACCAGGATGATGCCAGGATGAGGGACATATATACTAGGATAGATGGCGCACATACAGCTCTGCCAAAAATTAAGAGACCACTGCAAAATTTTCAGTTTGTCTGATTTTTCTCTTTATAGGTATATTTTTGAGTAAAATGTAAATTGCTCTTTTATTCTATAAACTACTGACAACGTCTTCGAATCTCCAAGCACTAAATTTTGTATTTATTTTCAGAAAATGAGAAATGGTTAAAATAACAAAAAAATGCAGTGCTTGCAGACCCCAGATAATGCTAAGAAAACAAGTTCATAATCATTTAGAAACAACAATACTAATGTTTTAACTCAGGAAGAGTTCAGAAATCAATATTTTGTGGAATAAACATAATTGTTAACCACAGCTTTCATGCGTCTTGGCATGCTTTCCACCAGTCTTTCACACTGCTTTTGGGTGACCTTATGCCACTCCTGGTACAAAAATTTAAGCAGTTCTTCTTTGTTTTATGGCTTGTGACTATCCATCTTCCTCTTGATTACATTCCAGAGGTTTTCAATGGGGTTCAGATCTGGAGATTGGGCTGGCCATGACAGGGATTTGATGTGGTGGTCCTTCATCCACACATTGATTGACCTAGCTGTGTGGCATGGTGCATTGTTGCTGGAAAAAACAGTCCTCAGAGTTGGGGAACCTGCCCAATTCCAGCCTTGCTGAAGCATCCTCCACCAAATTTCACAGTGGGTGCAAGACACTGTGGCTTGTACGCCTCTCAAGGTCTCTGTCTAACCATTAGATGACCAGGTGTTGGGCAAAGCTGAAAATTAGACTCATCAGAGAAGATTATCTCACTCCAGTCCTCTATGGTCCAATTCTTGTGGTCTTTGGCAAACTTCTGCCTGGCTCTCCTTTGCTTCTCATTGATGAAAGGCTTTTTTCTAGCTTTACATGACTTGAGCCCTGCCTCTAGTAGCCTCTTACGAACCATTCTTGCCATGCACTTCACCCCAGCTGCCATTCCTTTTGTAGGTCACTTGATGTCATTCTGCAGTTGCTGGGTAGCATTCGATTAAGAGAATGGTCATCCAGGTCAGTGGAGAGTCGTTTTCGCCCTCTGCCGGTCTGTAGCTTTGTTGTCCCCAATGTCTGCTGCTTGACCTTGTTGTAATGGACTGCCATCTAAGAAAAATTAAAGATGGAGGCAACATGATGCTCACTGTATCCCTCAGCTAGTAAAGCCAGAATAGAGCCCTTCTTTTCCTCACTCAAGACTTTTCTTTACCACTCCTTTGGCAAGGTTAAAAGTTATTTTTTCATTCCTATTACTTTTGGGATATTACTAGCACTTGTATTGTCACCCAGCTTGTCCTATGGCAAGAGGATTGTGAACACCACAGCAGAGTTTTTTTTTACTTTCCTTCGATAAATAAGATTTGATTCAGGTGATCACCTAATCAGAAGCACATTAAGTAGAATGAGGTCTACTCTGGTTGGAATTCAACTGACACTGTAATGGAATGGCTGTCAGACATGTAGAGAAGCTGATTTTTATAAAACTGTGCAGTTTTCTCTTAATTTTTGCCAGTGTTTATAAATATACATAATTTATTCAGGATGATGGGGCCCCGATCCAAATCTTGCATCGGGGCCAAACAGACTGGATGGTGGGAGAAGTGAGCCATGCGTTTTTTTGTTATAACCTTTTGTCGGCCTTTCTATGGTTCAGCAAAATAGTAGCCACATCTGGCCACCATATTCAGTAGGAGCAAATTACAAAAAAATACATCTTCTGGACAAAACTACTTTTTAAAAAGACAGTTCTTAGCTGTGTATAGCTACAACAAAGCAGAGTTTAAATAGAAATCTGGTGGGAACAGAGTCTTAGGGTACATGCAAACGATCAGTAATTGTTGAGGGTTTGATGCTGCCAATTTATGCAGTGTTAAACCTGTAGTGGCCAGCTGTTACAGCATAGTGGATGGGATTTCAAGAAATCCTATGTCTACTAATAGTCCACAGATGCCAGCGACTCACCCACAGAGATTGACATGCAGCACGTCTCTCCAGACCGCAGCATATCAATTTCTCTTGCGGAGACAGTAGTCATCGCAAGAGAAATTACATCAATAGAATGTATTGAAGGCAGTGAATCTGCACAGTTCAGTGAACACATGCGGATTCATCTGTGCTCAATAGAACGCAACACTTTGGACGTAGTGGACATTTGCTGCGTCCAGAGTGCTGCCACTTCCAGATGGTGCACACTCGGCTCTATAATACTATGTCACATCCTATAATATTTCTAAGTCTTGCAACATTGCTGCCGAAAGAAACTATACTCAATGCCAAATGGAGTGAAATCAGTCATAACATTATTAGACTTATTGGAGCTATTCTAGTCTCTATTTGTCCATATTGTTATACTACCAAATCATTAAGATCCCAACTACTTTATTTAGATATCCTCCACATGAAACATTGTTTCAGGTAAAAAATATTTTGATAATACAATAAGGGTAACATATTAAGTGACTACAGCTGCTTAGTATGGATGCTCTGACATTTAGTGATCAAGCCCACGGCCGTAAAAATCGGATGAGTGTTATCTGTTTTTTTGACAGAGAGCACTCAACCCCATGTTATTTAATGAGGCTGTGCCCATGTCCAAGTGGTCTGAGGAAAGACGCACAATTTGTCTCTGATAATCAGAACGCACTCGGCCATTCAAGTCTACAGGTCCATGAAAAATAATCGGACCGCATTCGGATGACTGGCAGACTTAAGATGGAGAAACTTTTTCTTTAACTCTCTACATCTGAGAAAATCAGTTCACATGTTGATCAAGCGCTAATCAAATGCTGATTAAAGTTTAATTAAACTCTAATAGTCTGATCAGAATCTGTTCTTAGTGTGATTAGCATAATCAGATCAATTTCTCACATGAGAGATGTGAATACTTTTCTGCCCAATGATGATAAAAGTATTCTCAGAGTGATACCTTTATTGGCTAACCAGAAAATAATATGTTTGCAAGCTTTCAGAGCACAGAGGCTCCTTCATCAGGCAGGATAACAAATGGATTAATAAGAAAAAAGCACAACATTTAATGGATACTACAGTAGAACATTTGTTCATTAGAGAGAAAAACGGTTGTGTGACCCTAGCCTAACAGAAATGGCTGAGGCTCCAGTAGAAAAGTCTCGAGAATCCTGTCTTGGGCTACGGAACTCCTAATAACATGCAAATTTACAGGTGGATGTTGTCTAAGGTTTTACCTATCAATTTCTTGTGGTTGCAATGTTTGTCAGGCATTTTTGCTTGTTTGCATTTATTTTTGGTGGGGATTGTAGGTAATAAGCACAATCTACACCACAGCTCTGACATGTTGTAGATGTCCTCTTATGACAAATGTCAACCTGCAACCTCAAATTTTCTTTGATTTTTAATCTAAATAATTACTAAATTCTATTTTTAATAGACGGTTTTTATTCTAAATTCTCGCTGACTTATAGATGCCGGTAACCACCATTAAAGATGTCTAGTAGGTTACAATGGCATACTGCTATTATATTATTCTCAATAATAAAACTCTATGCAGTGAGCCCCCAAGCACCCCCTGGTGGTGTCACATGCAGTAAGTATGAAGTTTATTTTTTATCTTAAAGGGAATCTGTCAGTAGGATCAACTCTCCTAGGCAATCTATATGAGCATGTAGGTCAAAGGAAGCAGAATAAAATGATACCATAATATTTGTGATCAGATGTTTGAGTCCAAAGAAATACATGTTTTTCTTATATGCAAATGAGCTGTTCAGGACAATGGGCAGGACACTGATCTGCATGAGAAACTGCCTCCAGCGATTATTATAATTAATGGAGCTGTCACCAGTGTGAGATATGTAACTAACACAGAACAGGAGAAATTAACTTTGTCTTCCTGCAAATACATTTTTTGCAGCTCTCACAGCTCTTCTGTATTGTAACAAAATTGCAACCCTGTCTCCTGGTGAGGTGGAAGCTGAGAGGAACCTGCAGATGTGTCAGTTATAATCACACACAGCTCTGCAGTGAGATCAGGAGAGCAGAGAGTGGCCATTACACATCACACTGGTAACTCCCCTTCATGTAATGAAAGCTCTGGAGGCAGATTCTCATACAGGTCAGTGCCCGGCCCATAGTCCTGGAAGAAGTCATTAACATTTAAGAAAAATGTGGATTTCTCTGGAAGTAAACATCAGATCACAAATATCAAGGTCTCATTTTATTCAGCTTCCTACATGCCCTTATAGGCAGCTTAGGAGGGGTGATCTTACTGACAGATTCCCTTTAAAGTTAACCTGTATTGCAATTCATGCTGTTCAAACCATGGGCAGCATGAATTGCTATAATATTACCTAACAGTTCAGAAAAAAATATAAAGATACATTACGTCGACACACCTGGCTGTTTTTTCTCAGCACTGCTAGAAGTAATTGACAGTGTTCTCCCGTGTGTGTACATAGTGAGAGACCTATTAATCACTTGCTGTTGTGCTGGGAAAAGCCGGCTGTGAGCAGAGCCCGACTAGTCTAGCCAATGACCAATTTCTGGCTATGGTCACCAGACGGATATTTAAAGTGGTATTCCCATCTCCAAGATCCTATCCCTATATGTACTGTAGTAGGTGTAATAATAATGTTATCAAATGCCTCTTATTAGAAATACAGTATATTTTTCTGATTCGCTATGTCTCTTTCCTCATGTGCAGCTATTGCCTTAGGTGTCCATGGTTATGACCACTAGCAACTAGCTAACTGTCACTATATTAGTGGTCATAGCCATGGATAACTAAGGTCCTGCAATGCCTGAACATGAGGACAAACATAGTAAATCTGAAAAACTATACTACATTTCTAATTGAAGGTATTCGCACATATTGGAATAGGATCTTGGAGCTGGGAATACTCCTTAAAAGCATGTTTTCTCTGACATGCATAAGGGTGTTTCAAAGAATACACCTGACAGATATGATGCAATCTGTGGTTCAGTAGTATGAATCGTCTGACAGCATCCCATTATTGTCTGTGCAGATCATTTGGAGCTCTGTCAGAAAGTGAGCTCTGACCACAATGTAGATTTATTAGCAATTTAATAAGCACAAGTCACTATGTTGGAGCTAAAGCTTTAAGGTATAATGTTGGAAAATGTTTGTTTAGAAAATGCCATTTGAAATGTATTTAAGGTTCAACAAGCACAGAAGGTTAGTGGGAATTGAACTGAAGTAGATGGTTCTGAGCTGCAGGACCTGAGAATAGATAATTAGTGGGTGTGCTGATATTGATGACTTACAATTATGGTGCATTCAGTTGGCTGGCTGTATTACTCGAGCGAGGGTCACATCGCAAATCTTGGACTGCCGGCGGCTCTCCTAACATGAGTGTGATAGCTGCAAAGATATACATCACGTTGTCACACCCGGGTCAGGAGAGCCGCTAGCCAGTCCGAGGATAAGCTATCCTCACCTGAGTAATACAGCAGTCTGACTGCACCTCTAGTATATGTGCACTCATTAAGCTTTTGATGATGCACCCTTTTCATCCAGTGACCATCATGAACCTGGTGTCTTAGATATCACAAGCTTATCACAAACTCAAGAGTGGTAAAGAGAAAAATATTGGAGGCATTAAGAATTAGTGTGCTCTAAAACCAATAATAACGCCAGATTAGTAACTTGGTGGCTTGTGCGTATCATTCAAAAACGTCTAAAACTATCATTTCTGACACACTCGATTTATTTATTCTATGTGTATAATTTCTTAGCGACGAATGATGATAATGTTCTATTGGAGTAACCAGCAGTCTCATTAACGGGCATAGAATTTAGGCATTTTGGACTTGTTGAATCAGAAAAATAGTATAAATGCCCCTATCCTTTGCAGGAGGTCATTTATGACAGAGGCAAAGCATATTTCTTATTTAATGATCCTTCTCTAGCTTTATAAACCCAGAGATGTCAATCAAAGAAAAAGGGGTTGGAGAAAGATGAAAAACAAGTAGGTGGGAAGGTCCATTTAAATGTTTGTCCACATCAAGGGTGAACTGAGCGCCTGTACTTGGTTTGAACAGTCTGTGCTGAGAGACTCCCTTTAATCCCAAGTACAACAGGCTCTCCAGGTTACTTGCTCAGACTACAGGATGACATTATACCTTGCACTGCTCCATATTCGGGAAGAGGCGGTATAATGTCCTCCTGTTATTTGTACATAGCTTCTTCTAGTCTGTAGTGGACAAGTTACAGGGATCAGGAAGGTAAAAACAGCCCAAAACTAGCTGTGGCTATATTGAATGACATGATTACCATGCTTATCTCTAACTCTTAAACGGTTCTTCACACCAACAGTTTTTAAGGGATATCGCTATAAATTCTTTGTGCCTTTGATCTTCTAGCAGTGTATACTCTGACAAGTAATATTTCTGTCAATGTCTAGCAATGAGCAAATTATAAAAGACGAAGCACTTGCATTGCCAATATTTGTCAACTACCGTTTCATTGTAAACGACAAGGTCCAATGCTTGATACATTTTAAAAACAATTTATCTGATTTTTATCTCAAACACAAATATTTATTTTTTTTATTTTTTTTAAATTATTAATTCACAAAGCTTGGCTTGACTATGCCATGTCTAGCTGGTTTCAGATGACCGAATCTGGACACTTTTTAACATCTGTACCCAAATCTCCTGGGGTTCTACTAAACCGGCCATAGGTCTTAAAGAAACCTATTATATCCTAGGTTCAGTTCAGCAGTCCCATGGAAGGTGAATTACCTGCTGCCGTAATATGCACAATAAAATCCTGACGGCTCCTAGCTGTCTGAAACTGGAAACTGGTTTTAGTTGTAATTATTGTTATATTACCAGAGGCAAACCTACATTAAGATGACTTTATGTAAATCTATATACTTAAGAAATATTAAAAATATATTGACATTTAGTAAAAAGTACCTTGTCTCTTACATTGAGTTTACATCATGCCGATAAAAGGCTTAGCATTTCTCCATACTTCCCTCTCGAGATTGCTAAATCCTACTTTCATGGTAATCCTATGCATCCCGATCTTCTTTAGAGCAAACAAGCGCAGAGGCACAAATGAGCATGTTATATTACAACAGAGAAAAAAGTATCTCTCAAGCTCCCTGATGGTATGTGATGTGGTCGTAAAAAACCGTCAGCACAAATAACAATAACTTTAAACCTATAAATGTCATATGAGGTCCTTGGTTTGTTACTTTGCAGAAATGAAATAGTGCAAACCAGGATGACAGTAACACGCAATATTCCTTTTTTTTTGCTTTTTATCCAAACTAGTCTACATACAATCGTTGTACTTCCCATCCCAGTGTCACAGCAGAAAAATAGTTTCTGTCACAAGCTAACTCGTAATTACAATGTGTCAGTAACATTTCACTGCTCAGGCGATCAAACTCAGGAAATAAGAGAAATAGAAATCATCATGACAAAAATATGCAGCCAGCCAGTAGAAATAAAATGCGTATATCACCAGAAGGGATCCATCATGTAACTCCTGTAGCAGAATAGGGAGCTGCGGTTTTGGGGTGAGGTGTGTAGAGCTCTTTAACCCTGATTGGCACTATTGCAGCGTAATGTACTAATAAAAGCATTGCAGGCAAATTAGTCCTAGTCATCTTTCCACTTTTCTATGGTCATGGTAAACTGTGGCAAGGGCAAAGGCATAGCTTGTGACTTGTTCCTTTACAGCTGCGCCACCAAAACACCGAGAGGCAAACTAAGGTCAGTCACTGAGGACGGCTCCCGGTAGCTCATTTGTTAATGTGTGCCAGCGTTCAATTTTCTTGTCTTTGTTTTTCAGGCAGTCAAACCAATGTTTGAGACGTTCTCCTTTTGCGTTGATTCCCAAAACAACTCCACCTATTGATATAAGAAGAACATTATTACTTACTCAAATTAATAGTGACCCCCATATTCTAGAAAATTTATTACATGAATATGACTTTTTGTATTAGCGTGACATTTAAAGAGGTTGCCTGATACCTATAGTGCCCTTTATAAATATCTACTTTTAATCCCTAATTGCTTTGATAATTTGCTTTACTATAAAATTCACTATCATTCTTCCTGTCTTGTCCCTATATGTGCTTTTTTTCTTTACATTCTGTGATGTGTCATTTGAGGGAAGTCTCAAATGTGTGAATGACAGCAGTGCCGCCGCTTGAGAACGATTTGTTTTAGGATGGTGATAAAATATAGGGAGCAGCACTGCTGTCACTCACTCTGCTTCTATCACCATACCCTAATGTGCAAATTGCCTCTTCAGAGAGAAAGAGGACTTTTACTCTACAGCGCCACCTATTGGTAGTAGCGATCCTACAAGTCACAATCAACCCTTTAACGAGTCTTGTAATATGACTTAGGATAAAAGCCAAATCAGAATCCTAAGTCATATTACAAGACTCGTTAAAGGGTTGATTGTGACTTGTAGGATCGCTACTACCAATAGGTGGCGCTGTAGAGTAAAAATCCTCTTTCTCGTTCTCTCTGAAGAGGCAATTTGCATATTAAATTTCCCAGAGGAGCATTGCACGGCGAATAAGCCTCCTTACCTTGACAAGCCAGAGCTGGCATGTCACTCTCCACAAGGAGAAACCTTACCCCATCCCCTAATGGTGAGTTGTTTTAGTGAAAGAGGGGTCATTGTAACAAACAGGGGCTGTTGTGTCAATGAAGGAAGTGTGTCAGCGGCGACTAAAGATGTGGACGGTGGGCACAGATGAAATGTGCCAATGGGTAAAGAAGCTGTGGCCACTTTTTCTTCACACCTCCTGAAACAGGATATCATCAGAAGTGACAGCAGCTGTGTTAAGTGACAACAGAGCCACCCCCTTATGACATTATGTTTCAGTGGGGGAGATATAAACCTGCTGAGAAGTGACTGCTGGACCATCATCTTGTGATGTACTATTTGAGACCCCCCTAAATAAAACGTCACACAAAGTGAAGAGGAAAAGCACATATGGGGAATAGCAGAATAAGATAATAGTAGGAAATTTTATAATAAAGCAAATTTCAGAAGTGGTTAGGGCTTAAAGATAGCCCTTCATAAAGGGAATTAAATGTATTGAACAACCCCTTAGGCCTTTTTCACATTTCCATTTTTTGACGTTAGTGTAAATCCGTCAGAATGTGAAAACGGATCCGTTTCCATTGTGGCACAAACGGAGGCCACCGGATCAGTTTTTTTGACGGATTCGCATTATCAGCTAGTGGTGGAAATTTAAAGGAACACGACGAGAGAGAGAGATTTTGCAGCTTCCAGGACGTTATTTCAGGGTTAAAGTGTTTCCCACGAGCAAATCTTCTATTAAAAATAGCAGACCGTCAAACCAAAACAACATTTCAGAGTCCGTCTGGTCTGCCCGGGAACCGCTACATTTCTCACGGATCCGTCAAAAAAAGGATGCAATGTACGACCGTCAGTCAAAATCCACAGCTAATGCAAGCCAATGGGAAAAAAACGGATCCGCCAAAAAAAATAGTGGATCCGTTTTTTTGCAAAACGGCGGATTTTGACTGATGGCAACAAACGGAAATGTGAAACAGGCCTTAAAGTCAACTTTTATTTAGCAAGAAGAACCATACATATCTTTGGATACAGAAGTGATAATTGCAAGTTAAAATATTGGAATCTGACTTAGATATATTATGATAAACAATAGAATTTAATAGCAAGCAGAAGCTGCAAAAGCAGATTTTTAGGATACATGCAGACTAGTTCAAATAGTACCATATATCCCCTTCTCTAGATGCATTCTGGGGCTACGTTCACAGAAACATATAAAGAAATAGTTCATTTTCCATCCAGAAATAAAAGGATTTTTTCATCACAATTGCTATCCCTGTGGCATCCTATTTTATAAATCACTAATTAAAAAATTCCAAGGCCAAATACATTTTCCTATGTTAATAATTGCTAACAACAACTAAACAATCAACTGAACAACTAAAACTCTTGCTGGTCATTGGAGTTAACCTTATATACACAGCTCTGGCAAAAATTAAGAGACCACTGCACAGTTTTATAAATATCAGCTTCTCTACATGTCTGACAGCCATTCTATTCCAGTGTCAGTTGAATTCCATCCAGAGTACACCTCATTCTACTTAATGTGCTTCTGATTAGGTGATCACCTGAACCAAATCTTATTTAACGAAGGAAAGTATAAAAAACCCTGCTGTGGTGTTCACAATTCTCTTGCAATAGGACAAGCTGGATGGCAAAACATGTAATAGTAATATCCCACAACTAATAGGAATGAAAAAATAACTATTAACCATGCCAAAGGAGTTGAAAAGAAAAGTCTTGAGTGAGGAAAAGAAGGCCTTAATTCTGGCTTTACTAGCAGAGGGATACAGTGAGCATCATGTTGCCTCAATCCTTAAAATTCCTAAGATGGCAATCCATTACAACAGGGTCAAGCAGACATTGGAGACAACAAAGCTACAGACCGGCAGAGGGCGAAAACGACTCTCCACTGACTGGGATGACCGTCATCTTATTCAAATGTCACTGAGCAACAGCAGGATGACATCAAGTGACCTACAAAAGGAATGGCAAATGGCAGCTGGGGTGCAGTGCTCGACAAGAACAGTTCATAACAGGCTCCTAGAGGCAGGGCTCAAGTCATGTAAAGCTAGAAAAAAGGCTTTCATCAATGAGAAGCAAAGGAAAGCCAGGCTGAAGTTTGACAAAGACCATAAGGATTGGACTACAGATGACTGGAGTAAGGTAATCTTCTCTGATGAGTGTAATTTTCAGCTTTGCCCAACACCTGGTCGTCTAATGGTTAGACAGAGTCCTGGAGAGGTGTACAAGCCACAGTGTCTTGCACCCACTGTGAAATTTGGTGGAGGATCAGTGATGATCTGGGGATGCTTCAGCAAGGCTGCAATTTGTCATTTTAATCTTTGCAAAGGACGTATGAATCAAGCAGCATACAAGGTTATCCTGGAAACACAGTTGATTCCTTCTGCTCCAGGCAATGTTCCCCAACTCTGAGGACTGTTTTCTCCAGCAGGAAAATGCGCCATGTCACACAGCTAGGTCAATGTGTGGATGAAGGACCACCACATCAAATCCCTGTCATGGCCAGCCCAATCTCCTGACCTGAACCCCATTGAAAACCTCTGGAATTTAATCAAGAGGAAGATGGATAGTCACAAACCATCAAACAAAGAAGAACTGCTTAAATTTTTGTACCAGGAGTGGCATAAGGTCACCCAAAAGCAATGCGGAAGACTGGTCGAAAGTATGCCAAGACGCATGAAAGCTGTGATGAAAAATCATAGTTATTCCACAAAATATTGATTTCTGAACTTTTCCTGAGTTAAAACATGAGTATTGTTGTTTCTAAATGATTATTAATTGTTTTCTTAGCATTATTTGAGGTCTGCAAGCACTGCATTTTTTTTTTTGTTATTTTGAACATTTCTCATTTTCTGAAAATAAATATAAAATTTAGTGCTTGGAAATTCGAAGTCATGTTGTCAGTAGCTTATAGAATAAAAGAGCAATTTGCATTTTACTCAAAAATATACCTATAAAGAGAAAAATCAGACAAACCGAAAATTTTGCAGTTTTGCCAGAGCTGTATTTATATATATATATATATATATATATATACAAGTACAGATCAAAAGTTTGGACATACCTTCTCATTCAAAGAGTTTTCTTTATTTTCATGTAGATTCACTCTGAAGGCATCAAAACTATGAATTAAGACATGTGGAATTATATAATTAACAAAAAAGTGTGAAACAGCTAAAAATATGTCTTATATTCTGGGTTCTTCAAAGTAGCCGCCTTTTGCTTTGATTACTGCTTTGCACACTCTTGGCATTCTCTTGATGAGCTTCAAGAGGTAGTCACCGGAAATGATCTTCCAACAGTCTTGAAGGTGTTCCCAGAGATGCTTAACACTTGTTGGCCCTTTTGCCTTCACTCTGCGGTCCAGTTCACCCCAAACCATCTTGATTGGGTTCAGGTCTGGTGACTGTGGAGGCCAGGTCATCTGGCGTAGCACCCCATCACTCTCCTTCTTGGTCAAATAGCCCTTACACAGCCTGGAGGTTTGTTTGGGGTCATTGTCCTGTTGAAAAATAAATTATGGTCCAACTAAACGCAAACCAGATGAAATAGCATGCCACTGCAAGATGTTGTGGTAGTCATGCTGGTTCAGTATGCCTTCAATTTTGAAAAAATCCCCAACAGTGTCACCAGCAAAGCACACCCACACATCACACCTCCTCCTCCATGCTTCACGGTGGGAACCAGGCATATAGAGTCCATCCGTTCACCTTTTCTGCATCGCACAAGGACACGGTGGTTGGAACCAAAGATCTCAAATTTGGACTCATCAGACCAAAGCGCAGATTTCCACTGGTCTAATGTCCATTCCTTGTTGTTAGGAGTCAGATTTCTGCCTCTCCTTTGCTGAAATCTAGATCCTCACATTCTGCAGTCTCCTGCTCTTCATCTGCTGTAGTGGAGACTGCAGAGGAGATTGCCTTGCGGCAACTCTCTCCAGAGCTAAGTCCTTTACTCCTGCATCTGAGCATGCTCATATGACGAACTCCCATTGGAGTTCGGGAGTCAGGTGTTCAGGTCCTGTGTCGGATCCTATTGGCTCCTCTTGGAGACCTGGAGATTTCCGGAAGGTCCCGTTCGCTATAAAAAGCGTGCATGGCTGTTCCACCATGCGCTAGTATATTCATACTTGCTGCTGTATGTTTGTGGATGGATGCATGGACTGGTGAATGACTCATTTGAAACCCCCATTCCTCTGATACTACGTTTGTGAGAGTGATTGAGTTATTGCCAGCATCAGCGCCAGCGCGCCATTGCTCCATTGCTTCAGCAGCTTAATGTCTGACATCGCGCCTGCATTATCAGTGGTGTCACTGGGCGGCACCATCCACGCCGCGCTGCAGTAGCAGCTTATTTGCGCGTTTGCGGTTGCAACGCTGTGCACACTTGTTTTCACGGTAGGTCTCTTCGGGTGTAGTGCAGTTTTATTTAACTACTTCGGTGACCGTCTACCGTGTGTGTGCCGCTGAGTACCTGTGCTGCTAACAGGCTCAGCGTACTTTGTTCATTAAGTTGTTTCAGCAGCTCTGTGCCTATAACAGAGACTGCTAGGTGTACCTGGGTGATATTGAACCCTGTGCACATTACCGCCAGATTGCTCTGTCGTCACCTAGCTGCGGGGTTTCCATCCTCCGCACGGTGGACCCCGAGTGGCGAAGGCACTTTATTTATATTTTTATATAGTGTCTTGCGCCACTCCTAACACTTGTGTTCTTTAGCCCCAACAAGTCTCTTCTGCTTGTTGCCTGTCCTTATCAGTGGTTTTCCTAGCAGCTATTTTGCCATGAAGGCCTGGTGCACAAAGTCTCCTCTTAACAGTTGTTGTAGAGATGTGTCTGCTGCTAGAACTCTGTGTGGCATTGACCTGGTCTCTAATCTTAGCTGCTGTTAACCTGCGATTTCTGAGGCTGGTGATCGGATGAACTTATCCACCGCAGCAGAGGTGACTCTTGGTCTTCCTTTCCTGCAGTGGTCCTCATGTGAGCCAGTTTCTTTGTAGCGCTTGATGGTTTTTGCCACTGCACTTGGGGACACTTTCAAAGTTTTCCCAATTTTTCGGACTGACTGACCTTCATTTCAGTAATGATGGCCACTCGTTTTTCTTTACTTAGCTGCTTTTTTCTTGCCATAATACAAATTCTAACAGTCTATTCAGTAGGACTAGCAGCTGTGTATCCACCAGACTTCTGCACAACACAACTGATGGTCCCAACCCCATTTATAAGGCAAGAAATCCCACTTATTAAACCTGACAGGGCACACCTGTGAAGTGAAAACCATTTCCGGTGACTACCTCTTGAAGCTCATCAAGAGAATGCCAAGAGTGTGCAAAGCAGTAATCAAAGTAAAAGGTGGCTACTTTGAAGAACCTAGAATATAAGACATACAGTATTTTCAGTTGTTTCACACTTTTTTGTTAATTATACAGTTGTGGCCAAAAATTATTGACACCCCTGCAATTGTCAGTTTCTTCCTGAAAATGATTACAATCACAAATTCTTTGGTATTATTATCTTCATTTAATTTGTCTTAAATGAAAAAACACAAAAGAGAATGAAGCAAAAAGCAAAACATTGATCATTTCACACAAAACTCCAAAAACGGGCCACACAAAAGTACCCTCAGCCTAATACTTGGTTGCACAACCTTCAGCCAAAATAACTGCGACCAACCGCTTCCGGTAACCAACAATGAGTTTCTTACAATGCTCTGCTGGAATTTTAGACCATTCTTCTTTGGCAAACTGCTCCAGGTCCCTGATATTTGAAGGGTGCCTTCTCCAAACTGCCATTTTTAGATCTCTGAACAGGTGTTCTATGGGATTCAGGTCTGGACTCATTGCTGGCCACCTTAGAAGTCTCCAGTGCTTTCTCTCAAACCATTTCCTAATGCTTTTTGAAGTGTGTTTTGGGTCATTGTCCTGCTGGAAGACCCATGACCTCTGAGGGAGACCCAGCTTTCTCACACTGGGCCCTACATTATGCTGCAAAATGTGTTGGTAGTCTTAAGACTTCATAAGCCATGCACACGGTCAAGCAGTCCAGTGCCAGAGGCAGCAAAGCAACCCCAACACATCAGGGAACCTCCGCCATGTTTGACTGTAGGGACTGTGTTCTTTTCTTTGAATGCCTCTTTTTTTCTCCTGTAAACTCTATGTTGATGCCTTTGCCCAAAAAGCTCTACTTTTGTCTCATCTGACCAGAGAACATTCTTCCAAAACGTTTTAGGCTTTTTCAGGTAAGTTTTGGCAAACTCCAGCCTGGCTTTTTAATGTCTCAGGGTAAGAAGTGGGGTCCCTTTTCATTCAGATGCCGACGGATAGTACGGCTTGACACTGTTGTACCCTCGGACTGCAGGGCAGCTTGAACTTTTTTGGATGTTAGTCGATGTTCTTTATCCACCATCCGCACAATCTTGCGTTGAAATCTCTTGTCAATTTTTCTTTTCCGTCCACATCTAGGGAGGTTAGCCACAGTGCCATGGGCTTTAAACTTCTTGATGACACTACGCACGGTAGACACAGGAACATTCAGGTCTTTGGAGATGGACTTGTAGCCTTGAGTTTGCTCATGCTTCCTCACAATTTGGTTTCTCAAGTCCTCAGACAGTTCTTTGGTCTTCTTTCTTTTCTCCATGCTCAATGTGGTACACACAAGGACACAGGACAGAGGTTGAGTCAGCTTTAATCCATGTCAACTGGCTGCAAGTGTGATTTAGTTATTGCCAACACCTGTTAGGTGCCACAGGTAAGTTACAGGTGCTGTTAATTGCACAAATTAGAGAAGCATCACATGATTTTTCGAACAGTACCAATACTTTTGTCCACCCTCTTTTTTATGTTTGGTGTGGAATTATATCCAATTTGGCTTTAGGACAATTCTTTTTGTGTTTTTTCAGTTAAGACAAATTAAATGAAGATAATAATACCAAAGAATTTGTGTTTGCAATCATTTTCAGGAAGAAACTGAGTATTATCTGACAGAATTGCAGGGGTGTCAATACTTTTGGCCACAACTGTATAATTCCACATGTGTTAATTCATAGTTTTGATGCCTTCAGAGTGAATCTACAACTTTCATAGTTATGAAAATAAAGAAAACTCTTTGAATGAGAAGGTGCGTCCAAACTTTTGGCCTGTACTGTATATGTATATGTATATATATATATATATATTCTAGATGGTGGCCCGATTCTATCACATCGGGTATTCTAGAGTCTCTGTTAAAATAAAAAATAGTGATATACTCACCTTCCGACGGCCCCCGGACTCTTTCTCTCCTCTCCATGCTCCTGGCATCTTCCGGTCCCAGTAATGCTTTGCGCGAAACACCGCTGATGACGTCACTCTCACGTGAGCGCGACGTCATCTCCGGCCCATCTTGCTAAGCATTACTGGGACCGGAAGATGCCGGGAGCGTGGTGAGAGGGGGGATAGAGTCCAGGGGCCGTCGGAAGGTGAGTATATAACTATTTTTTATTTTAACAGAGACTCTAGAATACCCGATTCGATAGAATCGGGCCACCATCTAGTGTATTATACTCCTGTTACACCCGGAGCTGCTGTCACTGTTCTGCTGTTACCTAATGTATTATACTCCTGTTACAGCCAGAGCTGCAGTCACTGTTCAGATCTTACCAAATGTATTGTACTCAAGTTACACCCACAGCTGCAGTCACTGTTCTGCTGTTACCTAATGTATTGTACTCTAGTTACACCCAGAGCTGCTGTCACTGTTCTGCTGTTATCTAATGTATTGTACTCCAGTTACTCCCAGAGCTGCAGTTACTGTTCTGCTTTTACCTAATGTATTGTAGTCCAGTTACACCCAGAGCTGCAGTCACCGTTCTGCTCTTACCTAATGTATTATACTCCTATTACAGCCAGAGCTGCAGTCACTGTTCAGATCTTACCTAATGTATTGTACTCCAGTTACACCAAGAGCTGCAGTCACTTTTCTGCTGTTACCTAATATATTGTACTCCAGTTACACCCAGAGCTGCAGTCACTGTTCTGCTGTTACCTAATGTATTGTACTCCAGAATATGTACAAGACTGTGCCTGTGTAATGAGCGACACAGCAGTGATGCCTTTAACGGCTGTAATGTGCCTGTACAATAAGCGATGTGGCCCTGTTGCCGCGACAACAAAGCAACTGTTGCTGATTGGTCGCAGCAGTTAGGCCGCGACCAATCAGCAAGGCGGGATTTCCATTACAGACAGACAGAATTAGACAATTATATAGTAGATACATATATATATATAGTAATATGGTAGCTAAGATGGCCACAGCTAAGAGCTGGAAAGCTGGAAAACTGTCTCAGGGACCTATCTATAATAAAAAAACAAGTTGGGAATGATCATGGCCAATTAGATAGATTGACCAGCCTTTTTACAGATTCTCATTCTAAGGACTCATGCGGATGAGTATTAATTGGATGTGTTCTCTCTAATATTTAATCGGATAGCACTCTAACACATGTTATTCTATAGGGCTGTCCAAGCCTGGAGTAAGGAGCTCTCTGGTTGCAGTAGTGAATCTACTGGTTTCGTGAAGTTTGTGGCCCTGGTGCCTTTCTTTTGCTGTGTGGTGCTTTGCAGCAGAAACAGTTGTTAAGCTAAGTTTTGTGTTTTTACTTTGTCTGTCTCATGCTTGTCACTATTCACTATGTTGTACCATCTGCGGTGGTGATTCAAGCGCCCTTGCTGGCCAGTGCATTAGCCAGGTCAGTGTGAGGTGGCAGTGAGGGACGAGGTTCGTGACGACGGCGGAGGGAAGGATCCACTTAGGGCGTTAGAGGAGTGCAGGGTCAGGCTCAGGATGTAGCTCAGGAGGTGTCCCATCCCTCATTCCCTATTGTCAGGGTCTTCATCTCCCTTTTACCATCCCATTGTGTGTGTGTTGTGTCGTCCGGTGGACCGACCCCTGTTGGGTCGTGACTAGTGATGAGCGAGTATGCTCGATACTCGAGATTTCCAGAGCATGCTTGGGTGATCTCTGAGTATTTTGGCGTGCTCGGAGATTTAGTTTCTGTCACCGTAGCTGCATGATTTGCGGCTGCTAGACAGCCTGAATACATGTGGGGATTTTCTAACAAACAGGCAATCCCCTAATGTATTCAGGTTGGCTAGCAGCCGCAAATCATGCAGCTCCATTTTCAGAGTGATTTGCATAGTTGACCTGATTTTCTCGGATGAGAGAATATACAGTATGCTCACGTGATCCCTGCCTAATAATAGGATATAATGTCTATCAGATAAGGCAGGAAGAAATGGGTTTGCGCAAAATGGGTAAATGTAGTGCAGTAGAAGTCATTTGAAGGTGTACATTTAAATAGATATTTATAAAGTCAGTGCAAACAATTCCTAGCGTTTATTATTTTCATCTGACGGAAAGGAGGTTTATTAATCAATATAGGGAACGATTATTGACAATATGAACTTTAAAATTCCTACCCCAAAAGATCATTATACAAAGTGAATGAAAGTTTAAAAAAAATGATGAAACATCTAAGTCATGGCCACTGGCAAATAGGCCTTGCCCACACTTGGTGATTGTGCAGAATTGTTTTGGAATGATTTTCCAATTTTACCATGATTTCAGTGCAATTGCATCTTATGAGAAAGGACTTATAGTTATAACTGAGGTGCAAGAATTTAATCAGGAAGAAATAAACTTAGGAATCAGCAGTCTGATTTATGACTTAAATAGACATGGCTAGATAGACATTAGTCTGTTGTAACATATGGGTCTATAATATGTATGTACAGTACTGTATGAATTTTTATTATTTTTAATATCTTCTGGTGTTTTGCCTCCTCGATCAGTTCATTTTGACTGATAACCAGGGATGTAGGAGATACTATATCTAATGTTAACACTCTACTATTTTCAAGTGGTTATTTTCCCAAAAGTACAGTATAATGTAAAAGTTTTAGGCAGGTTTGGAAAAAACGCAGCAAGGTACTAATTCTTGCAAAAATAAGAGTGCTAACAGTTTATTTTGTTCAATTAACAAATGCAAAAAGAATGAACAAAAGAGAATTCTAATCAAGTCAATATTTGCCATGATCAGTAGCGATGACCGAATGTGCTCGAATAAGGTGTTATCTGAGCAGTTCGGGTGCTAACCGAGTGTCTTCGTTATGCTCAAAAAATATGTTTCAGTCCCCGAGGAGGTTATTTCAAATATCTTGGAGTATAAACCACAGATCTTCAAATTTAGAAAGATCTGCTCATCTCTACACAGTATTATATAACTATTGATGAATATGATTAAACATTATAATATACATTTCTGGATAATGCGCCATATATTGCTTCAACTCTTAAATATCTTTGCTAATGCATCTTCTCCACTTACCTATAAAGTCATTTGATTTTCCAATATCATAATCCCAAACTGTAACTTCTAAAGTCTTTTTTGCCAGGTCACTGTGCTTTATTTCATAACAGAATTCCTGAAGAAAAACAGAAAATATATATACTGAGAAACTAACTGTTCACATCTCTGTTGGAGTCTGGGTTTAGGGCCTCAGGTGCAGATTCAACTAAAACTATCAGACAAAATAGTGCAGTATAAGGGCAAAATTGTTTAGTTAAAGGACAGACACAATGAAGAAAACCAGACGGATCTCATTAAATTCAATGGGGTCTGCCAGGCGCTGCTGTTGTCTGTCATAAGTCAAGGACCTAGCTCTTCAGCTTCTTTCATTTTGCAGCTCCAATAATGGAGCAGAATAATGGAAATTGGAAAGACTGATGCGATCTGAGTGTAAATCAGCTTTTATTCAAGTTGAGAAAGCCCCCCCCAAAATATCATACACAAAACATGCTGAATGCAGTGATGTACTGCATATTCATATTCTACAACTGTGACATCTCGCTCTAGTGTTTTATCTGAAGGGCTAACATTTCTCTTTATGGAGAGTGATATGCCAGACATGCCAGGGTAAGTAGGATTATAGGCCATGCAATACTCCTCTGGGAAATTGATATGCAAATTGTCTCTTAAGAGAGGAAGAGGACTGGAACTCTGGTGCCACCTATTGGAAGTAATAATCCTAAAAGTCAATGCTGACCCTTTAAAGAGCCTTGCCACATGACTTAAAAGCCAAACCAATTTTCAGACACGTGTTTGAGGCTGTTGCCCCTCCTCAGTGCAAAGCATGAGATATGATTTGTATGTAAGAGAGACATCTTTCTTGACTGTTGGGATTGCTACTTCCAATAGGTGGCTATAGAGTTCAAGTCCTCTTCTTCTCTGAAGAGACAATTTGCATCTCTTAGAAAAAAAAATTACACATGGGTCCTAAGGGGTAATGTTTCTCCCTGTGGAGAGTGACAAGCCAAAGCTAGCATGTTAGAATGAGAAAACGTCTAAGCCATGAATGCTCCTGCAAAACATACATATGAAAACTCAGGGAGAACTACAAGAATACAATCATTTTATAAAAAAAACTGTGTGTAAATCAAGCCGGAAGTCAAAGCACGATATTGATTAAAAAGGAATGGTAATTAAAAAGGATGTTTTTTTAAAATATTTTTTAACCTCTCATCGGATCCAGTTTTAGCATTAGCTAAAAAAAGCTTTCCCACAAGCTGTATGTTTCTGAGACAGACCATGCTGAGGGTTTTAATTACTGCACCATGTGCTAAATATGTGCTCTGTTTCATATGAACGGACCTTCGTCTACTTGACATAGAGAGCCCTAGCGTTCCTATTTGTTCCAATTTTCTCAGAACTACTGACTGTACAGTTAAAGGTTGCTTAGCCTTGCTGTACATGGCTATAGTTACCTCATTAAACTCTGGATTTAATGTCTTCTTTTTCACAGCAGTTTTATGTTTTGATTTTTTGTCTTCATCAGGTTTTAAGTATCTGGAACACAGACATGTATACTAATTATTTACTGTCTACACGACATTGATGTCAAACATTTCAACATTTCAGAAGAAAAACAATTACTTGGCAAAAAGATGGACATTATCACCATGTTATGTTCTCTGATTTGCATTCCATCCAGAAGTTCCATCTGAATAGCCAAAAAATGAAATTTATAGAAGTGTCCAAAAGTTTTGATACTGACACAAATTTTGATTTTCTCAAAGTTTGCTGCTTCTTTGTTTTTAGCTCTTTTTGTCAGTTGTTTCATCAGAGAGATGGTGGTTTCATTCAGAATGTCAGTTTGTGCTTAATGTTTTTCTTTGAGAGAAGTGGCTTATTTTATTGGCCTTCTGCACACCAGGCCAGGCTCCAAAGGCCCTCACCTCACTGTGCATTCAGGCACCTGCCTGCTGCCAGTCCTGAAAAACCTATGCACTGTTGTTCAACCAAATCCTCTTAAGGAAATGGTAATCCCACTTGCTGGACATTTTTGGACTTTCTGCTGAAGACTTTTTACTGAAAATGAAACCTTCTCTTTGAAGGCCTTGAAGATCTGATATATGGTTGATTTAGCGATAACCTTACAAGCAGCAATGTCCTTGCCTGCAAAGACCTTTTGATGCAAGCCCATGATTACTGCACAAGTTTCCTTGGAGGTAACCATGATTAACAGAAGAATGCAATGATTTTAAGTACCAGCCCCTCTTTTAAACCAACCAGTCTCCAGTTATAATTGAATCAGCATGACAGAATGCTATCAGCTGCCTTGTCTTCAGTGTAGGAGGAAGGGCCCCTGTTGAGTGTCAGGGCCGGAACCAAGGGGATCATCATCTAGGTTCCTAGGGGGTCTGTTTCCGGGGAGCAGAGTTAGAGGATGGACCGCTGAGACTTCCAGGATGGTTGGGGGAGGAGCCTATATAAAAGAGGCGGAGGATGCCAGTCAGGGTGAGTCAGCAGAATGGGAGAGAAGGAGCAGGAGACCTAGGGGGCGTCAGGGAGCCAGAGCCTCCAGCAGAAATCAGAGAGGAGGACAGTGACAGGAGGGATACTCTTGGTGGAACGCAGGGAGACGGCGCCGAGCCACTCCCAGGCAGTATCCCACCACCTCCGCTGGGGACATTCCATCAAAGAACTCTTCTAGGGCCTGTTGTGCCCCTGCCTCGACTGGGCGTAGGAATGCCCGAAGACTCCACCAGATCCTCAGCGGCTGGGCCCAGCGGTTGTGACGCCGAAGCACCATCGAACAGTATGCCGTTGGACGTCAGGATGGCTAAGTGACACATAGTAACTAAGGACCCGTAGTCGTAGCCATACCGCGGCCCTATAGTGACCGGCCGTTTCCGGGGTAGTCATGTTCTCATAATCAGTGTTTTCCTGTATTTGGTCCCTGTGAGGACAATTGCTGTTATCTGGTTTGGTTGCTTAGGATAGCTCTACCGGCACCTATCTATAAAAGTTACTACCTAAAGTTCAATCAGTCTTGCGTCTCGTCACTGCATTCCGCGTACCTGCCATTACCACATCATTAACACTTTCTCTTGTGCTAGCGAGAAGATCACTGTAATTATGTAAGCAGATCATTTTGTGCCAGGGTTGAACATGAGTGGAAATTGACTTTTTGTGATTAACGTGGTTGTCCAAAATTAACATTGATTTAATCCCAAATCTCTATCCATTTAATACCTAATCTTTTTTCTCATGTACTTTAATTAAAAATTCCTGAGTGCTCCTTCACTACTCTAACTGCATTTATTTTTATTCTTTATTGTTTTTTGTGTGATGATGCTTTGTTTGAGAATCACAGTGCATGCTGGGATACTGAAACAAAACATCATCAGGGGGCAGACACTATAGTCACTGCCACAGCCACTCTGAAATGAAGAGTCATCAATGACGCCTGTTTCAGGGGCTGGGATAGTCCCTGCTCTACTGAGCATGTGTCAGTTGTAAGTACATATGCTCAATAGGATCTTGTCACTGTGTAATATTCTTTTTATTGCACAGTGTCAGTGCGCTCCCTCACCAGCTCTGATGAGAAGTGCTGAGTCAGCAAGAGAGTGCACTGTCAATGTGCACTATAAGGAGATTACTCAGCGAGCAGGAAGAGCCAAAGCCAACCCCGCCCCCAAAGTGATGTCTTAGGGAATATTTTTAATTAAAGTGTGGTAGAAAAGAGATTAGATTCTTACATTAAATAGAGATATAGTATTAAGTGTTAGTTTTGGACCTCCCATTTAACTTAATTTTCATGGCAAGGAATGACATCTCATCACTGTTAATAAAAATGTAGACTTAAACATATATCACCAATCTCACTCTGGTAAACTACATATAGGTACTTTACCAGAGAGAGATTGATGATCACCATTAATGGTGGCCACACTAGCTGACTCTCAATACAAATTGTCAGTATGCAGATGAAACAGCAAACTTTGTAAAAAACAAAATTGCTCTTGGTCTCAAAACATATAGCCATAACTGTGACTGTGCCCCTTGCATATTCAGTCACTTGAGTGAGAAAATGGAATCACCAACTTTTGATCTCCTTTCTCGTGGTGACCAACTTCCTTGCCAGACACAATAGCATGGTAGCCAAGCAATAATCTCTTAATATGCCATTACATGCTTTTGAATGATGAAACCTTTTTCAGATTACCCGTTTGCTTTAAATCACTAGCGCCATCCCTAATCTGGGAGTTATTTTATTATTTCCCCAGTGTCTGAATTTTATAGTTACCCATTTTCTCACAATACATTTACAGTAAATAGAACCCAAATGTATCATTATCTGGAGCATATTAAGGATCTCTAGGTTGTCTAGGTGGTCCGGTATTTTTGACTAGGAGCAAGATGTGTAATATCTCAAACTTGTGTAAAAAATTATCCCCATAATAATATTAATATTATTAGAGATTTACTGCAGTTTCAAAATTTATAGGAGTATGATGGAGTAAAGATGCTCCATTTTATACACTAGCAATAGCTGATTGGTTGATTGTTGGTGGTGCTAGGTGTCAGACCCCCACCAGTCTTATGTTATTGATATCAATATAATAATAGTGTAAAACCCTTTTAATGATAAATGACTAAGATAAATCTTAACTAAGATCTTCCATACATCTCTTTAAGAATGTAGTGACTGCAGTCTGCCTGTAGAGGTCCCCGGTGTACCACAATCACAAATCCACATTATTATTCACAACACACATATGAATGGCATAATCTCGCTCCACAGCTATATCATTGATGATCAGCAGGAACAAAACAACATGGAAAATAAAGTTACTCAACATTGTGTGTTATACAAATGAATGTTATCAGAGATAATTATTTTAATGATTTGGAATATTTATAGCAGATGTATTTTCATGAAGAATGAAAAAATAACACCTTGTCTCTTGTAAGAAAACAGAATAATAACAAGTCAGAATTAGACTCTAGGATAGTACAAAAGTCATAGACTACAATAATTATTCCAACAAATTCCCTTATTAATGAATTTGGGGTTGAATAAACAGGTGCGGTAGATTATCTTCACATAATAAGGTTTTTGTACTGCTCTGAAATTCTATTACCGTACTTGCATCAAGCTTGTAAAAGAAAAACACCTCTAAACAAGCTAATGACGGCAATGAGTAGGCGGCTTCCTTCTCAGTGTGCAATGTATGTGCTCTAATGCTGAGAATTCTTTAGCGCTCGTCTGGGACTTTGGATACGTGGGATTTCATTTACTAAGTACAATTGTTTCATGACCACTGTCGAACAGGAAGTTTTATGCAGTTTTACCATAATTCTAAAGTTGTGGCCCAATAAATAGCATCTGAGTAGGTCTTGTCAGTCTGGTAGGTACTTGCTTTATGATGGAAAGCACCACGCCTCATGTCTCTAGTAGCAACGTGTAAGTGTAAAAAGCAACTTCATGTACACGTAAAGCTGCTGCTGCCTTGTCAGCATCGCCAGTCAGATGAAAGCATGTGAATCACAAAGCCACCCTTTTTGGTTGCTATGCCATTTTTGCTGTATATTGTGTCCAATTAATTTAAAGAAGCCCTTCTGTGAAGTTTATTTTCCCGCAAAACATGTGTATGTCTATATGTAATGTAGTGTGTGTTCATATACTGTGCTCTGCATGACCCTGAAGTGACTTTTACAATGTAAGTCTATGGAGCGTCAGAACGAGACTCTATAAGCTTTTATTGTAGAGACCTCCAGTTCACACACACAGAGAATAGCCGGCTAGTGTGAAGAGTTGTAAGGTCACTCAGAAGAGCTTAGGAACGGTGCTTGGTACCCGCGAGGGCAGCGATAGGTTAGTATTAGAGTTGAGCGACTTTTGTTTTTTTATGGTCGAGTTTCGTTTCGTGAAGAGCAAGATCGGCCGATTATAGGGAAAAGTCGGGGTCGTCCCGAAACACGAAACCCAATGTAAGTCAATGGGGAATAAAAGTCGGCAGTGAGAGGAGGACAGGAAACACACCTACAGTGCTCATTTGAATGCCAAAAGCATCAATTCTTCTTACTTAAGCTGGTCAACCTTAATTAACTTCATAATACAAGTTACGCACTGAAAAATGGGGGTTATTTGGCTAAAGTTGTGGGGGGGTAGGGCTGGCTCCAGGTTTTCATGTGCCCTGGGCGAAAGAGCGCCCCTTTAACACATAATACCACAACTCATCATGCTCCGATACGGCAGAGAAATAGCGGTATAGTACAATGAAAAATACTTCACTTTTTACATCTCATGACGAGGCCCATCTATTTCTCCATACAGAATCATTGGTCCCATATAATGTTTGAAACAGTATATGATGAGCTCCACATAATGCTACAGTATATGTTGGTCCCCATGGATGAAGCTCCACTGTCTTATGGGCCCAAATAATGCTCCAAACATAATGGGCCCCATTTCTAATGCTCTAGTGTATAATGGGCCCTGTAAATGCTGCTCCAGTGTCTGATGTCCACCTTTGGAATGTTCCAGTGTATGGTGGGCCCCATCTATCATTCTCCAGAGTATAGTGCTCCCCAAAAATTGCTGTCCCAACATTGAAAACAATGAAATAAGTCTCCTCGCTAGGGAATCCCTGTACTAGTCTGGACTCCTCGTCGTCCCCATCTTCCATCTCACTGCACAGTATTTCAACCTTGCAAGTGCTGTGATCCTGAGCAAGCAGGGGGGGCCCACTCGTTGGCGACGGCACTGGCACAGGGCCCCTGATAGTACGGTGGTGTGTCTGATGGCGGGTGGGCCGAACCTGCACTTTCATCTGCAGCTTCCTCTTTGTCACCGTGTAAGATGGAACTGTATATGGGAAGGGTAACCTGAGTTTCATCAGGGTCAGATTCAGGCCGGGTAGCGTGCGAGGGGAATGTAGTGGTCTGGGTCAATGTACCAGCAGATTCATCGAGCAGTGGCTGGGCATCAGTGCACTTGTGTCGCCCCCAGGAATATGGTCGCCACAGTGGCATTACCTTCCTCCTAGGGAGTGCGATGTCATGCTTGGGAGCAACGAAGGATCTCTCTAGCAGGTTAACTGATTGGACGGCGTTATTCCCACGAGTCATGACCCTCCAAACAGCGTTCATGAAGGCAAAGTGTTTGTTTTACGTGGGCAGTATGGTTGCAAAGCTGAACCTTAAAGGAATGTCCAGAAGGGCACCACCAGGAGTGGAGCCTACGGCGTAATTTGACTCAACACGGGCAACCTCAACCATGCCAGCTACAGAACAGATGCACACATTGCAAGCTTAATTCCGTTAACGAACGAGACTCCGTCATGCCCCGCGGTCCGAGTCCGGCTTACTAGAGGGACACATGAGGCTCTGGCACATGAGATTGGCCAATAACTGGTGTGTCATGCCCTTACATGTCCGTGGCTGCATGTGCGCTACACTGAAAAGGCCAGCATTTGTCGCTTACAGGTGCAGATAACCCGCTGAACAACGTTAGTGATGGGGATCACTGATTACAATTATTACTCCCGAACGATGATTTCCCAGTAAGTGCAGGTCAACCGCAGTTCCGGAATTAGGCCTAACCGTCATTCCTGAAAAAAATGAAAAACTTACGTGTGCAAACCACAGGTGCTGTAGCTTGCTTAACAGCTCGCCAGCCGTTCTCACGCCCAGTATGGGTTACACGTGATTGCACAAAGGTGAGAAAGGGTGCCGTATCCCCGGATAACATGTATGGATAGCGTACACATTCAAAAGATATGTCTATACATCAGGAGGCAGGCTCAGACGGTGTTAGGCCCAGTATGGCTTGCACGTGATTGCACAAAGGTGAGAAAGGGTACCGTATCCCCGGATAACATGTATGGATAGCGTACACATTCAAAAGATATGTCTATACATCAGGAGGCAGACTCAGACGGTGTAAGGCCGAGTATGGCTTGCAAGTGATTGCACAAAGGTGAGAAAGGGTACCGTATCCCCGGATAACATGTATGGATAGCGTACACATTCAAAAGATATGTCTATACATCAGGAGGCAGGCTCAGACGGTGTAAGGCCCAGTATGGCTTGCAAGTGATTGCACAAAGGTGAGAAAGGGTACCGTATCCCCGGATAACATGTATGGATAGCGTACACATTTAAAAGATATGTCTATACATCAGGAGCCAGGCTCAGACGGTGTAAGGCCCAGTATGGCTTGCAAGTGATTGCACAAAGGTGAGAAAGGGTACCGTATCCCCGGATAACATGTATGGATAGCGTACACATTCAAAAGATATGTCTATACATCAGGAGGCAGGCTCAGACGGTGTAAGGCCCAATATGGCTTGCAAGTGATTGCACAAAGGTGAGAAAGGGTACCGTATCCCCGGATAACATGTATGGATAGCGTACACATTCAAAAGATATGTCTATACATCAGGAGGCAGGCTCAGACGGTGTAAGGCCCAGTATGGCTTGCAAGTGATTGCACAAAGGTGAGAAAGGGTACCGTATCCCCGGATAACAAGTATGGATAGCGTACACATTCAAAAGATATGTCTATACATCAGGAGGCAGGCTCAGACGGTGTTAGGCCCAGTATGGCTTGCACGTGATTGCACAAAGGTGAGAAAGGGTACCGTATCCCCGGATAACATGTATGGATAGCGTACACATTCAAAAGATATGTCTATACATCAGGAGGCAGGCTCAGACAGTGTCAGGCACAGTATGGATTTGACGGCCCAGACTACACAGCGGAGGAGCAGGGAGAGGTAAAGATTGCAAATGCTGGGGCCCTGCCCAAGCAAGGGGGGCCCACTCGTGGGCGTCGGTACTGGCACTGGGCCCCTCATAGTACGGCGGTGTGTCTGACAGCGGGTGTGCACCACCACCGTCAGAGACACTTGATTGCACTATGAGGGACCCTGTGCCAGTGCCCGCGCCCAAGAGTCGGCCTACCCACCTGTCCAGGGCAACGGCACTCGCACGGTGTCGTGCGCTAGGTGGTGACTCCGGCCATGGGGGGGAGGCAGCACAGTTAGGGAGTTTTAGAAAGTGGCATATGTTGATGTTGGACATTCAGCTGATGCAAAAGGCGAAATAGGTCAAGTCCCTGGAAGAGGTGGACCAAAGCAAGACATTTTTCTGTCACCCTATGTGTCATCAGGGGAAGGTGGGACAAAATCCTTGGAAACCCATGCATGGTTCATTTTAATGAAGGTTAGATCATCCACATTTTGGGTTGACAAACGGGTCCTTTTTTCTGTCAGGATTGATCCAGCTGCACTGAAGACTCTTTCCGATAGCACACTTGCAGCTGGGCAAGCGAGCTCCTGTAAGGCATATTGTGCCAATTCAGGCCAGGTGTCCAGTTTAGCAGCCCAATAGTCAAAGGGGAATGACCTGTGTGGGAGAACATCGATATGGGAGGAAAAGTAGTTTGTAACCATAGTTGACAACTGCTGTCTCCTGTCACTTTCCATCGATGCTGTATTACCAGTTGTGTGAGCGGTACTTGAAAAATCAGTCCACAACATTGTCATGAAACCCCTGTCTCCAACGCCACTTCTGCTGTGTGCACCATGAACACCTCTGCCAAGCTGCCCCCGGCCCGTACGGCTCGTGTGAGAACCATCACCGCTGCTGTGTGCTGGGAATGCCTCAAGCAACCGATTTACCAGAGTTGCTTGTTTATTAGCCAATATTAGGTCAAGGTTCTCCTGTGGCATGATGTTTTGTAATTTGCCTTTATAGCGTGGATCCAGGATGCTGGCCAACCAGTAGTCGTCATCGTTCATCATTTTGGCAATGCGGGGGTCCCTTTTTAGGATCCGCAAGGCATAATCTGACATGTGGGCCAATGTTCCCGGTGTCAATGATGCACTGCGAGTGCTGGTTGGAGGAGCACTTTCTGGCAAATCCACATCCCTCCAGTCACGCACAAACCCTGTACCAGACCTTGCCACGCCAACATTTTCACTTGCCCCACGAGATGCATCCTCCTCCCCTAAGTAATCATCCCCATCATCATCCTCCTCCTCCTCTTCTCCCTCCAACTCGTCCAGGAGAGGTCCCTGAGCAGACAATGGCTGAATGTCATCAAGGATTCCCTCCACCTCTTCCTCCTCATCAACATTGGCTGCAGACGCCTGCTCCTTAAGGTGCGTCAAAGTTTGCATGAGCAGACGCATAAGAGGGATGCTCATGCTTAGGATGGCGTCGTCTGCGCTTACCAGCCGTGTGCATTCCTCAAAACACTGAAGGACTTTACAGAGGTCTTTCAGCTTCGACCACTGCACACCTGTCAACTCCATGTCTGCTCTCAAAGTGCCTGGCCGTGTATCCTCCCACAAATGCATTATGGCCTGCCTCTGCTCGCACAGCCGCTCCACCATGTGCAGGGTGAAGTTCCACCTTGTTGCAATGTCGATAATGAGGCGGTGGTTGGGAAGGTGGAGCAATCGCTGCAGCTTCTGCATACGAACGGAGTGTACAGGCGACCAGCGGATGTGCGTGCACAGTCTTCGCACCTTATGGAGCAGGGCTGTTAACTCCGGATAATTTTTGAGGAAGCACTGCACCACCAGGTTCAAGGTGTGAGCCAAGCAAGGTATGTGGCTGAGTTTTGAAAGGGCTATGGCTGCCACAAAATTACGCCCGTTATCACTAACTACCTTGCCTGCCTCAAGATGTACACTGCCCAGCCATGACTCAGTTTGTCGCTTCAAGTACTCGGCCAGCACCTCGGCGGTGTGTCTGTCGCCCAAACACATCATCTGCAACACAGCCTGCTGACGCTTTCCACTAGCTGCTCGATAGGGGGACACCTCGTGTGCAACAGTGGCAGCTGCAGATGGAGTGCTTGTATGACTGCGCTCTGTGGACGAGCTTTCGCTTCTGGAGGAGGAGGAGGAGGAGGAGGAGGAGGGTGGAACGCCTACAGCCAACTGTTTCCTATACCGTGGGCTAGTCAGCACTGTCCCACCACCGCTGTCCCCTGTGGACCCTGCATCCACCACATTAACCCAGTGCGCAGTGATGGACACGTAACGGCCCTTGCCATGCCGACTGGACCATGCATCAGTTGTGAGGTGCACCTTTCCACTCACTGACTGCTTGAGTGCATGGACAATGCGGTCTTTCACATGATGGTGGAGGACTGGGATGGCTTTGCCAGAGAAGAAGTGGCGACTGGGTAGGTCATAGCGTGGTACTGCATAGGCCATGAGTTCGCGGAAAGCTGCACTTTCCACCAACCGATAGGGCATCATCTCAAACGAGATTAGTTTGGCAATGTGGGCGTTCAAACCCAGTGTACGCGGATGAGAGACTGAGTACTTTCTTGACCTACTCATAGTGTCTGGGAGGGTGAGCTGGACTTGAGAGCTGCATATGGTGGAAGTAGCGGTGGACAGGGCGGACTGAGAGAGGGTTGATGATGGTGATGGAGTTGGTGTTCTTTCTGATGGCCTAGATTCAGTATTTCGTTGATATAACAGTGGGATTCCCTGACTGCTGTGGCCATGCAACGACACCTCAACATTTCCTGCTGTGCTAACCGGTGGGCTTACAGTGGGGGAAACAATGTAGCGTTGCTGACTACCTTCTTTGTGATCAGTTGCACATGTGGCACTTGAGGTTTGGTGTTGTGTCCACGCTTGCAAGTGCATGCTGGTTAAATGTCTAAGCATGCAACTGGTATTCAAATTTTTCAGATTTTTCCCTCGGCTAAAGGTCTTTGCGCACTTCTTACAGATAACCTTGGCCTGATCATGAGGATTTTGTTCAAAAAAGTGCCACACTGCACTCTTCCTACTTTGGCAGACATTTTGCGGCCTAGCACGCTGTGATGTTTTGACCATCTGGACATGCTGTCCAGCAACTCTTTTGATTTTTGGAACCTGTCTTTGGAGTGCTCCGGGCCTGCCAGATAACAGCTGTTGCGATGTTGATGTCTGCTGTGGATGCTCCTCATCTGAGCTATTGGAAGCAGCACCCTCTTCCTCCAATGGATGCCAATCTGGGTCAACAACTGGGTCATCCATCACCTCCTCTTCAATGTCATGTGCACCTTCCTCTGTGTCACCGTGTATGGTGGTATAGTGTGCGGGAAGGGGCACCTGAGTCTCATCAGGGTCAGAATCTGGCTCTGTACACTGCGAGGACAATGTAGTGCTCTGAGTGAATGCACCAGCAGAATCATCTATCAGTGGCTGTGCATCAGTGCACTCCATGTCAGATTCATCTTGGCCTGGGTAATTCACCATTTCACTTGATAATCCAGGCATGGTATGTGAAAACAGCTCCATGGAGTAATCAGTAGTATGGCCTGCGTCATCCTTCAATCTTGGTTGTGGTGAAGGACACAAGGAAAGGTGTGGTTCATGAACATGAGCCTCCAATGACGACTCAGTGCTTTTACTTTTTACAACTTCAGAAGAGGAGGCGATAGAGCTGGAGGCTGAGTCAGCAATGTAAGACAAAACTTTTTCCTGATGCTCTGGCGTTAAAAGCGGTTTGCCAACTCCTAGAAAACTAAGCCTTCGAAGCCTTATGGAGCCAGACGATGACGCAGGCTCAACACCTCCTGCATTCGGTCCTATTTTGCTTTTGCCACTACCATCAGATCCACCACCAACACCATCATTACCAGCTGCCAACCCCCGTCCAATTCCACGGCCTCTTCCACCAGCCATCCTCATTTTTGGTAGAAATGTAGACAAAATCCTACAAACTATATAGTAATGTAAAACAAGGTACAAGGTGTCTATAGGACAGGGGAGATTTAGATTTTCTGCAGACACTTGTGGACACTGGACACTTGGATTGTGTGAGGCCCACTGAATATCACAGCGCTATGTCACAGGCTCGATGGCACAGGTGCGAAAAAAGTGACTACAGGATAAGGGAGATTTTGAATTTCTGGGAGATTTTGAATTTCTGCAGACACTTGTGGACACTGGACACTTGGATTGTGTGAGGCCCACTGAATATCACAGCGCCATGTCACAGGCTCGATGGCACAGGTGTGAAAAAAGTGACTACAGGATAAGGGAGATTTTGAATTTCTGGGAGATTTTGAATTTCTGCAGACACTTGTGGACACTGGACACTTGGATTGTGTGAGGCCCACTGAATATCACAGCGCTATGTCACAGGCTCGATGGCACAGGTGTGAAAAAAGTGACTACAGGATAAGGGAGATTTTGAATTTCTGGGAGATTTTGAATTTCTGCAGACACTTGTGGACACTGGACACTTGGATTGTGTGAGGCCCACTGAATATCACAGCGCTATGTCACAGGCTCGATGGCACAGGTGTGAAAAAAGTGACTACAGGATAAGGGACATTTTGAATTTCTGCAGACACTTGTGGACACTGGACACTTGGATTGTGTGAGGCCCACTGAATATCACAGTGCTATGTCACAGGCTCGATGGCACAGGTGTGAAAAAAGTGACTACAGGATAAGGGAGATTTTGAATTTCTGGGAGAGATTTTGAATTTCTGCAGACACTTGTGGACACTGGACACTTGGATTGTGTGAGGCCCACTGAATATCACAGCGCTATGTCACAGGCTCGATGGCACAGGTGTGAAAAAAGTGACTACAGGATAAGGGAGATTTTGAATTTCTGCAGACACTGGACACTTTTGGATTGTGTGAGGCCCAATGAATATCAGAGCGCTATGTCACAGGCTCGATGCAGCAGGTGTGAAAAAAGTGACTACAGGATAAGGGAGATTTTGAATTTCTGGGAGATTTTGAATTTCTGCAGACACTTGTGGACACTGGACACTTGGATTGTGTGAGGCCCACTGAATATCACAGCGCCATGTCACAGGCTCGATGGCACAGGTGTGAAAAAAGTGACTACAGGATAAGGGAGATTTTGAATTTCTGGGAGATTTTGAATTTCTGCAGACACTTGTGGACACTGGACACTTGGATTGTGTGAGGCCCACTGAATATCACAGCGCTATGTCACAGGCTCGATGGCACAGGTGTGAAAAAAGTGACTACAGGATAAGGGAGATTTTGAATTTCTGGGAGATTTTGAATTTCTGCAGACACTTGTGGACACTGGACACTTGGATTGTGTGAGGCCCACTGAATATCACAGCGCTATGTCACAGGCTCGATGGCACAGGTGTGAAAAAAGTGACTACAGGATAAGGGAGATTTTGAATTTCTGCAGACACTTGTGGACACTGGACACTTGGATTGTGTGAGGCCCACTGAATATCACAGTGCTATGTCACAGGCTCGATGGCACAGGTGTGAAAAAAGTGACTACAGGATAAGGGAGATTTTGAATTTCTGGGAGAGATTTTGAATTTCTGCAGACACTTGTGGACACTGGACACTTGGATTGTGTGAGGCCCACTGAATATCACAGCGCTATGTCACAGGCTCGATGGCACAGGTGTGAAAAAAGTGACTACAGGATAAGGGAGATTTTGAATTTCTGCAGACACTGGACACTTTTGGATTGTGTGAGGCCCAATGAATATCAGAGCGCTATGTCACAGGCTCGATGCAGCAGGTGTGAAAAAAGTGACTACAGGATAAGGGAGATTTTGAATTTCTGCAGACACTTGTGGACACTGGACACTTTTGGATTGTGTGAGGCCCACTGAATATCAGAGCGCTATGTCACAGGCTCGATGGCACAGGTGTGAAAAAAGTGAATTGTAGAATTGGGCAGAATAGGAATCTCCCTAGAGTGTAGGTCTGTAAGAACGGAACAAGTCCTCCACTTATCCTTCCACAGTGACACACAGATAGCTTCACTGTGGCTGTGATAACAGCCGTTACACGGTACTGTGTGAGGAGCGTACACCGCTGTATGGTGTGAATAAATGCACGCTCAGTACCTTAGCAGGACAAAAAAAAAATTGGGATTGCTTTTAAAAAAGCAGTTTGCAGAGCAGTGGGGAAACAGCAATGCAGCTGTCAGGAAGCCTTAGAAGGCAGCCTAACAACCAACACCGCTGATCCACCACAATATAGCCTCCCCTTGCACTGCACACACAGTGACTGGTGTGTTGCACAGGCAAAATCGCTAGCAGCAGAAGCAGTTTTTTTGTCTTCTTCCCTGCCTAACGCTCTCCCTACAGAATCAGCAACCTCTCCCTATGCTAAGATCGGCAGAAGTAAGATGGCGGTCGGCGTGCACGCCCTTTTATAACCCCTGTGACGCCCACCAAAGCAAGCCAATCACTTGCATGCCCTTCTGAAAGATGGTGGCGACCCCTGCCTATGTCATCACGTTGTCCACAGTGTCCGTGGATCCTGATTGGCTGAAAAAGAGCACTAAACAAACTTTTGAAACGCGACTTTGGCGCGTAAGTCACCGACCTCGTGGCCGACCTCATCCTAGGGTCGGGTTTCGTTTCATGAAACCCGACTTTGCCAAAAGTCGGCAACTTTTGAAATTGTTCGACCCGTTTCGCTCAACTCTAGTTAGTATGCTAAAAAGCTGACAGTACACAACATACACATTTACTGTACATGTTTAGTGGAAAAGAAAAGCTTCATGTGAAGACTTCCTTAAGCAGAAAAAGTAAAACTAAAATTAGATTTGTGACTTGAGTGATTTTCACAAAGAGCCAAATTGGGGCGGCTAGGTAGTTGGGCCACAGCATTTCCACCACAGAAGTCTTGCAGAATGTTCATGGATAGTAGTTACCAAAATCAGTCCAAGGAAGGACAGCCAATGAAAGGTCCTCAGTGCACAAGTGCACAAGGCTAGACTCCCAGATCTCCGAGATCTCCCAGAGCATCTGCTGCAATACAGCTGAAAAAGTTAATGCGGACTATTGTAGAAATGTGGAAAAACTAACTGTGTGTAATGTACTGGTGGGTGTCGTGTTGTGTGGGTGTAAGGAGGAAGACCGTGCTGCGTGTACTTGTGTGTGCTGAGCCAGGTCCGGAACTGTCGGGGCTGCGTCTAATGTTGCCCGGGGGAAGGAATAAGGGACCGGACAAACCCCATGACCGAGCAAGAGTGGGCGTGTTAATAGGTAGGACAGAGCAGAAAGCGCGCGAAGCCACAGGCAGTTTCCCACCGTCAGGGCGGTTGGTGCAGAGATTTCTGCAGCTTCTCACACTTTGATTGCACAGAATTATGGTCTAGGGCCTCAGCGGGTATAACTGGAGACCGCCCGCTGCTGCCAGAAGACGGATCTCTAACCTTGGACCCCATCGGAAGACCCTACACCGGTCGTTGCCGGTATTACTACTCCCACCGGACTGTGGACTAAGGACGCCATCGGGAGCTATGATAAGTGTTGCTTGAAATTTAGACTGTTGCACTCATTCTGCTTATTTCATTTAATCCTTTTTGTCCCTAATAACTCTGTTTATTAACTCCCTGTGAGATTAATTTATCCTTTCCTGTTAAAAAAAATAAATAGCTCTGTTATACCGTTCTGCTCTGCAATCCCTACATACTGCACCTCAGCAACTGCTTACATGCGAGTGTTTAGTATTGTGAGTAGGTGTTTACTATTGTGTGTGCGGGTGTGCGTGGTGTGTATAGTGTGATGGTGTGTGTGTTGTATGTGGTGGTTTGGGTCTGTTGTGTGGGGGTGTTTAGCATTATGAGTAGGTGTTTAATATTGTGTGTGGTTGGGTGCGTGATGGGTGTAGTGTGATGGTGTGTCTGTTGTGTTGTGGTGTTTAGTATTGTGAGTATGTGTTTAGTATTGTGTATGGTGGTATGTATAGTGTGATGATGTGTGTGTTTTGTGATGGTGTTTAGTATTGTGAGTAGGTGTTTAGTGCTGGGGTGGTGGTGTGTGTGTTGGTGTGTTGTGTGGTGGGGTATGTTGTGTGGTGATGTATGCTGTGTGGTGGTGTATGTTGTATGGTGATGTACAATATATTGTGTGGTGATGTATGTTGTGATGTACAATATATTGTGTGGTGGTGTATGTTGTGTGGTGATTTACAATATATTGTGTGGTGGTGTATGTTGTGTGGTGATGTATATTGTGCGGTGGAGTATGTTGTGTGGTTGGTGTGTGTTGTATGGTGATGTACAATATATTGTGTAGTGGTGTATGTTGTGTGGTGGTGTATGTTGTATGGTGATGTACAAAATATTGTGTGGTGGTGTATGTTGTGTGGTGATGTATGTTGTGTGGTGATGTACAATATATTGTGTGGTGGTGTATGTTGAGTGGTGATTAGTGTTGAGCATTCCGATACCGCAAGTATCGGGTATCGGCCGATATTCGCTGTATCGGAATTCCAATACCGAGTACCGATATTTTTTCAATATCGGATACCGGAATCGGAAGTCCCCATAATGCAATGAGCCACTGTTGTGGCTGTGATTGGCTGCAGAAATGATGTCATCATGATGCGCGGTCTGTGCGCATCATGATGCGCGGTCTGTGCTGACTGCGGGGGGTCTGTGCCGACTGTCCGGGGTCTGTACGGGCCTCTCGGGGGTCTGTACAGGCCTGTCGGGGGCCTGTGCCAGCTGCCGGTGGTCTGTACGGGCCTCTCGGGGGCCTGTGCTGGCTGCCGGTGGTCTGTACAGGCCTCTCGGGGGTCTGTACAGGCCTGTCAGGGGCCTGTGCCGGCTGCCGGTGGTCTGTACGGGCCTCTCAGGGGCCTGTGCTGGCTGTTGGGGGCCTGTGCCGGCTGCCGGTGGTCTGTACGGGCCTCTCGGGGGCCTGTGCCGGCTGTCGGTGGTCTGTGCCGGCTGCCGGGGCCTGTGCCGGCTGCCGGTGGTCTGTACGGGCCTCTCGGGGGCCTGTGCCGGCTGCCGGGGGCCTGTGCTGGCTGCCGGTGGTCTGTGCGGGCCTGCCGGGGGTCTTGTGTGTGTGCAGGCATCGTCCGATGGGACTACAAGTCCCATCGGGCGATGCCTGCTACAATGACAGTGATTGACACATTAGCCAATGATGGGACAGTAGTAGTCCCATCATCCGGCTAATGTGTTGAATGTAAAAAAACAAACAAACCCATACTACATACATACTACATATATACTACATTCATACAACATACATACATACTACATACATACATGCTACATATATACTACATTCATACAACATACATACATACTACATACATACTTGATATATACTACATTCATACACCATACATATATACTACATACTACATACATGCTACATATATACTACATTCATATAACATACATACATACATACATACTACATACATGCTACATATATACTACATTCATACAACATACATACATACTACATGCATACTTGATATATACTACATTCAAACAACATACATACATACTACATACATGCTACATATATACTACATTCATACAACATACAAACATACTACATACATACTTCATATATACTACATTCATACAACATACATACATACTACATACTACATACATGCTACATATATACTACATTCATACAACATACATACTACATACTGCATACATGCTACATATATACTACATTCATACAACATACATACATACTACATACATACTTCATATATATTACATACATATATACTACATACATGCTACATATATACTACATTCCTACAGCATACATACATACTAGATACATACTACATATATACTACATTCATACAACATACATGTATACTACATACTACATACATGCTACATATATACTACACTTGTACAACATACATACATACTACATAAATACTTCATATATACTACATTCATACAACATACATATATACTACATACTACATACATGCTACATATATACTACATTCATACAACATACATACATACTACATATATACTACATACATATATACTACATACTACATACATGCTACATATATACTACATTCATACAACATACATACTACATACAGTACATACTTCATATATACTACATACATATATACTACATACATGCTACATATAAGCTACATTCATACAACATACATACATGCTACATACATACTACATATATACTACATTCATACAACATACATATATACTACATACATGCTACATATATACTACATTCATACAACATACATGCATACTACATACATGCTACATATATACTACATTCATGCAAAATGCATAAATACTACATGCATACTACATATATACTACATTCATACAACATACATGCATACTACATACATGCTACATATATACTACTTTCATACAACATACATACATACTACATACATACTGCATACATATATACTACATACTACATACATGCTACATATATACTACATTCATACAACATACATACATACTACATACATACTTCATATATACTACATACATATATACTAAATACATGCTACATATATGCTACATTCATACAACATACATACATACTACATACATGCTACATATATACTACATTCATACAACATACATATATACTACATACTACATACATGCTACATATATACTACATTCATACAACATACATACATACTACATACATGCTACATATATACTACATTCATACAACATACATACATGCAACATATATACTACATTCATACAACATACATACTACATACATACTACATATATACTACATTCATACAACATACATATATACTACATACTACATACATGCCACATATATACTATATTCATACAACATACATACATACTACATATATACTACATACTACATACATGCTACATATATACTACATTCATACAACATACATACATACTACATATATACTACATACATACTACATATATACTACATTCATACAACATACATATATACTACATACTACATACATGCTACATATATACTACATTCATACAACATACATATATACTACATACTACATACATGCTACATATATACTACATTCATACAACATACATACATACTATATACATACTTCATATATACTACATGCATACGACATACATATATACTACATACTGCATACATGCTACATATATACTACATTCATACTACATACATACTACATACATGCTACATATATACTACATTCATACAACATACATACTACATACATGCTACATATATACTACATTCATACAACATACATACATACTACATACTACATACATGCTACACATATACCCCATTCATACAACATACATACATACTACATACTACATACAGTCATGGCCAAAAGTTTAGAGAATGACACAAATATTATATTTTCACATGATCTGCTGCCCTCTGGTTGTTATGTGTGTTTGTCAGATGTTTTTATCACATACAGAAATATAATTGCAATCATATTATGAGTAACAAAAGGTTATATTGACAGTTAGAATGAGTTAATGCAGCAAGTCAATATTTGCAGTGTTGACCCTTCTTCTTCAGGACCTCAGCAATTCTCCCTGGCATGCTCTCATTCAACTTCTGGATCAAATCCTGACTGATAGCAGTCCATTCTTGCAAAATCAATGCTTTTATTTTGTCTGAATTTGAAGGTTTTTGCTTGTCCACCCATCTCTTGATGATTGACCACACGTTCTCAAAGGGATTAAGATCTGGGGAGTTTCCAGGCCATGGTCCCAAAATCTCTATGTTTTGTTCCCTGAGCCATTTAGTTATCACCTTTGCTTTATGGCAAGGTGCTCCATCATGTTGAAAAAGGCATTGTTGATCGCCAAACTGCTCTTGGATGGTTGGGAGAAGTTGATCTTGGAGGACATTCTGGTACCATTCTTTATTCATGGCTGTGTTTTTAGGCAAGACTGAGAGAGAGCCCATTCCCTTGGCTGAGAAGCCACCCCACACATGAATGGTTTCAAGATGCTTGACAGTTGGCATGAGACAAGACTGGTGGTAGTGCTCACCTGGTCTTCTCCGAATAAGCCGTTTGCCAGATGTCCCAAACAATCGAAAAGGGGATTCATCAGAGAAAATGACTTTACCCCAGTCCTCAGCAGTCCACTCCCTGTACCTCTTGCAGAATATCAGTCTGTCCATGATGTTTGATCTGGAGAGAAGTGGCTTCTTTGCTGCCCTCCTAGAGACCAGGCCTTGCTCCAAGAGTCTCCACCTCACAGTGTGTGCAGATGCACTCACACCTGCCTGCTGCCATTCCTGAGCAAGCTCTGCACTGCTGGTAGCCCGATCCCGCAGCTGAAGCACTTAAGAGATGGTCCTGGCGCTTGCTGGTCTTTCTTGGGCGCCCTGGAGCCTTTTTGGCAACAAGGGAACCTCTCTCCTTGAAGTTCTTGATGATGCGATATATTGTTGACTGAGGTGCAATCTTTCTAGCTGCGATACTCTTCCCTGTTAGGCCATTTTTGTGCGGTGCAATGATGACTGCACATGTTTCTTTAGAGATAACCATGGTTAGCAGAAGAGAAACAATGATGCCAAGCACCAGCCTCCTTTTAAAGTGTCCTGTGGTGTCATTCTTACTTAATCATGACAGATTGATCTCCAGCCCTGTCCTCATCAACACCCACACCTGTGTTAATGGAGCAATCACTGAAACGATGATAGCTGGTCCTTTTAAGGCAGGGCTGCAATGATGTTGAAATGTGTTTTGGGGGATAAAGTTCATTTTCTAGGCAAATATTGACTTTGCAAGTAATTGCTGTTAAGCTGATCACTCTTTATAACATTCTGGAGTATATGCAAATTGCCATTAGAAAAAATGAAGCAGTAGACTTTGTAAAAATTAATATTTGTGTCATTCTCTAAACTTTTGGCCATGACTTTACATACTACATATATACTACATTCATTCAACATACATACATACATACTACATATATACTACATTCATACAACATACATACATGCTACATATATACTACATTCATACAACATGCATACATACTACATACATACTTCATATATACTACATTCATACAACATACATATATACTACATACTGCATACATGCTACATATATACTACATTCATACAACATACATACTACATACATGCTACATATATACTACATTCATATAACATACATACTACATACATGCTACATATATACTACATTCATACAACATACATGCATACTACATACTACATACATGCTACATATATACTACATTCATACAACATACATATATACTACATACTACATACATGCTACATATATACTACATTCATACAACATACATACATACTACATACATGCTACATATACAGTGCCTACAAGTAGTATTCAACCCCCTGCAGATTTAGCAGGTTTGATAAGATGCAAATAAGTTAGAGCCTTCAAACTTCACACAAGAGCAGGATTTATTAACAGATGCATAAATCTTACAAACCAAAAAGTTATGTTGCTCAGTTAAATTTTAATACATTTTAAACATACAAGTGTGGGTCAATTATTATTCAACCCCTAGGTTTAATATTTTGTGGAATAACCTTTGTTTGCAATTACAGCTAATAATCGTCTTTTATAAGACCTGATCAGGCCGGCACAGGTCTCTGGAGTTATCTTGGCCCACTCCTCCATGCAGATCTTCTCCAAGTTATCTAGGTTCTTTGGGTGTCTCATGTGGACTTTAATCTTGAGCTCCTTCCACAAGTTTTCAATTGGGTTAAGGTCAGGAGACTGACTAGGCCACTCCAACACCTTGATTTTTTGCCTCTTGAACCAGGCCTTGGTTTTCTTGGCTGTGTGCTTTGGGTCGTTGTCTTGTTGGAAGATGAAATGACGACCCATCTTAAGATCCTTGATGGAGGAGCGGAGGTTCTTGGCCAAAATCTCCAGGTAGGCCGTGCTATCCATCTTCCCATGGATGCGGACCAGATGGCCAGGCCCCTTGGCTGAGAAACAGCCCCACAGCATGATGCTGCCACCACCATGCTTGACTGTAGGGATGGTATTCTTGGGGTCATATGCAGTGCCATCCAGTCTCCAAACGTCACGTGTGTGGTTGGCACCAAAGATCTCGATCTTGGTCTCATCAGACCAGAGAACCTTGAACCAGTCTGTCTCAGAGTCCTCCAAGTGATCATGAGCAAACTGTAGACGAGCCTTGACATGACGCTTTGAAAGTAAAGGTACCTTACGGGCTCGTCTGGAACGGAGACCATTGCGGTGGAGTATGTTACTTATGGTATTGACTGAAACCAATGTCCCCACTGCCATGAGATCTTCCCGGAGCTCCTTCCTTGTTGTCCTTGGGTTAGCCTTGACTCTTCGGACAAGCCTGGCCTCGGCACGGGAGGAAACTTTCAAAGGCTGTCCAGGCCGTGGAAGGCTAACAGTAGTTCCAGAAGCCTTCCACTTCCGGATGATGCTCCCAACAGTGGAGACAGGTAGGCCCAACTCCTTGGAAAGGGCTTTGTACCCCTTGCCAGCCTTGTGACCCTCCACGATCTTTTCTCTGATGGCCTTGAAATGCTCCTTTGTCTTTCCCATGTTGACCATGTATGAGTGCTATTCACAAGTTTGGGGAGGGTCTTAAATAGTCAGAAAAGGCTGGAAAAAGAGATAATTAATCCAAACATGTGAAGCTCATTGTTCTTTGTGCCTGAAATACTTCTTAATACTTTAGGGGAACCAAACAGAATTCTGTTGGTTTGAGCGGTTGAATAATAAATGACCCTCTGAATAAACTTTTCACAATTTAAAAAAAAATTAAGCAAAGAAATAACATTCTTTTTTGCTGCAGTGCATTTCACACTTCCAGGCTGATCTACAGTCCAAATGTCACAATGCCAAGTTAATTCCGAATGTGTAAACCTGCTAAATCTGCAGGGGGTTGAATACTACTTGTAGGCACTGTATACTACATTCATACAACATACATACATGCTACATATATACTACATTCATACAACATACATACATACTACATACATACTACATATATACTACATTCATACAACATACATATATACTACATACTACATACATGCTACATATATACTACATTCATACAACATACATACATACTACATATATACTACATACATATAAACTACATACTACATACATACTACATTCATACAACATACATACATACTACATATATACTACATACATATATACTACATACATACTACATATATACTACATTCATACAACATACATATATACTACATACTACATACATGCTACATATATACTACATTCATACAACATACATACATACTACATACATGCTACATATATACTACATTCATACAACATACATACATACTACATACATACTTCATATATACTACATTCATACAACATACATATATACTACATACTGCATACATGCTACATATATACTACATTCATACAACATACATACATACATACTACATACATGCTACATATATACTACATTCATACAACATACATACTACATACATGCTACATATATACTACATTCATACAACATACATACATACTACATACTACATACATGCTACATATATACTACATTCATACAACATATATACATACTACATACATGCTACATATATACTACATTCATACAACATACATACTACATACATGCTACATATATACTACATTCATACAACATACATACATACTACATACTACATACATACTACATATATACTACATTCATTCAACATACATACATACTACATACATACTACATATATTCTACATTCATACAACATACATACATACTGCATACATACAACATGCTACAGACATACAACATACATACATACTGCATACATACTACATACATACTGCATACAATACATTCATACATTCATACAATACATACATATAGACATACAGTACATATAACATAGAGTACATACTCACCATCACTTGTCACTTTGATCCCCGAAGCCAGTGTCATCTAGGAAAAAATATGAAAATAACAAACAAGCCATATACTCCCTGATCCGCAGAAATCCACAAGGGTCCCACGCTGATCTCTTGTGGAGAACAGCAACATCAGCTGATGCGACTGCTCTCTACGGGGCTCCAGGAATCCAGTGACGGGAGGTAGGTATCCTTCCGCACTGTATTCCTCCGCCACTGTAAAAAAATAGTCCCTAGTCTCACTTTAGGCATTGCTGTGTGAGAAAGTTCCCACACAGCTTTTGCCATAATCACACTCCAATCTCTCCACCATGGCCAAGATCAAAGAGCTGTCAAAGGGCACAGGGACAAAATTGTAGACCTGTACAAGACGTGGATGGGCTACAGGACAATAGGCAAGCAGCTTGGTGAGAGACAACATCCATTGGCACAATTATTAGAAAATGAAAGAACCACAAGATGACTGTTAAGGGCCTTTCACACATAGCGACATCATTACCGATTTTGTGACGCAACAACGATATCGCTAGTGATCTCGCTTTGTGTGACACGTACCTGAAACCGTCCCCCCTGATGGATATTGCTGATCACGCTCGAATGTCCTGGGCCATTTTTACGTCATTGGTGTCCCTACTAGCAATGCATTGACACAGGTGGAAGTCGTCGTCATTGCTGCGGTGTGAAAGGTAACAGCGACTGCCGACGGATCATTTATCGCTGCTGCATCGCTGGTGAGATCTGCCTGTTTGGCAGCTCACTAGCGAACATTTAGCGATGCACCAGCGATCCTGACCAGGTTGTATTGTTGTCCGGATCGCTGTTGCATCGCTAAATGTAACGGGACCCTTAATCTTCCTTGTTCAGGGGCTCCATGTAAGATGTCTCCTCGTGGGATAAGGATGATTCTGAGAAAGGTCGGAAATCAGCCCAGAACTACATGGGAGGTTCAGATCAATGACTGACCTGAAGAGAGATGGGACTGCAGGCTCAAACATTACCTTTAGTAACACACTACTATGTGATGGATTAAAATGCTGCAGCGTATGTAAGGTCCCCCTGCTCTCACCAGCACATGTCAAGGCCCATTTGAAGTTCACCAGTGACCATCTGGATGATCTAGAGGAGATATGGGAAAAAGTCATGTGGTCAGATGAGACTAAAATAAAACTTTTTGGTATAAACTCCACTTGCCGTGTTTGGAGAAAGAAGAAGGATGAGTAGAACCCCAAGAACACCATCCCAACTGTAAAGCATGGTGGGGAAACATCATACTTTGGGTGTGCTTTTCTGCAAAGGGGACAGGACGACTGCACCATATTGAAGGGAGGATGCATGGAGTCATGTATCACGAGATTTTTGGCCAAGAACTTCCTTCCCTAAGTAAGAGCATTGATGATGGGTAATGGCGGGGCCTTCCAGCATGACAACGACCCAAAACACAAAGCCAGGGCAACTCCAAACCTGAATCCAATAGAAAATGGTTGGAGGGAGATGAAACTCAATGTTGGCCAGTGACAGACCCAAAATTTGAAAGATCTGGAGAAGATCTGTATGGAGGAGTGGGCGAAAATCCCTGCTGCCAAGTGTGCATACTTAGTCAAGAATTGCAGGAAATGTCTGACCTCTGTAATTGCAAACAAAGGTTTCAATAACAAATATTAAGTTCTGCTTTTTTATTGTATGAAATACTTCATGCAATAAATGCAATTTAATTATTTAAAAATCATACATTGTGATTTTCTGTTTCTTTATTTTTAGATTCTGTCTCTCACAATTGGAGTGTACGTACGATAAAAATTACAGACCTCTCCATTCCTTGTTGGTTGCAAAACTTGCAAAATCGGCAGTGTATCAAATACTTATTTTCCCCACTATAAATAGGGTAGCTGTGCCTTCCACCTAACACGTTACAGTGTCAGGAGAGCAGTTTTAGGTCTGTGTTAACAAAAATACCACCAAATCTGCCTTCCAAACATGTCAGAAGATGCACAGCGGGGGATACATTTCAAGCCCATTAAGTCAAAAAATGTCCTTTTTCTGTAGGCTCATGGAACAAATGTATCTACTTACCTTAACAGATGATGTATTAAGCTTTGTGCAGGACATCAGGGGTGTTGCACAATTTGAAGATTCAAAAGAACACAAAAAAGAAAACTCCTGTGCCAAGCAAATTAGGCATTAGGTATAATGTAGCAATCATTTTGTTTGTAAGATATGAGATGTCTGGCTGTGGTTTACAATTCGCTCCCATTTGAGAATACATGCATGTTCGGTTGAGTCAAACATGTCTGTGTATGGCAGCAAGCTTTTCACTTTCTAAGAGTTTAATAACTCCAATATTTATTTCATTATTACAATATTGTTAATACACATAGAGGAATATCTTTCATGCTGGCATTGGCTTGACAATAATTTTTTTCATGTACAATTACCATAATGATTATCTGCAGAGAACATTTTTGAAACATGTTTACTACATTTATCAACCAATGAAATAGATTCCTATCAGCTGGAATAAAACTACTTCTTTGCCATTACAAATCCAGCATTTGCGATGCACATGTGTGAAATGGCATACACGAATATTGGCACTTTCTGTTCTTCCTTCGGTTATTTTTAGAGCTTCTATCTTTACATTGATGGATGACTCGAGAGAAACATACATACTAATTTCTATTGCCCAAATGGATTGTACAAGCCTCATTTGCAATTATTAGCTATCATCAAGTAATATGTTTCCCTTCACGTAGCCAGACATATTGTATTGTGGCAGATGTCACATAAATAATGGATAAAGCAGAACATTGGAAATAACTTAGTGAAATAATAAATCAGGACATTTTTCTACAGTGTATATTTTTTATATTTTTTGACAGAACGTATAGTATTACATACTATACAAGTAATCCATTCTACAACAAACTCGACTTTGGCTACACCATCTTAGTCCCCTATTTTCCTCCCATGTATGTGAGGGCACATTTCCTTGCTACCCCCCTGATGACTGTGCATCAGGTACTACTTGTACAGCGGTTGAACTTTTCCATTTCTATTTTTTTGGGTGGGAGAGGGAAAGTTGGAAGGTGAATTTTTACTATTTTTATTCAAGCTCATTGCTCAACTCATCCACTTTATAGTGATACCGTGATAGTTACATGATGATAATTTTGAGGCCAAAGGCTGTAGGTTTCAAAATCGTTTATTGACTTTTTACCATTACAACTATTAACTGCAGATTTGAAACTACAGATGAACAACAAAAGTTACAATAGTTGTCTAACATTTACACAGACATGTAAGGTTCCTATATCAAACTTGTTGATGAAGATCTAAATTAGTCAGGTTTAATCTCCTGAGCTCTAATGAAAAATCTGTAACAGGACTAGCCATCTACTATGTGTCATATTCACTGTCGGACTAGCAAAGGTCCACCAGTAGCTTTCATTCTTGGGGCCCACTGTTCATCTACATCCAAAAGTTACCTGACCCCAGTACACAAATTTACTTTTGCTTCTATGTAATATGCATTTGGCTAGCTTGTTTAATGAATGATTAGATTATATCTTTTTCTGCAAATTGTGAATTAAGTGTAATAGCATTACTCATTTCCATTACTTCACAGGGCCTACCGTAGGATTCTACTGTTCTCCTGTAGGCCAGTCCAAGCCTGGCCATATTAAATTGTTGTGTCCCCTTTGCGACAGAAGGGCCTTTAGGCTCCACCACAGGGTGCAACTGCTTCCACTCAACCCGGTGTAGCTATGCCTCTTACTTTTACTTAAACTTTAATTGCTAAGATTCCTGGATAAAGGGCAAAACTTCTAGACTTCCAAAATAACTTGGAAGTTTCTCGGGCACTGCCTAAAACTCCCAGTAAACAGTTCCTCTTAAGAGTTTCTTATACATGAGGCTGGGAAAGTCTGCATCCAAAGGCAAAATACAAACCCATTCACAGGGATTATGAGAAATATGTGAATGAGAAATATGGGTATGGCCTTAAAAAGGCAACATGGCGATGGGGAGTTAAAACTCAAAGTTGATGTCCTCCTGGAAGGGCAGTCCAAGATGTTGGCAAATATGACTTTATACAATGTGGAATGGCCCCACCTTTATATCTATTTTTAAATTAATCTCTATTACAAAATTGTCTTACAAATCAGGCAAGTGAATGTAAAAAAACTATTATTATTATTATTATTAAAATACCATGAGCATATTTCTTTTAGTATTGTCAATAGCAATAATGTCAGTTCTACAGGTTTATCTGTAGGCTTCACTTTAGGGTATTTATTTAGGATTTATCACTGGATATTCAATGAATGCTCTCCAGAGCATTTCTCCTTTGGATGCTTGCCAGACTAGATACTGTAATTGAAGTGCTAATTGGCTGCATATCATAGTTTTGCAGATTGCCTTTGTCTATGTGTTGATGGCCTTTCACCGATAACAAAGGGGTTATGGTGACTATAGAATGTAATAAGAAAAATGATCACACCTCCCACTTTGACAATTATGCTAAATATGTTTTATGACATAGTTAATGATCATTCCAAAGCAAACCCCAGTGAGAAAGTCAAGAAAGAGGGTATAAAATCCTTAATTTTTTATACAAAGCCTCAAAGTTTATTTCTTTACTAGAATTGAAATCTGGGAGACACAGAGTTCTGGTTGATAATAAATATTCTAATAATAGTAAAAGCAAATTGATAACGCAAAACAGAAATGTACTTCTCTGTTCTGTCAGGTATTAAAAGGAGAGATAGGCGTCTGCATAAATTGTTGAATATATGAGTAATTTTCCTTTCCTCCAGGGCTCCCACTCTACATGTTATTTTGATTGAACATTACAGACACTGGGACAGTTAATTAAATTGAGACGTTATTTTTCTCTAACAATATAAGGCTATGGGCTATGTATTTTGTTACAGAGATGACTGAAAGTTTTATGAGTCAGTTTGCAAATGAAAAAGAAACAGAATTCATTGAGTATCCTATTTAAAAAAAATCTAGAAATGGAATGCAAAAGCATATGGAAGCATATTAGGTGTCAGTAAACTGTTGTGTTCAGTTGATCTGCACTCGGATATAATGTGGTTGCATTCGGATGTGCACCAAATGAAAAAGAAATGTGATTACATTTCAAAAATAAATATGCATTAGACTTGACATGTAGATTTACATTTGAATACACAAACATCTTACAGATAAGAGGAAAGCACAGTTTCTTACACTTACGAATTGCGCTAGGTTGTGAATTATTCATAACACTCCAGCCGCTACCTCTATATATGAAAGAGTGGGTTAGGGTCTAACACGGAATATAGGAATATATTCAAGGACTAGGGGGCATATGCCTTAGGTAGAACATTTTTCATTTCAGTGAACTGAATGTTTTCCCCCAAATTACAAAATCTCTCTATGCCTTAGGCTCACCCAGTGGAATAAATTGTATGGTAGACTATTTCACAATGGCCAGTTTGGCTTCTTTAGAGTTAATGCCCCGTCACACATAACGACTCACCAGCAATCCCGACAACAATATCAACATGTCAGGATCGCTGGTGAGTCGCTACATGATCGCTGGTGAGCTGTCACACAGACAACTTCACCAGCGATCAGCACAGCGATGCCGAGCGCGCAGCGTCACTGTGTTTGTTAGTTACCAGTGCACTGATGCAGGGAGCTGGTAACTAACGTACACATCGGGTATCCAAGGGACGTGCGTCCCTTAGATACCCGATGTGTACATTAGTTACCAGCTCCCTGCATCAGCGCACTGGTAACTAACGTACACATCGGGTTTCTAAGGGACGCACGTCCCTTGGATACCCGATGTGTACGTTAGTTACCAACTGATCGCTGGTCTCCTGCCTGTCACACGCAGCAATGCGTGGTGGCCAGCGGGAGACCAGCGACCAAAGAAAATTCCAGGGCTTTCCTACAGCGATCAGCGATACCGGCAGGGGGGCTGATCGCTGATCGCTGTCACACAGCGATCTTGCTGGTGAGATCGCTGTTGTGTCACAAAACTAGTGACTCAGCAGTGATCTCTCTAGCGAGATCACTATGTGTGACGGGGCCCTTATACTTCCCTGTTGTTTCAGGAAACAACACATGCACATTAGCGACAATAAACAGACTCAGACTGAATCTTTTGTACTGACACATCTAATGAACTTGTGCAAACTTTATTGTGAAGGGGAGCAGGGTGAGCTGTGCCATCACCAATTGTGATTGGTGTAGTCATGAGTTTTCAGCTGCGTATAGAGGTTTTATCCTGGCCCCGATGATAAGTACTCTTCCAGAAAAAGCAGAACAAATGAGTCTAAAAAAGCCTCAGTGGACAGTAGGAAAATTGCAAACAGTGGACAGTGGGAAAATTGCAAAATTACCAATTTTGTTTTTAATAAAATTCATGATATGAAAAAAAATATTTTTTTTACCAATACATGCAATTAGTGATGAAAAAAACAGGAAACATTTGAATTTGTCTGTTCCCACATATTTTTCCCCTTGAAATTTGATTTGCAGAGAAGTTGTTCTCTGCGAAGTTAATGTCCCTTATGCTCTGGGATCTCTCCAAATGCCAGAATATAATAAATATATGGTATACAAAATACTTATATTCGCCTTATCGCTCACCTCTCCCTCCAATTCTAATCAACACCACTCACACTGTGGTGTGAGTGGTGTGAGCCTCCTGCTCTAATGAGGCCCAGTAAGATTTTGTGTAAGCATGTGAATAGTCACAACATCATGACATGCGTAGTGATCTTGTGAAGACTCTTTTCGGGTCAGTAAAATAGAAGCTAGCATTGGCCATTTTGCTGAATCTGCAAAGAAGCGAATTACAAAAAAATTGGCAAATGTGAATTTGTGTAAAATTTTAATAGAATTCAATTGAATATACGGTGTCTTGAAAAAGTATTCATATACAGTGAACTTTTCCTCATTTTTTCACATTGTACTTTCAAACTGAACTCTATTTTATTTAGATTTTATGTGATATATTAACTCAAAGCAGCAAGTGTTTGTAAAGTGCAAATGAAATAATATGTGGGTTTCTAATTGTTTAAAAAAACATAAATCTGAAAATTGTGAAGTGCATTTGTATTCAGCCCCCGTAGTCTGATACCCCTAAATAAATACTGATTGACCAATTGCCTCCAGAAGTCATACAAATAGTAAACTGAGTGCACCTCTGTCTAATTTATTCTCAGTATAACTACTACATAACTTTTGTGAAGGTGTTAGAGGTTTGTTTGAGAACATTGGGGATCAAACAGCATTATGAAAACAAAGGATTATGCTAGACAGGTCAAGGATAAAGTTATGGAGAAGAGTAAAGCAGGTTACATTATAAAATAAACAGCCCACCTTCTGAACATATCATGGAGCACTGTTCAATCCATCATCCAAAAATGGAATTAGTATGGCAATCCAAAAATGAAATTAGTATGGCACAACTAAATACCTGTCCCACTAAACTTACATCCTAAGCAAGGAGAGCACTAATTAGAGAAGCAGCCAAGAGGCCCATGGTCACTCTGGAAAATCTACGGAGACCCATAGCTCGGGTAGAAAAATCTGTCCACAGGACAAATATTAGTCGTATACTCCACAAACCTGATCTTTATAGAGGAATGGCAAGAAGAATGACATTTTTAAATGCAAGCCTTAAGAATTCCCGTTTGCAGTGCTCTGATGCAGAAGATACCAAAGAAGAACTTTTGGGGCTAAATGCAAAACTATGTGTAGCAGAAAACTAACACTGCACATAATCCTTAAAATACCATCCCCACCATCAAGCATGGTGGTGACGCTTTATGCTGTAGGTGAGGAGATTCAAACTGCATTCCTTGAGGGTCTCAAACCATGCGTGTTTCTGAGATTTCCTTAGCATTGCACAAGGTGCTGGAATCATCTGTGCAGGTGATTAAATTATCACCTGTGCAATACAAGGATATCCTGAAAACATGACCTGTTTGCGGCCCTTGAGGAATGCAGTTTGAGACCTCTGCTGTAGGTATTATTTTCTTCATCGGTCAGCGTTGATGGGAAGAAGGACTGGAGTTAAATGCAGGGCAATCTTGAAGAAAACTCTCTTGGAAGCTGCAAAAACGTGAGAGTAGGGCACAAGTTCAACTTCCAGCAGGACAATTACCTTAAACATACCACCAGAGCTACAATGGAATGGTTTAAATCAAAGCATATTCATTAGTTTGATTGGCTCAGTCAAAGTCTAGACCTAAATTCAATAGAGAATCTGTGGCAAGACTTGAAAATTGCTATTCACAGATGCCTCCATCCAATCTCACTAAGCTGGAGCTAGTTTGCAAGATTAGTGGACACCATTTTTTGCCTCTAGATGTGCAAAGCTTTTTAGAGACATACCCCAAAAGATTGGCAGGCAGCACTAATTGCAGCCTAGAGTGGTCCTCCAAAGTATTGACTCAGGGAAGCTGAATACAAATGCACATCACAATTTTCAGATTTATATTTTTAAAATATTAAAAAGACATACAGTGGGGAAAAAAAGTATTTAGTCAGTCAGCAATAGTGCAAGTTCCACCACTTAAAAAGATGAGAGGCGTCTGTAATTTACATCATAGGTAGACCTCAACTATGGGAGACAAACTGAAAAAAAAAAATCCAGAAAATCACATTGTCTGGTTTTTTTTTTCATTTTATTTGCATATTATTGTGGAAAATAAGTATTTGGTCAGAAACAAAATTTCATCTCAATACTTTGTGATATATCCTTTGTTGGCAATGACAGAGGTCAAACGTTTTCTGTAAGTCTTCACAAGGTTGCCACACACTGTTGTTGGTATGTTGGCCCATTCCTCCATGCAGATCTCCTCTAGAGCAGTGATGTTTTGGGCTTTTCGCTTGGCAACACGGACTTTCAACTCCCTCCAAAGGTTTTCTATAGGGTTGAGATCTGGAGACTGGCTAGGTCACTCCAGGACCTTGAAATGCTTCTTACGAAGCCACTCCTTCGTTGCCCTGGCGGTGTGCTTTGGATCATTGTCATGTTGAAAGACCCAGCCACGTTTCATCTTCAATGCCCTTGCTGATGGAAGGAGGTTTGCACTCAAAATCTCACGATACATGGCCCCATTCATTCTTTCATGTACCCGGATCAGTCGTCCTGGCCCCTTTGCAGAGAAACAGCCCCAAAGTATGATGTTTCCACCACCATGCTTTACAGTAGGTATGGTGTTTGATGGATGCAACTCAGTATTCTTTTTCCTCCAAACACGACAAGTTGTGTTTCTACCAAACAGTTCCAGTTTGGTTTCATCAGACCATAGGACATTCTCCCAAAACTCCTCTGGATCATCCAAATGCTCTCTAGCAAACTTCAGACGGGCCCGGACATGTACAGGCTTAAGCAGTGGGACACGTCTGGCACTGCAGGATCTGAGTCCATGGTGGCGTAGTGTGTTACTTATGGTAGGCCTTGTTACATTGGTCCCAGCTCTCTGCAGTTCATTCACTAGGTCCCCCTGCGTGGTTCTGGGATTTTTGCTCACCGTTCTTGTGATCATTCTGACCCCACGGGGTGGGATTTTGCGTGGAGCACCAGATCGAGGGAGATTATCAGTGGTCTTGTATGTCTTCCATTTTCTAATTATTGCTCCCACAGTTGATTTCTTCACTCCAAGCTGGTTGGCTATTGCAGATTCAGTCTTCCCAGCCTGGTGCAGGGCTACAATTTTGTTTCTGGTGTCCTTTGACAGCTCTTTGGTCTTCACCATAGTGGAGTTTGGAGTCAGACTGTTTGAGGGTGTGCACAGGTGTCTTTTTATACTGATAACAAGTTTAAACAGGTGCCATTACTACAGGTAATGAGTTGAGGAAAGAGGAGACTCCTAAAGAAGAAGTTACAGGTCTGTGAGAGCCAGAAATCTTGATTGCTTGTTTCTGACCAAATACTTATTTTCCACCATAATATGCAAATAAAATGAAAAAAAAACAGACAATGTGATTTTCTGGATTTTTTTTCTCAGTTTGTCTCCCATAGTTGAGGTCTACCTATGATGTAAATTACAGACACCTCTCATCTTTTTAAGTGGTGGAACTTGCACTATTGCTGACTGACTAAATACTTTTTTTCCCCACTGTAATTTCCTTTACACTTCACAAATTCTTGCTACCTTTTGTTGGTATATCACATAAAATGCAAATAAAATACATTTAAGCTTATGGGTGTGACGTGAAAAAGTTCAGCATTCTATAATGCTGTATATAAGCCTCCAACCCGACCTGGAAGAACTGAAAAATAACTTTTATTATACTCACCTGTGGGGCGGTCCGGTCAAACAGCCCTGACACCTGCGCACTGCAGTACTTGGCTCTGCTGTCAACAGGGCAGAAAAGTACGCTTGCACAGGAGTGCAATGCCGGGGATCCTGTGTGGATGATGCAGGGTCACGTCATCCACAAAAAGCAAGCAAGAGGGTGGTGAGCATAAGAAGATGGGAGGCACCGGATCAGGACCAGCGACACCCATCGGACCGGACCGCCCCGCAGGTGAGTATTGATCATAAGAAGATGGGAAGTGCCAGACCAGGACCAGCAACATACACGGACTGGACCGTCCCGCAGCCTTTTTATTGAGCTGTGACATTTTATATGGCATATATCATGTTAGACTGGGCCTCAAAATCCACCCCCAAAAAATTTGAAAAATCGCATTGCTATTTTGATACTTCAGTCTTATACGTCCATCTGAAGTCGGCACATATTGCTGGCATTGTAATACTGCAATTTTTCTCAGCAGTGACATTTTATATGGCAAAGAGTTGATCCTCAAAACACACACACAAAAAAAATTTGATTTCAGATAGCATTGCTATATTGATACTACAGTCTTACATGTCCATCTGTAATGGGCTAATTTAGCTGGCATTGTAATACTGTTGCAACGTTTTCCAGTCACTTTCAGCACCACCATGTGTACCACACGGTCAAGTAACAGTAGCCATGATTCTGGACCACATAACCCTCACACTGATCTTCCTTCCTCTCACCATGCCGAGTGCACGGAGACAAGTAGTCCCACACTTGGACACTCCAAAGAGCTGTTCATATGTCCATTTATAGATTCTGACCTCTCGCCTTGCCCGTTTCAACCAGGTCATGAGGACATCACATGTAGGTATGCTCAAATATTTGAGCAGCCATGATCACAAGAAGGCGAGGGTGGGAAAATGCTGTTGCAAGAGCTGGATGATGATGAGACACAATTGCCAGCAAATGGTGTTGTTGCATTAGGAGGAGGACCAGGGTATGGAAGTGGAAGATGGGGTGGTGGCGATGAAGTCACTGACCCAACCTGGAAAGGTGACATGCAGAGCGAGGACAACAGCACACAGGGGGAGGGATCCGCAGCACCACAATAATCATGAAAAGGCAGTGGGTTGGCCAGAGACACAAGGCAGGGAACTGATCCCCAGAGCACCAACACTGGTGAAGTTGCCAAGCCAAGGGTTAGGTGTTCCAGAGTCTGGTAATTTTTTAAAGACAGTCCAGTTAACTCAAAAAAGGCCATTTGTAACATGCACGCAAAGCACCCAACTACTTGGGATGAACACCAAGATCCAGAAACAATGTCTGTGGGTGACACCACTGCCTCTTCCCTTGTTCTATGGGCATGCCAATCTCTTGTCCATGATGTAGGCGAAGCTGCCTCCCACCCTGCACCTATCATTGCACATTTACAAGCACCATCAGCAACCATGTCCACGTCCTTGTCCCTACCCCAGTCCTTGAAACGCAAGCATAAATATGCAGCCATCCACCCACAGGCTACAATGCTAAACTGCAACACTTCCAGACTGCTTGCCATGGAAATGTTGCCATATAGGATTATGGAGACGGAACCTTTCCGTAACCTCATGTTTATGGCCTTCCCTTTGTGCTCGGTCCCCAGTCGCCACTATATCTTCCACTATGCTGTCCCCGCGTGTCTCATAATATCAGCCATACTCTGACAAATGCTGTGACAGGGAAGGTCCACTTAACCACCGACACCTGGACAAGTGCTTGTGGCCAGGGATGCTACATTTCACTAACTTAGGTATGCCCGACATTGCCATTTCCGTGTGTGGTTCCACCATTACTCCCTAGCAATATGCCTGCTGTCTAGGGGGTCATCCTTGATTCAGATATTTCATTCACGCCCCACATACTGGTTCGCTCTTCTTATCTACACCTCAAAAACATTTCTAAAATTCGATCTTTTCTTATTTTCGACTCTGCAAAAACTCTTACTGTTGCTCTTATTCATTCTCGTCTGGACTATTGTAACTTTCTACTAACCGGTCTCTCTCTTACCGAACTCTCTCTTCTCCAATCTGTCTTGAATACTGCAGCCAGGATCATATTCCTCACCAACCATTACACGGATGCCTCTACCTACTGACAGTTATTGCACTGGTTACCCATCCACTCCAGAATTCAATATAAACTTATCACTCTCACCCACAAATCGCTCCATGGTTCAGCACCACCCTCGTCTCAGTCTACCACCCTAGCTGTGCCCTCCATTCTGCTAATGTGCTAAGGTTAGCATCCTCAATAATCAGAACCTCCCACTTCCGTCTCCAAGACTTCTTGCGTGCTGCACCAATTCTTTGGAATGCACTCCCCAGGATAATTCAATTAATCCCCAATATGCACAGTTTTAAGCGTGCCCTAAAAATGCATTTCTTCAGACTGGCCTACCGCCTCAACACATTTATTTAACTATCCCTGAGTTGCCCATTCAAAATTCTCCTCATAACCAGGTTCCTCGTATCATGTTTTCACGTGGTTTATGCATTTAATAGCCCTCTGTTTCTGTACTTTTACACATTCTGGTTGATAACCAGTTCATGCAGCATTACATGAACACTCGCTTTATTACATTATGGCAGAACAATGAAAGCAATTGTTACCATCCACCTTTTGTGTCTCCCCTATTTCCTTATAGATTGTAAGCTTGTGAGCAGGGCTCGCATTCCTCTTGGTATCTATTGATTTAAGTGATTATTGTTATGATGTAATGTCTTTTATTGTCTGTTCAAGTCCCCTCTAAAATGTAAAGTGCTGCAGAATATGTTGGCGCTATAGAAAAAAAATATTATTATTATTCCCTGACGGCATGCTGGGTGAGCATTGTGAAAGCCAGAACCCAGTTGGACTTTGGGACGGAACACGTGCTACCGACACCAAGGATTGCGGGCCCTGGTTCAATCAAGGTTATCCCCACCTTCTACAGCAGATCCTGCACCTCCTTTTCCACCTCACCCTCCATTTAACGGACGTCAACATCAGTCGCAAGCTGAAAGCACTGCATCACTACCTTAGCCAAGCGGCAGCAAGTTGTCCTGAAGCCAATCTGCTTAGGTGACAAATCACACACCACTTCGGAGTTGTTGAAAGGTCTAACAGAGACCAGACTGATCTATGGCTAGCGTCCCTGAACCTACAATCAGGTAAGGTCGTGTGTGACAATGGCCATAGCTTGGTGGTAGCTCTGAAGCTTGGTAACCTTGCACACGTACCATGCCTGGCCCACGTGCTCAACTTAGTGGTTCAGAGGTTTCTTAAAACCTATCCAGATCTGCATAAGCTAGTTGTGAAAGTACGTCACATGTGTGTCCATTTCCACAAGTCGGCTACAGCTGCCGCTGCCCTGGCAGAGCTGCAGCAGAGTTTGCAACTTCTAGCTCACTGACTGGTGTGCAATGCTGCCACGCATTGGAACTCAATGTTACATATGTAGGCTAGGCTTTGTGAGCAGAAAAGGGCAGTAGTTGAATACCAGTTATACCATGCATGTTGGTATTCTGGCCTCCGCACATAAGAGCTAATGGGTGGGCTTGGATGTCTGACATATGTGCAGTCCTCCAAAACTTTGAAGACTTGACCAAGACGGTGAGTGGTGATGATGTCATAGTCAGATTCATCATCCCGCTTCTCTGTCTATTGAAATGCTTGCTGCTCACAATTAAAGAGGAGGCTTTGCTGGTGGAGCAAGTTTAGATAGAGCAAGAAACTATTCTGGGTGATGTTACGCAGCCCAGCCTCATCTCATCTTCTCAACATGAATTGGGTGATAATGAGGAGGAGTAGGAGGAGGAAGAACAGGAGCTGAGTGCCTGCGCTACAAGCAGGAGTGTCCACACCACCTTCATCTTGTCTGTTCATCATGGATGTCCTGAAGAGAGGGAGGAGAGGGAGGATAACATGGACAGTCAATCTCTTGGTGGGGACAAGGAAGTCTTGGCTTCTGACAGTCTGGCAAACATGGCAGAGTTTATGTTCTGCTGCTTTTCCCATGACCCTTGCATTGTACACATTTTGGCCAACATTAATTACTGGTTGGTCACCCTTCTAGCCTCATGCTACAAGGAGAACTTTACATCTCTGCTTCCCATGGCGGAAGGGTCTAATAAAGTGTTGCAGTACCAGAAGGTCCCAGTTGAAGAATTAATAAAAAAAATCCCATATGACAACGCTGGCAGCAGTGGACACAGTTCATTGGGCAACAAGGAGTGGAGACTAGGGAGACACAAACCGGATGCAGCAGAGGCAGGTGCACACTCTCAAAGGTCTGGGACAATTTTTTTAGACTCTCCCCAGTCCCTGATGTGTAAGGTTCTGTGACAAGGAGGGAAAACTTTTGAGATATGCAGAAGGAGTACCTTGCAGACCGTATCAGCATCCTCTGTGATTCCTCTGTGCCTTACAACTATTGGGTATCCAAGCTAGATGCGTGGCATGGACCGTCTCTCTATACCTTGGAGGTCCTGGCCTGCCACTAGCATTTTGCCAGAGCGGGTTTTTAGTGCTGCCCGGGGTATTATAACCGATATGCGCATCCGCCTGTCAACTGAAAATGTTGCCAGGCCGACTCTTATCAAAATAAACAAGGGCTGAATTGGGCCAAACTTCTGTACACCACTGGATGACAACAGTAGAACTTAAACTCAAATCCAGTGTTATTTTTCTGGTCTTGGGTATACACTTCAGGATTTTGTCTTTTTTGTCTCGTCCTCCTTCTTCTCCTCCACGACCATATCAACAGGGTGATCACGCTACCCTCGCTATCAATTTTTTAAGGGTGTTTATGATGCCAGTATTAACAGTTTTTAGAGCCCTACCTTGAACATTCTTACATATGTTTTTCAGCCCATGCACTTAGTGCATACGCTTTACCAATGTAAGAGACCCACTGCTTAGTAATGGTAGATGCTTTTGAAAAAAAAATGTTTTTCTGTGGATCCACCTTCCAGTTGAGGGAAATTTTTAGGAAATCAAAAGAGCCGATGGTTTCTATTAGTATATGATCCAGTGCCTTGTTGTGAGCAGTCAGGTGGTCATCACATAGGGAGATCTCACACTGCATACAGGTTTTCACAGCTGGGACTGGAGAATTTGTGCAGTAAGTAAAGAAGGTCCTGGCATCCTCCATATCAGGCTTAGTAGATGCAAAACGCTCCACTATATTCCCGAGCAGGGTTGATGAAATAACAATCCGTGATGCTGGTATGTTAAACTAATCGCTTTTTTTAGGGCTAATTCAAATAGACTCTGTTCTCTTACATTACTGCAAATCATCTAAGATGAGGTGTTGTAGTAGGTATACTGTATGACAGGCATCAAGTCAGCGATTATTGCCTTGTAAATTGTAATCTTTGCTGCTGTTTTTTTCCATGCACTCATCGACTGATTCGTGTTTTTTACGGTCATCTGAACTAAAAAATTCACCAAAGTTGGCAATGTTACTTGCGTTACTGCGCAGTTTGTTGCTGCAAAATACAAGAAAAAAATGTCAGGGCTGATTCATATCTCTTCTATATTCTACAATAATACTACTCTTACCTGCAATTCATCCATAGTGAGGTGTGGCAGTAGGACTAGCATATGACAGGCATTTAGTCAGGGATTATTGGCTTATAAACTGTAAGCCTTGCTGCTGTTTTTTTCCATGCCCGCATTGACTGATTCAAGTTTTTTATGTTGTTCGCTATGCTAAAGTTCATCAAAGCAGACAAAATTACATGATTTAATGTGTCCATTCAAAGTTTCTCTCCAGCATCTGTATGTAAGAGGTAGTGGTGGGAGACTTTACACTACTGGAGCTGGAATTACCACTTCTGAACTTTCCAGTGCTTTGTTTCCATCTATTTCTGGGTGATTCTTAAAGTATGTTTGGGGTCATTGTCCTGCTGGAAGACCCATGACCTACAACGATGCAAACCCAGCTTTCTGACCCTGGGCACTACATTGCGACCCCAAATCCATTGGGAATCTTCACATTTCATGATGCCTTGCACACATTCAAGTCACCCAGGGCCAGAGGCAGTAAAACAACCCCAAAATATCTTTGAACCTTCACTATATTTGACTGTAGCTACTGTGCTCTTTTATTTGTAGGCCTCATTTCATTTACTGTAAACAGTAGAATTATGTGCTTATCCAAAAAACTCTATCTTGGTCTCATCTGTCCAAAAGACACTTGCTAGCCCCCTGACAATAGAAATGGCCGCCGAATAGCGCTCTGCAAATAGTGATGGCTGGCTGATGGCCTTGAAAAAAAATTGTGACTTTCAATGTGTCTCATCATGTCTCACACACCACATGGCCAGATAAGGTATTAATCCCTTCCCAACATGCGCTGTACCTATACCGCGCCATGGGAGCTGAGCGCAGCCACAATCGGGTGCGGGTGTCAGCTCTATGTGAGAGCTGACACCCTGCAGCAACGCCTATGATCGGTGCTAGAAATAGTGAGAGCAACATTGAAGAGCATATCACAAGGCGTGAGCTCCCTGTCTGCTTCCATTGGCACAATGCCACGCGATCGCGTTGTGTCAATGGTCTTCATGGTGACCCCCCCGGCCGGAAAATAGCCATGAGTCTTTAAGGGTTCTGCAGGTAAGGTGGCCTGTGATCGCCTGCTCAGAGCAGGAGCTGACACGCCTCTTCCCTGCCTGTCAAACCCTGCTCTGATACCCTGCAGTGCAGAAGCATTGCAGAGTATCAGAGCAGCAATCTGTCACTATACAGTGATATCCCATCCTGGGACAATGTAAAAAAGGTTAAAAAAATTATTAAAAAGTGTAAAAATATATAAAAAAAACCCAAATAAAGACCAAAAAAAGAAAAAATATTAATCCAATAAATACATTTATTTATGTAGAACAAAACAAAACAATTTTTTTTGGCTTTGGAATGACCCAACCTATAAAACTGTCTTAGTAGTTAACCTCTAAAGTGAACACTATAAAAAATAAATAAAAAATGAGGCAAACAACTATGGTTTATCCTCCTACCACCAAATGTGCAATAAAACGCGATAAAAAAGACGAATGTAAACAAAAATGGTACAGCTGAAAACATTATCTTGTCCTGCACAAAACAAGTGGCCATGAAGCTCCATGAACATAAAAATAAAAGAATTATAGCTCTCAGTATAAAGTGATGAAAAAAATAATGATTTTTTCAATAAAATAGTTTTCATTGTGTAAAAGTGCAAAAACATAAAAAAGATATAAATGGCATCAATGTAATCATACTGACCCGAAGAATAAAGCTGCATTATCAATTTTACCACACACGTAACGGAATAAGAAAAAAATCCAAAAGAATTCCTCAATTGCTAGTTTTTGTTCCTTCTACCTCCCAAACATCAGAATACCCAGCAATCAAAAAATGTCATGTGCCCGAAAATAGTACCAATAAAAACGTCAACTTGTCCCGCAAAAAAGAAGCTGTCATATGACTCTGTCTGCCGAATTATGGAAACATTATAACTGTCTAAATATGGCAATGCAAAAACTAGTTCTTCCAATAAAAAATGTCTTCTAGGGTGTGATCTGCCAAAAATAAAACCCCAACATATATCTGGTATCGCTGAAATCGCATCGACTCGAAGAATAAAGTTGTCTAACCACTTATACCGTACTAGGAACAGTGTAATAAATAAATAAAACACATTTTTCACCTGATGTTGATTTGTTCATTCTGCCCCCCAAAGATCGCAGGAAGGCTTGGTACACATTTATTCTGTGCTCTGTGCTGAATACTTACACTTAGTGTTGAGCATTCCGATACTGCAATATCGGGTATCGGCCGATTTTCGCGGTATCGGAGTTCCGATACTTTTAGAATATTGAAAACTGGAATCGGAAGTTCCCATAATGCAATGAGCCAGTTTGATTTTATTCAGCCATTGAGAAATCCTAAGAAGTGTGGGCACATCCTGTTATGCATGTTAGGCATGTTAACTAATGGCATGGCTGTGATTTGCTGCTGAAATGATATCATGATGCACTATAAAAGCCGCAGCCGCCATTTTGGGTTCACTCTGCTGTGAATTTACTTAGGGACAGGATGCTGCTGTTCTGACTTTGAGGGACAGTTTGAGCAAGCGATTTGCTTTATTGTGCTTTACCCAGGCTACTTTAGCAACCACTGTGTGAGAAGCTTTCTTTTGCCTTGCAGCGCTGTTCACGGCTGTCTGCGAGGTCTCTGTGTGTGAGTGCAGCTCACGCTGTAGTGTGTTCTGCAGCCACCTCCAGTTGTAGTCCGCTCAGCATGCGTCACTGCCTCATACATTGTCCTTATTAACATTAGTGGAGCTCATTTTTCCTGATTTCTCCTATTAGTGTGGTTCCATCCGTATCCAGCTAGATTGCTTGAAAAGACTATATCGGAGTAGATAGAGGAGCTTTTCTGCAGCCTTGCAGTGCTGTTCACGGCTGTCTGTGAGGTCTCTGTGTGTGAGTGCAGCTCACGCTGTAGTGTGTTCTGCAGCCACCTCTGGTTGTAGTCCGCTCAGCTTGCATCACTGCCTCATACATTGTTGTTTTTTGCATTAGTGCAGCTCATTTTTCCTGATTTCTCCTATTAGTGTGGTTCTATCCGTATCCAGCTAGATTGCTTGAAAACACTATATAGGAGTAGATAGAGGAGCTTTTCTGCAGCCTTGCAGCGCTGTTCACGGCTGTCTGCGAGGTCTCTGTGTGTGAGTGCAACTCACCCTGTAGTGTGTTTGGCTGCCACCTCAGGTTGTAGTCCGCTCAGCGTGCGTCACTGCCTCATACATTGTCCTTTTTTGCATTAGTGCTGCTCATTTTTCCAGATTTCTCCTATTAGTGTGGTTCTATCCGTATCCAGCTAGAATATTTGCAAACACTATATAGGAGTAGATAGAGGAGCCTTTCTGCTGGCTTGTGCCCTGCTGCCCCAGCCAGATTAGTATTAGCCTAATTTTTGGAGCCTCATCTATTGCATTGTAGGTTACCTTCCTGCATTGTAATAGCTACAAAAAGTTTGTGATACTATTGGTTTTACATCTTTGGTCACATCCAGTGTGTCATGTCGGACACTGTTCGCACCAGGGTGTCCGGCAGACAGCGGTAATACCCCATCCTAACACTTGGTTCTCAGCGGCGCTGGTTGATCTTCTGATCCGGCTTGGATTGGGTTAACCAGGTTGTCATTCTGGCTGAGGGCTTAGCCATGCCCTCTGTCTTTAAATTGTCCTGCGTGACTATGGGCGTCGCCGACTATAGCTCTTGCCTTGTGCTAGTGATACCGGTCTGGAGTGGTGGTCTAAGGAGCATACGGTTTCTGGTGTAGTATATTCCGTTGTTGCCATTTTGCCTCCCTGTGTTGTATTTTTTGGTTGCCCTTGCACATTATTGTGTTCTCCTGTGTGTACGCGGTGTGGTGCGTTTCCTTTATCCCTGTCCATACTTATTTGTGGGGTCTGGTGTTTGGTCTCCTCACTGGGTGGAGGGTGGTGGGTTCAGCTTAGGGCTGGACAGGAGACAAGGACAGGGTGGAGGCCCAGGCAGGCACACCTTCAGTGTAAACCCTGGGTTGAGGGACAGACAGGGTTTCCCCTAGTCTGAGGGACACCGCAGGGGCCCCAGGGTTTCATCCTAAAGTTTCATAGGCTTCCCATGACATTATAGTCGGCCCAAAAAAAAAAAAAAAGGATTATTTACCATGGATCCTATAGTCTCCATAACCAAGCAGCTGGAGGCTCTGTCCATGCAGGTCACTGAACTGAAGGGGGCGGTCCAGCAACAAGGCCTGTCAGTTCCTGCTGTGCAAACTGAGGCAGCAGTCAGGGCAGCTGAACCCAAGTTACCTCTTCCTGAACGATTTTCTGGTGATCGCTGTACGTTTGTTGTATTTCGTGAATCCTGCAAATTGTATTTTCGTATGCGTCCACTCTTCTCAGGAAATGAGGCTCAGCGTGTGGGCTTGGTAATTTCCTTGCTGAGTGGTGATCCACAAGCATGGGCTTTTTCACTACCTTCTGATTCACCAGCATTTGAGTCCGTAGACTTTTTTTTTCTGCTCTTGGTTTAATCTATGACGATCCTGACAGACTGGCGTTAGCAGAGTCTAAAATGCGCTCTCTACTCCAGGGTGAGCGACTGGCGGAGGAATATTGTACGGAATTTCGTCGCTGGGCTGTGGACACTTAATGGAATGACCCTGCACTAAGGAGTCAATTTTTGCATGGGGTTTCTGGAAGGGTTAAACAAGCTCTGCTAATGAATGAGACTCCTGCCTCTCTGGAGGCTGCTATGGTGCTTGTGGTACGCATTGATCACCGCTTTCATCAGAGGTCGCAGGAGACATTGCCTGTGGGGGGGGCAGTCTCTGGTGAGGTTGCCTCGGGTGAATCCGTGGAACCTATGCAGATCGCTGGTATATCACATACACATAATAACAAGCATAAATGTCCCTTGCCCAGAAAGCAAGGGGTCTGTTTTTTTGTGGCAAAAAAGGACATTTTATTAATGCTTGCCCCCTGGTACCTAAGAAAGACGTGCCGGTGGAAAACTGCTAGGCTCAGAGGGTTTGGAGGAGTCTAGTCTGAGCCTTTTCATATCCTCCTTGGTGGTCTCCCAGTGTATGCTCCCTGCCAAGGTAGTAATCGGGAGCCAAGAGCTGTCAATTACTGTATTTGTAGATAGTGGTTCAGCCGCTAATCTCATTGATGAAAAGTTTGCGCGTACAGCGGGATTTAAGGTGGAGACGCTGCCTAATCCTATCCGGGTGGTTACCATCAATGCCTCCCCTCTCTCACAAGGGGAGATTAAAGAGTTTGTGGCTGATGTAAAACTCCACATTGGGGTCCTACACTCTGAGCGGGTAACATGTAAGGTGCTCAGTAATTTACCTGCTCAGGTAGTTCTGGGGTTTCCATGGTTGTCTATGCACAACCCGGTGATTGATTGGAAGACCCAGGACATAATCCAGTGGAGCAGATATTGCCAGGAGAGTTGTCTGGCCACATGTATCTCCGCTGTGACTCCCAGCATCCCGGAGCCACTGCTGGACTTTGCTGATGTATTTTCTGAAAGAGGTTGTTCAGAGCTGCCACCGCACCAACCCTATGACTGTGCTATTAGGTTAAAACCGGGGCCAAGTTACCAAAAGCCAGGATGTTTAATATCTCAGGTCCTGAGAGGCAAGCTCTCAAAGAATACATTGCAGAAAGTCTAAGCAAAGGGCACATCAGGCCTTCATCATCTCCATTGGCGGCGGGGTTCTTCTTTGTCAAGAAGAAAGATGGCGGATTACGCCCGTGTCTGGATTTCAGGGAACTCAACCAGATTACGGTTCATGACCCATACCCAATGCCACTGATACCCGAATTGTTCAACCAGGTGTCTGGTGCCAAATGGTTTTCCAAGCTTGACCTCAGGGGGGCGTACAATCTCATAAGGGTCCGTCAAGGGGATGAATGGAAGACGGCATTTAATACCCCTGAGGGTCATTTTGAGAATTTGGTGATGCCATTTGGGTTGACGAGTGCGCCAGCAGTATTTCAACATTTCATAAATGATGTCTTTTCTCATCTCTTGGGGAAATTTGTTATTATATACCTTGATGACATTCTTATTTTCTCACGCGACCGTGATGCACACATAGAGCATGTTAGGCAGGTATTGCAGTTGCTCAGGGAGAACAAGCTCTATGCCAAGCTTGAGAAATGTGTATTTGTCGTCCAAGAATGACCTTTTTTGGGTTATGTAATTTCCGCCTCAGGGTTTAAAATGGACACCGCTAAGGTGCAAGCGGTGCTGCAGTGGGATCGGCCTGATAATCTCAAGGTGCTTCAGTGATTCCTGGGCTTTTCCAATTATTATAGGAAATTTATTAAGAATTTTTCTATGATTGCTAAACCGCTCCCTGACATGACTAAAAAAGGTACCAATTTTTCTGACTGGTCTGAGGCTGCTGTGCGCGCGTTTGAATTCCAAAAAAACAGTTTTGCTTCAGCTCCCATCCTGGTTCGGCCTGATGTCTCCCTACCATTTACCGTGGAGGTGGATGCATCTGAGGTTGGAGTGGGGGCGGTACTGTCTCAGGGTCCATCCTTGGGCAAATTGCATCCGTGTGCCTACTTCTCCAAGAAGCTGTCGCCTGCTGAGCGTAATTACGATATTGGTAACAGGGAATTGTTGGCCATCAAGTTGGCATTTGAGGAATGGGGCGACTTCTTGGAGGGGGCTGTCCATCAGATTACTGTTATAACAGACCATAAAAATCTGCTTTATTTAGAGTCTGCTAAACGCCTGTCCCCCAGACAGGCTCGCTGGGCGTTATTCTTCACCCGGTTCAATTTTTTTGTAACATACCGACCAGGTTCTAAGAATACTAAGGAGGACGCCTTGTCCAGATGTTTTCCGGGTGGAGAGTCACGGGAGGATCCGGTGCCTATCCTCCAAAAGGGAGTTGTGGTCTCGGCTCTCACGACAGAAGTTGAGGCAGAGATTGCTGAGGCTCAGGAGGAGGTACCGCCGGATCTGCCTCCTAATAAATCGTTTGTGCCACTACACCTACGCTTAAAGGTGTTAGGGGAACATCACGATACTGTCCTGGCAGGCCACCCAGGGGTTAAGGGCACTCTGGAACTTGTATCACGTCGTTTTTGGTGGCCCAAAATCCGGCAGGACGTGGCCTCATATGTGTCAGCCTGTACCACGTGCGCAGGGGCCAAGACACCGCACTCCCGTCCTGCTGGCACGTTGCATCCTCTCTGTGTGCCCAGTAAGCCATGGACTGAGATTTCCATGGATTTCATAACTGATTTGCCCTCCTCGGCTGGGAACACCGTCATTCTGGTAATAGTTGATCGGTTCTCTAAAATGTCGCATTTCGTTGCTTTGCCATCTTTGCCCAATGCAAAGACCCTTGCTCAGGTATTTATTTGCGAGGTGGTCAGACTTCATGGTGTCCCGTCTGACATTGTATCTGATAGAGGTACACAATTTGTGGCAAAATTTTGGAGAGCTTTTTGTTCACGCCTAGGGATTAAATTGTCTCATTCATCGGCTTTCCATCCGCAGTCGAATGGGCAGACTGAGCGTATGAACCAAAACCTGGAACAATACTTACGCTGTTTTGTGTCTGACAATCAGGAAGAGTGGTCGGCGTTTCTTCCTCTGGCTGAATTTGCGATAAACAATCATTGTCAGGAATCGTCTGGGGAATCTCCTTTCTTTTGTGTTTATGGTCAACATCCCCAATTCTGTACCTTGCGCCAAGGGTGCTCTGCGGGCGTCCCTGAGGAGGACCAGTTGGGAGCACAATTGTCATCCGATTGGAGGAGAGTAAAACAGCGCTTGCTGAATGTAGGTTCTAGGTACAAACGTGTGGCTGACGGTAGACGTGTGCCAGGTCCGGACCTATGTGTGGGTGATTGGGTGTGGTTGTCTACAAGGAACATCAAACTCAAAATACCATCGCTTAAGTTGGGTCCCAGGTTCATTGGTCCGTTTAGGATCTCCGCAATTATCAACCCTGTGGCATTTCGTTTGGAGTTACCTGCCATATACAAGATACATAATGTGTTTCACAAGGTGTTACTTAAGAAAGTCGTGGGTGCTGTTGATGTCTCTCCCGTGCCACCACCTCCCGTCTTGGTGGATGGCACGTTGGAGTTTGAGGTGTCCAAGGTGGTTGACTCTCGTCATGTCGTACACTGTTCGCACCAGGGTGTCCGGCAGACAGCGGTAATACCCCATCCTACCACTTGGTTCTCAGCGGCGCTGGTTGGTCTTCTGATCCGGCTTGGATTGGGTTAACCAGGTTGTCATTCTGGCTGAGGGCTTAGCCACGCCCTCTGTCTTTAAATTGTCCTGCGTGACTATGGGTGTCGCCGACTATAGCTCTTGCCTTGTGCTAGCGATACCGGTCTGGAGTGGTGGTCTAAGGAGCATACGGTTTCTGGTGTAGTATATTCTGTTGTTGCCATTTTGCCTCCCTGTGTTGTATTTTTTGGTTGCCCTTGCACATTATTGTATTCTCCTGTGTGTACGCGGTGTGGTGCATTTCCTTTATCCCTGTCCATACTTATTTGTGGGGTCTGGTGTTTGGTCTCCTCACTGGGTGGAGGGTGGTGGGTTCAGCTTAGGGCTGGACAGGAGACAAGGACAGGGTGGAGGCCCAGGCAGGCACACCTTCAGTGTAAACCCTGGGTTGAGGGACAGACAGGGTTTCCCCTAGTCTGAGGGACACCGCAGGGGCCCCAGGGTTTCAGCCTAAAGTTACATAGGCTTCCCATGACACAGTGTCTTTTTGTGAAAAAAAAAGTTAATAAAGTTCACCAAACACTCCACTTTACAGTTGTGTAGGCAACATTAGCTCATATTAAAGTCTAGTCCACACTTTATAAAATTAGTGTTTCTTATACCTGTTAGCAGCTGTTCAGGAATAAGCACACTAAGCCCTTAGTACTGTTCTGCCTATCTTTATCAGTCTACCAAGATGAAGAAGGCAGGGAGTAAGGCACGTGGTTGTGGGCATGGAGTTTCTGCAGGGAGAGGACGTGGGGATTCTGTGCCTGCTGCGGGCACCAGTGACTCAGCATCCCCCAGTTTTACTAGGGAACAGTCCTTTATGCGCAGCTTTGTAGGGGCTCGCCGTACCCCACTGCCGCGGGACGAACAAATTGAAGCCGTTGTCGGATGGATGGCAGCTAATGCATCGACTTCAATTAGTTCCAGATCCTCTCAGGTCCAGAGCACTGAAGAGCACCCATCTGTCTCTTCACCACCTGCCAAATTGCCCAGGCAGTCAGAGAGCCCTGGACAGGAGCCATCTCTACTTCTGTTCTCTGAATCTGTTGGCTTGGAAAGAGGGGGCCAGCTAAGCAGCATTCGAGAATTTGAAGAAGAGGTAGTATGCAGTGATGCGCAACAGCTTTGTCTCTCTGAATCTGAAGAAGCGGGTGGGCCAGTGCCTATGGTCGGCACACCTCAGTACGCATCTGATGATGAGACTCAGGTGCCACTTTCTGGTGTGTACTGTGCTGTCGAGACTACCCAGGAGAAGCAGTCGTTTGAAGAGGGTAGTGTAGATGATGAGGTCCTTGACCCATCATGACGTGAGGTACAGGAAGGTGGTGGGAGCAGCTCTGAGGAAGAGATTCCCCGAACGGCCAAAAAAGGAGGGAGAGGGAGGGGGCAGACTCGGTTGCCCGTAGCCTCCACTTTGGCACCCATTAAGAGCATGCCTCTTCCAAAACCCAAAACGGGCACTCCCAAGACTTGCAGTGCCTGGTCCTTTTTTGACACAGTTGCAGATGACATTTGCTTTGTCAAATGCAAGCTGTGTAATCAGAAAGTGAAAAGAGGGAAAAGTGTCAGCAACCTCAATACCACAAATATGTGGAAACATGTGCGGACCAAGCACGTGGTGGAGTTACAAACACACACTGAAGACCTAGACCAACCTACAGCGCCACCTACCACCTCTTCAGCTCGTGTTGTAGCCTCTTCCTCCAGCTCACACACAGCTGGTTCGGCTTCCTCACAGGATCGCCATGGAAGAACCTCTGGCACTGTTGTACAGAGACACAGTGTCATTCCACACACAGCACCAAGTTCCGTCATCCTCACACTCCCAGGCCAGTCTACAGCCATCGGTAGCACAGGCATGGGAGAAAAGGTGCCCATACTCGGCAAACCACCCCCGAGCACAGGCTCTGAATGCTGGCATTGCAAAACTACTGTCCCTTGAAATGCTCTCATTCAGGCTGGTGGAGACTGACACCTTCTGTAACTTCATGGTATTGGCAGTCCCACAATACAACGTGCCCAGCCGCTTTTATTTCAGCAGGCAAGCCGTCCCTGCCCTGCAAAAGAATGTGGAGGGAAAAATTAAACATGCGCTACTGTCACGACTAACGACCGCGTTCGCGGCCGAGCCGGCTCCTCCACGTCGACCGACCACGCCGACGTGGGGCGAGCATCCCAGGTGGGAACGGAATGTGGACCCACTGGACCACAGGGGGGACCCTGGCATACCCAGACTAGGGAAGAGTAGTGACCGGGGTCTGTGGCAGCTGAGCATGTGGACGAGGAGGCAGAAAGACACCGCACAACTTCAGGTATAGACAAAGTTTACTTGAACAAGACATGGTACAGAAAGGAAACAGTAATGCAAGGCTCCCGGTTCCGCACATCAGGGAAGGGTACACGTCTTAGGATAATAGACGAAGGCAGGAGGACATCACGGGTTGATGCAGTCCAGGGTTTTCTGGCACGGGCATACTAGGGTGGCCTCTTCCTCAGGCCTCAGGCGTAGCACAGGCTCAGCAGGAGAACATCAGACACCGACCTCAGACTGACTTCAGACGATGGCAGGGGTCATCACGGGTTGATGCAGTCCAGGGTTTTCTGGCACGGGCATACTAGGGTGGCCTCTTCCTCAGGCCTCAGGCGTAGCACAGGCTCAGCAGGAGAACATCAGACACCGACCTCAGACTGACTTCAGACGATGACAGGGGTCATCACGGGTTGATGCAGTCCAGGGTCGTCTGGCACGGGCATATCAGGACGGCCTCTCTCTCAGGCCTCAGGCATAGCACTGGCTCAGCAGGAGAACATCAGACACATACCCAGGACAGACGTCAGATGATGGCAGGAGTCATCACGGGTTGATGCAGTCCAGGATCCTCTGGCACGGGCATACTAGGACGGCCTCTCTCTCAGGCCTCAGGCGTAGCACAGGCTCAGCAGGAGAACATCAAACACCGATCCCAGAAGGACGTCATCACTGGGTGGACCTCAGAGAATTGGCGGAACATCGGGACACAGGCAGGACATCAAGAACATGGACTGGACATCAGGAGCACGGACCTCAGGCCACCAGGAACACGGACATCAGGACACCAGGAACACGGACATCAGGACACCAGGAACACGATCATCAGGACACCAGGAACACGGACATCAGGACACCAGGAACACGGACATCAGGAACATGGACTGGACATCAGGACACAGGCAGGGCATCAGGACTCGGATCTTAGAGCATCAGCACACTGGCATCGGACTCCGGACATCTGGCAGCGACCGACAGGATCCGGACATCAGGCTGCGGACATCAGCTCCGGACATCAGGCCGCAGTCATCAGGCTCCGGACCACTGGCAGCGATCGGCAGGCTCCGGACATCGGGCAGAGAAGCATAGGATCTGGACATCTGGCAGAGGACATCAGGCACAGCACATCTGGAAGGGGTCGTCATACACCGGACATCAGGCCGTGGTCATCAGGCTCCGGACGAGAGGCCACGGTCATCAGGCTCCGGTCATCTGGCAGCAACCTAGAAAGGAACCCCAGCGGTCTGGTGCAAACCCTGCCAGGTTGGACTGAAACCGGCAGGGAATTGCACCGAATCCCCAGCTGAGCACAGAGTGGCAGAAACCCAGCGGACACACCGGACTCCTACTTCCAAGATGAACCCAGGTTTAATCACAGCAAGTCAGGTAGCAAAGAGTCACAGTCACTGGGCACATGGTTCAAGACACGGAGGGACCTCAGGACCATCCCACAGAGGACAAAGTTCAGACAGGGTCAGGTAAAGGAGCCAGTCCAGAATTCAGGGAAGCAAGACACAACATAGATGGGCCTGGATATGCAGCCCCCAGGAAGGGCGATCTGGGTATTACTGCCCCCAGAGCAGGCGAAGAAACAAGACACTATTCAGACAGGGTCAGGTGCAGGAACAAATCCAGGATCCAGGATTCAGGAAACAAGACACAGGTGCAAGGCAAGACTCCACACAAACACAGGGACCAGGATATTCTGCCTCATGGCAGGCGGCAAAAACACAGTTCACATGGGGACAAAGAGCAACAGCTCCCCCAGAACTGATCACAATCAGAGCAGGAGCTGAACACACATACTCACATCGCTAGGTTCAGGAACTCAATGCGAAGCTCTGGCGATGCCCCAAAGGGGGAGGGAACTTTATATAGCAGCTGCCTCAGAGTGATAGGCTGGAGCAGCAATTGTAGCACACACCTATTCCTCATAAAAGCAGGGGAGGTGTGGCCGCGCGCACCCTAAGCAAGGCCAAACAAATCAGCATTGCAGAGGACACCTGGCGAGAGCTGCAAGCCTGAACAAACGTGGTAAGCCATACACAGTGTAGAGGACCTATTAACCCACGGATAGCTTTCCACAGCAGCAGCCAGGGACTGCACCAGCGGGTGGTCTTGCAAAGCAGCGGAGCCACGCACGCATGTACGGCTACGCAGTGGGGCAGGGACCTGAGCAGCATCCATAACGGTAACAGTCAACAGTATCCCTGCTAGTTAGGAGGAGAGGAGCAAAGGGTTAATGCAGACATGCAGAGTAACGCCGGGGAAGCAAAGTACAAACACACCGGTGTTACAGCTACTAAGCGCCGTCAGTAGCAAAGTCCACCTGACCACCGATGCGTGGACCAGTAACCATGGACAGGGACGATATCTTTCCCTCACTGCCCATTGGGTAAATGTTGTGGAGCCGGGAACAGATCTTGAGAGTGGCGATGTACGTGTTCTGCCAACTCCAAGGATTGCAGGAATCCAGTCTGTACACATTGACTCCTCCTCATACTCCAGTTCCTCTGAATCAGCGCTGCAGGAGCGCTTACCTGTCACGACCGATATGAGCACAGCCATGGCCAAACATCAACAGGCCGTATTGAAATTAATTTCTTTGGGGAATCGAAGCCACACAGCACAGGAGCTCTGGAATGCCATTAAGCAGGAGAGTGACGTGTGGTTTGTGCCAGCGAATCTCCAGCCAGGCATGGTAGTGTGTGACAATCGCCAAAATCTGGTGGCAACTCTGGGCCTAGGCAACCTCACTCACATCCCATGTCTGGCACATGTGCTCAACTTGGTCGTGCAGAGTTTTTTGAGGGACTATCCGAATCTTGATGCACTGCTGCACAAGGTCTGCGTAGAGTGCGCTCACTTGCGGCGTTCCAGCATGGCAAGATCGTGCATTGCGGCTCTGCAGTGCCGATTCCGCCTTCCGGAACATCGCATCATATGTGACCTACCCACCAGGTGGAGTTCAACGTTACATATGTTGGAGAGGTTGTGTGATCAGCAGGCAGCAGTAATGGAGTACCAGCTGCATCAGGCGCAAACAAGTCGCACTGCGCGCCGTTCACACTTCACCACCACTGAGTGGGACTCTATGAAGGACATCTGCCATGTTTTGCGTGCCTTCGATGATTCCACACGGATGGTGAGTGCAGATGATGCACTAGTCAGCATGACTATCCCCCTTATCTGCCTGCTAGAAAAAACACTGCAAGCACTAAGGGAGGAGGTTGTGGAAGAGGTGGAGGATGAGGAGTCACAAATGCTATCTGCTTCTGGACAGTCTGCGCAACGTGGTTCCTCACAAAGGCCTAGGCAGGGGACACTTTGTGAGGAGGATGAGGAGGAGTCAATGGAGGAGGAAGCCATTTGTCCAGAGGAGGGAGGTACACAATGCTCTAGTAGTCAGTATGTAGAGCGAGGGTGGGGTGATGCAGAGCAGGCAGAGATGATGCCTCAAGCAGGGGACAGCATTTCTTGGCCAGCTGGCAGTCTGCAGCACATAGTTGATTTCATGCTGCAGTGCCTGAGAAACGACCACCGCATCGTCCACATTCTCAACACGGCTGATTATTGGGTGTACACCCTCCTAGATCCTCGCTACCGGGACAACTTACAAAGCCTCATAACACCGTTGAACCGGGAGCGTAAAATGCGGGAGTACCAAGACACACTGGTGCATTCCATCATGTTCTCCATTCCACCCGAGAGCAGTGCTGCTAATGCTTTGCAAAGCAGCTCAGTGCGTTGAGGCAGTGGAGGAAGCTCTGCACAAAGAGGGAGCAGAAGCAGTGCCTCAGCACAAGACAAGACCAGTAAGGCCCAAATTTGGCAAAGTTTTGTGTCCCCGCCACAAATGTCTACACCATCACAGACGGCTCCAGTCAGTAGGAGGCAACATTTCTGTCAGATGGTGACAGACTACATGTCTTGCACTCTTAGTGTTCTCCCTGGATACTGTGATGGACTCAGCTCCTGCTGAGCCCATTTTTTGAGTGGACCCTCTGGGTCGTGGCACCCACCCACCGAGGGCGAGCTGACCTTCTGAGAATCCACCCCCTATACAGGGAGTGTCTGGGGCAAAACCAAGGGGGTGAGCCACCACGACTGCTGGGACCAGATGGCTGGCTCAAGGGGACACTATGGGAGTGTCTGACGACCAGAGACAAGCAGGAAACAAGACAAGAGGTAAGTGCAAGGTATCTTCATTAAGATCTTCAGGATCACATTCAGTGCAAACGTGAAAACAAGCAAAACGTGCAAGGTGCGCGCGTGGGCACGCCAAGGTCCATAGCATAGTACGTGCCAGGTGGCACGCCTAGGTACAGGTAAAGGCACAATGGCATCGGACTCCGGACCGCTGGCGACGATCGACATGATCAATGCATCAGGCTGCGAACATCAGCTCCGGACATCAGGCCGCAGTCATCCAGCTTACGATCTCTGGCAGCGATTGGTAGGTTCCGTGCATCCGGCAGGCAAACCAGGGTTCAGGCAAGGAGGCACGACAGATATCCAGGCATGGTGCATGTTAGGGAACACGCCAAGGTCCAAGGCTAGGTGCGTGTATAAGGGACACGCCAGGGTTCAAGGCTAGGTGCAAGGCAAGGTGCGTGTGTAGGGGACACGCCAGGGTTCAAAGCTAGGTGCGTGTGTAGGGGACACACCAGGGTTCAAAAACGAGACAGGGTGCGTGTGTAGAGACACGCCAAAGCACAAGATATAAGACAGAGTGCGTGTGTAGAGACACGCCAAAGCACAAGGTACAAGGTACAAGACAGAGTGCGTGTGTAGAGACACGCCAAGGCACAAGGTAGAAGTCAGAGTGCGTGTGTAGAGACACGCCAAGGTCAGGGTTCAAGGCAGGGTGCGTGCTAGGAGCCACGCCAGGGTTCAAGGCTGGGTGTGTGCTAGGAGCCACGCCAGTTTCAGGGCAGGGTGCGTGCTAGGAGCCACGCCAGGGTTCAAGGCAGGGTGCGTGCTAGGAGCCACGCCAAGGTTCAAGGAAGGGCTGCGTGCTAGGAGCCACGCAGGAGGCATGCCACACTGGCCAGTGCACACGGCTGTACACAAACACGAGGCACTTACCACGGCACAGGAGGCGGCCAAGGGGAACCCACGCCGGGGTTCAAGGCAAGGACAAGGCAAGGGACAAGGCAAGGAACAAGGCAAGGAACTCGGAGCAGAACATAGACAGAAACAGAGCCAGGTCAGAGCAAGGACAGAGTCTAGCAGCGGAGCGTAGGCCGAAACCCAGAGCCAGGCCAAGGGAGAACCTTGGGACTAGACTTGGAAATGTGCAAGAGAGCACCAGAGGACAGAGTGTGGAAAACAAGGCTGAGACAAGAACATGAGAAGTACTACAAGGCTCAGAATAGCAAAGACCAGACATGGCGAAACAGGTAAGGCAGAGAACAGAGGAAGGACTACAAGTCAAAGAATAGCTAAGGCGAGACATAGCAAAACAGACTAAGACAGAGAACAGCAGAAGGACTACAAGGCAAAGCAAGGCAAAGACAAACATGGCACGAGAGACAACACAAGACATGGCACAAGACAAGAGACGGAATACGAACACGGAGCGTGTGCAGTGAAGCACTACAGAGCAAAGTGCAAGGGCACAGAATAGAGGGAGCAACCCCATAGACCAAGTGCCGTGCAGGGAAGCAACACAATAATCAGGCCCTGAGCATAGAAAGGGGCAGTCTAATATAGGGCATAGCACCTCCTCTTCCGGTCAGGACCAGGGTTCAACTTCCAGTTCAGATGCTCCAGGATCACAGAGCTTAGTCACATGATTCAGGGTTTCAGACATGACGAGATGATCACCGAACCAGACAGTGCAGGATCCTAGGAAGGATACATGATCAGGGATTCTAGACATGACGAGATGATTGCAGAACCAAACAGTGCAGGATCCTAGGAAAGGTCACATGATCAGAGTTTCAGACATGACGAGATGATTGCAGAACCGGACAGTGCAGGATCCTAGGAAAGGTCACACGATCAGAGTTTCAGACATGACGAGATGATTGCAGAATCAGACAGTGCAGTATCTTAGGAAACGTCACATGATCAAGGTTTCAGACATGACGAGATGATTGCAGAACCAGACAGTGCAGGATCCTAGGAAATGTCACATGATCAGGGATTCTAGACAAGACGAGAAGATCACAGAAGGCAAAGCAGAAACGCAGGCATCTTGCAGCTCAGCAGACATGAGGTAAGTGTGCACACTGCTCTAGGGAACAAGCAGGATAGCAGACACAAGGTGCGCGTGCACACCGCTCCAGGGGTTCATGAGGCAAAACAGACATGGCGGACGTGACAGATACATGGCCAGAGCTTAGCCAGCATGCATTGGCGGTGCTGGCTTGCCCTGCTGCTAGTGTATTATCGGAATGCGTCTTTAGTGCCGCAGGTGGTGTAATAACAGACCATCGCATGCGACTATCCTCCGATAACGTTGACCGGCTTACTTTTCTGAAAATGAACAAGGCCTGGATCTTGCAGGAATTTGCCAGTCCTCTTCCTGATTAAATAATTGGTTGGCAACAGTATCCAGGTCTCCTGTTGTGTTCATGTTTCTACCACCTGTTTCTCCTGTAATCCCTGGGCTCCAACACTGCCAGTTGCTGCTCAGAAGTGCTGTCTGCACAGTCAACACTTACTCCTGTGTTATTGGGGTTCAGTAACGTCAGCTGATCCCCTGCTGTGTGTCCGGCAATTTCGCCTGCTCTGTTCACATTCACACTACTACAGATATTAAACGTGCTCCAATTACGCCTCTGCCTCCACTCTGTTTCTAGTATTTACCCTGGGCTGCAACACCACCAGTTGCTGCTCAGAAGTGTCTTTGGCATGGTACTCCCTCCTGCCCAGCCTGGTTCCAGCACGCCAGCTGTTTCCGGGTAGTGTCAACGTCACTTTGCCTCCAATACGTTGTCCTGTCGTGTTGCGGTCGGGTTAGCCGACTCTATGGTGCCTGCAGTTTAGGTGCTTCCTATGTGGGCTGCGGGATCTGACAATGAAGGCTGGTTCCGTAGTGCCAATAGGACAAGCTCCACCTGTAGGACTGTGGATTTTGGTAACTCCAGCCGGCTTGCGGCCTTGCAACTTTTTTTTTTTCATGTGTACCTTCTGCTGCCTATCTGAGTTCCAGTACCATTAGCTGGTTCTTTGAAAGTCAACCTTGAATATGATCCCCTGGGTTCCAGTAACATCAGCTGGTTCCAGGCAGAGCCTTTGGCTTAGGTGCCTCCTTCTCGGTATCCGAGTTCCACCAACGTCTGCTGGTCCTTGGTAGTGCTTTCTGGCACAGGTACCTCCTGCTCAGTAACCAGGTTCCAGTACCATCAGCTGGTCCTCGGTAGTTCCATTGGCTCTTGTACCTTCGGCTATCCACCCAGGATCCAGTACCGTCAGCTGGTTCTCAGCAGTTCCTCAGCCTTCTTGTACCTTCTGCTACATTTCCAAGTTCAAGCTTTTTGAAATGGTTTTTGGTAATCACTCTGGATCTCCCTGACAACGACCCTAAAGACGACGACCCTGAAGACCACTCCGAAGAACACGACGACCCCGAAGACGACCCTGAAGACCACCCCGAAGAAGACCAAGAAGATGACCCTGAAGAAGATGACCAAGAGGACAAAGAACAAGAAGACAACCACCAAGATACAGAAGAACAAGAGACAGAAGACCAAGAAGCAGAAGAACAAGAAGCTGCAGAACAAAAAGCAGAAGAACATTAAGCATAAAACTAAAAATCAGAGCAAAAGATATTATCTAAATTATAAGCAGAAGAAGACTAAGCAGTGTATGGGGGTGAGTCCATTCCTCCTCGTGGTGCCCCTGGAAAATACCTGCTGCTGCAGGCAAAACTAAACGCGGACAAATCCTGTTGTAAATCTTTTGTGACAGGCAGAACGGAAGGTGTAATCTTCAAACTTTTATAGATAACAACTACAGGAATGCCTGTCACAAATAAGAATATGATGAAGAAGAAGAATATGAAGAAGATGAAGAAGTAGAATATGAAGAATAATAGTTGAATAAGATGAATATGAAGAATGAAAAAAAAAAGAACAATAGGAAGAAGGTGAAGAAGAAGAAGATGAATAAGGTGAAGAAGAAGTTGATGAAAAAGATGCTGCTGCTGAGGATGATGAAGGAGAAAGTGTGGGAGAAGTAAAAAATGTGAAGAGCATGGAAGTAGTGAAACATAAATATCGGACAAAATATAAAAAGCTTAACATAGTCAATATCTTTGTAACTCCGAACATCTTAAAAAAAAAATAATTCCTGCTATTCCATTTGATTGGGCTAAACCTCTATGCCTTTAATGTCTCCTCCACCTCCCCCAATACATTTTACATTATTCTTAGTTGTTTTCCTTCATGTAGAATTAACCTACAAGGAAAGTCAAGGTTTATTTTCATTCCGATATTTGTGTCCCATTGACTTGCATTGGTTTACGGTATCAGAATCGGTGATATCCGATATTTTTGGGGTATCGGTCCGATCCAATCCGATCTGATATTTCCCGATATCGGAAGGTATCGCTCAACACTACTTACACTGTGTTTTCCATGTAAATCACTGAAATACGTGATTCAGACGGAACCACTGATGGAATATTTCCTATAATGAGGCAGATGGAGGCACTGTGGACGACATAGGACCTGTGATTCGGTAGTAACCGAATTTTTAGGTGAGCATAAAAGTGCGCTTGACCACATTTTTGTGCACTTCTGAAAAGAAGGACAATGCTGAACAGAGGCCAGAAGGATTGGAAAAAGGAGAACCTGAGTCAAAACTACCAAAAAATATTACATTTTTATTCAAATACAAAAAGACACATAAATGCGACAGAACACATTAAAATGGTAGAGTGAATGAATAAATGGCATATGCAGTGACCAGAATACCCGAAGAAAAAAAAAATTCTTGCCGGGTTGCACTAAGATGTAAAATAAACGCAGGGTAAGGAGACACTCATCTAAAAACTCATGTTAGTAGCCTGCTTCAAAATATGTGATAAGCATAGCTCCGTTCAGAGGGACAAAGTGTCTAAGTAAGGTAGCAACAGAGATTGATAGCAAATACATCGATGCAAAGATTTTCCCCAGAGACCAACCACAAGAGGTAAGTATCATGAGGGGTATCATGGGAATAACTATGAGGAAAGATAATGCAACTACAAACATCAGAAAATCCAGGTTCAAACGGATGAGTGTAATCATAGAAAAATTTCAAAGTATACCCATTGCTGCAGTAGATAAAGTGCAGCGGCCAGCAGTCTCCGACATACGTTTCACAATGAATCTTACGTTTGCACTGTGCCTCAAAAGTAGTTTTTGACCACATATGGGGTATCAATGAACTCAGGAGAAATTTTAAAGCAAATTTTGATGTCCAATTTCTCTTGTGACGCTTGTGAAAATGTAAAATTTTGAGCTAAAAAGTTTTTTTGTGGGAAAAATGTAATTTTTTTTATTTTCACTACTCAATGTTACAAACTTTTGTGAAGCACCTGGGGTTTCAAGGTGCTCACCACTAGAGTTGAGTGAAACGGGTCGATCAAATTCATAAGTCGCCGACTTTCGCTAAAGTCGGGTTTCATTAAACAAAACCCGACCATAGCGTGAGGTTGGCCATGAGGTCGGCGACCAGAGCGCCAAAGTCGCGTTTTAAATGATGCTTCCAGCGCCCTTTTTCAGCCAATGATGGAGGACGCACACTGTGGGCAACGCGATGACATAGACAGCGGTCACCACCATCCTTGAGAAGGGCATGCAAGTGATTGGCTTGCTTTGTGTGGCGTCACTGGGGCTATAAAAGGGCGTGCACGCAGACCGCCATCTTACTTCTGCCGATCTTAGCATAGGGAGGGAGAGGTTGCTGCTTCTGATTCTGAATAAGGGAGAGCGTTAGGCAGGGAAGAACGAAAAAACTGCTTCTGCTGGTAGCGATTTTCACTGTACAACACAACAGTTTGTGTGCAGTGACAGGGGAGGCTATATTTTTGTGCATTAGCTCTGTTGGTTATTAGGCTGCCTTATAAGGCTCCCTGATAGCTGCATTGCTGTTTGTACACTGCTGTGCAAACTGCTTTTTTAAAAGCAAAAATACTTTTCTTCCTCTTTTCTGCACAGTTACCAAGCGTTCATTTTTCCACACACTTTTGTGTGCAGCAGTCCTGCTTATTAGGCTGCCTGCTGCCATACTTGGACTGAGAGCATCATTGTCAGCCTCCTAAAATCTCTAGGGAGATTCAAGTTCTCCCCAATACTATATACACCTTGTACTTTGTCATACACCAGCCAATTTCAGCCTGTTAAATTGAGGTGTAATCTATAGTGGGCCTGAAATAATAGTTCAGCCTCCTAAAATCTCTAGGGAGATTCAAATTCTCCCCAATACTATATACACCTTGTACCTTGTCATACACCAGCCAATTTCAGCCTGTTGAATTGAGGTGTAATCTATAGTGGGCCTGAGATAATAGATCAGCCTTCTAAAATCTCTAGGGAGATTCAAATTCTCCACAATACTATATACACCTTGTACTTTGCCATACACCAGCCAATTTCAGCCTGTTAAATTGAGGTGTAATCTATAGTGGGCCTGAGATAATAGACCAGCCTCCTAAAATCTCTAGGGAGCGTCAAATTCTCCACAATACTATGTACACCTTGTACTATGTCATACACCAGCCAATTTCAGCCTGTTAAATTGAGGTTTAATATATAGTGGGTCTGAGATAATAGTTCAGCCTCCTAAAATCTCTAGGGAGATTCAAATTCTCCCCAATACTATATACACCTTGTACTTTGTCATACACCAGCCAATTTCAGCCTGTTGAATTGAGGTGTAATCTATAGTGGGCCTGAGATAATAGATCAGCCTTCTAAAATCTCTAGGGAGATTCAAATTCTCCACAATACTATATACACCTTGTACTTTGCCATACACCAGCCAATTTCAGCCTGTTAAATTGAGGTGTAATCTATAGTGGGCCAGAGATAATAGACCAGCCTCCTAAAATCTCTAGGGAGCGTCAAATTCTCCACAATACTATGTACACCTTGTACTTTGTCATACACCAGCCAATTTCAGCCTGTTAAATTGAGGTTTAATCTATAGTGGGCCTGAGATAATAGTTCAGCCTCCTAAAATCTCTAGGGACATTCAAATTCTCCCCAATACTGTATACACCTTGTACTTTGTCATACACCAGCCAATTTCAGCCTGTTAAATTGAGGCGTAATCTATAGTAGGCCTGAGATAATAGTTTAGCCTCCTAAAATCTCTAGGGAGATTCAAATTCTCCCCAATACTTTATACACCTTGTACTTTGTCATACACCAGCCAATTTCAGCCTGTTAAATTGAGGTGTAATCTATAGTGGGCCTGAGATAATAGACCAGCCTACTAAAATCTCTAGGGAGCTTCAAATTCTCCACAATACTATGTACACCTTGTACTTTGTCATACACCAGCCAATTTCAGCCTGTTAAATTGAGGTGTAATCTATAGTGGGCCTGAGATAATAGTTCAGCCTCCTAAAATCTCTAGGGAGATTCAAATTCTCCCCAATGCTATATACACCTTGTACCTTGTTTTACAGTACCATATAGCTGGTGGTTTTTTTGGTACATTTTCCCAAAAACGAGGAAGTATGGTGGAAAAGGCCGTGAACGTGGGCAGGGGTTGCCAGCTGGTACTGATGGTGCATCTGCTGGTAGTGGCAAAAGCACAATAGCACCTAAGGCAGGAGGTGTTTAGCCTGCGTCATTGTCTGGCTCCACAAGGCCTCGAAGGTTCCCTTTTCTGGGAGTAGGTAAACTGCTTTTAAAGCCGGAGCTTCAGGAACAAGTTTTGGCTTACATTGCTGACACAGTCTCCAGCTCTATCGACCTCCTCTTCTGAAGTTTCAAAAAATAAAAGCACTGAGTCATCAGTGGAGGCTCCTGGTCAGGAACAACACCTTTCCTTGTGTCCTTCACCTCTACCAAAAGTGAAGGATGTGGCAGGCCACATTACAGATTACTCCATGGAGCTCTTTTCACATAACATGCCTGGGTTATCAAGTCAAATCGTGAATTCTCCAGTCCAAGATGAATCTGACATGGAGTGTACTGATGCACAGCCACTGCTAGATTTTTCTGTTGGTACACTCACTCAGAGCTCTACATTGCCCTCGCAGTGTACTGACCCTGATGAAACTCAGGTGCCCCTTCCTGCATACTATACCACCTTACACGGTGACACAGAGGAAGGTGCACATGAAATTGAAGAGGAGGTGATGGATGACCCAGTTGTTGACACAGAGTGGCATCCATTGGGGGAAGAGGGTGCCGCTGCCAATAGCTCAGAAGAGGAGGAGGAGGATCCGCAGCAGGCATCGACATCACAACAGCTGTTATCTGGCAGGCCCGGAGCAGTCCAAAAACGGGTTACAAAAACCAAAAGAGTTGCAGGACAGATTGGCCAGATGGTCAAATTAGCACAGCGTGCAAGGCCTCAAAATGTCTTCCATAGTGGGAAGAGTGCAGTGTGGCACTTTTTTGAACAAAATCCTAATGATCAGGCAAAGGTTATCTGTATGAAGTGCGCAAAGACCTTTAGCCGAGGGAAAAATCTGAGAAATTTGAATACCAGTTGCATGTTTAGACATTTAAACCCCATACACTTGCAAGCGTGGACGGACTACCAAACCTCACGTACCACATGTGCACTTGCTGCGAATGAAGGTAGTCAGCAATGCTACATCGCTTCCCCCACTGTAAGCCCACTGGTTAGCACACCACCAGCAGCAAATGTTGAGGTGTCGTCGCAAGGCCAAAGCAGTCAGGGAATCACAATGTTATTGCTATGAAAGACTGAATCTAGGCCATCAGCAACACCACCAACACCATCACCATCACCAACCCTCTCTCAGTCCGCCATGTCCACTGCTAGTTCCACCATATGCAGCTCTCAAGTCCAGTTCACCCTACCAGAGACTCTGAGTAGGACAAGAAAGTACTCATCCTCTCATCCGCGTACACTGGCTTTGAACGCCCACATTGCCAAACTAATCTCGTTAGAGATGATGCCCTACCGGTTGGTTGAAAGCGAAGCTTTCCACGAGCTCATGGCCTACGCAGTACCACGCTATGACCTACCCAGTCGGCACTTCTTTTCTCGAAAAGCCATCCCAGCCCTCCACCTGCATGTGAAAGACCGCATTGTCCATGCACTCAAGCAATCAGTGAGTGGAAAGGTGCACCTCACAACAGATGCATGGTCCAGTAGGCAAGGCCAGGGCCGTTACATGTCCATCACTGCACACTGGGTTAATGTGGTGGATGCAGGGTCCACAGAGGACAGCAGCGGTGGGACAGTGCTGCCTAGCCCACGGTATAGGAAACAGTTGGCTGTAGGTGTTCGACCCTCCTCCTCCTCCAGAAGCGGAGGCTCATCCACAGAGCGCAGTCGCACGAGCACTCCATCTGCAGCTGCCAGTATTGCACACGAGATGTCCCACTATCGAACAGCTAGTGGTAAGCGTCAGCAGGCTGTGTTGAAGATGATGTGTTTGGGTGACAACAGACACACCACGGAGGTACTGGCCGACTACTTGCAGCGACAAACTGAGTCATGGCTGGGCAGTCTACATCTTGAGGCAGGCAAGGTAGTTAGTGATAACGGCTGGAATTTTGTGGTAGCCATAGCCCTTTCAAAACTCAATGGGGGTGCACACCCATCGTCAGACACACCGGTGTACAATGAGGGGCCCTGTGCCAGTACCGCCGCCCACGAGTGGGCCCTCCCTGCTTGCTCAGGGCCCCAGCACTTGCAATACTTACCTCTCCCTGCTCCACTGCTGTGCAGTCTGGGCTGTTAAATCCTTCACTGGGACTGCCACTACAAATTTGGTGAACTGATAGATGATGGTTAAGCCATAGCTATGCCCTGTCCTGCTGGGCTCTATCTTCAGATGATCAATGGCTTCCATCTGTTATGGACGTCCACTCACAATGAGATGCAGTGGTGGTTTATCATCAGCTTTCACAGTTTTCCTACTCACAGACGTGTGACATTCCTGCCCACATTTTTAAATGTGTCCTCTCATGCCAATCCAATAGAATCGCCTACGGCCTGTGGCTTCTGTCTTTTGCACTCCAAAGTTACCTGACAGATCATGATAGGCAGTGAGGACAATGTCTACATCTCTCCCTGTGATCACAATTTGATGGAGATGAGTAGCGGTGATGGGATCCACGGTACTGAGATACAGCAACCCTGTCTTCACAAAGAACTGTTTTCGCTGTCTCCACAGACAAAGTAATTGAGGGTCAGCATAGCCTCTGAGAATTTTTCCCGGGAGTTTTTCCCGTGATTAGTAATTCCAAAATTTCTGCAATCACTCGACTTTCCGTCTGTACTTGTATCCATCTCGTTTCCTCTTGCGGAGAGTCTGGACTGTCTTACTGAGATTGAAATATATATGAAGATTTAAAAATACCCCAGCAGTGTATACTGGTGTACGCTTCGAATACATTACCCTTTTTCTACTTTTTAGATTCTTGTCTAATCCATACTGAGGCTGTGAGTGTCTTTGTCAGACTCCGGAAATATACACAGAGATTTTTAATGTTTAAACTATGCTATATATACCTGTTATCCGGTGATACTGTACCCTTTCTCAACTTTCTACAATCTTGTCGAATCCATACTGGGTCTGAGACCATCTGAGTCTGCCTCCTGATATATACACATAGATTTTTAATGTGTAAACTATGCTACAGTATATATACCTGGTATCTGGTGATACTGTACCCTTTCTCAACTTTCTACAATCTTGTCGAATCCATACTGGGTCTGAGACCGTCTGAGTCTGCCTCCTGATAAGAGATGAGCGGTGTTCGAGTCGAACTGTTCGCCAAGTTCAAATTCGAGCTGTTTTGGGCGGTGTTCGAGCCGTTCGTCGTACTCGAACACTTTGCTTAAAATTCGGCTTAAAATTCGGCTGTTCGAGGTTCCGTTCTAGAACGGTTCGTTCACCAAAAGCATAACTTTATTCTCACATTAATAATGGTTTTCAATGTTAATAGACAGTTTCATGGCATAGTAGCGGTGTCTGGTAGCCAGCGGTGTAGTACACCTGTCAAGGAGCTACACCGTGTATGTTTCCAATAATTTTTTACCGCATCTTGTCCAGAAAATCCTTTTGGGCCTTGTAGCACTGTCTGCTACTCAGCAGAGGAGCCCACCTGTGAACCTAGCTATGCTGCCAGTTTATGAAAGAACCAGCTTTTGACTGCATTTAGCCCAGTTAATACTTTGGGCCTAGTAACTGTGTCTGCTACTCAGTAGAGGATCCCACCTGTGAACAAAGCTGTGCAGCCTGTTTATGTAAGAACCATTTTTTAACTCCATTTAGCCCAGTCAATACTTTGGGCCTAGTACCTGTGTCTACAGCTCAGCAGAGGAGCCCACCCATGAGCCCACCTATGCCGCCTGTTTATGTAAGCACTGTCTGCTACTCAGCAGAGTTGCCCACCCGTGAACCAAGCTATGCCGCCTGTTTATGTAAGAACTGTGTGCTACTCAGCAGAGGAGCCCAGCTGTTAAGCAAGCTACAGCACCTGTGGTTTGGACACTTAATTTTTGCACATTCTTTCTGGAATGCCGTTTAGGCCTAATTCCGGAATTCCAGTTGACCTGCACTTACTGGGAAGTCCTCGCTCGCGGGGAAGAATTGGAATCCCAGATCCCCATCACTAACGGGGTTCAGCGGGTTATCCGCACCTGTAAGCGATACACGCTGGTCCTTTCAGTGTAGCGCACGTGCAGCCCCGGACATGTAAGGGCATGACAGACCTGTTATTGCTCGATCTCGCGTGCCAGAGCCTTGCGTGTCTCTCTAGTAAGCTGGACGCGGACCACAGGGGCATGCCGGAGTCTCGTTCGTTAACGGAATTAAGCTGACAAATCGCTAGCACAACTAAAACTGGCCATGCACCACCACCCACAGAATCGAGAAAGCTTGCAATCTGTCCATCCTTTCCGTGGCTGGCATGGTTGAGGTCTCCCATGCGGAGTCCAATTAAGCCGCAGGCTCCACTCCTTTTGGTGGTGCCCTTCTGGACATTCCTTTAAGGTTCAGCTTTGCAACCATAATGCCCCCCATAAATCAAACACTTTGCCTTCATGGACGCTGTTCGGAGGGTCGTGGGAATAATGCCGCCCGATCGGCAGTTGGCATAATTTATGGTGGGACGTCCAACGCTATATGATCATCATCGATTTTAGAATTTTTTTGTATTTTAGATTTTTATTCCAGCCTTTCTTGACTTTATAAGGGCATGACATGCCTATATCTGTGTCTCCTCCTCCTCCTTTTACTCATCCACCTCTTTTCTATATGTAGTTGCCCTTTTTTATATGTTATTTGTGTCTTCTGAGTATTTTGTCTGCTTTGGGACACCTTTTAAGGTGTGTTGTATGTGTTTTCTATGTGTTTGTATGTGTTTGTGTTTGCCTGTCATTGTTTTCAATGGGGTTCGACGGTGTTCGTCGAACGTTCGACGAACATTCGACGAACTTGCCTCCTGTTCGACATACTGAACCGAAGTCGAACACTAGCGGGGTGGCTCAACACTACTCCTGATATATAGATGTATATTTTTAATGTTTAAACTATGCTATATATACCTGGTATCTGGTGATACTGTATCCTTTCTGCCAGAAAGTCCTCCTCCACCCACCACTCTAAGTGTATCATTGACACCTGGAACATTGGCCCACATGTGTGATTATTTCTTGCGGATATTTTTATATTGTGGTGTGATCCATCCTGAGCATGTGTGAGTCTGTGGGTTACTCCTGCAATTTATATGTAGATTTAAAAATTACCCCAACACTGTATACAGCTCTACACTTGTGATATGTTACCCATTTACTGGTTTTTATATTCTGGTCTAATCCAAACTGACCAAGTGAGAGTCTGTTTCTGACTCTGGAAATAAATACTGAGATTGACAATGACCACTACACGGTATACAGCTGTACGCTTCAGATCCATTACCATTTTATGGCTTTTTGTATTGTGTTGTAATCCATACTGAGCCTGAGAGCGTCTGTGTCAGCCTCCTGAAATATATACGGAGATTTAGAATGTTTAAACTATACTATATATACCTGCTATCTGATGATACTGTACCCTTTGTCTACTTTTTATATTCTTGTCTAATCCATACTGAGCCTGTGAGCGTCTCTGTGTGACTCATGAAATATATATACGGAGATTTACAATTATCCTTTGACTGTATACAGCTGTACGTTTCTGATACAGTACCATATATCTGATGTTATTTTGGGTACATTTTCTCCACAATTTGGAAGTATGTTGGAAGAGGCCATGGATGTGGGCGTGGGGGGGCCAGCTGGTACTGATGGTGGTGGTGCATCTGCTGGTAGTGGTAAAAGCACAATAGCAGCTAAGGCAGGAGGTGTTGAGCCTGCGTCATGGTCTGGCTCCGGAAGGCCTGGAAGGCTAACTTTTCTGGGAGTAGGTTAACCGCTTTTAAAGCCGGAGCATCAGGAGCTGGTTTTGGCTTACATTGCCTAAACACACTCCAGCTAATATGCCCTCCTCTTCTGAAGATTCAAAAAATGCAAGCACTGAGTCGTCAAGTCCTGGCTGGTCAGGAAGAACCCCTTTCCTTGTGTCCTTCACCCCCACCAAAAGTGAATGATGCAGCAGGCCACACTTCACATTAGTCCATGCCTGGGTTATCAAGTCAAATCCTGAATTCCCCAGTCCAAGATGAATCTGACATGGAGTGTGGGTCGCCAGCCAGGGCAGTGGGGTTAATCGGTACCGGGCCGGTGTGTTATGAATGGGTCACCGAGGAGAAAAAAGCAAAACAAGCTAAGCCACAGAAAACCAGAGTGGTTGGTTACTATGCAGATTGCAGATCCCTGATCTTACCACACAACTAGCTGTAGCCGTGGAGCGTGCCTACGATGAACTTAGATGCCTCGTCACGGCCGGAGGACTACATAAGCCTAAAGCAAGAAAAGGGAAAACTAACTGCACCAGAGCAGACCCCAAAGGAATAGATAACCCCCACACATGTATTGACAGTGAAACAAGATGAAGGCACAAACACAGGCAGGAAAATAGGCTGAGCAAATGATGGGGCCCAAACTAACTAGACAGGAAAGGAAAGGCAAGTCACTGTCTGCAACCTGCAAAAAACCCTACAAAAATAATGTCCAACACTTCTGATAGCAAAATTAACCCTGAAGTCACTAGACTTCTCCCACTATATCCGCACTCTGAAATATTCTGAGACAGAGCAAAAAGAGACCGAACTAGTAAGGGACAAAAAGCCAATTGGCAAAATACTGATAAATAAGAGTGGAAATTCAGCTCAGCCCCCAGTTGGGACTGGCAGACCACACAGAAAACTGAATAGACCGACAAAATCAAGTGTGAACATTAGCAGAAAACTTAGCTTTAGATGACTGGAACAGAGCTGAAATCCAAGAGCTGACAAGCCAGAAGGAATCACCAGCAACTGAATAGGGCGTCGGCTGTCCTAAATCCAATCTGAGAATCCTGAGATCCAATCGTTATCCTCATTCTCAGGTGGCAGATCTCCACCGATCAAACCAGCCGCACCACCTCCTGTCCCCACCAGAGGGAGTCCAGAAGGGGAACTCACAACTGGTAAACCAGAGAATGAACTCACAACAGAACCCCCCCTTGAGGAGGGGTCACCGAACCCTCATCCACGCCACCTGGCCGATCAGGATGGGCCCGGTGAAAAGCACGAACCAATCTATTGGCATGAATATCGGAGGCAGAGACCCAAGAATTATCCTCCTGACCATAACCCTTCCATTTGACCAAATACTGGAGTCTCCATCTAACCAAATGAGAATCCAGTATTTTCTCTACCTCATATTCCACATTGTCTTCGACCAACACAGGGTCAGGAGGTGCTGCCATAGGAACCACTGGCTCAACAAACCTCTTCAACAGAGATTTGTGAAATACGTTATGGATCTTGAACGTACCTGGAAGAGCCAATCGAAACTAAACAGGATTAAGAATTTCCAAAATCTTATAAGGACCAATAAATCTTGGCTTAAATTTAGGAGATGCAACCTTCATAGGAATATTCTTAGACGACAACCAAACCATATCACCCACTTTAAACCGGGGACTAATGGTCCTATGCTGGTTGGAAAATCGCTGGGCCTTGTCCTGAGAGAGTGACATCTTATCCACCACTTGGTCCCATATCTGCTGCCTTCTCTTAAACACAGTGTCCACACCTGGGCAGGACGAAGATTCCACTTGCCCTGAAGAGAATCGAGGATGAAACCCAAAATTACAGAAAAAGGGTGACATCAAAGTGGCAGAACTAGCTCTATTGTTCAGTGTGAATTCGGCCAAGGGCAAAAATGAGTACCCAATCATCCTGATCAGCAGATATAAAACATCTCAAATAAGACTCCAAGGTCTGGTTTGTTCTCTCAGTCTGTCCATTGGTCTGGGGATGAAACGCGGAGGAGAAGGATAACTGAATTCCCAGATTGGAACAAAAGGCTTTCCAGAATCTGGAAACAAACTGGACTCCTCTGTGGGACACAATGTTCTCAGGAATCCCATGTAACTGAACCACCTGTTGTAAAAACAAGGGCACCAACTCAGCAGAAGATGGCAACTTTGGGAGTGGTACAAGAAGGACCATGTTCGAAAATCTATCACAAATCACCCAGATAACAGTCATTCTCTGAGAGACAGGAAGATCAGAAATAAAATCCATTTGAGTATGGGTCCATGGCCTCTTGGGCACCGGAAAGGGCATCAGCAACCCACTAGAACGAGAACAGGGTTTTGACCGAGAACAAGTCCCACAGGACTGTACAAAATTCCCAATGTCACGAGATAAGGCAGGCCACCAAAAGGACCGACTCACCAAATCTCTGGTACCAAAAATACCTGGATGACCAGCCAATGCGGAGCAATGAATTTCAGGCATCACTCTCTTTCTCCACTGGTCAGCAACATACAATTTTCCCATAGGGCAACGCTCAGGTTTATCCTCCTGAAATTCCTCCAGGGTGCGTCTCAAATCCGACGAAATGGCAGAAAGAACTACCCCCTCACCTAGGATGGCAGTAGGCTCGGTCACACTAATAGAATCTGCAAAGAAACTCCTAGAAAGGGCGTCTGCTTTAACATTCTTAGTGCCCGGAAGAAAAGAGACCACAAAATTAAAACGCGTGAAAAACAAGGCCCATCTAGGATGTCTAGGATTCAAGCGTTTGGCCGACTACAGATAAATCAAATTCTTGTGATCGGTGAGGACCACAACTTGATGTCTAGCTCCCTCCAACCAATGTCTCCACTCCTCAAATGCCCACTTCATGGCCAACAATTCCCGATTCCCCACATCATAGTTGCGTTCAGATTTGGAGAACTTTTGAGAAAAGAAGGCACAGGGATTCATCTTAGAAGTCACAGGGTCTTTTTGGGACAAAACAGCTCCTGCACAAATCTCAGAAGCATCTACCTCCACCTGAAATGGAAGTGAGACATCAGGTTGCCGTAAAACTGGAGCTGAAGTAAATCTCTGCTTAAGCTCCTGAAATGCTGAGATAGCCTCAGGAGACCAATTCAGCACATCAGCGCCCTTCTTGGTCGGATCAGTCAGTGGTTTGACAATACCAGTAAAATTACCTATAAATTTACGATAGAAATTAGCAAAACCCAAAAACTTCCGGAGGGCCTTCAAAGAAGTAGGCTGAACCCAATCATAAATGGCCTGTACCTTGGCCGGGTCCATTTCAATAGTCGATGGAGATAAGATAAATCCCAAAAATGAAATCCTCTTTACACCAAAGAGGCATTTCGATTCCTTAACAAACAGGGAATTCTCTCTCAAAATCTGGAACACAGTCCGGACGTGTTCCACATGAGAATCCCAATCACTAGAAAAGATCAAAATATCATCCAGATAGATGATCAAAAACTTATCCACAAAGTCACGGAAAATATCATTCATAAAGGACTGGAAGACAGAAGGGGCATTAGTGAACCCAAAAGGCATCACCAGGTACTCACCTGGTACTCAAAATGTCCCTCTGGAGTATTAAACGCCGTCTTCCATTCATCCCCGTGCTTGATGCGAATAAGATTATACGCCCCCCTGAGGTCAAGCTTAGTAAACCAGCAGGCACTCTTAACTCTGGAGAATAAATCAGACATCAGAGGTAACGGGTACTGATATTTAACCGTCATCTTGTTAAGGGAAAGATAATCAATACAGTCTTAATGAACCATCTTTATGGCCACAAAAAAAACCCCAGCACCTAAAGGTGACGAGGATGGCCTAATATGACCCTTCTCAAATGACTCCTTAATATAGGATCGCATAGCATCATGTTCGGGTACTGATAAGTTGAAAAACCGACCCTTGGGAAATTTACACCCAGGCATCAACTCAATTGCGCAGTCATAACTCCTATGAGGAGGCAAAGACACAGACTTGCTCTCACTAAATACATCAGAAAAATCGGCTAGATAATCAGGAATATCATGAGACTTAGGAGAGGTGGAGAAAACAGAAGCGTCCCTAAGAACACACTGACAACCCCAACTCACCACAGACCCAGATTTCCAATCCAAAACTGGATTATGAGTTTGCAACCAAGGAAAACCCAGAACAATAGTATCATGCAAATTATGCAGCACCAAAAATTTACAATTTTCTTGGTGGTCTGGGGTAACCCGCATCGTCACCTGGGTCCAAAACTGAGGTTTATTCTCCGCCAAAGGAGTAGCACCAATACCCCTCAAAGGAATAGGCGTCCGCAGAGGCATCATGGAAAAACCACAGCGTTTAGCAAAGTCCAAATCCATCAGATTCAACGCTGCTCCTGAATCCACAAAAGCCTTCGTGGAAAATGTGGATAAGGAGCAGATCAGTGTAATTGCCAAAAGAAACTTAGGTTGTATACTGCCCACAGCAAATGTGTGTGCAAAACGTTTCTCTCGTTTTGGGCAGACAGAAATAACATGAGAGGCATCTCCACAGAAAAAACACAGCTTATTACGCCTTCTAAACTCCTGACGTTGCGCCCTAGACAAAACTCTATCACATTGCATAGGTTCAGACATTTGTCCAAAAGGTGGCAACTCCTGTCGTGTAGTTTTGCGTTCACGCAAACGCAGATCAATTTGAATGGCTAATGACATAGAATCGTCAAGACCATAGGGAACAGGAAATCCCACCATAGTATCTTTTACAGTTTCTGACAAACCCTTCCGAAAGAGAGCTGCCAAGGCACCATCATTCCAGGTAGTAAGGATTGCCCACTTTCGGAATTTTTGACAGTATAACTCTGCAGAATCCTGGCCCTGGTTCAATGCCAATAGGGCTTTCTCAGCTTGTTCAATAGCATTAGGTTCATCATACAACAACCCCAAGGCTTGAAAAAATGCATCCACATTAGTCAGAATAGGATCTTCAAGTGTCAAAGAAAACGCCCAATCCTGGGGATCGTCGCGCAGCAAAGAGATAACAATTTTAACCTGCTGTGCAGAGCTCCCAGATGAATTAGGCTTCAAGGCAAGAAATAATTTACAATTATTCTTAAAATTCAAAAATTTAGACCGATCCCCAAAAAACACATCAGGAGTAGGGATCCTTGGTTCAGCAGCATGTGAATGAGCGAGATAGACAGAAATTCCCAGCACTTCAGCAGTGAGCTGCTCCACATGATCAGACAATTGCTTAATCTCCGTTAAAAAAAAAAAATCCTCCTACGGCCCCAAAGAAAAAGAGGAAAAAATAAACATATAAAAAAAATTCTGACACTTTTTTTTTCTCCTTTTTTTCAATTCTTTCCTGCTTTTGAGTACCCTAGAATCTGCGGTATGGCTGGAGATTCTGTTATGAATGGGTCACCAAGGAGAAAAAAGCAAAACAAGCTAAGCCACAGAAAACCAGAGTGGTTGGTAACTATGCAGATTGCAGATCCCTGATCTTACCACACAACTAGCAGTAGCCGTGGAGCGTGCCTACGATGAACCTAGATGCCTCGTCACGGCCGGAGGACTACATAAGCCTAAAGCAAGAAAAGGGAAAACTAACTGCCCCAGAGCAGACCCCAAAGGAATAGATAGCCCCCACACATGTATTGACGGTGAAACAAGATGAAGGCACAAACACAGGCAGGAAAATAGGCTGAGCAAATGATGGGGCCCAAACTAACTAGACAGGAAAGGAAAGGGAAGACACTATCTGTAACCTGCTAAAAACCCTACAAAAATAATGTCCAACACTTCTGATAGCAAAATTAACCCTGAAGTCACTAGACTTCTCCCACTATATCAGCACTCTGAAATATTCTGAGACAGAGCAAAAAGAGACCGAACTAGTAAGGGACAAAAAGCCAATTGGCAAAATACTGATAAATAAGTGGAAATTCAGCTCAGCCCCCAGCCGGGGCTAGCAGACCACACAAAAAACTGAATAGACCAACAAAATCAAGTGTGAACATTAGCAGAAAACTTAGCTTTAGATGACTGGAACAGAGCTGAAAACCAATAGCTGACAAGCCAGAAGGAATCACCAGCAACTGAATAGGGCTTCGGCTGTCTTAAATCCAATCTGAGAATCCTGAGATCCAATCGTCATCCTCATTCTCAGGTGGCAGATCTCCGCCGATCAAACCAGCTGCACCACCTCCCGTCCCCACCAGAGTCCAGAAGGGGTACTCACAACTGGTGAACCAGAGAATGAACTCACAACACCGGTGTCTCAGAGGGTTGTGTCACGGTGGTGGTGACCCGGTCCGTGGCTCTGGGCGTCCATGCAAAGGGGTGAATAACGTTTATAGGTGAATGATACATGATGCCACCTGATCAGATTGACTAGCGCTGCAGTGTCGCTTTTCTGGGACAGATGTTGTGGTGCAGCTAAGATGTAGAAGCCCTGCACAGGTAGGGCCATAGTCGCAGGGCAGATGAAAGAGTTGGTAGATGGTGTGCAGTGCAGGATGTAGCAGAGCCGTGCACCAGGCGCAGGAGAAAGATGACAGACACAGTCGTGCAGTTCCTTTACCTGTACTTGGTAAGTGCCGTCCAGGACCCAGAGTACAGATGGAGAAGGAGTTGGTCAGCCTGGAAGCAAATTAGGAATTCTCTCTCTGCAGATAGGTAGTGTGGCCTCTGTTCTAGCGCTTATCTGAGGTACTCGCAGTACTGAGTTCACTGAAGTTCCCCCTGTTGACTCTCTTTTGGAACTTTCTCGTATGGCAGGCAGCCATAGCCTTTTCCTTCTGGCTCACACACGTCGCTGCTGGGGCCTCCGAGCCTTAGTTGGGAACAGAGCACTTACAGCTGCTACTTCCTCCGGTTTCTGCTGCAGGACCGTCAGTGTCCCTACAAACTCAGAGACTGGAATCCGGACCATGTGCTCCAGGTAGGAGTGAGCCTTAACTCTGCTCATCCTCCAGCTCCCCTTCTCACATCCACACACTTCCCCTTCCCTTCACAGTCTGCCCTAAATTCCCTCCTCTCGACCACAGAGAGCAGCTCCTCAGCAGCCAGGTTCAGAGCTCTCCCTGCTGGCCTGGAGTGGGAACTGTGTTGTGTGTTGGTTTAACTGCTAGAGAGATCCTTCATTGCTCCCAAGCATGACATCATACTCCCTAGGAGGAAGGTAATGCCACTGTGGCGACCGTACTCCTGGGGGCACCACGAGTGCACTGATGCCCAGCCACTGCTAGATGATTCTGCTGGTACATTGACCCAGACCACTATATTCCCCTCGCACTCTACACGGCCAGAATCTGACCCTGATCAAACTCAGGTTCCCCTTCCCGCATACTATACCACCTTACACGGTGACAAAGAGGAAGGTGCAGATGAAAGTGCAGGTTCCTTGAGCAGTTGGGGGGGATACTCATGGGTGACGGCTCTGGCACAGGGCCCCTCATAGTACGCAAAAGTGTCTCTGCCGGTGGGAGGGTGGGAGGCCCATCCGCCGTCAGACACACCTCCATACTATGAGGGGCCCTGTGCCAGTGCCGTCGCCAGCGAGTGGGCCCCCCCCGCTTGCTCAGGATCACAGCACTTGCAAAGTTGAAATACTTACCTCTCCCTGCTCTACCGCCGTGACGTCTTCCGCATTTCCTGACAGTAACATTCTGGTCAGAGAGCGCGATGACATCACGTCTGTATGCCCTCTGCCTAAACAGTCCAAGTGCAGAGAGATGGAAGATGGGGACAACGAGGAGTCCAGAGTACAGGGATTCCCTAGCGAGGAGACTTATTTAATTGTTTAAAAGGTTGGGAGCAATTTTTGGGGAGCACTATACTCTGGAGAATGATATATGGGACCCACCATACACTGGAGCATTCCAAAGGTGGACATCAGACACTGGAGCAGCTTTTACAGGGCCCATTATACACTGGAGTATTAGAAATGGGGCCCATTATATATGGAGCATTATTTGGGCCCATAAGACAGTGGAGCTTCATCCATGGGGACCAACATATACTGTAGCATTATGTGGAGCTCACCATATACTGTATCGAACATTATATGGGACCAATGAATGTGTATGGAGAAATAAATGGGCCTCATTACTCTGTATGGCGCACTATGCCGTGGCCATAATACTGTATGGAGTAATATACTGTCCGTTTTTGGAGCTATTGGAGAATTTAAAATGGATATCAGTCATGTGATGTAAGAAGTGAGGTATTTTTCATTGTACTATACCGCTATTTCTCTGCCGTATCAGAGGATCATGAATTGTGGCATGTGTTAAAGGAGCTCAGTGACAATCTTTGGCCCTGGGCCCACGAAAATCTGGAGCCAGCCCTACCCCCCCACAACTTTAGCCAAATAACCCCCAGTTTTCAATGCCTAACTATTATTATAAAGTA